>NC_055999.1:80987280-81597905 GCF_018446385.1 Zingiber officinale | reverse complement strand
ACATAATGAGATCTTTCAACAAAACGAAAAGTAATATGTTTTAACAGATATTTAAGAGTTTCAGAGATGAGTCATAAACGTTGCACTAAAATCAACTAAAATGTCATAGGATTGAAAGAGAAAACACCTTGATGTACAACACATCAGACGTATCCAATTGTCGTCTCTTCCTTGCAGTTGAATCAGGAAAAACATCCGCATGGGTTTTATCCAACTCAGGTGCTGATCGAATTCGTTCATTAGCCAAGTGATCCCAATATAAAGGTGTTCTTCTACTGTTGAAAACTGCTAATAAATATTGTGCAATTCGTTCTTCACCAATTACTGAGTATTTGATTTCCCCTGTTAAAGCAAGTCTCAAACCTGTCTCTATATCTGGAATGCTAGGCACCAGGACACCTGGTGTATCCAGCACATATATGCTAGGCCTGTTGCAATCTTGTATCCTGCAATGCCCTTAGTCACTTCGGGTAGTGGTCCGAGAATATCCGGATACATTTCCAGATGAGCTACCAGACTTGTCTCCCCGAAGGCAAGTGGAATTTGCTATTGAGCTGCTTAAGGGGACCGCGCTAGCATCGAAAGCTCCATATCGTATGGCAACGAAAGAGCTGGACGAGCTAAAGGTCCAACTCCAGGAACTATTGGACAGAGGATTTATTCGCCCTAGTATTTCTCCGTGAGGTTCTCCGGTGTTGTTTGTCAAGAAAAAGGATGATACTCTGAGGTTGTGCATCGATTACAGACAGCTGAATGCAGTGACCGTTAGAAATAAGTATCCCTTACCAAGGATTGAGGATTTTTTTGATCAGCTCAGAGGTACCTCAGTATATTCTAAGATTGATCTGCGGCCCGGATATCATCAGTTGAGAGTTAAAGAAACTGATATTCAGAAGACAACATTCAATACCAGATACAGACATTATGAAGTTTTGGTAATGTCATTTTGCTTACCAATGCTCCAGCGGTGTTTATGGATTTAATGAATCTCATTTTTCTGGAGTATCTAGATCAGTTCGTTGTTATCTTCATCGACGATATTTTGATCTACTTGCGTTCCGAGGAGGAGCATGCACAGCATCTTCGTATAGTCTTGGAGATTCTTCGACGACATCGTCTATATGCAAAGTTCAGCAAGTGTGCTTTTTGGCTACCCTCAGTTGGTTTTTTGGGTCACGTGGTTTCTAGCCGAGGTATTTCAGTAAACCCTCAGAAGATCGAGGCTGTCACCAGTTGGGAGCAGCCAAAATCAGTTCAGGAGATTCAGAGTTTCTTGGGATTGGTCGGATATTACAGACGTTTCGTCAATGGTTTCTCTTGTATCGCTATGCCACTGACACGCTTGACTAGGAAATGCGTGAAATTCACTTGGTCAGAAGCTTGTGAGACCAGTTGTTAGGAGTTAAAGCGGAGATTAGTGTCGCCACCAATTTTGATTTTACTTCTGGAGAGGACGGATTCATACTCTACACCGATGCTTCTCTTCAAGGTTTGGGCGCTGTCTTGATGCAGCACGGCAGGGTAGTCTCCTATGCTTCTCGTCAGTTGAAGGAGCATGAGAAAACTACCCAGTACATGATTTGGAGCTAGCCGCCATTATATTTTCTTTGAAGATTTGGCGGCATCACCTTTATGATATTACATTTGAGATTCTTACTGATCATAAGAGCCTCAAATACCTTTTCACTCCGGAGGAACTTAATCTCAGACAGAGGAGATGGATGGAGTTCCTGAAGGATTACGATTGTACTATTAGCTACCACCCGGGGAAAACTAATGTAGTTGTCGATGCACTTAGCAGGAAGTCCAGAGAGACTTTAGCTTGCCACTGAGTTGTAGTCACGGACTTGATTCAGGATTTTTCCAAGTTGGGCCTTAAGGAGCAGGGACGGACAGAGCAGGGTATTCTGGTAACCATGGTTGCTCAGTCGTCGATCAAGACGAGGATCTGAGAGGCCCAGGTTGGTGATCAGCACTTACTGTAACGACCTGACCCCTCGGCCCTTTGGGTGGCCCAACTGGCGGCTCATTTGGCGACCCCTTATGTTATCGACCAACGACCCTTGGCCGTGCCGTTACTCACTAGGTCTTCCCACCCTGGCCAGTGGATTTTTGTCTTCCCCAGGATTCAAACTCTAGACCTCCAGACTAAGTACTAGAGTTTATGAATCCTGGTAGCCAAGTGAGCGGCTAATGGGCCGCCAGTTGGGCTGCCCAGGGGTGGAAAGACCTAGTGAGTAACGGCACGACCGAGAGTCGTCGGTCGACCACATAAGGGGTCGCCAGTTGGGCCACCAATTGGGCCTCCCAAGGGACCGCCAAGGGGTCGCCAGTTGGGCCGCCCAAGGGGCTGAGGGACCGGGTCGTTACACTTAACAATCCATTGGCAGCCAGATAGCTTCCGGGCAGCAGACAGAGTTCACCCGAGATGACGAGGGTATTATATATTTTCGAGGCAGATTATGCGCACCTCAATCTCACCCGGTCTTGTAGGAATTACTTCAGGAGGCTCATCGCTCTCGATTTGCTATCCACCTAGGAGGGACCCGCATGTATCGAGATTTGAGGCGTTCCTATTGGTGGAACTACATCAAGAAAGACATCGTGGAATTTGTAGCTAGATGTCTTGTCTGTCAGCAGGTGAAGGCTGAGTATCAGAGATCTGCCGGATTACTTCAGAGCATTCCGATTCCAGAGTGGAAATGGGATCACATCACTATAGATTTTGTCATGGGATTGCCTAGGACCCGCCGAGGCCATGACATAATTTAGGTGATCGTTGATCGATTAATCAAATCAGCGCACTTCTTAGCGATCCAGAAAACCGATTCTCTGAATCGATTAGCAGAGCTGTATTGTCGTGAGGTCATCAGATTCCATGATATTCCATTGAGTATTATATCAGATAGAGACCCACAGTTCACGTCCCGGTTCTGGCAGAGTATGCAGTAGGTCTTGGGCACACAGCTCTGATTCAGCACAACTTTCCATCCGCAGACAGATGGCCAGTCAGAGCGGACCATTCAAACTCTAGAGGATTTGCTGAGGTCTTGTGTTATGGATTTTGGAGGCAGTTGGGAGGACCATTTGCCATTAGTTGAGTTCGCCTACAACAACAGCTATCATTCGACTATCCAGATTGCACCGTTTGAAGCGTTGTATGGTAGGTCTTGTCGGACACCCACCCTCTAGGAGGAGGTTGGGGAGGCCCAGCTGCTAGGACCTCAGAGAGCTCAGCAGGAGGCAGAGTTGGTCCGCACTATTAGACGGAGGATGTCCGAGGCGCAGGATCGCCAGAAAAGTTATGCCGATCGGAGACGTAGACCCTTGGAGTTCTCTATTGGCGACCATGTATTCTTGAGAGTTTTACCCACGAAAGGGGTGAAGAGATTTGACCTCTGAGGTAAGCAAGCTCCACGATACATTGGGTCTTTCCACATCTTAGAGAGGATTGGAGCAGTAGCTTATTGTCTGCCACTACCACCGGCTCTGGCAGGCGTTCACGATGTGTTCTACGTGTCTATGCTGAGGAGATACGTAGCCGACCCAACCCAACCCATGTTCTTTCTGATATACCAGTTCTCATTGAGCCTGACGTTACCTACGAGGAGGTTCTGGTACGGATTCTGGACCGGAAAGAGCGTCAGCTGCAGAACAAGACTATCCGGCTGGTTAAAGTCAGATGACAGCATCATTCTGACGAGGAGGCTACATGGGAGCTCGAGGATACGATTCGAGCTTGATACCCCCATCTTTTTGTTGGGATCTCTTCGTACGGCTAGAGAGGGGGGTGTGAATAGCCGACCCCAAATCTTTGCTCGTTTCTTTCTACAAATTAGGTTAGCAGCGGAAATAACAAAAGGAAACGAAAACAAAACAAACCAAACCTCAACTCGTCGATGTAACGAGGTTCGGAGATGAAACTCCTACTCCTCGGCGTGTCCGTAAGGTGGACGAAGCCTATCAATCCGTCGGTGGATGAGTCCCCGGAAAACCGGCTAATACAATATACTCCTTGTGGGTGGAGAAACCTCGCCACAAACGTTTGCAACAGCAAACAAAGAGTACAAGTACAAAGAATAAGCAAGAAATACAATAAGAATACACAAGCACTCTACCAATCTTGCTTTCTCGTCGACTGGAGTCCGGATGAAGCAGCAGCTTCAAAAACTCTAACAGCAGCAACGCGAAGCTTTTGGAAGGAACTCAACAGAGCTCTTATCGCAGCCCACAAATCTTCAGTAGAAGAGAAGAAGGAAGGCGAAGTATACGGCTAGAACCCTCATCGGTCTGTAGACCGATCAGGCCCTGCGCTGAGCGGTCCCTAGACCGATCAGGCAGTGCACAGAACCTTCTGTGCGTACTCTGATCGGTCTGTGGACCAATCAGGGAAGAAGCCTATGCTTCTGTTCCGTCCCTGATCGGTCCATGGACCGATCAGGAAACCTCCTGATCGGTCCACAGACCGATCAGGGAACCTCCTGATCGGTCTACGGACCGATCAGGCTTCTTTCTCCGCTGCCACTGATCTCCTTCTGATCGGTCTGCCGACCGATCAGGCCATGGGTG
This sequence comes from Zingiber officinale, assembly GCF_018446385.1. Classification (NCBI taxonomy): domain Eukaryota; kingdom Viridiplantae; phylum Streptophyta; class Magnoliopsida; order Zingiberales; family Zingiberaceae; genus Zingiber; species Zingiber officinale. Next base: position 81,593,336 of record NC_055999.1, on the reverse strand, counting down.
GATCGGTCACCGATCGGTCACCGGACCGATCAGATGAGCCATGTATCATTGGATCGGTCCGCAGCCCGATCCAAACTTTTCAACCCTAAACCTAAGGCTTCCACACCAACATCCGGTCAACCTTGACCTGTTGGTACATCATGCCTAGCATCCGGTCACTCCCTTGACCTGCTAGCACTCCCCGCTAAGTGTCCGGTCAATCCCTTTGACCCACTTAGACTTTTCAACACCAGAAGTCCGATCATCCCTGATCCATCTGGATTTTCCCTTGCCTGGTTTCACTCACCGGGACTTTCCAACCGCCTAACATCCCGGTTAGGACTTTCCCACCGCCTAATATCCCGCTTAGGACTTTCCCACCGCCTGGTTTCACTCACCGGACTTTCCACACCGCCTAACATCCCAGTTAGGACTTTCTCCTTGGCTTCACTCACGGGACTTTCCAACCGCCTAACATCCAGTTAGGACTTTCCCACCGGTTTCACTCACCGGGACTTTCCACACCGCCTAACATCCCGCTAGGACTTTCTCATTGCCTAACATCCCGTTAGGACTTTTCCAGTTTCCCACTGGGACTTTTCCGTGCCAAGTCTCCATACTTGGACTTTTCGCGTGCAAGCTCCTGCTTGGATTTTTCCAATGCCAAGTCTCCATACTTGACTTTTCCAATGCCAAGCTCCCTGCTTGACTTTTCCAAGGCTCCAGCTTGACTTTTCCCGATCAGTCAACCAGGTCAACCTTGACCTAAGGTTGCACCTACAATCTCGAACACCTATTCTTGTCAAACATCAAGAATACAACTCTCTTTTCGTCAAACATCGTCAAACATCAAAACACAACTCGAGTCAGGTCAACTCGAGTCAGGTCAACCAAGTCAACCTTGACCTAAGATTGCACCAACAATCTCCCCCTTTTTGATGTTTGACAAAACCATAATCAAGTTAGGTTAACCCGATAACCTAACTTAGGTTTTCAATCATCTTCCAATGTCCAATGTTCTTTCCTTGAACATTCTCTGGACATTCTCCCCTTAGGTTAACCCGATAACCTAACTTGGGTTCTCCAATAATTCTCCCCCTTTTTGACATACATCAAAAAGAATTCCAATGTTCTTCCTTGAACATTCCTTGACATTCTTTCCCTAGCTTAGGTTAACCCGATAACCTAACTTGGGTTCTCCAATAATTCTCCAATGAACACTCTCCCCTTTTTGACACACATAAAAAAGAAAAAGGAGAGTATCAAGGTCAAGAGTTTCTTCCTAATGAAAATCTCATACCTTTCATTGAAACTCTTAATTTCCCCCTTGATACTAAACTCAACAATCAACTTAGTGATAATCCCATATCACTAATCCTCAAAAGTCTTAAGGAGTACAAACTCCCCCTAAAAGTCAACTCCTCTTGACAATTAGGTAAAACTCCCCCTTGACCATTGCACCAACAATGTCTTTGAGAGTTCTAAACCTTTAGAAATCCACAAAACCCAACTTCCAGCTGAAATTTCAGACCAACAGCTGAAAATCAGAAACTGGCACGCACTGATCGGTCCCCAGACCGATCAGAATCCCCCTGGATCGGTCCCCAGACCGATCCACGCTTCACTGATCGCACTGGATCGTCACTGATCGGTCACCAGACCGATCAGAACTCCCCTGGATCAGTCCGGTGACCGATCCACACTCTGAAATCAGAGATTTCTGATTTCCCTTCCCGGAAATTCAGAAACTCCTAATAAATTCCAGAAAATTCTAAAAATCGTAAAATTTTGAGGATACACTCCTCATACCATATACTATCACGGAAAAATAATTTTCTATGAAAATAGTTTCCATTTTTCAATCTTGATACAAAGTTCAAAAACTTTGAAATAGTTCAAGTTTAACTCAACTTTGTATCACAATGTTCAATGATGAATGCTATCACTAGGAAAGCTTCATCAAGGTTTTTCAAATCAATTTTAAAATGCTTTTAAAACCATTTGAATTTAGGACCATAATCTTAGGGCTAAATGTACATGACTTGTACACAAGCTTTCCCTATGATCCTCCATTTCTTGAATTAGGCTCATCTAGGTACAAGAACTATGCACCTTGATCCTAACTCATGATCCTAATATCTCACACACATCTAAGGTGTATCAAACCACATCCATGTCAATTTTGATGTGAGATATGGGTTTAGGTATCTTAGACTAAGGTCTCATGCATTTTCTAAACACAACTTTGATCTCAATATCAAAATGTGTTTTTCATCCTTAAATCAATTCAATTGATTATTAATGCAAGAGATGATGACATGGCATAAAATGGTATCATAAATGAAAACATGTGCCAATGTCATGATGTCATGGCATAAAGTTTGAAACTTAAATAAACATGACATAAAATAACCTAAGCATTATCATGACATTTCAAATGATCATAAATTAAATATGATGTCATGACATGGCATATGGCAAACAACCATGGTAAGTTAACACAAATAAAATACCTAGATTACCTATCTAAGTATCCTTAATCACTTAGCTAACTTAAATTCTAATCCTAGATTGCCCATATATCCCTAAGAGAAAACCAAAATCCCAATTATGGTATTTCTCTAGGTTTTCTTAAATTTTGCCAAATAAGATTAAAATCGATATTTTTCAAATATGGCACAATTTACTCTTCAAGGAGTAAACGATAATTCCTTTTCATTTTCAAAGGTTCACAAAACCTTGAAAATGCTCCTTGAGTGTCAATTTCCTCAAAGTTGGGTTAACTACCCTTCTTATTGGAGTTGACACTCTCTAACCCATCTATGGGATAGAGAAGATACTCCTAGGAACCCAATATCTATGTGAGCTCATTGGGTTCACTAAATATTCACTAGGGATGACTTCCCTAGCAACCCTCCTAATGACCCTCCTAGGCTTTGAAGCCTTGGTCATTTGGGACTCATCAAGATCAACTCTAGGGGTGACTCCCCTTGTGACCTTGGTGGTGGTCTTCCTAGCCCTAGGTTTTGTTCCATAATCGAATGGAACACTATGATAAGTGGGCTTGACCACTTGTGACTTAGGTTTGTGACTCAACCCTTTCTTGTCCTTGGACTTGGGTTTTTGACTCTTAAACCCTAGAGATGACTTCTCCATGTTCTTAAGAGTTTTTTCCAAAGTATCAAGTCTTGACTTCAAGACTTGATTCTCCTTCTCTAATACCTCAATTTTTGATTTATCACTCTTCCTTGAGGTATTCCTAGGCATATGTCTAGTTGATTTAGGATTCCTACCTAGGTTATCCTTAGCCTTAGATGGGTTGATCCTAGGGTTAGCCTTTCTAGAATTATCCTTATCTAGATTCACATGTTTAGCTCCTAAGCACATGTATTGGTTCCTAAAGTTAACATGCTTATCATTATTAACAATTGCAACAAAACTACTAGCATGAGTTTTATTAGAATTGCAATAATGAACCTTAGAGATTACCTTAGGGTTTGCCTTAGCTCCCCCTATCGATGTGCTCGGTCTCTTGTCCTTGTGAGATTGCCTCCCCCTCGGACATTGGCTCCTATAGTGTCCCCTTCGCTTGCATTGGAAACACACCACGTGCTCCTTGCCCTTGCGTGTCGGGACTCCGGCTTCCTTGACTTTTGGCGCCGGTGGAGTCTTTCTAACCCTCTTTGGACACTTACTCTTGTAGTGCCCAAATTCCCTACACTCAAAACACATTATATGCAATTTACTTGAACTTAAAGTGTTTGAGTTACCTAGGGTTGAGGATGAATGGATGCTCTCTTCTTCATCCCTCCCGGAGGTAGAAGCTTCTTCTTCGTGCTCCGATCTTGAAGAAGAACTCACTTCCTCTTCTTCTTTAGATGTTGAGTAACCCTCAACTTCCAATTTGCTCCTTCATGATGTGAGCTACTTGGCTCACTAGGCTCCTCTTCATGGCTTGAAGTGGAGCTCTCTTCATGGTACTTGGCCAAGTTATCCCATAATTCCTTGGCATTGTTGTAACCTATCTTACACAAGATGTTAGTAGGCAATGAAAATTCAATTATTTTCGTTACCTCTTCGTTGATTTCGGATTTGTGAATTTGTTCTCTTGTCCACTCCTTCTTCTCAAGTGGTTTTCCTTCCTTATCCACCGGAGGAGTAAATCCTTCTTGTACACAAAACCAATTCATTATGTTAGTCATAAGAAAATACTTCATCCTTACCTTCCAATACGCGAAGTCGCCGCATTCGTAGAAGGGTGGAATGGTGACGTCTTCTCCATAGAGATCCATTCTCTAGCTTTGCTCCCACGGGTGTTGATCCGTCGAACAGCGGCCTCGCTCTGATACCACTTGTTGGGATCTCTTCGTACGGCTAGAGAGGGGGGTGTGAATAGCCGACCCCAAATCTTTGCTCGTTTCTTTCTACAAATTAGGTTAGCAGCGGAAATAACAAAAGGAAACGAAAACAAAACAAACCAAACCTCAACTCGTCGATGTAACGAGGTTCGGAGATGAAACTCCTACTCCTCGGCGTGTCCGTAAGGTGGACGAAGCCTATCAATCCGTCGGTGGATGAGTCCCCGGAAAACCGGCTAATACAATATACTCCTTGTGGGTGGAGAAACCTCGCCACAAACGTTTGCAACAGCAAACAAAGAGTACAAGTACAAAGAATAAGCAAGAAATACAATAAGAATACACAAGCACTCTACCAATCTTGCTTTCTCGTCGACTGGAGTCCGGATGAAGCAGCAGCTTCAAAAACCCTAACAGCAGCAGCTGTTCCAGTCGGGGAAGCTCACGCGAAGCTTTCGGAAGGAACTCAACAGAGCTATTATCGCAACCCACAAATCTTCAGCAGAAGAGAAGGAAGAAGGAAGGCGTAGTGGTATCCTGCAGAAGCTCTCGACCCCTTTATACCTGCGAAGAAGACAGCGAAGAAACTAGCCGTTGCGTCGCAACGGCTAGAACCCTGATCGGTCTGCGGACCGATCAGTAACATCCTGATCGGTGCGGACCAATCTGTGGACCTATCAGGTTTCGTCCTGATCGGTCCATGGACCGATCAGAAACTCTCCGATCGGTCCACGCCGATCAGGACCTCTGATCGGCCTACGGACCGATCAGGCTTCTTTCTCCGCCGCCATCGATCTCCTTCGATCGGTCTCCGGATCGATCGATAACCATCGAGCATATCGATCGATCACCGATCGGTCACCGCCGATCAGATGAGCCATGTATCATTGGATCGGTCCGCAGCCCGATCCAAACTTTTCAGCCCTAAACCTAAGGCTTCCACACCAACATCCGGTCAACCTTGACCTGTTGGTACATCATGCCTAGCATCCGGTCACTCCCTTGACTTGCTAGCACTCCCCGCTAAGTGTCCGGTCAATCCCTTTGACCCACTTAGACTTTTCAACACCAGAAGTCCGATCATCCCTGATCCATCTGGATTTTCCTCTTCTGCTCAGTTTCCATCACTCCCTTGACCTACTTGGACTTTCCCACCGTCCGATCATCCCTGATCCATCTGGACTTTCCCTCACCTGGTTTCACTCACCATAACATCTGGATTTTCCCTTGCCCGGCTTCACTCACCAGGACTTTCCAACTGCCTAACATCCCAGTTAGGACTTTCCCACTGCCTGGTTTCACTCACCAGGACTTTCCACACTGCCTAACATCCCAGTTAGGACTTTCTCATTGCCTAACATCCCAGTTAGGACTTTTCAACTGCCTGGTTTCACTCACCAGGACTTTTCCCGTGCCAAGTCTCCATACTTGGACTTTTCGCGTGCCAAGCTCCCTGCTTGGATTTTTCCAATGCCAAGTCTCCATACTTGGACTTTTCCAATGCCAAGCTCCCTGCTTGGACTTTTCGCGTGCCAAGCTCCCTGCTTGGACTTTTCCCGAATCAGGTCAACCAGGTCAACCTTGACCTAAGGTTGCACCTACAATCTCCCGAACACCTATTCTTGTCAAACATCAAGAATACAACTCTCTTTTCGTCAAACATCGTCAAACATCAAAACACAACTCGAGTCAGGTCAACTCGAGTCAGGTCAACCAAGTCAACCTTGACCTAAGGTTGCACCAACACTTTTCACTTGAGGTATGTGAGTTAATTTTCGTTCAGTATTTATACTATCTATCTATTATTAGTACTTGCTGATGGTAAATAATGGAATTTGGGGACCAAATTTTTATTAGTGGGGGAGAATGTAAAATATCAAAAAAGGACGAATAACCATAAGGAAATTTTCAGAAATTTTTAGAAATTTTCTGAGAATTTTTCGGAAGTCGTATGACTTAGGTTATGGGGATAAATATTGGTCCACGAGAAGCCTGTTTGAGCTATCCCATTTTAACGAAGAAAAGTTAAATTTTCTTTTTCTTTTTCTTTCTTTTCCTCCGTTTTCTCACCCGTGCATTCGCCGACTCCCCCGACCCGCGCTGCTTCTTCTTCTCTTCTGTTTCCAGCCGACAGCGCCGCCTCGACGACTCATCTCCCATGCGAACAAAAGCAGTAGCCAAGGAGAAGTAGGGCACTTCTTCTCCCGAGCCTCTTCCTCTTCGTCTCTGCCCGATTTCGCTCCTCTGCCTTAGAGCTCGAGCCACTGCCGGCCGCTACCTCCCCTCTGTCCCGTTCCCTAGCCAACTCGACGCTGAAGCTTCTCTCCTCCTCCACCGGCCTGTGTTCCCCATCCCCTTTTTGGATTACTGATCGAGGTGAGGAGGAGCTCATCGTCCCTAACGCCGCTGCCGTCTCTCGACCCGAGCAGCGCCACCGTCCCTCTACCCTGTGCGGCTCCACCCCTGTCGACGTCATGCCCTAGATCGTCAGCGTGAGGAGGTGTTCGGGGATTCGAGGGTAAGCCAACCTCAATCACCTTTCCTTTTGATTTGTCATCTGCCATAGTTCCTGATGTTTGCTGATCTGAAGTTGGAAATCGTTTGTGTTGCTTCCATAGAAGCCACAGGTACCGGTAGCTACATCTTTTTCCAGCAGCAAACTCACCGAGCTATGGATCAATTAGGGTTGTGAAATTGAGGTAAGGTGTAGGACACGTTGATCCTTGATTTCCTTCTTGATTTGATTGGTTTCAGTAGGTGAGGTTTTGTTCTGTGATCTGGAATTTGTTAACAGAATTAATAATAGCTGATAATTTAGGTAAATGCATTAAATTAGGGATGAATTGGTTGTTCATGAGTGGTTAGATGATAGATTCATATTTGGGTGAGTTTAGGATGATTTTGGTTGATTTTAATCTAATCAATTAGTGGAACGATTAGGTTTAACGAAGTTAACCCTAGTTGTTCAATGGATTAGATTTTAGCCGGGGGATTTGATTTAGCTAATTAATTTATGTAATTAGTTAAATCTATATATCATGCATTGCAGGACTTTGATTCAAGACGACATCTCAACATGGGGTCTATTTCGGATACGATCACCACTTTTTAAGGCGGGTACCTTGACTTATCCTTTAGATATTGTCATTTGATATGTATAGTAGATTTTAACAAGTAGTAATAATTATGTTTATATTTGCATCTGTATGTCACTATTTGTTTCCTGAGCATGCTTTGTTTGCTATCTACTTGTTTTGCATACATGCCCTATTTATTATTTATGTTATAGAGGTAGTGACATACCATGCCTTATGATATACCAGACTAGTTAGTTATCATATCTGACCCGTATACCTAGATCTGTTTATTTGATTCATTTATTTTTGGTACATGTTTTATGGAGGTAGATATGGTCAGGATTTGCATGCTTAGTGTCATGCACCATCTTGCATGATTGCATGCTATGCGATTGGTAGCCCCATTATTGTTGAGCTCATCGTAGTTACATGAATCTGCACACACAACTACTCATGGGTTAGTAGTATATCAGGCAGGGTGTGTGGCAGTTTGCTCTGTCAGTGCTTCGCTAGTCCACTCATGGGTAACGTGACGCAGCGTGGTAGCACGTCAGAGATCCCTCCTCTGGACTGTCTCAAGGAGATTAGAACATTGCGCTCCCCCACTTATGATTTGGGATAGGAGGATAGGTGTACTCTTACAGCATTCCGTCCACTCGGTCACTCATCAGGAGCAGTGATGGTAGAGTGCACGGTTGTCATAGCCCTACCCACTCGGTCTCACCATCATGTGTGAGATGGCTGACTAGCGTCAGGGGTGACCATGTCATTTGCATCATATGCATTATTGCATTTATTGCTTGTGTTTGCTGCACTTATTCGCTGCATATTGGATGGATGCATATGATTGACATGCATACAGGGACATGTTATTTTCGATCTGATGACCTATCCTGATAGGAGGTCCTGGTGAGTACAACTTCTCCCTTTTTTCTTTCAATTTTGCATTGTATATTATCTCAGGAGACTATACGCATATTTATTACTATTAGTTATAGTTTGCTATGCATGTCAACTTGGTATCCACTAAGGAGTTGACTCACCCCATTGATATTACCATTTCAGGTTGATGCCGTCGGGAGATTCCAGTCACTAGTCCCCCACTATTTTGCTTCGTGATGGTTTTATACTCTTTGGACTTTTGGTTCCTTGTTATGTATTTATATATACTGGTGATGTAGGATTGTACTCGAGGATCTTTTATCGAGTTTTGGTCTACTACTTATGTTTTCCGCTGCCCTGTTTTCTCTGTTGTGGTTTTAAGTTTTCCGTCGTAGTAGTGGAGTAGGTGGTTTTCAAATATAAACTGCGTGGTTGTATCAGCCAGAGACTGAAATATATAAACTGCGTGGTTGTTTACTTGTATTTTATTATTATTATTATTCCTGCCATGTTGGCCGAGGTATATGTGGCCCCGGAGGCTTTGTAGAGAAGTTTCATATTGTCACCCGTAAAGGGGAGATGTTGTCAAAATTTCTTCTGGCAGGGTCTACCTGGGGCATGACAATTGCTGCTAACCCGAGTCCAGGGAATGAGAAAGGTCTTGATTTATTTTTTCAGGCTATTCAAGCCCCCTTCTAGCCGACCTACCCAGACCTTCAATTGGTATCAGAGCCAAGTTTGCTTCAAGAGGACTAACCGTCGAATGAAGTACACAAGATGACCGGATCAAGCATTCACCCACCAAAGTTCGAAGGGGACTTCTCCAACTTGAAAAAGAAGATGGAGGTATTTTTCAAGACTGATTTTGATTTATTTTTGATAATGGAAGTTGGTTTTTCAGCACCCGAAGGTAAAGTTAAATTTCACTGGACAAAGAAGGAACAAGCCGATTTCATGGCAAACGACAAAGCAGAATTTCATTTGCTGAGCATCCTACCGCCACAAGAAATCAACTCGATAAGAGCTTATGAGTTCGTCATGGAGCTCTGGGAAAAATTTTTGGAACTTCACGAAGGAACCTCGGAGGCAAAACTTACGAAACGGAACTTACTTCGCAACCAGATCAACAACCTCCGATTAGAAGAAGACGAGACTATAGCACATCTTCACTCAAGGATCAAGGACCTAATCACCGGTCTTTCGAATCTCGGAGAAAAGGTAAGCAACTGAGATTTGCTAAGGTACGCACTTAATGCTTTCCCTAGAAATAAAGAATGGGCATCATTAGTGGATGCCTATTATATCCCTAAGGACCTTGAATTTGTTACTTTAGATGAATTATTCTCTACTTTTAAAGTTCATGAAATAAGATGTGCAGATTCAAAGAAGGATTCAAAACATAATATTGCTCTTAAGGCAAAAATGGATGAACAAGAGTCAGAATCCTCCTTCGATGATGATGAAACAACACTGATGGTACGTAAATTTAAAAAATTATTTAAATCTAAACAATTTAACCAAGTGCAAGGTAGAAGAAGAAGGAAAATAAAATGCTACCACTATTATGAAGAAGGGCATGTAAAAGACAACTGCCCTAAATTGAAGAAGAAGGACAAAGATAAAGACAAGAAGCCGGTTCAAACAAACAAATAAACACAAGACCTTAAAGGCGATGTGGGACGAAACGTCGTCTGAATCAGAGGTCGAAGCTTTCTCCGGACTTGCGTTGATGGCAAGTTACCAAGAAGACGAACATGAAGCAAACTTGTCCGAAATGAGCATCGAGAGCATCAATGAAGGGGGAGCATCAACAGAAGAAAGCAACAGTTCAGGGGGATCTACGGACAACGAGATCGACAAGGTAAGTAAGATACGATCTCTCCCACCTGACAAATTGTTTAAATTTGTGAAGTTATTAACTAAAGAATGTTGTAAGTTAGAAAAAGAAAACATAGATCTGAGAATACAATTGTCCAAAGCATGTTCACTAGATTTATGTGATAATCTGTAAATAGAAAATGATAAATTAAAAATAGAAATAGAAAATCTGAAAAATCATGCATGTTCATACACTGAAAATATTAGGAAATATAGAAATCTGAACTGGTATCTAAGATTTCATAAAAGTTAAATTAGGAAAATTCTGAAAAGTTATGTTCCTTGTAAATTTCTAATTAACCTAGTAGGAAGGAACCTATATTGGGTTCCTAAAGAATATTTGAATTAAAATTTCCGTTAGGCTTTCAGATAGTAGATTAAATGTTTAAATTCATTAAGTGACTTTGTCTAGAAGTGGTTGATAATCCAATAACCAAGAAAACCTAGTATCTCACCACAGTCTGGAAGTTAATTTTTGAATTGAATATTTAATTGACAAACTGATAAGCATAAAAGTGTTAATTAAATGTTTTCAATTTTTGTCAATGGTTTAACATTTAAAATATTTTTCACTTAACTTGCAAACTTCACTTAGAATTTTTTTCAAAATTTCACTTAGATTTTTTTTACAAATTTTTTTGTTGTTAAAACTTTTTTACCCTTAGATTTTTATTGAATACCCCAATTTTTTGCGTGACCAAAGGGGCAGAAGGGAAGATTAAGTTTAGGGGGAGGTAGTTCAAAATTTAAATTTTGATAAATTTTGAAAATCTTTATTTTTGTACCTTATTGCATAATTGCAACTTTATTTATTTTTGTAATTTTATCTTTACCTTATGATTATTTTACCCTAACTTAACTTGGGTTGCTCACATAAAAAAAATGGAGAGATTGTTGGATCCCCAAGGTTATTTTTGGTGTCATCAACTAAGTTAGGTTATGTTCTATTTTGGTTTAATCCCTGTGTCTAAGTATCCAGGAACTTAGGACTACAGGAAATCGAGCAGAAGATGTGGCTAGCGAGAAGGACGATACGGGTGGACGAGAAGAACGTATGATGCGTTAGAGGGACGAGAAGCCGGAGCGGAAGCCTGCTCGAGGAGAAGACCAGAAATTGGGTTCGGATGAGCCCTATTTCGGTTGGCCGCAATCACCCAAGCGAACGGAGCAACGGAAGATCCAAAGGAAAGCTGGAGCTATTTATACGCTACAGGTAGAGGGCACCCTCCATGATTGAGGGCACCCTCCATAGAGGGTGCCCTATGATATAGAGGGCGCCCTCCATAGCATTGAGGGCGCCCTCCACAACCTTGAGGGCACCCTCGACTTGGCCAAGGTTGACCGTTCGCAGTGGATAAAGTTTTATCTGTGCCGTCTCGCTGGAGGCACCCTCCATACCCTTGGGAGGCGCTCTCATGTTATAGATTGAATTTCCAGGAGCTATAGAAAGGCCCTTGGAGCTAGGAAATAATCAATCAACTTAAGCATTCAATTCCTAGCAATAGTCTGAGTGTTCAAAGATTGTAAGAGGCTTCTCCGCCTACACGAAGGAGTTTTTCTAGTGTTGTTATTGTCTTAGATTAACAACCACCCCGGTTGTAACCAAGTAAAATTCTGAGTCTCTTCTTTCAGTTTTTGTATTGTTTATTTTTATTATACTATTATTGCTAACCCGAGTCCAGAGAACGAGAAAGGTCTTGATTTATTTTTCCAGGCTATTCAACTCCCCTTCTAGCCGACCTACCCGGACCTTTAATGGGAACGTGGAAATATGAGCTACCATGATACCCACGTTGTCCATATTTTCACAGGGCAATTTACTAATATACCCCTTGGTATTCCTATTATATAAGGTGTCCAAGTCTTTCATCGAGGGGATGAGTGGAAGAGTTGAGGAGTTGTAGCATCTGAGGTCACGAGATTTGGTTTGTTAAATTATATAGAGCTTTTCGATTTTGTAATTGCTCTTCTGATGACAAGTCTGAAGATCACATTCTACCATTGCCGATTGCAGATCTAAGGAAGATCGCTGTAAGTGTTTACAGTTTACCTTTTAATTTCATGCATTTAGAATACAACATTTCTTATGTGCTATTTGATCTTATATACTCCATCGACATCGTTTTTCACACAACTTGCATTTAATTTTATCGAGGTTTTTAAGATCAGTCAACATCCCAAATTCACATCCAATGTCATTCAACTTTCTCTTAAGAATTTTGGATTTGGATTGAGTGATGGATACCGTCGAAAATGAATTACTTGACATTGTAATTATGATAACCTAAAAAGTGATTTAAGAATAAATTTAAGAACTTTAGAATAATTAACAAGTCCAAGAAAAAAATTATATATAAAAGTAATATTCTAATGGAATTATTATATTTGACATGAATAAGACTTAACACCACTAAAATCAATAAATCAAAAAATATAAATAAATAAGAAAATATTAATATAAATCAATAAAATAATATAAATACGATTTATATGAATTAATAAAATTTATTAGAATTTTTTAATTTTAAATATAAAATTATAAATATAATATGGTTTATATGAATTAATATAAAATATCATAATATAAATTAATTAATAAAATTTATTATAATTTTTATATTTTAAATATAATATTATTATAATATAAATAAACTAATAAAATTTATAAAAAAAATAATTTTAAATATATTTTTTATATAGTTTAGTAGGATAATTTAATTAGAATTTATAAAATTCTATTTGAATTACCTCATATAAGTGAGGAGTTATTTAAATTAAATAAATAAATCCCAAAATCTTTGTGCAGCGGGACGCGTTGTGGAAGACAAAAAAAAATTAATTGCATAAAATAAATTACTGAAAAACTTATCGATCATCGAGCTGATGCCTCTTGAGGAGACGAGAGGCAATCGAACTGGCGTAAGAGACAGATGGATCGCTAAAGTATTGGATTTAGGGTTTTAAAGGAAAGAAAAATAAAATAAAATTTTCGTGATGCCCAACACCGCACAGGGCAGCCCAATGCTACACAGGGTCACCTAACACCTTTCTGATGCAATTACTAGCCACTGAGTGCCTAGGCAATAGCCTAGCCCACGTTTTAGAACACTGCCCATTCTATTTATATGCATCAAATGTGGTCTTAAACATCCTGAAAGACCAACTACTTCTCGAATGATTATTCTAACCTAATGTTGATGTTTGAACGAATTCTTATACGTAGAATGAGAAGTTAGCAAAGTGTTAATACTAATTTGAAAGTCACCACTAGCACAATCAAGTTGGAATCATCATCTTGCTTGGCCAACTCCATGCATGGCGTGAGTACCATGCATGGCGTGAGAAAAAGGGTATATTTTTCAATTTGGTTTGTTCTGAAGTAAATTTAGCTTCAGTACCTCAAAACACTTGGTGGTTAGACTCTGGTGCTACTACTAACATCAGTGTTTCAATGCAGGGTTGCCTGAGCTACCGAAAGTCAACTGATGCTGAAAGATGCATTTATGTGGGTGATGGCAAGTCGGTTGAGATGGAAGCAATAGGGCATTTTAGATTGTTGTTAAACACTGGTTATTATTTAGACTTAATAGATACTTTTGTTATACCATCATTTAGACGGAATTTGGTTTCTGTTTCTCATTTGGACAAATTAGGTTACTGTTGTTCGTTTGGAAACAGTCAGTTCAGTTTATCAATTAATTCTACTGTTGTTGGAACCGGTTCACTTATAATTTATGACAATCTATATATGTCTGATATAAATGCTTCTTATATTGAAACCCTGAATGTGGAATCACATGGTACTAAGCGTAAATTTAATAATGAAAACTCAGGTGCCTTATGACACAAACGTTTAGGACACATCTCTAGAAATAGAGTTGAACGACTTATATCGGATGGAATTTTACACTCCATTGATTTTACAGACCTAAATGTTTGTGTTGAATGCATTAAGGGAAAACAAATCAAAAGAAAGAAAGAGGGTGCATATAGAGCTACAAAAGTATTGGAATTGATACATATATATGTTTGTGGACAATTTCCAACACCTTCTTGGAATGGTCAACAATATTTTGTATCATTCATTGATGATTATTCTCGATATGCATACCTATTTCTTATTTATGAGAAGGCTCAAACATTGGACGTTTTCAAATCATTTAAGGTTGAAGTTGAGAACCAACTAGACAAAAGAATTAAGAAAGTCAAATCTGATCGTGGTGGTGAATACTACGATAGATATGACGATTCAGGTGAGCAATGTCCAGGACCTTTTGCTCAATACCTAGAGGAGTGTGGAATCATCCCATAGTACACCATGCCAAGCTCACCAAGCATGAATGGTGTAGCTGAACGACGTAATCAAACTCTTAAGGATATGGTAAGGAGTATGATTAGTCATTCAACCTTACCAATGTCACTCTGGGGAGAAGCATTAAAGATAACAGCTTACATTCTAAATCGAGTACTTACTAAAGCAGCTACTAAAACACCTTTTGAGCTTTGGACAAGGCGAAAGCCAAGTCTCAAACATTTTCATATTTGGGGATGTCCAGCTGAGGCTAGATCGTATAGGCCACATGAAAAGAAACTGGACTCCAGAACTGTAAGTAGCTACTTTATTGGATATTCTGAGCGATCACGGGGCTATAAGTTTTATGATCACAAAGTAAAGATAATCTTTGAGATGGGAACTACAACGTTCTTTGAGGATATTGAGTTTGGGGGGAAGAATAAAGTAACTGATCTTGTCTTTGAGGAGGAATGTATTCCCACTACTCTTCAAGAGGAAATGATTTATATTCCTATGATTGCTTCTAATAATGATCAGGATTTTATTCCTGTCAGTGATCATGATGCAATACCAAAACAACAAGACATTGTTAATCAACTCCCAGAAGAACAAACTCAACAACCTTAAGAACCAGTGTATATAGAATAAGTGCCTTTATGAAGGTCCACTAGAGAAAGGAGGAGTGCTATTTCGGATGATTACATAGTACTACTTCAAGAACATGAGGAAAATGATGGTATGGCAGAGGATGATCCGATCAACTTTCGTCAAGCCATGCAAGATTCAAATTCTCAAAAGTGGATTGAGGCAATGAATGAGGAGTATAAGTCAATGCAAGACAATATGTTTGGGAACTTGTCCTATTACCAGAAGGTGTGAAACCCATTGGTTGTAAGTGGATTTTTAAAACCAAACAGGATTCAAATGGTAATGTGGAAAGGTATAAAGCACGTCTTGTAGCTAAAGACTATACTCAGAAATATGGGATTTACTTTAAAGAGACATTTTCTCCGGTTTCAACGAAGGACTCTTTAAGGACAATCATGGCACTTGTCGCACACTTCGATATGGAACTCCATCAGATGGATGTCAAGACAGCTTTTCTCAATGGAGACATTGAGGAAACAATCTATATGGTGCAACCAGAATACTTTGTATTAGGAGATCCAAAGAGTATGGTTTGCAAACTTAAGAAGTCCATCTATGGGTTAAAACAAGCATCTCGTCAATGGTACCACAAATTTCATCAAATAATAATCTCATTTGGTTTTGAGGTAAATGTGGTAGATGATTGTGTGTATCATAAGTTCAGTGGGAGTAAGCATATCTTCCTGGTTCTATATGTTGATGATATTTTGCTTGCCACAAATGATATAGGTATGTTAAACGATACTAAGATATTTCTATCTAGATATTTTGAAATGAAAGATCTTGGTAACGCATCTTTTGTATTAGGAATCCAAATACATCGAGATCGTTCTCGAGGTATTCTTGGATTATCGCAAAAGAACTATATCGATAAGGTGCTTAAAGATTTAGCATGCAAGATTGCAAACCAGGTAATACCACAGTCGCTAAAGGAGACAAGTTTAGTCTTAAACAATGCCTTAAAGGAAGCCTCGAGACTCAAGAAATGCAAAAGATTCCCTATGCTTCAGCTGTAGGAAGTCTTATGTATGCTCAAGTTTGTACGTGTCCGGATATTTTGTACATTGTTGGAGTATTGGGCAGATATTTAAGCAACTCAGAAATGGATCATTGGAAAGCAGTAAAGAGGGTAATGAGATATTTAAAGAGAACTAGTGATTACATGCTCACATTTAAGAGGTCAGATACTCTTGAGATCATGGGATATTCTGACTCTAATTTTGCGGGATGCCAAGATAGCTTGAGATCCACTTCTGGCTATGTTTTTCTGTTGGGCGGCGGAGTTATCTCTTGGAGAAGTGCTAAACAGGCATTGATAGCTTCTTCCACCATGACAACAGAGTTTATAGCATGTTATGAGGCATCTAATCATGGAATATGACACTACAACAAAAACCCTCATAGACATCGGTTTTCCACCGGTGTCTATTACATTTTCGACCAATGTCTATGAAGGCGATGTAAAAAGTCTGTCATTTTAGACATCGGTTTAAAATCGGTGTAGTATCACTTAACGACACCGGTGTTCGAATCGGTTATTAACCGATGTAGTATCACTTAACGACACCGTTTCATCAACGGTGTAAAACCAATGTAATATTATATGTTAATAACATCAGTTTTGGCAGTGGTATACGATCGATGTAATATTAGTTAATAACACCGGTTTTGCAACGGTGGAAAACCGATGTAATATCAGTATTTTTTAACAGTACAAATTTGATTTTCGAAACAGTAACAAAAAAAAATACACAAATATTCACAAATTACACAAATATTCTTCTTTCAATAGTATCCATAAAATACACAAATATTCACAAATTACATAAATATTCTTCTTACAACAATATCCATAAAATATACAAACATTCTTTTTACATCAAAAGCTAATAGATATCAGAATCAAGGTAGAACATTCTTTTAACAACACATCAAGGTAGAGCCGCACTTCAAATGTAATCTAGCATGCATTCAGCCCACTCGAACCGCACTTCATCAATTTCAACTATAGAATACTTGAGATTTGTAAACTGTAAAAACACATAAATAATATATTAGTAAACTAAGACTAAAAATCATAGTTGAAAAAGCAGTAAGAGTACCAGGTAACAAGATGACTAATTGGAATGCTTAAAAAGAGAAACATTCATCAATTATCTCAACCACATCTTATAGTGATAGATCTATCATTCCTGGGAACTGTTTATCACTAAGAGTACATGGAAATTCAATTCATTAGTAGTCGACCCAAATGACATAACTGTTTATCACTAAGAGTACATGAAAAGTAAATAAATTTCTCAGCAGTAATAAAGATGAGTAACATCAATTCATTTATATGATTTCCAATGATACAATAACATCAAAACAAATTTTTATTTCAAGGGGAAAATAGCTAAAATGCTAACTAGTCAACATGAATTTCAACCATATATAGATGCAACCATATATATAAATAAATAAATAAAAGAAAAGAAAAAAATGCATCACATAAGAAAGTATCATGTTACTTACATTGATAACATGGGAAAATTCATGGCAAAAGATCAAAGCTCCAGATAACATGGGAAAATTATATCTCAGGATCCTTAATGTTTTGCATTCCTGCATAAGTTCAGTGAAGCAAAAGATCAAAGCTCCAGATAACAACAATTCAAAGCATCATTCTACAGCAACCCTAAACACTGACTTCCAAATATACCTCCAGTTCCACTTGAAAATGTTCAACCACAGGGAATTACAAGAGCTACCTGACAATATCCAACATCACGAATCCAATGAATCATCCACCAAGATCTTAAACACACCTAAATCATCTCTCTTAAAAAAAATGTATAACTAGTGCTATACAAAGATCAAAAGCAACTAAATAAAGTTAAGCAGGAAGATACACAGAAGAAGGCAAACATCTGCAAAGATGTAAGTTTCTAATAGAAAAGAAAATTTAATTTTAATGCCCAAGAAGGTTATCAGTAAATTAAAAAAAAAAGAAGGCAAACTGAAGAACATGACAGTAGAGGATCCAAACAATTCATCCAACTAGTATTTTGATCCTGCAAGTAATAAGGAAACTATACCCCAAAAATAATCAAAAGCCTAGTGCAATAGAGAAATGATAGGACATGAAATGAAGCTATGCACTAATTATGAAATCAATTGAGTGGGGTGCTACTAGGTACCAGTTCAGTAAATAGAATCAAATAGTGAGTAATTGTGCTACATTTCCTCCTAATTTAATCCAAATAAATCCAATGTATCATCTTGATGTAGTACAATGAAAAGCGCTGAGTCAAAGGCAATATCTTTACTGCTCTAATATCCATTTGCTTTCCATTAAACTCTCAGAATCTGAAGCTTAGTGGAGTAGGCAATGGCAACCCAGTCGGGCTGAGAGGAAGACCACTGCAGCTGCTCGATCTCTGCTCCGACAGTTTAGGCAAGTATGGGATCGAGGCCACCCTCAACAGAAGCGGCTGCCATAGACTTCTGGACATTGCCATGATAAACAAAAATATCATGAGGAAGAATCTATAGAAGTACCTGGACAACATGGGAAAATTCATTAAGAAGTACCTTAAGGCATTTCTAAAAAAACACATAAAGCTTATAAATTATCAGAACATTTGTTCAAGTTTGCAGACACACTAGCCTCATTAAATTTGCAAATGCACAACACTTGTACATACAGTGAGAAAGGAACTGTAAATTCTATGGGTACATGATTAGAGTGTTAGTCCTTCATTGGCAATAATAGATAAAAGCTCATACACTGATAACCGTTAGTGTGTGTTTGCAAAGAATTCATTGTAGCAGTTCGCCTCTCACTGAAGCATTTGGACTTCTGTAGTTCCTTGTAGAGTTCACCTTTAGGTGTATATTCCAGTATCAAGTAAACTCGAGTCTGTGATACAAAATCTAGGTCAACTGAGGTGGCATAAACAAAATTCAGGTTCAATATGCCTACAATCTTTATAAGTCAAGATAGAGTCGAACCTGATCATAGAAGTAACCATATAGGCGTAATATGTTTGGATGTCGGAGGTGGCTTTGTATCTCAACTTCACGTCGCAGTTGATGCTCAACTTGAGATTGTTTGAGCTGGCTCTTGAAAAGCACTTTCAATGCCATGATATGGTTACTCTGCCTCGCCAAAATGACACAAAGAAATCAGTTATAACATAATGAACGTACCAGGAAAACGAACTCTAGTATGCTATGCAACATTTCATATGAACATGCAACATTTCATTGCACCTCATGACTTGATGATGCTCAAACAATGCATTTTACAAGCCCTACTACCTTTTCACATATCCACTAAACGAAGAACAAAATACTAACCACTAAGATGACAACAACAGAAATGTCGATTTCCATCACAAGATTCCAATTGACCTATTCCTCCATACCACCATCCTGCAAAATATAATAAACACATTTAGTTCACCTTTAGTTAGATATGAACATGCAACATTTCATTGCACCTCATGACTTGATGATGCTCAAACAATGCATTTTACAAGCCCTACTACCTTTTCACATATCCACTAAACGAAGAACAAAATACTTACCACTAAGATGACAACAACAGAAATGTCGATTTCCATCACAAGATTCCAATTGACCTATTCCTCCATACCACCATCCTGCAAAATATAATAAACACATTTTCTTAATGAGTTTATCGTTAGATTTGTCTATCTTCGACCAAAGACACACAAGTATGATTCAGTTTTAGATTTCTAAAAGGCCTCAAACTACCAACCATAAGGAAACTCTTTGTTCCTTCTCCATTGGATCTCAATATGGTCGCCTGGTTGCAAATCGTTCAAACAATTGGAGATATGAAGATCATAAGCAGGAGTATCCATAGGAGATGGCCTTAACCTATCCCACTCAGCTCCTTCTATGACCACAGTTCTTCTTCCATGTGGTGGATATCTACAAGTCGAGAAGAATGAATAACGCACACCATGTTATATGAAGCCAGTGTGATAACTTTGACAGACACAACTTAACTTTTCATCAAAAGGAGAACATATTTTGAATTCAAATGAGAGCAATTGTCCGCATACCTTGCCAAAAAAGTGTCAGTGCGGCCATCGTAGCTAACTTCAGCATCATAACATGAGAGCATAAATCCTAAATGCCCATGCTGTAAAACAACATTACGAGCCTTAGCAATCCAATGAGGCAAAAAGGGGAAGAATCCATCGACTAAATGAACAATCCATCGGATTTAACTTAAGAGCAAATCAAAGTTACCGACGAGTGTGGAATTTTGACAAACACAGCATGTGCAGAACATATGATAATGATGATACACACAAGGCAGAGTAACAATCTTGAAGATATGTATGACTTTTTTTTTCAGAATAATGGAGTCTGATCATTTACCTCACGGTGGAGGACGGGAGGCCGGCGATGCCGCCTGGAGGCGGTGCTGGAGGTCGGCGATGCTGGCTGGAGGCGGCGCTAGAGGGAGGCGGCGCTACTAGAGTCGACGCGGGAGGCGGCGTTGCTGGAGTCAGTGCTGGAGGCGGCGCTGCTGGAGTCAGCGCTGGAGGTCGGCGCTGGAGGAGGCGCTGGAGGGAGGCCGGGCGATGAGGGAGGCAACGGGAGGGAAGCGACGCGCTTGAGGGAGGGAGACAACGCGAGTTGGAATAGGTTTAGTGCCTCCATGAACTCCTTGGTGCCAGACCGTGCGATAGTGCCCAAATTGTTCACCAGATCTACAAAGACAAAAACAATTACCAATGTTCTAGCTATTTCATGTTTTCAGGTTTCGCCGATCCATCACTTGGAGAGCATCATTTACCAAAAATGGTGTACCCTCAAAAAGTTGGATTACGATGAACTACTTGCAGTGAACGCAAACATTCGAACGAGCATCCCGACAAGGTGCGGAGAAGAGAAATTACCAGCTTTGGTCATGCCGATGCCGCTGTCGATGATGGAAACCGTCTTGTTCGCCTTGTCAGGCACGAGGCGGATGAAGAGCTCTGGCTGGGCGTCCAGCTTGCTCTTGTCGGTGAGACCCTCGAACCGGATCTTATCGAGTGCCTGCAGTCACACGATTTGCTTCAGCAACGACAACACAGTGGAAAAAAACGGGAGCAGCAACATGGAAAGCAACGATGTCTCACATCCGAGGCGTTGCTAATCAGCTCGCGCAGGAAGATCTCCTTGTTGGAGTAGAAGGTGTTGATGATGAGACTCAGCAACTGGTTGATCTCCGCCTGGAACGCGAAGGCCTCCGTCTCCCCCATCTTCACGTCCGCCATCACCTCGATCGAAAGAAACTGGTTTCGCGAACGGGAACCGGAATCAAATGAATCAAGTGCTTCGATGCGATCTCGTCGGCCCCTACCTTAGCCAGGAAGAGCGAAGAGAGGAAGGAGGAGGAAGAGAGGATCGGACGAGGAGGTAGAATGGAACGATTTATGCTGCGATTTTGCTTAGGACCGAAGCTGGTGGTTTTGATCCTAATCGGGAGAGGAAGGGGCGTCGATCCAGGAAGGGGAAGAGATCCAGGAAGGGGAAGAGGGAGGTGAGGCTGAGAGAGATGGTCGAAGGTTTAGGTTTAGGTTTAGGTTTAGGGTGAGAGAAGGGGCGCGATATTGGTTTAGGTTTGGAGGGATCTTTGTGAAGTGTTGTATATTTTGGCTGGTGGAAAAATTAAATTATTATTTTTTGTTCATTAACACCGGGTTTTAAAAACCGCTGTTAAAACCGGTGTCTATTAACAAAAACAAGGCGCTCATAGACATCGGCTAAAAAACCGATGTCTATGAGCGAAAATCTGCGCTCATAGACACCGATTTTTGAAAAAACCGATGTAAAATACTCAAAGACATCGGTTTTTGCTTAAAAATGTTGTTGTTCCACCGATGTCTATGAGAGTTTTTCTTGTAGTGTGGCTGAAAAATTTTATCACTGGGCTGCGTATTTTGGGAAAGGTTGAAAGACCACTAAAGTTATTTTGTGACAATCGATCAGCTGTATTGTATTCTAACAACAATAGGAGCTCGACAAAATCGAAACACATCGATATCAAGTTCCTTGTTGTGAAAGAAAGAGTACAAAGTGGACAGATTTCGATAGAACACATGGGCACAAACTCCATGATAATAGATCCTTTTACAAAGGGTTTACCACCCAATGTCTTCTATGAGCATACCACTCATATGAGTGTTATTCAGTTTGGTGAAATTTAGATCTAGTGGGAGTTTGTACTATATATGTTTTCTATATATGTTTGGTTATGTTGATGAAACATATGTATTTGGAGATTATCTGATCAGATATAAAGTTCAATGTTTACTTCATTACACTTTGTATAACTTAAGTTAAAGTTTTGATCTCACTTTGGTTAAAGAGGACCAGTTGAAAATTGACATGAATAGATCACTTTGCATGTAATTTTCATGCCACATATTCATAATTGATCTATGTCATTTGATTATATTGATGTACGTGACCATTGATGGTTTAGTTGTGAAAGATACAACGAAGACTACATTGATCCTATGTTTATATAATTAATGGACGAGATTGTTAAGGAAACCCTACAGCTATGATGACAAAAGTTATGAGCTCAATAAAGTTAACATTTATAAGTTTACACATATGGTCCAGTGGGAGATTGTTAAAATTTTGGGATCATAATTGTAATTATAAATGTCTAATGTCATCAATTAAATAAGTCATGATTTAATGTGATCAAATTTATGATTAAGGAATATGACTTAAGGATTTAATTGTTATGAATAAATTAATGTGGATACCATGTGCAATTTATAATTTGTTGAGGGGCCAAATTAGAAATAGGCAAACTTATGTTTCTATAAATAAGGGTTATGGTGCCAGTTTGCAGATGACGCTTTTGTTTTGTTTCCTCATCGACAAAACTCTCTGAATACTAAGGAAGATCTGCAAATTGAAGATCTTGCTCAAAATCAATTGCATACTATGGATTCTAGTACGCTTCCGTAATTTTATCTATTCCATTTATAATTTCTTAAGAATTGAATAGAATGCATAAGTTTTGTGTTGAGATTTCTCAACCTAATTTTTCTATCACTTAGTGCTTCAGTCTACACTCTGAACTCCCGATAAAGTATGCATCATCGCTTTGAGTTAGCTCTATGAAACTTCCGATCTAACCAAATAGACTGCCACACATACCATCTGTGTGTGACTCCTCTTGAGGTAGTGGCGAACTCCCTGCATTGGAGGGTTGATGCTCCTTAGATAAATGCTTATATACGTTCGATATCTAAAAGTTCTTGGGGATCAATTCATTTGGATTTCTAAGGTGAAAGGACTTTGAATCGACAATGGTTTAGCCCTACTCATGTCTCCTCTCTATGATGAGATATTTAGTCATCATCTTATCTTAATTTAATATTCATTGTTGGCTTGGGCTCCTATAGTCCATCTTCATGTAACCCTTCCCTTTTGCCTTGAACTAATTTCACCATCATTCTAGCCATGACTTTGAGTTGTGAGCTTATGTCTCCACACATGATAATAGACATTTATTAGTCGAAAAAGACACTCGTATATATTCGCTATCCTCTTTAATTAAAAGAGGTTATTCTTTAATTAAAAATCAAATAGTTGGGAACAATACTAGACAAACAATGCCATCGAAATTTACACCTCCCCGTCTTTCTTTTTGAATTTCAACAATTGACCTGCTTCCGTATCCTGAGGGCCAAAGTAAAAGCACAGCGCGCCCTTTTTGTTTTTTCTTTACTAAAGCACCCTTATTACTCTGAAATGACCTTTTTATCCTCCAGCGATGCCTTCCACTACTACTAATTTTAACAGTGGCCGATAGTCTCCAACATCGGAGGCTATCCCGGTAATTTAAAAATTTTGCAGCAGAGTAAAGTGAAGTGTACAGCTCGACTTCAACAACCAATTTCGTAAAACAGTACCCAACGATACCCACTCGTTTACTCGCCTCTGGTTGCCAGTCCCCCAGTGACATGGTAGGTACGGACTTGAGTGCTCTCCGGTTTTTCTGAGAAATTAGAAATGGCTCGGCCTCCGAGGTTGCATACTGTTACGTTCATGTCCCGTAAATGCTTTAACGCTATTTATTAGGTAGGGCATTCATATCTGATTATTCATTATCGCTTAGGAATCTAGAGTTTATTTTACTATACGCTTCACATTTATATATTTATATATATCTTTCTTCGTCTCCGTATGATCTATACTAAAAGTATTGTTAATGGGACAGGGATCCTCTATTTCATGATTCATAAATCATCTTGTGTCTTCTATTCATTTATTGATTGGATGAACTAATCTTATCTGTTTAATAGATGAAGTCTAATTCATCCAATTAATAATTGAACAGGGTCTTTACTGGTCCAAAATTTTCTGAACCAGAGTATATGGTCTCATGTAATAGATTTACATTTTTTTAACATTATTTATTAGGTAGCGAATTCATATTTTGTTAATGCTATTTATTATTGTCTCGCATATGACATTTCTACTATAATAATTAGATATAGATTTTTAGGAACTGAAGAAGATTTATCATATACTATTTGTATTTATTTTTCACTATATTGATAGAGCCCACACTGATACTAGGAGATTCTTAAAGTAGTAAATCTATTTTTTTAATATTATGATTATTATTATTTAGAATATAAACACATATCTCTAACGTCAGAAATCATAAATCATATATATGATTTATATAACCACACTAGAAGATTTAAGGGTAAAGTAGAAAAAAATTCTCAATCACAATTTGAATTTTACATATAATCCTCACTCATAAAAAATTTTATTTTCACTTCTTGCATGTAAAGTTTTATTTGCTTCAACTCCCTCATGCAAATATTATGACTTAATTACCCTCAGATTTTTTAAATACAAAAAGGTCCAAAAATAAGTATAATTTATCTTAAATTCAGCACTTTACATTAGAATCGAGTATATTTTCTATTAAATTGAGCATATTTTTTTTATTATTTTAATATAATTCCTCCTAAATTCAACACCATGTAAAAAAAAATCTAGTATATTTTCTATCCAATTAAATATCATTTAAAGAAAATATAGTATATTTTCTATCCAATTAAGTATCATTTAAAGAAAATCTAGTATATTCGAGTATATTTTCTATTAAAATTGCCCTTCATATTTTTTTTTAGGTATAAATTGTCTAAAAATAAGTATAATTCCTATTAAATTCAGCATTTTAAATTAGAATCGAGTATAATTTCTATTAAATTGAGTATTTTTTTTCTATTTAATATAATTCCTCCTAAATTCAGCACCATTTGAAAAAAATCAAGTATATTTTTCATCCAATTGAGTATCATTTAAATAAAATCTAGTATATTTATCATTTAAAGAAAATCTAGTATATTTTTCATCCAATTGAGATGGAAAAAGAATCGTACTCAATTTGATAAAAAATATACTAGATTCTAATTTAATGTACTGAATTTAAGAGGATTTATACTCATTTTTAGACTTTTTATACTAAAAAATATCAGAGACAATTAGGTAAGTATATTAAATTATGAAGTGAAAACAAAGATTTTTTGGGAGTATATGTAAAGTTGTGTTTGTGGACTGCATGCAAATTTATATTATTTTTTTTTATATATTATTATTATTATTTAGAATATAAACACATATCTCTAACGTCATAAATCATAAATAATCATAAATCATATATATGATTTATATAGCCACACTAAAAGATTTAACGCTATTTATTAATCTACCCGAAGTTCTACCTGCTGCTTCTGTTGGAACCGTCAATGATGGCCACATTTGCTGCTTTCCTTCTTGTCTCGAGACTTAATCACCCGCTTCTTCTACCTGGATCCCTCAGAGCTGGAAGCGGTGGTGTGGCGTCTGTTTTCGGGCGCTGGCGAGGCTGCCGGTGCGTGATCGGGTATTTAACGGGTAAGAAACAATTTGTGATGGGTAGAGGACGGTAGCTATTTCACTCGGCACGCTTCGTCGCCCAGCCACCGACGGATAATACCCGTTCCCACACCAATCGTCGGTTTCCCTGCCAACATTTTACCGAAACAATTACTCCTTGTCGCCGCCTACCCGCTTTGAATACTCTCACGCTCTCCCTCCTCTCTTCTACGCTACGCTCCGAGTATAACAACCACTCGCACCTTTTCTCTCTCTTCGTAACGGTTAGTTCTCACGCTCCGAGAAGGCGGTCACGCTCCGTCGGCGATGGGCGCAGACGCGGATCCCTCCGGCGGATTCCTTGCCTCCACTACGCCGCTGCTCGGCCTCCCCCTCTACGCTCTCCTCACCATATCCGCAGCCGCCCTCGTCTTTGCTCTCCTCTTCTTCTCCCTCCGACGCTGCAGCCGCTCCCGCGCCAACCGCCGCTTCGCTCCCCTCATTCCCACCTCCACCAAGGAGATCGGGGAGATCACTCCAGTTAGAAATGCTAAGGGCGAGGAAGAGGCCAAGAAGGTGGTTGCCGTCGTGAAGCCGTCTGAAGGTTCGTCTTCTTCGTCCTCTGCCTCCTCGTCGGTGTCAATGGAGAAGGAGAAGAAGATGGAGAACATAGGATGGGGGCGGTGGTACACGCTGGCCGAGCTGGAGGCGGCAACCGCGGGGTTCAACTCCGAGAATGTGATTGGAGAGGGGGGTTATGGCATTGTTTACCGTGGTGTTTTGCCGGATCTCTCCATTGTCGCCGTCAAAAATCTCCTAAACAACAAGTGAGTAGGAAGCTACTCTTAACTAGTCCCGATCATTCACGTTCCTTTCACTCTTCTGCTTTTTAGCACAGCATTTTGGAATCATGTCGTGATTTCTGCTGCGGAAGCAGAAAAATGTGCTGTGTGACGTTGGTAAGCTTCGATGTGGTTCGATTAGTGGACCTCAATTTGCCTTGTTTGGCCTTCAAGAAACAGCCATATATATCTGGGATGGTTTTGATGAATGACACAACCATCATTCCGATCGGTGGTAATTTATTTGTTTATGGTAAAAGTCTTTCCTCGGTGTTTAGTGACGATCGGTTTCTAGGGCTCAAAGAACGTCTGAATATTAGGTTCACTTAGTTGAAGTCAGCTTTATGTTATCGCCCATCTGGTCAAAAGTTGTGCTTTTTCATAATTGTGAATTTTTTCCCTTCCTGATCAGTGTGAGCTTAGAGATTTGACGATATACTTGTCGGCCAAATGGGGTGCTGTTTTGTTGCAATTTGAGCTGTAACAAAATATGGCAAACATACCTAGATTTGTCCGTGTTGCAAATTTTTTCTTCTTTTGATTTCTTAGATTCTTTTTGTTCTCTACTTGGCTGGCCTGATAGGTTTTCCCCTTTTCTAATTTTTAATTATCTGTGAAACTATTTTACCATTATTATAGTTATGTTGCTGAATGGCCGTGCCAACATAATACAAATAACAAATCAGAGATGTTTTCGCCTGCAACTACTAACCATATTTCCGTTTACTGAAATGAAGAAATGTCATCAAACTTGGTTATATTTCTGAAGTTCTTTTATGGGTTTATGCTTCTTTTTGAACAAACAATGCTACTGATGATGTTATAAGAATAGTAGATTTGTTATACTATTTGGACATTACATATTTAGGGAAATTCCTATTTCATATGCTACTGTTTTGTGCTGATGCTTAATTCTATGATGGAAACTTGTACTACAGGGGGCAAGCAGAAAAAGAGTTCAAGGTGGAAGTTGAAGCCATTGGAAAAGTAAGGCATAAGAACCTCGTTGGACTCATTGGATATTGTGCTGAAGGTGCTAAAAGGTGATCAAACCTATCAAAAGCATTAAAGCATTTTGTTCTTCAGTAAAGCCCATTATCTTGTTGGTTACTCATATGCATGTCAAAATTCTATTTTGGCTCAGGATGCTTGTCTATGAATATATTGACAATGGCACTTTGGAGCAGTGGTTACATGGTGATGTTGGACCAATTAGTCCACTAACCTGGGATATCAGAATGAAAATTGCCATTGGAACAGCAAAAGGGTTGGTACTTCCATTCTTTTTTCATTTAACCATGGAGTCAAAAGAACTGATTCTGATTATTTAATTAAAGAAACTAAGTCCACTTGCTTTTTAACATGCAAGTTGTCCAAATTCTGAGCTTTTGTATGGTCTTCCTATTATGATTATTGAATTGCAGCATAGCTTACTTGCATGAAGGGTTGGAGCCTAAAGTTGTGCATCGAGATATCAAATCAAGTAACATTCTTCTAAACAAGCAATGGTATCCGAAAGTGTCAGACTTTGGATTGGCGAAGGTCTTGGGCTCTGGTTCAAGCTATGTAACCACCCGAGTAATGGGAACATTTGGGTAAGTTGTATCCATTGACACTCCAAAGTTCAGACATGCATGTTTCTCTTATTTCTAAGCCTCAATTTGCTGTTACCTCAAGTAAACATGTCGCATATTATCTCATATCTACACACACTTCAAATGATATGCTGTCTTGTATTCTGATAATTTACTTGTATTTTTCCACTTTTGTGAACAATTGTGCAGCTATGTCGCTCCTGAATATGCATGCACTGGTATGCTTAACGAGAGCAGTGATGTATACAGTTTTGGTGTTCTCTTAATGGAAATAATCTCTGGAAGAAGTCCAGTAGATTACAACAGACCAGTAGGAGAGGTTGGTTTAAATCGACTTTTCCAATTTTTCTCATATTGTTCTCCTGTATAAGTGGTTAATCTGTGAGCACAGGTAAACATGGTTGAATGGTTTAAGCGTACTGTACAAAGAAAGCATGACGAGGAAGTGCTTGATCCATCAATTGAGGTTAAGCCATCAACAAGAGCCTTGAAGAGAGTATTGTTGATTTGCCTTCGCTGTATAGACATGGACGCTCAAAAGCGTCCCAAGATGGGGCAAATCATACACATGCTTGAAGGAGATGAATTCCCCTTTCGCATAGTAAGATTATCTCAACTTCTATGTATACTGCATCTGTGTTTTTGCTGATAACTTAGCAATATGCAAATGGATCTACTAGTTTCATAATCTACCAAAACACCTTATTAGGATGTATCACTTTTCATCAAAAGTAATCCTGGTAGCTGTCTAAATAAGCAATCATACTGTCATTTATTACTGGACTGAAGGATTATGCTTGTTTCCAAATTTAGAAGGGATCCCGTTTATCTAGATATAATTTTTCCCCTGAATTCAAAATGAAAGAAACCAGTACATAAATCTGAAGCTGAAAAATACAATTACTGCATATTTTTTTTAAATGCTATCAATTTTATCTTGATGATTTGCTCAACTTTATGCTTTCTAATGAAGCGATGGTTCCTTTTTGTTTTCAAGTTTGCCAACAGCAATTATGCCTGTAAAACAAGTCAACAACCATCCAAGTAGTAAACAACTTGTATTTTCAGAAATACATGCCCAAGTAGTAAACAACTGAGTCCGAATATTTAATTGAACTCATGCACACCCAACAGGAACACCGGTCAGCAAGAGAGGAGGCTTTAAGTTCATGCATGTCAGCCAAGGTGACACCACCTGCTAATTCTGAAAGGTCAATGTGGTGACCATCTAATCAGCTTGCTTTAGTTAGTTTTTGATTCTACCTAATTGTTTCCTTTTGTTTCAAATTGTGTTAATAGAGGAACATAGTTGTGTCAGTGATCTGGTTTTTTGCTTGCGGATATTTAGTCATTTCTACATGTAGAACATAATTCCTGAAGCCTTAAACTAACACACCGGCAAAGCCTCTCCTCTTGACTAAGCAACAAATAACATGGAGGAGGAATCAAAATTCATATCCGAAATTTAAGAAGAATATAAGCTGGCGATACGAGCGAGGCTAATGTTAACAGCCAAATAGAGAATGCTGTGTCTTGTATCCTAAAGTGATAAGTGACTTTCTGGAGGCTGCTTAGATTTTAAACATTTTGTAAGGTTAATTTGCTGGGGATTGCTTCAAAGTTAAACATGTAAGTGAATTGATAAGTAACTTCCCCCTCTCCAAAGGGAAGAATGCTACTACTTGAATGACCATAAGTTGTATGTTGTGGTTGATTTAATCAATCTACTTGATATGCATCCTTAGCTAGACTTGCATGGGCACAACTCATAGAGTTGTCTAGCCCGTTTGACTTGGGTTGGTTGGCTTGCATATCCTAAGTTGTTTGAACTACTCAACCCCAATCAGCTTCGACCTAATTGTCCATCTCACTTGACTCGTTTGGTCCATTCATTTTACTTTGACTGATCAACCATTTTGATGAACCTAATTTGGTTGGTAAATTTGTTTGACTTATGTTATATGCTTGACTTATCTTGTCTAATAGGGCTTAGCTCTTAAATTTGTTGTTCATCACGTGTTGCACTCGGCTAAATCAATCTAATTGGACTAGCAGCATAATCAACTTGTTTAGGTAACTGACTCACTACCTAAGCAATCACAAAATTATATGAGATGCTGCATGCCTAAAGACAAATAGAAAGACTTAATATAATTTCTTTAGCTACTTCAAATTTCAGAAATAATAAATCCTTTTTAATTCATTCATGAAAGGGAGTTTTTCAAAGTAAAGATGAAAAAAAACAGGAGAGTCTTTTTCTTCGCAATTGCCCTTGTCCCATGAGACACTCCCAATTAATGTAATTCTCAATTTAATGCGACCCACTTGGTTACAAAGAAAAAACATAGCTCGTGAAACTATTGAAAAAGAGTGGCCAGCCCGTGATTTGCTATCACTCCCACACATCCGATTAATAATATCACCGATTCACACAATAAATGTTTAGTTATGACGAGCTAAATTAATTTTATATTGTTTAAATTTATTTGATAAAGTAATCAAATTTAAAATGAACTAAGTCATTAATTTTTTTTTTCAGGTTGTTTTGATTTTTTTTTTTATGAACTTAAGTTTAGTTTAAACTTAACGGAATGTTTGTTTGTTTTGATGCTATCTTAATTCGAGTACTTTGCTTAATTAATTATTTAAATTATTTATATTTTTTAAATTTACTTGGTGGGTTAATGAGTTGATATTATAAATTTATTTTTTCCTTTTAAAAGTTTCTTTATCTATTTATAAGTTTGATAAATATTCCTAGAAATTATGCACAAGTCATAATCTTTGTTAATGAATATTAATAAACTAAATACATATACCTTTTTCAAATTTATTCATTTAATTAAGGTCTGAGCATATTGAAAGAATCTACCTAAACTATTCACCAAGCCAAAAATCAATGTTGCTTACAAAGGTTTATTTAAAGCCAAAAAAAAAAAAACTGAAATGCCCTTCAAAATGTTAAAAAAAAACCAAAAACAAAAACTTCTGATACATTTCAATTAATAGAAGTTGTTCTCCTTGCAAGACTACACTTAATGGCATAACCACTACTCTTTGCTTTAGCCTTTTCATCATCTGCCCAGTAGGAAGGGCTTCAATATTTTCTATCAGATGGTGATTCAAATTAAGATTGCCAAATTGAAGTTCATATTATGAATTATTTTAATAAACTATTAAATTCATTATTTTCCTTCCATACTAATTTGAGTGTAATTTGTAGTAAATTCCATCTAATTTAATTTTTATAATAGGTTAGACTTAGTTTAATTAATTAAATTTTAATTTAACAATTTATTATTTTATTTTTAAAATGGTATAAAATAAGATTTATGATGAAACATTTCTAAACAAATTCAACCATGATCTTATTATTTTGTATGTGAATTGTACATATATGATAAGAATTATGAATGTGATTTTTTAAATTATGTTTTACATAGGATATCTTTGTATTATATTAAATGTTTACTCATTAATTTGCACATAATTTGTATGGACAAAAATCAATAGGATGTCTTTTGTTCTTTTATCATTAAAAAAGTATCCTATGCTGAAAAAATATTAAAACAATGTCACATCCTATTTTTCATCCTAAAATATTCTTCTTTTGGTAAAAGCTATTGAAATTTTCACTATCGATTTTTGTTTGTTGATAATTTAGATATTCAAACATCTGATTAATTTTATAAATAAATCGTCTTTCCCAATTCCACTCGGAGTTGTTTCTAAATTTTTTATTTTCAACGGGCTCCATTTGAATTTGATTCATTTAGCTCCTAGTTAGAATTTTATCTATCAAACATTTAACTCTCAATTGATTCCATTTAGACTTAATTCATCTAGCATCCAGCTAAGACTTTGCCTATCAAATCTTCATCTTTCAGTTTACTCCCTTTGAACTTGATTCACTTAACTCTCAGCTAGGACTTTGTCTGCTTGGTTCCAACAAAGACTTATCGCATGTTTGACTTCCAATTATATCTTCAGTTGCCTAGTTCCACTAAAACATAGCCATTGCTTGGCTCCCAAATAAGATTTTAACATTGATCAAGTAGTTACACTTGCACACTTAGACATAACTTGTTAGATCACAATTAACCTAATTTTAATTTTAGTCATACATCAAAACTCTTGTTTAAATATTGTGCTTCCAACACTAATAATTTTCTAATTAGTTATAGGGTAAATTAATAGCATAGAGATGACATCTTCTTTATATGAACCCCATTGAATGATCGATGCACTTGTTCGGGAAGATACAATATTTGCTTCCACGGACACAATTGATTTAATATTTGGATAGTAAATTATAAAATTTCTTTCAACAACAAAATCATTTACTTTATTCATCTTATTATGGTCACCTTTTGCCATTGAAACATGCAGTTCTTCAATTGCTTAAACAATTTGGCTTTTCCTAGGAGATAAGTTGAGGTGAATCAATCATCTTTTGCCAGAAACATACCAAATACTTCAATTGTTTAAACAATTTGGTTTTTCCCTGAGAGAAGTTTGTCTGCATTTACCTACCAAATCATCCTTCATATATATTTTTTTTCTTTAAACACATATTTTATAGTTCGATAGGAAGCTTTTGTCTTCTACTACAGACATTATGAATTAATAATCCTTACATAGCTCACTGGAACATGCATGTCCTGTTCATGATTTGACATAACTTCAAATCCTAGATCATTGTTTTATTTCGTTTGTTTTTTTTTTCTTTTGCCCAACTTGCCCAAATTTGTTGCTTCTATTGACCTGTAATAATTGCATTTCTGCATTAATGAGGCTCTCTGTCACATCTATTCCATAGAGAAAGGACCATGAGAATAGTTAATCAGGTGCAGTGCAGGCATTGAGGTCCTAATGGCAGGGAACTTTTTTCGATCATCAACCTGCCAATCTCTGTTTGCTGTGGTCCTGCACTGCACTGTACTGTACTGTACATGCCCATGGTGGTTGGGATTTCAATGATGAGGAGAGGAGACACACAAACACGACATTTTTGAATGCACCAATCTCTACTCGTAATTAACTTCTTCTTCATAATGTACAACAGAAGCTTATCGTCTCCAAGATTAGAGCTTCAAAAATGACTTCTTCTACATGAGTCCCAATCTCTCTAGTGTGAGGTTGGAATGTCAATTGGTTAATGCTGGTGATCGCCGAGGCGATCTCATCCTGCTCGTAGTCCAGGACGAGCTTTTTTGGCTCATCGAGCAACTCTCTGAAGCCGTCAAAATCTTTTGTCTCATCTTCGTCTGTCATGGAGAAGAACGCGCAGGAACAGGAGGAATCTTCTTCAGAGGAGGGCAGGTCGAGGACAGAGACAGGGCTGCGCTCCACCTCCCAGCCTTTCCATTGGAGAGAGCAGAGGTGGTCATGGTCCTCCTCCTCCACGGCGCTAGTGTCACCCTTGAGGAAGGCCTTTTTGCTATCGTTGTCGCCGCTGCTCGAGGCTTTCGGATGGAGAAGCTCGACCAGCTTGCGCTTGAGAAGCTGGAATCTGCTGCTCTTGATCCGCTGGAGGCCACGGCCTGCGCTGAGGATGGACCAACAGAGAGGCGCAGGGAGGCTCCGCTCCGGATAGCCTTTCTGCAGCAGGTAGGCATCCAACGAGAAGGGCTCCTGCTGCTCTGCCAGCAGCTCGGAAAGCCGCCGGACGCCGGCAGGGGCTGGCTTTGGGGGGCAGGCCATGGCTGTTGGAGTGCAAAGGAGAAAAGAGAGGGGGAGGATGAGCGTGGGGTGGGTGCTCTTTAAATGGTGGGAGGTGGAAGAAAGTCAATGACAGAGGAGGAGGAGGAGGAAGAAGAAACAGAAGAGAATCTTGTTTGTCAGTTTGGTGTTTCCTCAGTTCATGGCCAAAGGATTGAGCTGTGGCGTACCTTTTGAACAATTAGGTCCACATCCAACAATTAACTTCTCAAAATTTTCATCTTAATTGAAGAAAAGTAGGGGTTCAAAATGCTTTTGCTGCTGCACACTCAGATGTCACAACTTAATTAGGGGATTAATCATGGGTCAATCGACTGCTCCAAAAACATTATTTCATCCATAAATGAATCGATGAGGAGCAGGAATCCCTCTCCGGTGCTGCTCCTGCAGTGGACAAATTGTCCCTTCTCCCTGTATTTTAGTCCCTTTGTCTTCCCCTGGAGAATACAAAACATGAACAACATGGAGAGCTTCTCCATCTACCTGCATGTTCACAATCAAGAGACTGAAGCTGATCGACTTAATTTATGGATAGCAAGCAATCATGTCTAGTGATCGTGTCAGATTAAATATATAATTAATGAAGGGGAATAAAAATACTGCGTTAATTTGTTGTCTTATTTGTGTGCAACAGGCTTCATTAAACAAATTGGCAAACGTGGAAGAAAGTATTTTAGACGATTAGTATCATGGGAAAATAGCAAGTCTCCTTAATTAATTACGTTTCTTTTGAAAAAATAATGGTGCACTAGGAAGTTTCTTCATAGCATTATTATCTATTTGTTCGTTGAGTTATGTATTGTAATGATTGATCTAAGAGGCTAAGAGCGCATTAAAGTTGTGAAATATTTAAAAGACGTATCTAACTTTTAAGTATATTAAAGGACACATTTATTTTCTCATTTTATCCCTCTTGCAAACCACTATAAATCACTATAAGAGTATTCACACCAACTTCTCTATCCAAAATGTATAATTTAGGGTAAAAAAGTTACTTTATTAATTTTAGATATCCACTTTTCAATACATCATATATCAGCTTCCCTATTTCTTCTCTCTCCTCTATAATGTTTAGGGAATGGAATCCATTCCCTAAATTTAGAGAAACACTATTCATAAATGCATAATTTAGGGAATGAATAGGGTAGCTGATGCAAAGATTTTTTAGCTACCTTATCCAAATTTTAAGGTAAAATCTTTAAATAGGGTATCTGATGTAGATGCTCTAATATTGCATTAAAAAAGCATCGGTAAATCTATATGGTTAGAATCTGGCCAGCTAGAAAATTAATTAAATATTATTAATAATATTTATATTTAATAAATTACTAATTAGTCCTTACTTAAAGTATTACTTATTCTTTTATTGAAATTACTTAAAATTAGTTGAAAAATTTATTAGGAACTTAAAATAAGTGAGAGAATTTATTGGAAACTGGGCCGCTAGATTTTCCTATAAAAATAAATAATTAGTTCTTAATTATACTACTTTTAAATATTATTACTAATATTTATATATAATAAATCAGTAAATCTTGTTTATTAGAAATCATTTAGAGAATTTATTGAAAACGGTTAATGATATTTTCCTATAAAAAATTAATAATTCGTTCTTAATTATACTATTTTTAAATATTATTAATAATATTTATATATAAAAAATTACTAATTAGCTCTTAATTAAAGTATTAATTATTCTTATCCTGTTAATAACATTTTCCTATAAAAAAATTAATAATTAGTTCTTAATTATACTACTTTTAAATATTATTAATACTATTTTTGCTGGAGGGATTTCCTTTGCCGAAGACGTATGAGTTGTTTTTAGAATGCGTGAAAGAAGAAGCTGATCGTAAACATGTCTCTATGATTGTGGTTTCCGATAGCTCTTCTGCGCAGTGATTTTATTTTGGGTTTATATTATGATGTTGCTCTGTTCTCTGTGCTATGAATAAAAATATGTTTTATGATATAATCCAACCCGTATTATTTATTTTGAAATTGAGTTATAAGATATATATCAATCTGACTAAAATTCCAAAGTAAATATTCGGCTCAAAGTCAACCGTAAAACCGATCTTATCCAACGATCTTGTACAATGAATTGTTATTTATGGGAAAAAATATTGCAAATACAGATTTTTGATTTGCTCAGGTAAAATAAGGATTGATTTTATTCAATGATCCGTATTATGAGATGTTACATATTATGGAAATTTGGATTGGATCCATAAATTATGGAGGTGGCCCTATCACATAGAGAAATATCTCATAATCCGTATCAAATTTATATAAAAAATAATAACATTTCAAAAATAAGAATAAAAAATAATATTTATTGGCAAGGGGAAGGAAACGATAGAATAGGATAGTGAGGATTAGATTATTGAGAGAATGAAATTTTTAGAATTAGCGCCCAAGATGAGTTTCTTAATGATAGCATGGTCTCCCATGTATTTTGATTTACCATTGCAAAACATACGAGACTCTTCAACTTCAGTTCATTAAGAATAGAGTATGTGCAATAAAAAAAAAGAACATTTCATATTCTTAAAAATTTTTAAGATATTTGAAAATTCGTATTTATAAAGGATTCTTTTAATGAATGAATATCTCTTAGAAATGCATGTTATCTTGGAAATATAATTAGTTATTAATATAGAGAGATAATTTTCATGTCTCTTGTAAATACATGTCATTGGAAACATAATTAATCATCAATATCAATATAAAGTGATAATTTTTAAAAATTAACTATTAAAATAAGTGGAAAGGATATAATTGACCTATAAAAATGATATTACTTGCATACCCTTAATAATAACCTTTAAACTTACTAAAATGTCCATTCTAACTGGCCAGATTTTACTGTTTAGCCCTGTCCAAAAAGCATTATCATTATGGTATTATTGAATTTTAAAGAACATGTTCGTGCATTTACATTTAATAATCTCCAATTCTCTTTCCCTTCTCCTAATTTTTTTCTCTCAAATATAAAATTAATCTGATTAAATGTTAATCGGTACTCTAAATTTTGTTATTTTTATTTTAAAATTTTTAATAAAATATCTTAAAATATAAAAGAAAATTAATAAAACATCAAGAATATTTTTATTATTTTTAATATCTTTTATTTTTTAATATCTAATTATAAAAATAATAAAATAAAATGAATAAAACTGATTTGATTAATAAAAATAACAAAAAAAATTTAAAATTACTTTGGTACTGATTTTCAAAAATCAACATCACAGTTTAAATACCAATATCACAGTGGTGCTACTTTTCGAAGATCAACATCACAGTGTTATAAAAATTTCAAAGAATTGTTGGGAGGATTTTAAAATAGTAAATGAGTGCATATTTGGACTCAGGTTCACCTAATAAATCAATAGGAGTTGGAATGAGTCTGATCAAAACTCTTTAGGTCTATTAATCAGTTTTGACTAAAATCTATTGATGAACCTAGGAGACTATTTATGAAAACTTGAAATGAGATGAAAGAGGTGAGTGTATAGAAGAGAGATATGTTGAGAAATTTTGGTCCTATATCTCTTACGTGAAATTATATAATTGACACAAAGTTTAAAACTTTCTAAATCTTCTAAGCAATGCTGAGAATCTTTTACAATAATAACGGAGAACACCCTTGGACTCTAAGGAACTATAGAAACCTATAAGGGTGCATTTGGTTCAAATTATCGCACATAACCTAATATTGTTTGGTTTAACTTAGATAATGTAACAACTTAGTTTCATATTTTACTAATTTACCCTTGCGGAGCTTTATTCTTCAATCTCTTTTTGTTAGCTGTTGCCATGACTACCGACACTTCTTCTTCCGCTTGGGCTGTGAGCTTGCATGCGAGGAGTTGACAGTGCAGGTGGCAGAGCAAGATGAGAAGCATCACCTACCTCTCGAGATCGAGAAGCACTGAGTGCTGGGAATTTGGGAAAGATCTATGTATGGGAGGTTAGAATCCCAACATTAGGCTTCTAAAGGGGGCTCAATGGGGAATGCCCTTCCGCCTCTTGGCGCTCGACAATGGCAGAGTCAACCGGGAGAAGCTCTGGGTAGTGTTGCATGTCTCGCTACTGGTCGAGTTCTCCAAGTCTGATCCTCATCTCGATTTGTTCTTCTCATCGTCATTGTTGGAGGTGCTAGCGAGCTGGAATGCACATTTCATCAAACAGTTGGTGGGGGGTTTTGGTGGAAAAGAGGAAAAACAAGGGAGATTCATGGGGGATATTGGAGGAGGACCTTGCATACGAGGGAGTAGAAACGGAAGGAATCGACAAGGCTACGGTAACAAACCTTGCAAGTTCTGGTGATGCCCTTGCCAGACCATTGTTGGGGGCACTCATTGAGGAAGATGAAGCAGGCAATGTTGATGATGTAGGTTTGCACGTCGGTGAATCAAGCACCGTTTGGATCTCCAACACTCTAATCATGTTGTGGTGTATGACGACCGCCTTATCTGCACATCAAGCAATCATTTCATCGCCATCGGAACAAATCAAAATCGAAGCTTTTTGTGAACCGATTGGTACTTGAATGGTGTGGTGGTTGCGGTGAGAGAGAACGCAGAGAGGGTAAAGGGCACCACTCGTGCAGTCGAGGCAGTATATGTTGCACTCTCTCCAGTGGGAATGAGTCGCGCTGCTTGCATTGCATGAAGAAGCTCATCGACAGCAGTGGCCGCAACCACATCGACCACTGGTACTCCTCCTACCAACAGTCACCGACTTGTTCCATGACCAATCAATCTCTCTCCCTGCATAGGGAAAAAAATAGAGAGGAAAACTCGCCATGGCTCCTCTACTCTTGATCTCAAGATTTCTAAATGGAGAATCTAGATTGACGACCATCAGAATCATTGAGGCTAGAGAAGAGTGGATGAAAGGCATTGAAAGATGAGGTCGAGAGGCATTTAAAGATGTGTTAAATGCAAGGCTCATCCCTTTTCCTTGCAGTTGCCATCATCCATGTAGGTTTGCATGCCGGTGATGTTGAGCACCTTTCAGTGCTTCTCGATCTGGAGAGGCTGCAGTGCCTACAAGGAACAAGACATGGGTGGAGGATAATTTTGAAAATATGATTTTGTTAACCCCGGAATTATTGAAAACCACCTATTTCTAAGGTAATCAGATTCCTCCTTTTGTTAACATTTTGGTGATGTGGCAGGCATCCTTTAGTACTTGGAATCTGTCATTGCCTAATCCAAATAGGGTTATCAATGATAACCTTCAAGAGATAACCAAGGTTATCAATGATAACCTTGAACCAAACACACCCTAAGAGTTAAAATGATTCCAATCAAAGCTCTCTAAGTTTATCAATGAGTTTTGATCGAAACCTATTGATGGACCTAGATGACTTGGATTTCTGAAATTTTATAATAAGATGGAAGTATGGAGTGTGTAAAAGTATATATGGTGTCCAATCTAGGTCCTAATACACATAAGTAAAATTATAATCGCGTGCCAACTAGCACAGACTATGGTGCTGATTTCTGAGAACCAGTACCATAGTGGTGCCATTTTTCATAAACCAGCACCATAGTGTTAATTGTGGGTGAAGTAACTGTTGGGACCTTTGACACCCAGCTAGAGGGGGTGAATAGCCGACCACCCACGTTGTTAACTTCCTACAACTTGTTAGCGCACAACGGAATATAAAAATAAAACTAACAAGTAGAAACCTAAACCCTAGAAGACAATAAACAAAAAAACAAACTGACACATTCATGTAACATGGTTTGGAGATAGCTTACTCCTACTCCATGATTGTCTATAAGGTAGACGATCTCGATCCGTTGGTGGATGACTCCCCAGAAAACTTCTGGCTAGCTCAAGCTCCTTGTCGGTGGAGAAATCTTGCTACAAACACTTGAATACATGAACAACGATCATACGAGGGCTTCAGAGACTCTAATAGAATTTAACCAAGTCTAATTTCGCTAACCTGAGCCACTCACCTTGACCTATCTTAAATAGAGCTCGGGTGGAACAACTTGCTATTCTTGCCATTACCAGTCTACTAGTCACACCACCAGTCGGCTGGTCCTTTGTGGAATTCGATCGTTACATCTCCAATGGCTCGATACCAGTCTACTGGTCCACTTTGGTTGAGAGAATAGAAGCATTTTGTTATCTCCTAGTCCAACCACCAGTCGATTTGTATATACACTAGTCGATTGGTAAATCCTAAACCTAGAATTTTACCCCGAGTACAATCTTTCAACACTCGTCCTCGCCCTCACAACCTTGACCTTGCCTCCTAGCCTCCTCCATCAGCATTATGTCCCTCAGATACTTCCCTATCCTTCACGCTATGCCTTCAAGAGCTTCCTTTAGCCTTATCCTTATTGTCGGGTCTTCCATTGCTAGGAGCTCCTTGCTCTGGGACTTCACCATTGCCAAGAGCCACGCTCCAAGACTTCAACATTGCCAAGAGCTCACTTGGACTTATGTTACCAAGACTACATATTTGGGCTTACACCGCAAAGACTCCACTTGCCTTGTTGTACTTGCATCTTGTACACTCACAAGCACATATCAAATATAATAAATAATCTAACTTAAACCTTTGTCCAAATATCAAAACCTAGGGCACCTAAATTGCTCTAATAATCTCCCTCTTTTTGATATTTGACAATCCATTTAAATTAGGAAAATATAAATGCAATAACAATGCAAATAAACATGCAATCTACACATGCACGAGTCATGGAACCTAACCCTAGGCTCCCCCTTCACCTAAGCTCCCCCTTGAGCTAGGATTTCTTATAAAGGTGTGTACGTTTTTCACTTAAACCTAACACTTCTCCTCCTTTATCGATCATCAAAAAGAGCTATGAAACTATTCCAATTATTAGACTCTTTAACCTCTAATGAGCACAATTAGCATGTATTAATTTCTTATAAGATTATGTATATGTATACCATCCCTTTGGTCATTTTTAAATTGCTAAAAATAATTTTAGACAGTATCAGTCGACTGCAATTGACCCCAGTTGACTGCTTTCATCAAAATAAGCTTATAGAACCATTCTATGCTTGTGAACAATGTTACTAGTCGACTAATCTCTGCACTAGTTGATTGGTACCCTATATCAACCCAAATCAGCATTTTTGATCCACTTTTAGAAATACACCAAAAATTTTATAGACCTCTAAAAATTTTTAAATTTTGTGGAGAGGTCTGTTTTACCAATGTTTACTTAAAAAAATTACATTTAAAAATATACATGTCTCAGATCCAAAGATTAACATAAAACTCAAAACTAGCTAAATGGTTTAATTGAACCTTGACTTAAAGTCCTAGTTTTAGCTTCCTCTTGATGTATCTACCCATACTAAACCATAATGCATCCCTAGCATTAATTTATATAGCATTTATACATCCAAAATAATTTTTCATGCAATATGAACCTAATGTCATATTTTTATGCATGAAACACATCTTATATGTGCCAATTCCCTAAGTTTGAGACTCAAGTCCGTCTCAAAACCTCTTTGACACATTTCATGACTCATTTATAATCCCAAACATGGTCTGTTTGAGATCCATTAACTATGGGTCTTGAAAAGACTCTTTGAGCTCCCCCTAGAGCTCTTAACCTTAGTCACCTTCTAGGTGACTCATCCATTATGGCTAGGCCACTTCAGTGTACCTTGGGTAACACTTGGCCTATAAACCTTACCTTTTTAACCTTAGACATCTTGTTCTTTATTAATTTCTCTTTATCCTTAAATGGATTTACCTTTCCACTTCTTGACCTCTCTTTGCTATAATCATATGCCACCCTAGCATATTTCTTTTCATCAGCTTTAGATGATACTCCTTTGCCCTTGGTCACTTCTCCTTTATCAATGTCATGTGCCACCCTAGCACTTGACATCCTTGTAGTCTTGGAGGGACCTAATTTGTCATTTTAGGGTCTTTGACTATCTAAACACATATCAAATCCTCTAGGTCCAATAATGAACCTATCTAGGAATTTCTCCATTTCCTCAAGCCTTGTCTTCAAGGCTTAATTTTCCAATTCTAGGTTTTAACCCTAGAATCAACATGTCTACCTTGGACACTCATAAACCTACTCTTTCTTGGCATATGTCACCCCTGTCGGGTCACCTTGGAGCTAAAGAGGGGGGGGGGGGGTAAATATCTCATCGCTTCACTTTAATACTAATGTGCAGCGGAAATACTCGAAGCAAGTGTTGGTTGCTACTCGGAATACCGTCCTAGTTCCACTGTACAAAAATTTGTACAAGCATAGAACTATCCTAGCTACCCATGTGCTCTACTAAAGTTAAATTTGGATTGCAAACGATGCTTAACATTATTAATCTAAATTTCCCCTTTAGAAGTTAAACTTGGATCGGGAATGAAACTTAACATTCTTACTCCAAGTTCAACCGATGAGATCTTCCTAAGTTAAAGCATATTATAGAAGTTATCAAATATCTATTTCAAAGATCGACTTCCAGGTTAAACATGGCGAGGTACTAGAACTTCTTGAATATGAGATCATCCACCACTTCCTAGACAAAGCCTTTCAAAAAAATTAGATATTTAACTTCTTACAGTAAACTCGGTTTAACTATAGAAACCTCAATAGAAACACAATATCGAAACATGAAATCAAAAAATAAAATCAATAACAAAACAATAAACTAAAATCGATAGCCTCTTGTGTTTGGTTTTTCAAGATCTATACAAAAAACATGAACTAGTTATGATGCGGAAACAAATAACTAGTTATACCTTTCTTTGTAGTTAAAGACCTCTTGATCTTCTGTTGTATTCAGGGGTGTCAATTCGGGTGGGTCGGGTCGGGTTGGGTCGGGTTGAGTTTTTATTTTTTATTTTTAACCCAACCCGAACTCGACCCGAACCCGAGTTCAACCCAAAACACCTCAACCCGAACCCGAACTCGACCAACCCGATCAACCCGAACCCGACCCATATAACCCGAAAATCCGATTCAAAACAACTTTTTGG
Source organism: Zingiber officinale (assembly GCF_018446385.1). NCBI lineage: Eukaryota > Viridiplantae > Streptophyta > Magnoliopsida > Zingiberales > Zingiberaceae > Zingiber > Zingiber officinale. Next base: position 81,550,144 of record NC_055999.1, on the reverse strand, counting down.
GCTATTTTCTCTATAATTCTTCACTTTTATCTCAATACTCCATCATTATCATACAAACATAATATTAATATATATGAAAACATCTAAATTTTTAAAATAAAATTTTATTTAACCCCAAAAATGTAACACCCACGAATTTCTTAAGCTAAGTATGTGAAGATTTTCTCTTACAATAAAAAGAAAAGATAGAGCCAAAAATATATATAAAAGAAAAGGAATTGGTCAAGGATTTAACCTTGAACCTCTTTAAGCTAAGGATTATGGATTGACCACTAGGCCATCATAAATTATTGTTGAATAGAGAATGGAAATTGTAGATAAAGGTAAAAATATGATTAAGAGAAGGAAGCAAGAAAACATCAAGTAGTTTTCTTCCTCCTTCTCATGATTAAGAAGAAAACTAGCAAAAGACAAGTTGTCTTTTCCTTCCTCCTTCTCTTCCATTTTCGTGGAGATGCATGAGGGAATGAGATGAGAGGAATTAAGGGGATGAATGGGGACACCTTGCCTCATTAAGGATAATTAGGAAGGAGTTAATGAGAAAGGGAAGGCAAAAACTTATCTTTGCTTCTTCCTCCCACTTAGCATAAGAGAGAAAAAGGGAAAGGGATTTTATTTTCTTCTTCCTTTCCTCACCATTGCCGAACCTAGAGCCTCCCCTCTCCCAAATTTCCGAAACCCAATCTTAGTTTTCTTCCTAAGGAAAACTAAACCTCAAGAAGAAAGCCTCAAGACCTACTTCTTACAAGCAAGAGAAGCGAAGGAAATACTAGAAGGAGGAGCTTCTTCTTCTTCTTCTCAAGGGTATCTTTATCTTAAGAAAAGACCAAGCAAGAGGATGTAAGTATCCCCTCACCTGTGGTACAAGTTGTTATGTGGTTTTTCTTCAAGTATAGATGGCTTAAAAACCTAGGGTTTCCCTTGAAACTTTCGGCCATGATGAGTTGTAAGACTTATGAAAGCTTAAAACCAAAACCAACATGCTTAGGGTTTCTCTCATGATATGGTATGAATAATTCCTTGATATTTCATGATTGTTTGTTGCTTAGAACTAAGTGAATCCTCACCTTAGGGTTTGGCCATGAAGAGATTAAAAACCCTAGGAAAGCTCAACCTCAAAACTAACATGCTTATGATCTTTCTCATGATATGTTATGAATGTTTCTTTGAGGTTTCTGTTAGTTAGAGCCCTAGAGCCAATCATTTGATGATTGTATGGACTCATGTATATCATATTCTTGTATATATATTAAGGCATTTGGATTTTGGTTATTATACTTATTTGTATTAGTGCCAGATAAAATAAGTATAGTAACGTCCTTGAGTAGAAGGTTCTTACCTATATCAATCGATTGGTTGAATCGATAGTGAGATGATATAGGGACCACTACTCTAAATCATTCCTAGTCGAGTATTAACATTCAGGGACAATATTAATACAATAAGACTAGCATGTAGGTCAGCTCGATGACTTGATCTCACAAGTCATGGATATAGAGATATCAAGCTGACACATGGGTATGCATTAGAGAATGTATACTGAATGACCCACCATGAGAAAGTATCATGGATCGTTATATGAGTATCATATACTTTCTCATGTGGCTATTAGTATGACTATTAGTCCTTTGACCTGAAGTCACCATGGATCCCTACATAAGGAGTTATGTACTTTGGTTTCGTCAAACGTCACCCGTAACAGGGTGGACTATAAAGGCGATTACTGGGTATGTAACAAATTATGCAGAGGGATGTGAGTGATGTAGATGGGATCTATCCCTCCCATATGACGGGAGCGACATCAATATTCTTGATAGAGTTAGACCACGAAGTGCATGGCCATGCCCAAATGAGTCAACATTAGATGTTGAGCTCATTTGATCGAGTGAGTCTACTTGGAGTTCAAGATTTAGATTGATTAGAGGATGACATGGTCCATGCCTCACATGGATCAATCTAGATGTCTAGGATAGAAGGACAATGTCACATATTGTGAGGAGTCACAATTAGTAGTCACAAGGTGATGTTGGATCTCAACATTTCTTGTAACTTGGGTAGCAATGATGTATTACTAGATGCCGCTCATTGCTTATGTTTCTAAAGGAGTTTAGAAACATTGCCAACATTACAAGAACCTATTGGGTCACACACAAAGAACAAGTGGATGGAGATTAGGTTCATATGATGAACCAATTGGATTAGGTTCATATGATGCACCAAAGATTGGATTCAAATTAGACTTATTGAGTTAGACTCAATTAGATTCAATTGCTGAATGAGTCTAATTTAAATTTGATTCATTGAGTCAATTTATATTAATGAATTGAGATTCATTAAATTGAAATTGACTTGAATCAAATGTTGGATTTAACTCAACAAGGAAGAAATTGGTCAAGTTTGACTTGACCAAGTAGAAGTTGAAACATCAAGTTTGACTTGATGTATTGCCACATCATAAGGATGACTCATCCTTGCCACATCACCTCCACCTCATGAGACATGCCACCTCATGGGGGTTACACCTTCCTCTTGGCTTTAATGTGGCCGGCCACATTAATGGGGAGGTTACATTGTGTGGCCGGCCACACACTAATGAGGAGGGGTTTTTTCATTTGGTGTATTGATTGAATGGTAATTGTATCTTCTTCTTCCTTGCTTCTTCCCTCTCTTGGCTGGTGGTTGCCGTGACTTTCATGGTGGAAGAAGGTGGGTGAGTGAATTAATCCAAGAAGTCCAAGAAGAAAGGTAATATTTTTAGAGGAGTGTATTGTATTCTCTTCTTTGCTTTCCTTTTCTTCTTCCATTCCCATCCGAGAGCCCTAGAGAGAGTGCTAGCACACTTGGGGTCTTTCTTCTGCATCCTTGAGTGCTAGAGAGTACTCCTTGTTCGTGTGGATATCACTAGAGAAGTATCTATCTTGATACTTTGGAGATCCGACACGTACCTTGGACGAGCGGGATTTTGCGAGGGCACGCTTCAAAGGTAAAAATCTCAACACATAGATCTAGGAGTAGATCTAAAGTTTTGAAACTCGTACTCGTATTTTCATTCGGTTTTCCTTGCATGGATCCGTTGGCCTTGGGCGATTCGGGGTTTCCGCGACGCGAAAAGCGGTTTTCGCGGCCCGAAGAACCCAACAGTGGTATTAGAGCCACGTGCAAGGCTTGTACGAGTTTAATTTTTGGTTTTATGAAAACTAAAGTTTCTGTAAAATTATGTTTTTATAGTTTTTATGGGTAATTTTTCCGTAGAAGCGAAGCACAAGTGTCTCGGCACTTGTAGGCTTCGGCTACCGGAAAGATTTTTCCAAAACGGCTTCGTTTTGCTCCAAATCCGTTTGGGACAGCGGGCTTGGGTGTCATTAGATCGCTTAGGAGTAACTCGCGATGGTTAGATCGTGGGTAGGGGTACTGCCCCTAACCCCGCAAGGGGATTTGCTTCGCGATTGCACCCGAAATCGCTAAAAACGAACCCGCCGGGAAGATTTTTCCGAAACGGCAATGTCTCGGCCCAAATCGTTTTGGGATAGCGGGTTTAGGCGCTGTTGGATCGCAAAGGAACCCTCGCGATGGTTAGATCGTGGGTAGGGGCGCTGCCCCTGGCCTCGCAAGGGGATCCGTTCCGCGATTGCGCCCGAAACCGTTAAACGGGTCCGCCGGGAAATTTTACTCGTAAAAATTGTAAAATTAATTTTAAAATTACAAAAAATTATGAAAAATATATAATTTTGAATTATATATTAATTTTGTGATAGTCATGGCCCAAAAACCCAATGTGATTGGATTGTGTTGTAATTCATAATACGGCCTGCGTGCCGTTATGTGTTTGCGAGTGTTGTATTATATTCGCGACCTGCGCGTCGTGCCTTCTCTTATATTCTTGTTGTAAATTAGATTTAGACTCGAATGTAACTCGAGTTTCAAATTGTAATGTACAAATTGGAGCGGTGGAGGGCACGAGCAACACAAGGTGGTCAAAGGGAGGAGCTTGGAGAAGCTGTTGACCCTAGGTTGACCATTCGATCTTCTCATTGGATTGAGAAGATCGTAGTAGGGCCATGACTAAATCACAAATAGATTAATTAGTTAATTGCTTATGTATATGATGCATGTTTAATAAGTAATTAATTAATTAGTGCCTTACGATTAGATTAGATCTAAGTCGTGCACATGATGCACCCTTGCGATTAGATTAGATCTAAGTCATGCACAAGATGCATCCTTTTCAATTAGATTAGATCTCGATCGAACCAACTCTAATGCCTAACCGTGCCGTGATACCTATCACTATCTCGATCACATGTATTGTTGAATCTGCCAAAGCAGAGCAATACATATTATTTTGGTAGGGTACGGAGGGACAATCTTGGTCCCGCCTATCAATGCATGTGTGAATACAAACTCAATTAGATTGAGTATTCCTAGTTGCTCGGTTAGATCGAGTCAACTATAGGCATTCTTCCAACGGTTGGAAAAAGATAGGTCAAAATCACATCTATATTAACTCTCGGGCATATTAGCCAAAGCTAACTCGAGTTTTAATATAAATGCGGATATTGATTCTATAAACAAGAGTTGCATAGAGATGTAATTGGTAATCGTTACTTACCGATCATACTAAGCCTTGGGCGTATTAGCCAAAGCTAACTCAAGGGTTAGTATGATATGGATCTTGTCCCACAAGAATTATAGAATTCAGTGGGAGCATCATTTAATTAAAGGCCTAATTAAATGATTTTAAAAGAATATGATATTTATTTCTGCAAATTTTCTGTTGTAGATAACCATGACGTCGAATACGAACTCTTTCTCTCTGCGTTCTGTCCTTAAGAAGGACAAGCTCAACGGAGCAAATTTCTTGGATTGGTACAGGAACCTGAGAATAGTTCTCACTCAGGAACGTAAACTGTACGTTCTGGAGCAGCCCATTCCGGAGGCTCCTCCTGCCATTGCCACGCGAGCTGACCGGGATGCTTACAAGAAGCATCAAGATGATGTATTAGATGTGTCCTGTCTAATGCTCGCAACCATGAACTCTGAGCTTCAGAAGCAACATGAGTTGATGTGTGCTTACGATATGGTTGAACATCTTCGTCAACTATATCAAGGACAAGCAGGGCACTGGAAGAGGAACTTCACAGGATACCTGGAAGATCTTAACAAGAAGAGAAATAAGATTTCTACTTCAGGTATAAATGTTATAGAAGTCAACCTCTCTATTTCTTCGTCGTGGGTATTAGATACTAGATGTGCTTCACACATTTGTACTAATGTACAAGCACTGAGAAATAGCAGAGCATTGACAAAGGGCGAGATAGACCTACGAGTAGGCAATGGAGCACGGGTTGCTGCTGTTTTCTATCTCTGCCCTCTGGGCTTATACTAGAGTTAGATGATTGTTGTTATGTGCTTGCATTGACTAAGAACATTATATCAGTTTCTTGTTTGGACAAGAAAGGATTCTCGTTTATAATAAAGAACAAATGTTGTTCTGTCTATTTAAACGATATGTTCTATTGTAGTGCACCTCTAATGAACGGACTCTATATTCTAGACCTTAGAGCTCTATCTATAACGTTAGTACCAAGAGGTCCAAATCGAACGATATGAACCACACCTATCTCTGGCACTGTCGCTTAGGTCATATAAATGACAAGCGCTTATCCCAGCTCCATAAGGATGGTTTGCTGGACTCATTTGATTTTGAATTATATGAGATATGCGAGTCATGCCTACGAGGCAAGATGACCAAGACTCCCTTTAGTGGGCACAGCGAAAGAGCGACTGATTTATTAGGACTCATACATAGTGATGTATGTGGCCCTTTCAATGTCACTGCTAGAGGCGGTTATAGGTACTTCATCACGTTTACTGATGACTTCAGTAGATATGGTTATGTGTACTTGATGACACATAAGTCAGAGTCCTTTGAAAAGTTCAAAGAATTCAAGAATGAAGTACAGAACCAGCTTGGCAAGAGTATTAAGATACTTCGATCCGATCGAGGTGGAGAATACCTTAGCCATGAGTTCCGTGACTATCTAGCTGAGTGTGAGATTCTATCCCAACTCACTCCTCCTGGAACACCACAGTGGAATGGTGTATCCGAACGGAGGAATCGTACCTTATTAGATATGGTACGATCGATGATGAGTCACACAGATCTTCCGACATATCTATGGGGATATGCTCTAGACACGGCAGCTTTTATACTCAACCGAGTTCCATCCAAGGCCGTGATAAAGACACCATATAGGATATGGACTGGGAGAGATGCCTAGGTGTCTTTCATGAGGATTTGGGGTTGTGAGGCTTACGTTCGACGTCAAGTCTCAGACAAGTTAGGACCCAAATCCGACAAGTGCTATTTTATTGGATATCCCAAGGAAACTAAGGGATATTACTTCTACATGCACAAGGTAGTTGTGGCAAAGACTGGGGTCTTTCTAGAAAGGGACTTTGTTTCTAGAAAGACTAGTGGGAGCACGTTCGATCTTGAAGAAGTTCAAGATGCGAACAATAGCACTGATGCCTCGATGGAAATTGAATTGGAACCACAAAGTGTTGTGGATGATGTTGTTCCACGAGGAGTTGAGGAACAACAACCGGTTCAAGTAGACATACCTCTTCGTAGGTCTGATAGGGTACGTCGTCAGCCTGAGAGATACTCATTTCTCTTGTCTAACCATGATGACGTTATGCTCATAGAGGATGAGCCTACCACCTATCAGGAAGCTGTGATGAGACCAGATTCCGAGAAATGGCTAGAGGCCATGAGATCCGAGATGGAATCCATGTACACCAACCAAGTATGGACTTTGGTTGATCCACCTGAAGGGGTAAAACCCATTGGGTGCAAGTGGGTCTTTAAGAGAAAGACTGACATGGATGGATTTATCTATAAGGGTCGCTTGGTAGCTAAAGGTTTCAAGCAGATTCATGGTATTGACTATGATGAAACCTTTTCTCCAGTAGCAATGTTTAAGTCCATTCGGATCATGCTTGCTATTGCAGCCTACCATGACTATGAGATATGGCAGATGGATGTCAAAACCGTGTTTCTGAATGGAAACCTACTCGAGGATGTGTACATGACACAACCTGAGGGTTTTGTAGATCCAGAGCATACTATGCAAGCTGCATAGGTCCATATATGGACTAAAGCAAGCATCTCGAAGCTGGAATCTTCGATTCGATGATGCAATCAAACAGTTTGGTTTCATCAAGAACGAAGATGAACCTTGTGTCTACAAGAAGGTTGTAGGGGATATAGTTGTCTTCCTCATATTGTATGTGGATGACATACTACTCATTGGGAAGGACATCCCTATGCTTCAGTCTGTCAAGACCTGGCTTGGGAGTTGCTTCTCAATGAAGGACTTAGGTGAGACATCCCGCATTCTAGGGATACAGATCTATAGAGATAGATCTAAGAGATTGCTTGGCCTAAGTCAGAGTACATATATTGACAAGGTACTCCTTCGGTTTGCCATGCAGAACTCCAAGAATGGATTTCTGCCAATGTCACATGGCGTGAGTCTTTCGAAGACTCAAGGTCCCTCTTCTAGAGAGAAGAGAGATCGCATGGATCAGATCCCTTATGCCTCAGCCATAGGGTCTATCATGTACGCCAAGCTATGTACTCGACCTGATGTCTCGTATGCTTTGAGCATGACGAGCAGATACCAGTCAGATCCAGGTGAAAGTCACTGGATAGCGGTCAAGAATATTCTTAAGTACTTATGAAGGACTAAAGAATATTTCTTGATATATGGAGGCTATGATGAGCTAGCTGTAAAGGGTTACAGTGATGCTAGCTTCCAGACCGACCAGGATAATTAAAGATCGCAGTTTGAGTTTGTGTTTTGCTTGAATGGTGATGCTGTGAGCTGGAAGAGTTCACAGCAGTTCTACGACGCTTCCATCTCATTCGAGAGATTATTGATAGAGGAGATGTGAAGATTTGCAGAGTTCCTACAGAGGCTAACATCGCAGATCCCTTGACCAAGGCTTTGGCACAGAGGAAGCATGATGGTCACACTAGGTCATTAGGCTTTAGAGCCTATACTGATTGGCACTAGTTCTAGTGGGAGATTGTTAGTTAGAGCCCTAGAGCCAATTATTTGATGATTGTATGGACTCATGTATATCATATTCTTGTATATATATTAAGGCATTTGGATTTTGGTTATTATACTTATTTGTATTAGTGCCAGATAAAATAAGTATAGTAACGTCCTTGAGTAGAAGGTTCTTACCTATATCAATCGATTGGTTGAATCGATAGTGAGATGATATAGGGAACACTACTCTAAATCATTCCTAGTCGAGTATTAACATTCAGGGACAATGTTAATACAATAAGACTAGCATGTAGGTCAGCTCGATGACTTGATCTCACAAGTCATGGATATAGAGATATCAAGCTGACACATGGGTATGCATTAGAGAATGTATACTGAATGACCCACCATGAGAAAGTATCATGGATCGTTATATGAGTGTCATATACTTTCTCATGTGGCTATTAGTATGACTATTAGTCCTTTGACCTGAAGTCACCATGGATCCCTACATAAGGAGTTATGTACTTTGGTTTCGTCAAACGTCACCCGTAACAGGGTGGACTATAAAGGCGATTACTTGGTATGTAACAAATTATGCAGAGGGATGTGAGTGATGTAGATGGGATCTATCCCTCCCATATGACGGGAGCGACATCAATATTCTTGATAGAGTTAGACCACGAAGTGCATGGCCATGCCCAAATGAGTCAACATTAGATGTTGAGCTCATTTGATCGAGTGAGTCTACTTGGAGTTCAAGATTTAGATTGATTAGAGGATGACACGGTCTATGCCTCACATGGATCAATCTAGATGTCTAAGATAGAAGGACAATGTCACATATTGTGAGGAGTCACAATTAGTAGTCACAAGGTGATGTTGGATCTCAACATTTCTTGTAACTTGGGTAGCAATGATGTATTACTAGATGCCGCTCATTGCTTATGTTTCTAAAGGAGTTTAGAAACATTGCCAACATTACAAGAACCTATTGGGTCACACACAAAGAACAAGTGGATGGAGATTAGGTTCATATGATGAACCAATTGGATTAGGTTTATATGATGCACCAAAGATTGGATTCAAATTAGACTTATTGAGTTAGACTCAATTAGATTCAATTGTTGAATGAGTCTAATTTAAATTTGATTCATTGAGTCAATTTATATTAATGAATTGAGATTCATTAAATTGAAATTGACTTGAATCAAATGCTGGATTTAACTCAACAAGGAAGAAATTGGTCAAGTTTGACTTGACCAAGTAGAAGTTGAAACATCAAGTTTGACTTGATGTATTGCCACATCATAAGGATGACTCATCCTTGCCACATCACCTCCACCTCATGAGACATGCCACCTCATGGGGGTTACACCTTCCTCTTGGCTTTAATGTGGCCGGCCACATTAATGGGGAGGTTACATTGTGTGGCCGGCCACACACTAATGAGGAGGGGTTTTTTCATTTGGTCTATTGATTGAGTGGTAATTGTATCTTCTTCTTCCTTGCTTCTTCCCTCTCTTGGCTGGTGGTTGCCGTGACTTTCATGGTGGAAGAAGGTGGGTGAGTGAATTAATCCAAGAAGTCCAAGAAGAAAGGTAATATTTTTAGAGGAGTGTATTGTATTCTCTTCTTTGCTTTCCTTTTCTTCTTCCATTCCCATCCGAGAGCCCTAGAGAGAGTGCTAGCACACTTGGGGTCTTTCTTCTGCATCCTTGAGTGCTAGAGAGTACTCCTTGTTCGTGTGGATATCACTAGAGAAGTATCTATCTTGATACTTTGGAGATCCGACACGTACCTTGGACGAGCGGGATTTTGCGAGGGCACGCTTCAAAGGTAAAACTCTCAACACATAGATCTAGGAGTAGATCTAAAGTTTTGAAACTCGTACTCGTATTTTCGTTCGGTTTTCCTTGCACGGATCCGTTGGCCTTAGGCGATTCGGGGTTTCCGCGACGCGAAAAGCGGTTTTCGCGGCCCGAAGAACCCAACAGTTTCATGTTTGTATGTTGTTTAGAACTTGGTGAACCTTACCTTTAGAGTTTCGGCCATGGAAGGAATAAGAACCCTAGAGAAGTTTAAAACTCAAACTAACATGCTTATGATCTTTCTCATGATATGTTATGAATGTTTCCTTGATGTTGCATGCTTGTATGCTGTTTGGAACTAGGTGAACCTTACCCTAGGGTTTTGGCCATGAAAGGATTAAAAACCCTAATGAAGCTCAAACACAAATCTAACTTGCTTATGATCTTCCTCATGATATGGTATGAAGATAACTTGATGTACTTAAGATTTCATGTTGTTTAGAACTAGGTTTCCACCTTGAGAACTTTCGGCCAAGATAGATTTTAGGGCTTAGGCAAGCTTAAACTCAACTCTAACATGCTCATGTTTTTTCCCCATGATATAATATAGAATTAACATGATATTCTTATACTTGTATTTGGTTGAAAACCTAGCTTCACATTTAGGACATTTAGCCACCTAAGGTTTGTAAACCTAGGAAGCTTGAAACCTAAATTCAATATGCTCATGTTGTTGCTTAGAATAAATGTCATGAAAATTGTTTAGGGTTCACATGTTTATATGCTATTGTAACCTAGATCTAGGCCTTGCATGTTTCGGCCCCATTATGAAGTTTAGACCTAGGAAGCTTAGAACCAAAAATTTAATATGCTTATGATGTTCCTTGGGATAAATGTTATGAAATTGATTTAGGGTTTATATGCTATTATGATTGCTTGCAACCTAGGTGGACCTTTACATGTTTCGGCCACCCTTAGTAGGTTGATATTGAGACCCAATTATGACTCTCTAGAATTAAGAGATACGAACTTATGTTCCATGCATTCTTATGTGTTCCATGTTATGTTAAATGTTCATTATGTATGCTTATGAATCATGCATAAAAATGTCTTCTATGATATGTAAAATGTTCAAGTATGTATGCTTTATGAAATGAAAAGAAAAGGCCTAAGAGATGCTTCCCTATTATTGGGACTAAGAGCACTCTTTATGACAAGCTAAGTGAAAGGCCTAAGAGTTACTTCCCTATCAAGTGGGACAAAGAGCACTCTCCATGTTATGAAAAGTTATGAATGACATGTACATGATATGTATGAATAACATGAATATGATATGCTATGAATGACATGTACATGATATGTATGAATGACATGAATATTATATGCTATGAATGACATGTACATGATATGTATGAATGACATGAATATGATATGTTATGAATGACATGTATATAATATGCTATGAATGACATGAACATGATATGCTATGATATGATATATATATGACATAATATTTTACTTTGTATGACTTGTACCAAAAGGGTGGGCTTCTTATGCGCCCCTAGGTCGATGGACTAAGAAACGGGCCTAGTAAAGGGTGGGCTCCTTACGTGCCCCTAGGTCGAGCTACGGGCCTAGTTTCCTAGTAGGTTCAAGACTAGCTACCTTGGGTCTACTTAGGATGCGCGCATTTATGTATGTATGTGGTACTAAGCCGGGCCCCCTCATGTTGAGATTATTTTTAAGTACTATATGATATTGTTTTTAAGACATTGGCACATGACATGAAGCATGTTTTGAAAAGCATCTTGCACATGACATCATCCATGATATAAAGGACATCTTGCATATATGTTTATGATATGGAATGATATGATATGTTGCTTACTCACATGCTATGATAGGATGTTCTTCATATGATGATATGATATGTCATAATGTTTATTTTTTTTACGATATGACATGATATGTTATGATGCTTACTTTACATTATGATATGAATGCCATTTATGCCATGATAAGTTTAGGTCATGATATGATGTTTACTTTATGCTTGATATGATAAGTTTATGCCAAGATATGATGCTCACCTTATGCCATGATATGATTGTTATTTATGCCATGCTATGATTTCCATTTATGCCATGATATGAGTTTCATTCATGCTATGATATTGATATGATTACTTTTATATGATATGTACAGTTTTTGTGAGTAAGAAAGGATCTTACTGAGCCTTGTGTGCTCATAGCTTACTTTCCTTGTACCACAGATAAAGGTAAAGGTAAAGGATGGATAAACTAAAGGAGCAGCAGGAGGGGCAAGAGATGTGTGTGGTGGTGGCTTGGCTAAAAGAAATAAATGACCTGCTTATGCTTATTTTATGTTGATGACTTGAATGACTATTTTTATTTACGCTTATGTTAGGAATGGATGATTATGATTCCTTAAGTTTATAACCATGCTGAGCATATTGGTATGATTAGTTATGTTATGATTTAAATACTTCCGCTGTTTTGAAAAGAAAAATCAATAAGAAAACTATTTGTACGTACGCTATGTAAAGTATAGAAGTAAGTAACCCCATCCTCACTAAGCAGGAGTGGAGGGCGGGCGTTTACAGGTTGGTATCAGAGCCAGGTTAACCATCTCACTACACACACATCAAGCCTCTACCATGCTGCTCCAAGTAAGAATTTCTATGCTTACTTTATTCCTTTTATGTATGATAAGTAATGTTTTAATCTAATATTGCATGTTTATTTTTTTATGATTCACCGTTTTAGTCTAGGGATACATGAAGGTAGAATAGAATTGACTATAACATAGGCTAGGACTTGTTAAGAATAATAATCACCTTAGGTTAGCCTGGTTAGAAACTATGATGACTTATGCTAGCCTTGTTGTCATTTATGAAGATAAACATGGCTACTAGAAGACGCGGTAACAGGACCGAGGAGACAGTGACTCCACCAGATCTGACCCAAGTGGTTACAGACCTCCAACGTCAGATTACGGAACAACAACAAGTGATCACTGCTCTGATGAATCAACAAGGAAATCCGGTCACCCCACCAAAAACCCGAATACACCACCTGTCATACCTGCAGCTGCACCGGTACTACCGATAGCCCCTGCCCCAGTAGTCCAACAAGAAACCTACTTGATACAGTGGCTAAGGCTGAAGCCAGAAAATTTTTTGGGGACTTGCGAACCATGGGACGCCCAGGCCTGGTTCAAGACAGTGGAAAGTATCGTAGAGCTGCTGGATTGGCCGATATCAGAAAAGATCAAGTGTGTATCATTCTATTTTTTTCGGAGATGCACGAATGTGGTGGGAAAGAGTTAAGATCAAAAGACAAGTCAACCTAATGAATTGGGCAGATTTTGAAGCAGAATTCTTGGAGGAGTATTTCCATATGTGAGTGACGAATCGACATTACGACGAGTTCACCGAGTTCCGGCAAGGTGACTTATCTGTCAACGAAGCAGTAAAGCGCTTCAACCGCCTCGCACGCCTATGTCCAGAGTTGGTCAGCATGGAAAGAGAACGGGTCAGACTAATGTTGAAGATGCTCCAACCTGAGATAGCTTTGAATGTGGCCGGCGGAGTTAATAGACCGCAAACCACGGAAGAGCTAGTCAGTAGTGCCTTGATCACCGAACATTATCAGAAGGCGATGAACAAGGGGAAGAATCTAGCACAGACGGAAGGACACAAACCGCAGAGTACCAAGACGAACTGGAAGGGAAACTCCACTGGAAAGAGAAAACAATGGAACAACACTAAAAGTGGTCCAGCAAATAAGCAGCCGAGGTACCCTCTGTGTGCCACTTGTGGAAAGCAGCATTCCGGAGCATGCCACCAGGGTACGAGAAAGTGCTACAATTGCGGACAAGAAGGACATATGGTCAGAGACTGCCCTACCCGGTTCCGGGTACCATCTCAGCAGTATGACCAGAATAGGAGTACCCCCGCACAGTTACATCAGATGCAAGCGGCTCTGGAAGGGACTCCGATTAGCCAAGGGAGATTAAAAGCCCCACCAGTGATGACGAATGCCACGGTTTTCTCTCTCACCAAGGAGGACGTGGCGAGTGCTTCTACAGTTGTCACAGGTCAGCTATCTATTTTCAGTCAGTATGCTACTGTGTTATTTGATACTGGAGCAACCCACTCGTTTATCTTCACACCTTTCACGAAAAAGTTAGAAGTGCCACCACAAGTCGTAAATGGCAAATTCTTAACAACCTTGCCTTCGGGAGAAGTGATGCCATCTGATCAGATGCTGCGAGCCATGCCTATCCGAATCGCAGACAGAGAACTCTACTGTGATCCGATAATACTCGACATGCAGGATTTTGATATTATACTAGGCATGGATTTCCTGAGCAAGTACGACGCTTCGATCGAGTGCCGTAAAAGAAAAGTAGTCTTCCAACCGGAAGCGAAACTGAAGTTCGAATTTATTGGAGAACCAAGTAAAGGAATTGAGGGATTCTTATCAGCTATAAAGGCACAGAAGATGCTAGATAAAGGATGTACTGGCTTTTTAGCACAAATGGTCGACGCAAGTCGAACCAATGACCAGAAACTAGAAGATGTCCCGGTAGTATGCAAATATCCAGGGGTATTTCTCGATGAATTCCCAGGATTAGCCCCTAATCAAGAAATAGAATTCGAGATTGAATTGATTCCTGGCACTAAACCGATCTCTAAAGCACCCTACCGAAAGGCGCCGGCTGAGTTGAAGGAACTTCAGGAACAACTATCAGAGTTACTTGACAAGGGACTTATCCGCCCTAGTCACTCCCCATGGGGAGCTCCTGTACTATTCGTAAAGAAGAAGGATGGATCTATGTGAATGTGTATAGACTACCGAGAGCTGAATAAGGTAATAATCAAGAACCGGTACCCTCTTCCATGGATCGACGACTTGTTCGACCAACTGAAGGGTGCAACTGTCTTCTCGAAGATTGACCTAAGGTCCGACTATCACCAAGTGAAAGTGAAACAGGGTGATATTCCGAAAACAGCATTTCGAACAAGATACGGACACTATGAGTTTATAGTTATGCCTTTTGGCGTAACTAATGCTCCTGCTACATTTATGGATCTGATGAATCGGGTATTTATGGCATATCTCGATAAATTTGTGATCGTCTTCATTGATGATATTCTCATCTATTCCAGAACCCCAGAGGAGCACGCTGAACACCTGAACACAGTGTTACAGATCCTTCAGGAGAAACAACTATATGCAAAGTTTTCCAAATGTGAGTTCTGGCTTGATCGAATATCATTCTTGGGTCATGTTATCTCCAAGGACGGAGTAATGGTGGATCCAAGCAAGATTGAAGCTGTAAGTAACTGGAACAGGCCGAAGAATGCCAGCGAAGTCAGAAGCTTTCTCGGGCTTGCAGGCTATTACAGGAAATTTGTAGAAGATTTTTCCAAAATTGCAGCTCCTATGACAGTTCTCACCAAAAAGAACAAAAGGTATGAATGGACAGAGGACTGCGAGAAGAGTTTCACAGAATTAAAAAGGAGACTGACTAGTGCTCCGATCCTTACACTTCCAGAATGTGACAAGGGCTTCGATATGTACAGCGATGCCTCCATATTAGGACTGGGAGCTGTACTCATGCAAGACGGCAAGGTCATTGCCAACGCCTCTAGACAACTTAAAGAGCATGAAAAGAATTATCCCACCCATGACTTAGAACTAGCAGCCGTTGTCTTTGCGCTCAAAACATGGAGACATTATTTATATGGAGCTCAGTGTAAGATTTATACCAATCACCAGAGTCTGAAATACTTCTTCACACAGAAAGACCTGAATATGAGACAACGTAGATGACTTGAACTAGTCAAAGACTATGACTACGAGATCTTTTATCATCCAGGAAAGGCGAATAAAGTGGCCGATGCACTCAGCAGGAAGTCCTGTGCCACCTAATGTCGCTATTCTAAAGTTCGAAGATGAACTTTCTATGAGGTATGGGGTACTGTAACACCCACGAATTTCTTAAGCTAAGAATGTGAAGATTTTCTCTTAGAATAAAAAGAAAAGATAGAGCCAAAAATATATATAAAAGAAAAGGAATTGGCCAAGGATTGAATCTTGAACCTCTTTAAGCTAAGGATTATGGATTGACCACTAGACCATCATAAATTATTGTTGAATAGAGAATGGAAATTATAGATAAAGGTAAAAATATGTTTAAGAGAAGGAAGCAAGAAAACATCAAGTAGCTTTCTTCCTCCTTCTCATGATTAAGAAGAAAACTAGCAAAAGACAAGTTGTCTTTTCCTTCCTCCTCTTCCATTTTCGTGGAGATGCATGAGGAAATGAGGTGAGAGGAATTAAGGGGATGAATGGGGACACCTTGCCTCATTAAGGATAATTAGGAAGGAGTTAATGAGAAAGGGAAGGCAAAAACTTATCTTTGCTTCTTCCTCCCACTTAGCATAAGAGAGAAAAAGGGAAAGGGATTTTATTTTCTTCTTCCTTTCCTCACCATTGCCGAACCTAGAGCCTCCCCTCTCCCAAATTTCTGAAACCCAATCTTAGTTTTCTTCCTAAGGAAAACTAAACCTCAAGAAGAAAGCCTCAAGACCTACTTCTTACAAGCAAGAGAAGCGAAGGAAATACTAGAAGGAGGAGCTTCTTCTTCTTCTTCTCAAGGGTATCTTTATCTTAAGAAAAGACCAAGCAAGAGGATGTAAGTATCCCCTCACCTGTGGTACAAGTTGTTATGTGGTTTTTCTTCAAGTATAGATGGCTTAAAAACCTAGGGTTTCCCTTGAAACTTTCGTCCATGATGAGTTGTAAGACTTATGAAAGCTTAAAACCAAAACCAACATGCTTAGGGTTTCTCTCATGATATGATATGAATAATTCCTTGATATTTCATGATTGTTTGTTGCTTAGAACTAAGTAAATCCTCACCTTAGGGTTCAGCCATGAAGAGATTAAAAAACCTAGGAAAGCTCAACCTCAAAACTAACATGCTTATGATCTTTCTCATGATATGTTATGAATGTTTCTTTGAGGTTTCATGTTTGTATGTTGTTTGGAACTAGGTGAACCTTACCTTAAGAGTTTCAGCCATGGAAGGAATAAGAACCCTAGAGAAGCTTAAAACTCAAACTAACATGTTTATGATCTTTCTCATGATATGTTATGAATGTTTCCTTGATGTTGCATGCTTGTATGTTGTTTGGAACTAGGTGAACCTTACCCTAGGGTTTCAGCTATGAAAGGATTAAAAACCCTAATGAGGCTCAAACACAAATCTAACTTGCTTATGATCTTCCTCATGATATGGTATGAAGATAACTTGATGTACTTAAGATTTCATGTTGTTTAGAACTAGGTTTCCACCTTGAGAACTTTCGGCCAAGATAGATTTTAGGGCTTAGGCAAGCTTAAACTCAACTCTAACATGCTCATGTTTTTTCCCCATGATATAATATGGAATTAACATGATATTCTTATGCTTGTATTTGGTTGAGAACCTAGCTTCACATTTAGGACATTCGGCCACCTATGGTTTGTAAACCTAGGAAGCTTGAAACCTAAATTCAATATGCTCATGTTGTTGCTTAGAATAAATGCCATGAAAATTGTTTAGGGTTTACATGTTTATATGCTATTGTAACCTAGATCTAGGCCTTGCATGTTTCGGCCCCATTATGAAGTTTAGACCTAGGAAGCTTAGAACCAAAAATTTAATATGCTTATGATGTTCCTTGGGATAAATGTTATGAAATTGATTTAGGGTTTATATGCTATTATGATTGCTTGCAACCTAGGTGGACCTTTACATGTTTCGGCCACCCTTAGTAGGTTGATATTGATACCCAATTATGACTCTCTAGGTGCTTCACCTTGCCATGATATGAATTAAGAGATGCTAACTTATGTTCCATGCATTCTTATGTGTTCCATGTTATGTTAAATGTTCATTATGTATGCTTATGAATCATGCATAAAAATGTCTTCTATGATATGTAAAATGTTCAAGTATGTATGCTTTATGAAACGAAAAGAAAAGGCCTAAGAGATGCTTCCCTATTGTTGGGACTAAGAGCACTCTTTATGACAAGCTAAGTGAAAGGCCTAAGAGTTGCTTCCCTATCAAGTGGGACTAAGAGCACTCTCCATGTTATGAAAAGTTATGAATGACATGTACATGATATGTATGAATGACATGAATATGATATGCTATGAATGACATGTATATGATATGTATGAATGACATGAATATGATATGTTATGAATGACATGTATATGATATGCTATGAATGACATGAACATGATATGCTATGATATGTATATGACATAATATTTTACTTTGTATGGCTTGTACCAAAAGGGTGGGCTCCTTATGCGCCCCTAGGTCGATGGACTAAGAAACGGGCCTAGTAAAGGGTGGGCTCCTTACGTGCCCTTAGGTCGAGCTACGGGCCTAGTTTCCTAGTAGGTTCAAGACTAGCTACCTTGGGTCTACTTAGGATACGCGCATTTATGTATGTATGTGGTACTAAGCCGGGCCCCCTCATGTTGAGATTATTTTTAAGTACTATATGATATTATTTTTAAGACATTGGCACATGACATGAAGCATGTTTTGAAAAGCATCTTGCACATGACATCATCCATGATATAAAGGACATCTTGCATATATGTTTATGATATGGAATGATATGATATGTTGCTTACTCACATGCTAAGATAGGATGTTCTTCATACGATGATATGATATGTCATGATGCTTATTTTTTTTATGATATGACATGATATGTTATGATGCTTACTTTACATTATGATATGAATGCCATTTATGCCATGATAAGTTTAGGTCATGATATGATGTTTACTTTATGCTTGATATGATAAGTTTATGCCAAGATATGATGCTCACCTTATGCCATGATATGATTGTTATTTATGCCATGCTATGATTTCCATTTATGTCATGATATGAGTTTCATTCATGCTATGATATTGATATGATTACTTTTATATGATATGTACGGTTTTTGTGAGTAGGAAAGGATCTTACTGAGCCTTGTGTGCTCATAGCTTACTTTCCTTGTACCACAGATAAAGGTAAAGGTAAAGGATGGATAAACTAAAGGAGCAGCAGGAGGGGCAAGAGATGTGTGTGGTGGTGGCTTGGCTAAAAGAAATAAATGACCTGCTTATGCTTATTTTATGTTGATGACTTGAATGACTATTTTTATTTACGCTTATGTTAGGAATGGATGATTATGATTCCTTAAGTTTATAACCATGCTGAGCATATTGGTATGATTAGTTATGTTATGATTTAAATACTTCCGCTGTTTTGAAAAGAAAAATCAATAAGAAAACTATTTGTACGTACGCTATGTAAAGTATAGAAGTAAGTAACCCCGTCCTTACTAAGCTGGAGTGGAGGGCGGGCGTTACAAAAAAAACTCACAAAACCCTATATTTAAGTCAACCCGGGTCAACCCGAACCCGACCCGACCCAACTCAAAACTTTTTTACTCTCCAACCCTCCAACATGAACCCGAAAATGCCCAACCCGAACCTGATTTTGTTCGGGTCGAGTCGGGTTGGGTCGTCGGGTCGGGTTCATTTTTGACACCCCTAGTTGTATTCCTCTTCTCCTCTTGGACGTTGTGTGGGCAACGATCTACCAAGATGGAATCCACTCGAACCACTTCTTCTCTTCCAAGACTCTCGAGCCACGAAGGGATGCCAAAATAGGAAAAACTCCTTCTCTTCTTCTTCCTCTCTAAGCAACCGGCCACCTCTATGCTCTTTCTTATCTTCTTCTTCTTCTCCAACCTCCGGCCAAAAAGATAATATGGAGTGCCGACCCTAGAGGGAAGAAAGGGAAAGAGGAAGCAAGGATGTGCTGCCGGCCTTAGGAAGAGAGAAGGGAGAGGAGAAGCTGGTCACACCAAGGAAAATAGAAGAGATGAATAGAATTAGGGTTATCTCTTTTCATGAGGCACCCTCTCATTCTCTTTTATAATCCTTGGTCAAGGCAAAAAAGAAAAGTTTTATAACAAAAAATAAAACTTCCTTTTCTATCATGGTGTGGCCGGCCACAAGCTTGTGCTCCAAGCAAGGAAAGATTTTAAATAAAATTAAAATCTCTCTTTTAAAATTCCTATTGTACATGACAATAAAGGAAAGTTTTAAAATTAATCTCTCTCTTTTAAAACATGTAGACAGCTACAAAAAGGAAAGATTAATTAAAATTTCTCCTTTTAAATTATGGTTACAAAAAAGGAAAGTTTTATCAAAAATTAAAATCTCTCTTTTAAACATTATAGATAACTACAAATAAGGAAAGATTTTAACAAAATTAAAATCTCTCTTTAATCTTTTGTAGATAGCTATAAAAGGAAAGATTTTAAAATTTTAAAACTCTCTTTTAAAATCATGAAGATGGATATAAAAGGAAATTGAAATATTTCTTTTATCCATTGTAGATAACTACAAATAAGGAAAGATTTTAACAAAATAAAATCTCTCTTTTAGCCATTGTAGATAACTACAAATAAGGAAAGATTTTGACAAAATTTTGTTTCAAAACAAAACTTCATTTTCCTTTTATTCTCCATGTGGCCGACCCTTAGCTTGGGCACCAAGCTATGGCTAACCACCTCTTGGCTTCCAAGTTCATGCTTGGCCGGCCCCTTGCACCAAGCAAGGATGTGGCCGGCCCATTACTTGGGTAAGAAGTAGACTTTGTGGATACAAGATTTTATAGAGGCTACAACAGGGACCGAAAGGAGAAATTAGTTTTGGTCTCCCGATGAGCTTGAGCTTTCTGTGTTCACCTTGAACACGCAACTCAAGTTCATCAATAATAACTTATACCATTAAAGAGTTATTATTGAACTACCGCACCAATCCTAAATTATATTATGAGCTCTTTCTTATTATGAGTGAATTAATCTCCCTGTGTTTAAGATATAGAATGTCCACGAATTAAATGAGTTACTGACAACTCACTTAATTAATATCTAGCTCCAAGAGTAGTACTACTCAACTTTATTGTCATGCCGGACTAGGTCCATCTGCAGGGTTTACATGATAATCCTTATGAGCTTCTCAAGGGGACATTATCAAGCTAGATTACTAGGACACAGTTTTATTCTATAATCAACAACACACCATATAAATAATATCATTTCCTAACTTATCGGGCCTATTGATTTAATGAGCTAAATCACACCCTTTGATAAATTAAAGAAATAAATATTAAATATGCATGCTTGTTATTATATCATGATTAAGAGTACGCACTTCCATAATAATAGAGGTTTTGTTCTTTTATATAGTCAGTATAAAAAGAAACTACCTCAAATGGTCCTGCTCAATACACTCATAGTGTACTAGTGTAATTTTATAGTCTAGATAAACTAATACCAAATTACACTACAACCGCTCCAATGGTTTGTCCATTCCATCTTGGTTGTGAGCTACTATTTATAATTTATAAGGATCTGATAACATGATCTTCTGTGTGTCTCCTCACACCATGTTATCTACAATATAAATTAAATGGACAACTACACTTAGCATGAATGTAGACACTTGACCAATGTGATTCTTATTTCTAAATAAATGTTTATACAAAAAACTAGGCTTTTAGTATACATTCCAACAATCTCCCACTTATACTAAAAGACAATGCTGCCATATACCCAGCCATACATCTGATTCCCAACCCCTCAACATGCCCATCAAAAGATCTTGCCTTAAGGGTCTTAGTGAAAGGATCTTCCAGGTTATCATCTGAAGTAATTTAGGCGACAACAACTTCTCCTCGTTATATGATGTTGTTGGGATTTTTGAGCCGCAAAAACCACTTTTTGCGTTGTGGAAACCCAGAAATCCCATGCCACCGGATCCGTGCGAAGATAAAATTTTACATGTACAAGTTTTTCTACCCTAGATCTATATTAGATCTACATGGTTAAGAGATTACCCTTGTAGCGAAACCCTTCACGAATCCCGCTCGTTCAAAAGTTGCCGGATCTCGAGTGTGTTCAAGTGGACACACCTCTATACGTATCCACACGAACAATAGAGATGGAGAAAACACTTAGAGTGTGCTAGCACTCTAATGGTGTTTGGCCAAGGAGGAGGAGAGGGAGAGCAAGAAGAGAGGAGGAAGAAGATGAAGTTAAGGTTGCCTTGAATTAGCACACAAATGCACTAATTCCTCCATTTAAGTGGCCGACCACACAAGGAAGACCAAGAGTCATGACTCTTGATTTTCCCTCATGAGGTGGCACACACATGTGCTAACCTTGATGATGTGAAACATCATCATTGGCTCACTTAATGCCAACTCACAAATGAGGTGGCAATGGTCAAGTCAAACTTGACCTTTCATCTTCCCTCTCAAGTCAAGTCAAACTTGACTTAAATTCTCCCTTGGTTGATCAAATCCAACCTTTGGTTCAAGTCAATTTTAATTTAATGAATCTTATTCATTAAATTAAATTGACTCAATGAATCCAAGTCCAAATTAGACTCATTTAACACATGAACCAAATTGAATCCAACTCAATTAGTTTAATTTGGATTACTCTTAATCTAATTTGGTTCATCACATGAACCTAATCCTCTAGGTACATCAAATGAAACTAATCTCCATCTAATTACCCTTTGTGTGTGACCCTCTAGGCTCTTGTAACGTTGACAATGCTCCTAAACCCATTTAGAAACATAAGTAATGAGCGGTATCTAGCAACACATCATTACTACCCAAGTTACAAGAATGTTGAGATCCAACATCACCTTGTGACTACTAATTGTGACTCTTCACAATATATGACAAGTGCCCTTCTATCCTTGACATCTAGGTTGATCAATTTGAGACATAGATGGTGCCATCCTCTGATCAATCTAAATCTTGAACTCCAAGTAGACTCACTATAATCAAATGAGCTCAATATCTCATATTGACTCATTTGGACATGACCATGCACTTAGTGGTCTCACTCTATCAAGAATAACGATGTCACTCCCATTATATAGGAGGGATAGATCCCATTTACATCACTCACATCCCTCCGCATAATTTGTTACATACCGAGTAATCACCTTTATAGTCCACCTAGTTACGGGTGATGTTTGACGAAGCCAAAGTGTGCAACTCCTTATGTAGGGAACCATGGTGACTTCAGGTCCAAGGACTAATAGTCATACTAATAGCCACATGAGAAAGTATATGACACTCATATAACGATCCATGATACTTTCTCGTGGAGGGTCTTTCAGTATATATTCCCCAATGCATACCCATGTGTCAACTTGATATCTCTATATCCATGACTTGTGAGATTAAGTCATCGAGTTGACCTACATGCTAGTCTTATCGCATTAATATTGCCCCTGAATGTTAATACTTGACTAGGAATGATTAAGAGTAGTGTTCTCTATATCATCTCACTATCGATTCAACCAATCGATTGACATAGATAGGAACCTTCTACTCAAGGACGCTATTATACTTAGTTATTTGGCACCAATACAAGTAAGTATAATAACCAAAACAAAATGCCTTTATATACATAGGAATATGATACAATGAGTCTATACAACAATCATCATATGATTGTCTCTAGGACTCTAACTAACAATCTCCCACTAGCACTAGTGTCAATCAGTGTAGGCTCTAAGGCCCAATGACGTAGTGTGACCATCATGCTTTCTCTGTGCCAAAGCCTTGGTCAAGGGATCAGTGATGTTTGCCTCTGTGGGTACTCTGCAAATCTTCACATCTCCTCTATCGATGATCTCTCAAATGAGATGGAAGCGCCGTAGTATATGTTTGGTCCGCTGGTGTGAGTGAGGTTCCTTAGCCTGTGCAATTGCTCCATTGTTGTCACAATAGAGCTCTATCGGATCAGCTATACTAGGAACCACCCCAAGCTCAGTAATGAACTTGCGGATCCAAACTGCCTCCTTTGCTGCTTCTGATGCAACAATATACTCGATCTCTGTTGTAGAATCAACGACTGTGTCCTGCTTCGAACTCTTCTAGCTCACAATACCACCATTTAAGCAAAACATGAACCCAGGCTGCGATCTATAATCATCCTGTCAGTTTGGAAGCTGACATCACTGTAACCCTTTACAACTAGCTCATCATCGGCTCCATATATCAAGAAATATTCTTTAATCCTTCTTAAGTACTTAAGAATATTCTTGACTGCTATCCAGTGACTTTCACCTGGATCTGACTGGTATCTGCTCGTCATACGAGACATCAGGACGAGTACATAGCATGGCGTACATGATAGATCCTATGGCTGAGGCATAAGGGATCGTATCCATGCGGTCTCTCTCCTCTCTAGAAGAGGGACTTTGAGTCTTCGAAAGACTCACACCATGTGACATCAGCATAAATCCCTTCTTGGAGTTCTACATGGCAAACCGTAGTAATACCTTATCAATGTATGTACTCTAACTTATGCCAAGCAATCTCTTAGATCTATCTCTATAGATCTTTATGCCTAGAATGTAGGCTGCTTCACCTAAGTCCTTCATTGATAAATAATTCCCCAGCCAAGTCTTGATAGATTGCAGCAAAGGAATGTTATTCCCAATGAGTAGTATGCCATCCACATACAATACAAGAAAGACAACTGTGTTCCCCACAACCTTCTTGTAGACACAAGGTTCATCTTCATTCTTGATGAAACCAAACTGTTTGATCACATCATCGAATCGAAGATTCCATCTCCGAGAAGCTTGCTTTAGTCCATAAATGGACTTATGCAGCTTGCATACTCTACCAGTATGCTGTGGATCTACAAAACCCTCAGGTTGTGTCATGTACACATCCTCGAGCAGGTTTCCATTCAGAAACGCGGTTTTGACATCCATCTTCCAAATCTCATAATCGTGTATGCTGCAATAGCAAGCATGATCTGAATGGACTTAAACATCGCAATTGGAGAAAAAGTTTCATCATAGTCAATACCATGAATTTGTTTGAAACCTTTATTTACCAGGTGACCCTTATATATCAGTCCATCCATGTCAGTCTTTCTCTTAAAGACCCACTTACACCCAATGAGTTTTATCCCTTCAGGTGGATCAACCAAAGTACATACTTGGTTGGTGTACATGGATTCCATTTCAGATCTCATGGCCTCTAGCAATTTCTCAGAATCTGGTCTCATCACAGCTTCCTGATAAGAGGTAGGCTCATTCTCAATGAGCATAACGTCATCATGGTCACAAGAGAAATGAGTATCTCTTAGGTTGACGACGTACCCTATCAGACCTGCGAAGAGGTATGTCTACTTGAACTGGTTGTTGTTCCTCAACTCCTTGTGGAACAATCTCATCATCCACAACACTTTGTGGTTCCAGTTCAACTTCCATCAAGGCTTCAGTGCTATGGTCCATATCCTGAACTTCTTCAAGATTGAACGTACTCCCACTAGTTTTTCTAGAAACAAAGTCCCTTTCTAGAAAAACCCCAGTCTTAGCCACAACTACCTTGTGTTGACTGAGAATGCAGAAGTAATATGTAACGCCCGCCCTTCTACTACTTAGGAAGGGACTGGGTTACTTGAACATACATACATACATATACATATGAAGTCATGACAGCGAAAGACACATTTGATTTAATTTCTTCATATGCATATTAACTGAACATGGCATGTGAACAATTTAATAATGTAACATATTGAACATGCTAACATGCTAATCTTTTAGACATATCATGTGAACATACTAGCATTCATGCATATAACTTGATTTGGCACCTACTACTTAAACATGACACAAGATATTTTTACTAGGGCATGGAGCATACTAATCATGGAACAAGAGGGAACATAAGTATCCAAATAGATTCAAGTTATTCTATTGTAGATATCATCAAAAACCTAAGGTAGAAAACATAGAATAGTTCACATGCATAAATTAAGACATAAAATTTGTTGACACACATAACAGATCTTCATCCACCATGCCACCTCCACACACATCTTTGCCCTTCCTGCTGCTCCCTTTAGTTTAGCCATTCTTTTCCCTTCTCTGCAGTACACGGAAAACTGAACTATAAGCACATAGGCTTAGTAAGATCCTTTCCTACTCACAAAAACCATGAATCATGAATTAAACATATAGTAGTGACATATTCATTTATCCAACATCTAGATTGAACATTTACATGCTAACATAAAGTAGTGTCATACACATTTAGTCAAATCATAGCATCACATGTGAGAGCATAAGCGTAAGGTAGTAGCATGTTCATCTAGGCATCATAGACATATCTTAGAAGAAACATCTTTCTAAAGCATAAAGGAAATCATAGGACATGAAATAAGTGTATGCAAGATGTTCTTTGAAAACATGTATCATATAGCATGAAATGAGTGTATGCAAGATGTCCTTTTTAAAACATATATATCATATAAGTACTTAAACATAATCTTAACATGAGGGCCTGACTTTGTACCACATTCATGAATTTACGCGCATCCTAAATAGATCCAAGGTAGCTAATCTTGAACCTACTAGGAACTAGGCGCGTTTCCTTGACCATCGACCTAGGGGCACTTAGGAGCCCATCCCTTACTAGGCCCGTTTCATTGACCATCGACCTAGGGACAACTTAGGAGCCCATCCCCGGTACAAGCCATACAAAAGTAAAATAGCATACATGCTTCTTATCATATCATAGCATATCATGTTTCTTGTCATCACATGGCATATATTGTTCTTGTCATATCATGAAGAGTGCTCTTAATCCCAACTTAAGGGAAGCATCTCTTAGGCTTTTCATCATACATAAGCCTTGCATAAGCATAACTTGATGGCATAACATGCACATAACATATGGTATATCATAGAGAAAACATAACATGATGACATAAGTGCACATATCATATAGCATAGCATAACATGATGGCATAAGTGCACATATCTAGTAACATGGTGACATATAATTCATATCATATCATAAAGAGTCTTTATCATGCATGGTTGGGGTTTTACACTTCCTACAAACCCTAAATCATCACTTGGCCGAAACATATAAGCATGAATCCTAGGTTTCCAAGCAATATAAAAACATGAAATCACTATCCTAAGTTCTCATAATACGTAACATAACATGTGAGAGCATTTGGAAAACCCTAGGTAGCTCCTTAACCTAATTCCTTATCTTGGCTGAAACATGTAGGCATAATTCTAGCTTCTTTTAACAACTTAAAACATGAAATTCTTACAACATACATATCATAGAAAATGAGGTTCTTAGTAAGCATAATTAAGGTTCTAACCCTAATGTTCAAGCCTTGGCCGAAACCTATAAGCATGTTTCTAGGTTTTTAAGTAACCTAAAGCATGGAAACTTTAAACCAACATCATATAGTGGGTTACATATCATGAGAAATCATAAACAAGCATTGTTAAGTTCTTAAACTTCCTCTAATCCTTTTATTCTTATGTGGCCGAAACCCTAATGTCATGAATCTAGGTTTTTAAGCAACCTAAAGCATGGAAACTTTAAACCAATATCATATAGTGGGTTACATATCATGAGAAATCATAAACAAACATTGTTAAGTTCTTAAACTTCCTCTAATCCTTTTATTCTTACTTGGCCGAAACCCTAATGTCATGAATCTAGGTTTTTAAGCAACCTAAAGCATGGAAACTTTAAACCAACATCATGTAGTGGGTTACATATCATGAGAAATCATAAACAAGCATTGTTAAGTTCTTAAACTTCCTCTAATCCTTTTATTCTTACTTGGCCGAAACCCTAATGTCATGAATCTAGGTTTTTAAGCAACCTAAAGCATGGAAACTTTAAACCAACATCATGTAGTGGGTTACATATCATGAGAAATCATAAACAAGCATTGTTAAGTTCTTAAACTTCCTCTAATCTTTTTATTCTTACTTGGCCGAAATCCTAATGTCATGAATCTAGGTTTTTAAGCAACCTAAAGCATGGAAACTTTAAACCAACATCATGTAGTGAATTACATATCATGAGAAATCATAAACAAGCATTGTTAAGTTCTTAAACTTCCTCTAATCCTTTTATTCTTACTTAGCCGAAACCCTAGAAGCATGGGTCTAACTTTTTATGCAACCTAAGTATGAGATCAATAAACTAACATCATACAGTGGTTCACATATCATGAGAAATCATAAACAAGCATAGTTAGGTTTCTACATTTCCTTTAACCCTTTTTTTCTTACTTGGCCGAAACCTAAAGGAGGTGTGGTTCCAAGTTTTGTTTCAACATGAAGTATAAAAACTTTTAACAACCATAGATAGCCTCTCAACCTTGTCTTGGCCGAAACTTGCAAACTAAAACCCTAGTTTTCAAGAAACCTTTAAGCATAGAGACATGCAAAAACTACTTGTACTGCAGGTGAGGGGAATACTTACATCCTCTTGCTTGTTTTGCTAAGAAAAATACTTGAAAAGTTTTCCTAGGAAGGAGTCCTTTTGCTTGGTTTCGACAATGGTGAGGAGAGGGCTTAGATTTTTGGTGGAAGAAGGAAGGAGGAGGAAGAGGGAAGCAAAAATAAAGTTTTCATTCCCTTTTTCCTTTTTATTCTCCATGAAGGAAGAAGGCAAAACCAACTTCTCATTGAAAGAAGAAGAAGAAAACTTAAACTTTTCCTTCTTAGTGAAGGGAGCCTTCTCTTTCCTTACCCTTAACTACCATGTCCCTTTCCTTTCTAACAGCACACCCCTGCTGGAGCTACTGGTTATCACATAGATCCACTTACTAAGAGGTCCAAGGTTCAAACCTTGGTCATGCCTCTTTTTGGTTCTATTTTCTTTTATTTATTTTAAAAAAATCTACATAAAGCCTATTCTAATCATGGAAAAATTCATATAAAATTGCTAGAGACCTTACGGGTGTTACATAATATCCCTTCGTTTCCTTGGGATATCCTATAAAATAGAACTTATCAGATTTGGGTCCCAATTTGTTTGAAACTTGACATCGAACGTAAGCCTCACAACCCCAAATCCTCATAAAAGACACCTGGACATCTCTCCCAGTCCATATCCTATATGGTGTCTTTATCACAGCCTTGGATGGAACATGGTTGAGTATGAAGGCTGCTGTGTCCAGAGCATAGTCCCAAAGAGATGTAGGAAGATCTGTGTGACTCATCATAGACTGTACCATATCTAATAGGGTATGATTCATCCTTTCGGATACACCATTCCACTGTGGTGTTCCAGGAGGAGTGAGTTGGGATAGAATCTCACACTCAGCTAGATAGTCACGAAACTCATGGCTAAGGTATTCTCCACCTCGATCTGATCGAAGTATCTTAATACTCTTGCGAAGCTGAGTTTGTACTTCATTCTTGAATGTTTTGAACTTTTCAAAGGATTCTAACTTATGTGTCATCAAATACACATAACCATATCTACTGAAGTCATCAATAAATGTAATAAATTACCTATAACCACCTCTAGCAGCAATATTGAAAGGGCCACATACATCACTATGTATAAGTCCTAACAAGTCAGTCGCTCTCTCGCTGTGTCCACTAAAGGGAGTCTTGGTCATCTTGCCTAGTAGGCATGACTTGCATGTCTCATATGATTCAAAATCAAATGATTCCAGCAAACCATCTTTATGGAGTTGGGATAAGCGTTTGTCATTTATATGATCAAAGCGACAGTGCCAGAGATAGGTTTGATTCATTTCATTTAATTTGAACCTTTTGGTATTTATGTTATAGATGAGTTTCTCTAAGTCTAGAATATAGAGTCCGTTCATCAGAGGTGCACTACAATAGAACATATCATTTAAATAAACTGAACAACATTTGTTCTTTATTATAAATGAAAAACCTTTCTTGTCCAAACAAGAAACTGAAATTATGTTCTTAGTAAGAGCAGGTATATAACAACATTCATATAGTTCTAGTACAAGCCCAGAGGGCAGAGATAGAAAATAAGACCCTACAGCAACAGCAGCAACCCGTGCTCCATTGCCTACTTGTAGGTCCACCTCGCCCTTCGTCAATGCCCCGCTATTTCTCAATGCCTGCACATTAGTACAAATATGAGAAACACATCCGGTATCTAATACCCATGATAAAGAAATAGATAGATTGACTTCGATAACATATATACCTGAAATAGAAGTCTCACTTCTCTTTTTCTTAAGATCTTCTAGGTAGACTTTGCAATTCCTCTTCCAGTGCCCGGTCTGACACTAGTGGAAGCAGGTAGCATCCTTGGCGACCCCTCCTTTGGGTTTCAGTTCCTTGCCTTTGCCCTTGTCTTGGGACTTTCCCTTACCTTTAGGCTTGCCCTTGCCTTTGCCCTTTTGCACCATCAAAATGGAGTTGGGCTTAACCTTCTTAAGGTTGATCTCAGCAGTTCTCAACATACTCAGAAGCTCAGGCAGTGGCTTGTCAATTTCATTCATGTTGTAGTTTATGACGAATTGACTGTAGCTCTCTGGCAAAGATTGCAAGACCAAATCAGTGGCCAGCTCTCGGCCAAGGGAGAATCCCAACCTCTGTAGGTTTTCTATGTACCCAATCATCTTGAGTACATATGGACCTACGGGAGTCCCATCTTTCATCTTGCACTGAAACAGTGCCTTAGAGATCTCGAATCTCTCGTGCCTAGCTTGTCCTTGATATAGTTGACGAAGATGTTCAACCATATCATAAGCTCCCATCAACTCGTGTTGCTTCTGAAGCTCAGAGTTTATGGTCGTGAGCATGAGACAGGACACATCTAATGCGTCATCTTGATGCTTCTTATAAGCATCACGGTCAGCTCACGTGGCAGTGGCAGGAGGTGCCTCAGGAATGGGCTGCTCCAGGACATACAGTTTTTGTTCCTATGTGAGAACAATTCTTAGGTTCCTGTACCAGTCCAGGAAGTTAGCTCCGTTGAGTTTGTCCTTATCAAGGACAGAACGCAGGGAGAAGGTGTTCATATTTGACGACATGACAATCTACAACAAAAAATACAGAAAATAAATAATCATATTCCACTAATTATTTAATTAGACCTTTAACTAAATGATGCTCCCACTGAATTATAGAACTTTTGTAGAATCAAGTCATGGATGTGGTCAAACCACACCTACTAGATTCTAACCAACTAGCTATAATTCTTGCGGGACAAGATCCACATCATATTAAGCCTTGAGTTAGCTTTGGCTAAATCACCCAAGACTTAGTATGATCGGTAGGTAACTAATTACCAATTACATCTCTATGCAACTCTTGTTTATAGGATCAAGATCCGCATAAATATTAAAGCTTAAGTTAGCTTTGGCTAAATCACCCAAGAATTAATATAAATGTGATTTTGACCTATCTACCAACCTTTGGAAAATGTCTATAGTTAAACCCGATCTAATTGAGTTTAACTAGTTTTTATTCAATCTGATTGAGTTTTTACTCACCCATGCGTTGATAGGCGGGACCAAGATTGTCCCTCCGCACCCTACCAAGATAATATGCGTTGCTTTGCTTTGGCAGATTCAACAACAACATGTGATCGAGGTAGTGATGGGTATCATGGCATGGTAGGTATTTCGAGTTGACGCGATTTAGATATAATCTAATCGTTGATGTGTATCATATACTCAATTTAGATCTAATCTAATCGTGGTGCATCATATATGCGATTTAGATCTAATCTTAATCGTTAAAGTACTAATTAATTACTCTACTCTAGCATGCATCACATACACACACACAAGCAATTAATTAAATTGTGATTAGTCATGGCCCTACTACGATCTTCTCAAGCCAATGAGAAGATCAGATGGTCAGCCTAGGGTCAATAGCTTCTCCAAGCTCCTCCCTTTGACCGCTATGTGTTGCTCGCACCCTCCTCGTAACTCCTCCTCGAGTGGACCTTCCACCGCTCCAATTTTGTACATTACAAATTTAAAACTCGAGTTACATTCGAGTCTAAACTATTTACAACAGGAATATAAAATAAAGGAAGGCACGACGCGTAGGTCGCGATCATATACAACACGCACAATCACACAAAAATGGCACGCAAGCCATATTATGAATTACAACACATATTTCCAATCAAATTGGGTTCTTGGGCCATGACCATCACAATATCATACATAATTCTAAATTATGTATTTTATATAAATTTTTGTGATTTTACTGCTATTTTTACAATTTTATGAGTAACAATTTCCCGGCGATCCCGTTTAGTGATTTTCGGGCGCGATCGCGGGACAATGCCCCTTGCGGGGTTAGGGGCAGCACCCCTTCTCGTGAAATGAGTCTCACGAGTGTCCCACGACGATCTTACAGCGCCCTAAGCCGCTGTCCCAAAACATTTTGGGCGAGAACTTGCCGTTTCGGAAAATTTTTCTCTGTAGTCGAAGCCTATAAGTGTCCTAGCACTCGTTGCTTCGCTTCTACGAGAAAAATACTCATAAAAACCATAAAAATCATAAAATCACAGAAACTTACAGAACTTTAATTTTTCATAAAAATTAAAATAAAAACAAGTACATGTTCACACGTGGCTCTGATACCACTGTTGGGATTTTCGAGCCGCAAAAATCGGTTTTTGCATTGCGGAAACCCCAAAATCACATGCCACCGGATCCGTGCGAAGATAAAATTTTACATGTACAAGTTTTTCTACCCTAGATCTATATTAGATCTACATGGTTAAGAGATTACCCTTGTAGCGAATCCTGCTCGTCCAAAAGTTGCCGGATCTCGAGTGTGTTCAAGTGGACACACCTCTATACGTATCCACACGAACAATAGAGATGGAGAAAACACTTAGAGTGTGCTAGCACTCTAATGGTGTTCGGCCAAGGAGGAGGAGAGGGAGAGCAAGAAGATAGGAGGAAGAAGATGAAGTTAAGGTTGCCTTGAATTAGCACACAAATGCACTAATTCCTCCATTTAAGTAGTCGACCACACAAGGAAGACCAAGAGTCATGGCTCTTGGTTTTCCCTCATGAGGTGACACACACATGTGCTAACCTTGATGATGTGAAACATCATCATTGGCCCATTTAATGCCAACTCACAAATGAGGTGACAATGGTCAAGTCAAACTTGACCTTTCATCTTCCCTCTCAAGTCAAGTCAAACTTAACTTAAATTCTCCCATGGTTGATCAAATCCAACCTTTGGTTCAAGTCAATTTTAATTTAATGAATCTTATTCATTGAATTAAATTGACTTAATGAATCTAAGTCCAAATTAAACTCATTTAACACATGAACCAAATTGAGTCCAACTCAATTAGTTTAATTTGGATTACTCTTAATCCAATTTGGTTCATCACATGAACCTAATCCTCTAGGTACATCAAATGAACCTAATCTCCATCTAATATTCCTTTGTGTGTGACCCTATAGTTTCTTGTAACGTTGACAATACTCCTAAATCCATTTATAAGAATAAGTAATGAGCGGTATCTAGCAACACATCATTACTACCCAAGTTACAAGAATGTTGAGATCCAACATCACCTTGTGACTACTAATTGTGACTCTTCACAATATATGACAAGTGCCCTTCTATCCTTGACATCTAGGTTGATCAATTTGAGGTATAGACGGTGTCATTCTCTGATCAATCTAAATCTTAAACTCCAAGTAGACTCACTATAATCAAATGAGCTCAATGTTAGGATCGTTCGTACTCGGCTAGAGAGGGGGGTGTGAATAGCCGACCCCAAATCTTCCGTTTCTTTCTACAATTAGGGTTAGCGCAGCGGAAATAACTAAATAGAAACGAGACGAAGATGATCAAACCTTAGACGCAGCGATGTAACGAGGTTCGGAGATGATACTCCTACTCCTCGGCGTGTCCGTAAGGTGGACGAAGCCTATCAATCCGTCGGTGGATGAGTCCCCGGAGAACCGGCTAATACAAGCTCCTTGTGGGTGGAGGAACCTCGCCACAACACACTCTTGCAACAGCAAGTAAGGAGAGTACAGAAATAAAAGGAAAGACAGCAAGAAATACAACAGTAAGAAAACTCTTGCTTGCCTTCTCTTCGACTGGAAGAAGCAGCAGCTCCAAGCGCCTACAACAGCAGGTGACCCAGCCAAAGAGAAGCTCACGCGAAGCTTCAACGCTTCAAGAACTCAGCAGCAAAAAGAAGAAGAAGGTTCGGAGAAGTGTTAGTTCTTCTGTAGAGTCACTCGAACCCTTATAAAACCTGCGAACCTGCAAGCCAAAAGGCCAGAAACACAGGAGCCAAAAATAGCCTAGCCGTTGTCTCTCAACGGCTAGGGCCAGACCGATCAGGCATCGCCCTGATCGGTCTGGAGCTATCCTGATCGGTCCGAGAGACCGATCAGGCCCCAGTCTGATCGGTCCCCGGACCGATCCCACCTCTCCTACAGAGAGGTGGCTGCGTCTCTGATCGGTCGTGGAGACCGATCAGCATGGTGCTGATCGGTCTCTAGACCGATCCAGCTGTTCTACAGAAAAGCGCCCAACTTTCTGTGCGTACCGGGGACCGATCAGGACTCATGCTGATCGGTCCCCAGACCGATCAGATGACCTGGATCGATCCACTGATCGATCCAGCTCTTGGTTTTTGTCCAAACCAATTCCCACGCCTTCCACACCAATATCCGGTCAACCTTGACCTATTGGTATCTCATCCCTAGCATCTGGTCACTCTCTTGACCTGCTAGAATTCCTCGCCAAGTGTCCGGTCAATCCCTTTGACCTACTTGGACTTTCCTCAACACCAGATGTCCGATCATCCTTGATCTATCTGGATTTTCCCTTGCCCGGCTTCACTCACCAGGACTTCCACACTGCCTAACATCCCAGTTAGGACTTTCTCACTGCCTGGCTTCACTCACCAGGACTTTCCAACTGCCTAACATCCCAGTTAGGACTTCCCACTGCCTGGCTTCACTCACCAGGACTTTTCCACACTGCCTAACATCCCAGTTAGGACTTTCCCACTGCCTGGTTTCACTCACCAGGACTTTCTACCTGCCTAACATCCCAGTTAGGTCTTTTCCTCGTGCCAAGCTCCCTGCTTGGACTTCTCCGTGCCAAGTCTCCATACTTGGACTTTTCCAGTGCCAAGTCTCCATACTTGGACTTTTCCCGTGCCAAGTCTCTACACTTGGACTTCTCGCGTGCCAAGCTCCTGCTTGGACTTTTCCAGTGCCAAGTCTCCATACTTGGACTTTTCACGGGCCAAGCTCCCTGCTTGGACTTTTCCAGTGCCAAGTCTCCATACTTGGACTTTTCAGGTCAATCAGGTCAACCTTGACCTAGGGTTGCACCAATAATCTCCTAACCATCTATTCTTGTCTCACATCAGGAATAGAACTCTCTCACGAGTGCCAAACATCAATATGCAACTCAACTAGGTCAACCTTGACCTAAGGTTGCACCGACAATCTTCCCAAGTCAAACATCAAAATACAACTCGAGTCAAGTCACCTCGAGTCGGGTCAACCAGGTCAACCTTGACCTAATTTGTGCATCATTTGTGACACATGTTGTAGTTTCTTGTGGTATCTTATCTTGTACTGTTGGGACTAGATTAGACGTGTCCTTTATCATTTCCTTAAGAATAATTTTACTTGTGGGCTTGTGGTTTATTACATAGTCCTCTTCTAAAAATCGGACATTGGTGCTAACAATGACCTTCTGATCTTTAGGAATATAAAATAAACCACCTTTCGTTCCTTTAGGATTACCCACAAACAAGCAAACTTCTGTACGTGATTCCAACTTATCAGTGTCTCCCTTTAGCACATGTGCTGGACTACCCCAAATCCGAATATGCTACAGACTAGGCTTACACCCATTCCACAATTCTATGGGAGTAGATGATACTGACTTAGAAGGTACCATATTCAGAATGTATACTGTCACGCCCCGGAGGAGTCTCTGTCCGAAGAAATTTCGGCAGCATCTCCCCTGTACGGCGGACAATCTGAAACTTTCTACATAGCCACATACCTCAGCCACATGCGGCTGGAATAATAACAGGAATAAACAAACATATATATAACCATCACACGCAGTTAATAATAAACACACTGTAACAATGAACATATGATTCAAAAACAATCCTACTCAACTACACTCGTAAATCTCAAAATCCGACGATAAGATTAACTTACCTCTTCTGCCGTCCAGGCAGGCATGTAGTAGAACAAATCCAAATCATACCAAAAATCCATCAACATCTCAAAATCCATACAAAGTCCAAGTATCCAAACAAACCAAGTCTATAACATAGTCAAAAAGGAAACAAACAAAACCAGTAGATCCGTAAGTCTTCGGGTCTTCAGGGGACCAGCAACTAGAAACTCTCTCCTGACAGCATCATCCTGAAATATAACAACAATGGAGGCGGGGTGAGTCCAACACTCAGCAGGTACAATTGATATGCAAAGTAAAGAAATAACACCTAGCACTAATCATGCGTACAGTCTCCTGACAAAAATAAAGATAAATGCAAACCGAAGTAGACAGGAGAGAATCTGTACTAACCAGGACCCGGTATAAGGACAAACAGTCTGAAAAGTATAGAAGACCTGTATGCATGTCAAACATGGTATCCACACAATATGCAGCATATAAATGCAGCAAACATAAACACAAGCAATAAATGCATCATGCATATGATGCCAATGTCATGGTCACCCCTGATGCCAGTCAGCCAACTCACAACAAAAGTGGGACCGAGTGGGTAGGGCTGTGACGACCGTGCACTCTGCATCACTACTCCTGATGAGTGACCGAGAGGACGAGATGCTGTCGGAGTACATACGTACTCCTACCCCAAATCATAAATGGGGGAGCGCAATGCTCTCATCTCCCGGTACGCTATGACGAGGAGGAATCTCTAACGTGCTACACGCTGCGTCACACTACCCATGAGTGGATCAACGGAGCACCGGAAGAGTCAAACTGACGTGCTACCACGCTGTGTCACGCTACCCATGAGCGTCACAACGGAGCACCGAATAGTGATGAAAACTGGCAAAGTGCTCGACAATAATGGAACAATCTCTCACACAGCATGCAATCATGCGAATGGTGCATGTCACTAAGCATGGTAATATGCTAAATCAATCTCTGGACATATGATAATGTGCACCAAAGTAAATAAATCATATCAAGGTATACTGATCACATAAGGTATCAAACCTAGGTCCTGACATGGTAAAACATGGTTATATCACTACCCATGAGCATGTGAAATCAGATAGGTATCAACCCGAAATGCAAACAAACAATCAATCAAGCAGGTAACATGTATCGGGCAGTGATTAACCGAAACAAATAAGAAAACACAATTAATGCAAATTATTAATTTCATTACTAAGCATATCAAAGACAATAGGTCAAAAGTACCCGCCTCCGATAAGAAAAGTCCAATCTGGTCCAAACACGACGTCGAGATACTCGTCTCGCGTCAAGGTCCTGTGTCGAACATATAGATATATTTTATTTAGCTAAAATTCAAATGAATTGCTAAATAAATCCTTAGAACTATTTAGGGAAAAAACCCTAAATAATAATCACCAATATACCTAATCAATATACACGAAGCTCAAAAACCCTAAACCTTACCTCAAATTTTTCGATGCCTCAGTGCTGCTCAAATCCTGAAGAACTTACTGTCGTGACCCGGAGAAGCTGCTGTGGGAAAACAGTGACAAGTACCATAGTTATCAACCAACAAATTCAGCACAGGATCCAAATCAAAAATCCAAATACCCCTTTTTGCCTTACCTAACTCGCTACCCCCTGTTCTCCTCACTGCCGGCGGCTGGTGACGAAGGAGGATCCGGTGGTGAGGTCTAGGGCAGAAATGTTTGGCCGGCTAGGAAAAATTCCAATGGCTGGCAACCGAAGATCGGCAGGGCTCATCTAGGGCTTGCTTCTGCCGTGAATAGGGCATCTCCGAGAAAAAGGAGGCAAGGCCGGCTGTGATCTCAAACCTAGGGCACGGGCAGAGGAGGAGGTTCGGTGGTGGCGAGAGGTGGCTGTCGGAGAGGGCGTCAGTGCTTAGGCTCGGCGTCGGGTCGGAGTGACGGCGACGCGGCTAGAGCCCGGTGGACCTGGTGGTCGGCGCTCGAAGAAGAGGAGAAGGAAAGGCCGGCTGCCGGCGCTAGGGCACAGGTGACGACTATAGAAGGGGTGGCTCCCGGCGGTGTTAGGCTCGGGTGGCTGACGGCTAGGGCACAGATTCGGTGGGGAAGAAGGAAAGGCTCGGCGAGGGAGAAGTATAGAAGAGGGGAAAAAAATGGCGTCGGCGTCGTAGAAGAAATGAAGAGAGGGAGAAGGAACTGCTCGGCGCCGGTTAGGGCTCGGGAGAATTCGACGAAGGAGAAGAAGAATGGCACGCGGGGAAATAAAATAAAAATGAGGGAGAAAATAAATAAGAAAGGAAAAGTAAATAAATAAAAATCAACTTTTCCTCACTTAAATGGGTAGCCTAAACAGGCTTGCCCGGGCTCCGTTTTTATCCCCGTTAACTCGTCCATACGAACTCCGAAAAATTTACGAAAAATTTCCAAAAATTCCGAAAAATTCCTTTATTCATATTCGCCTATTTTCCGGTATTTTACATTCTCCCCCACTAATAAAAATTTGGTTTCCAAATTTCATTATCTACCATGAGCAAGTACTAACAACAGATAAAGAGTATCATTGCTGAACGGTAAATTAAATCATACACCTCAAGTGAAAAGATGGGAATATCAAGCTCGGATAATATCCTCGAGCTCCCAAGTAGCCTCCTCGTCCGAATGATACTACCATATAACCTTAACAAGCCGGATAGTCTTGTTCCACAACTGACTCTCCTTCCGGTCTAAAATCCGTATCGGAATCTCCTCATAAGTGACGTCAGGCTGTACTGAAACTGAGATATCTATCAGCACATGCGTCGATTCGGGTACGTATCTCCTCAGCATAGATATGTGGAATACATCGTGCACTCCTGCCAAAGGCGGTGATAGTGCCAACCGGTAAGCTACCGCTCCAATCCTTTCCGAGATCTAAAAAGGTCCAATGTATCGTGGAACTAGCTTACCTCTGAAGCCAAATCTCTTCACCCCTTTCGCGGGTGAAGCTCGCAGAAATACATGGTCGCAAATAGAGAACTCTAAGAGTCTCCGACTCCGGTCAACATAACTCTTCTGGCGATCCTGCGCCTCTGACATCCTCCGTCTGATAGTACGGACCAACTCTGCATCCTGCTGAACTCTATGAGGTCCCAACAACTGGACCTCTCCAACCTCATCCCAGAGGACGGGTGTTCGACAAGGTCTACCATACAACGCCTCAAACGGTGCCATCTGGATAGCCGAATGGAAGCTGTTGTTGTAAGCAAACTCTACTAACGGCAGATGGTCCTCCCAACTGCCTCCGAAAATCAAATACACAAGACCTCAGCAAGTCCTCTAGAGTCTGAAAGGTCCGCTCTAATGGTCCATCTGTCTGCGGATGGAAAGTTGTACTGAAACAGAGCTGCGTGCCCAAGGTCTGCTGCAGTCTCTGTCAAAAACGAGACGTGAACCGGGGGTCTCTATCCGAAATAATAGTCAACGGAATACCACGTGATCTGATAATCTCCCGGCAAAACAGATCTACCAATCGATCCAGGAAATCAGTCTTCCGGATCGCTAACGAGTACGCGGATTTGGTTAATCGATCAACAATTACCCAAATCGCGTCATGGCCTCGTCGTGTCCTCGGCAAACCTACCACAAAGTCCATAGTAATGTGTTCTCATTTCCACTCAGGATTAGGAATCTGCTGAAGTAAACCGGCAGGTCTCTGGTGCTCGGCCTTCATTTGTTGACAGACAAGACATCTAGCTACAAAATCCGCGATGTCTTCTTTCATGTCGTCCTTCATGTCATTCCACCAATAAAAACATCTCAAATCTTGGTACATACCGGTACCGCCTGGGTGGACAACAAATCATGAGCGATGAGCCTCCGGAAGTAACTCCTATAAGACCGGATGAGACTGAAGCACGCAAAATCTGCCTCGGTAGTGTATAACACCCTCCTCATCTCGTGTGAACTTGGTCTGCTGTCCGGAAGCTATCTGGCTGTAAATAAACTGCAAATACTGATCAGCAGCCTATGGCTCTCGTATCCTTGTCCTGATCAACGACTGAGCAACCATGGTAACCAGAGTACCCTGCTCTATCTGTCCTTACCCCTCAAGGCCCAAATCGGAGAAACCCTAAATCAAGTCTGTGACCACAACTCGGTGGCAAGCTAAAATCCCTCCGGACTTCCTGCTAAGCGTACCGGCAACATATTAGTTTTTCCCCAGTGATAGTCAATCGTACAGTCACAATCCTTCAGGAACTTCATCTCCATCTCCTCTGTCGGAGATTAAATTTCTTCTGGGTAAAAATATATATTTGAAACTCTTATGATCAGTGAGAATTTCAAATGTAATACCGAACAGATGTTGCTGCCAAATCTTCAAGGCAAAATAATGGCAACTTGCTCCAAATCATTTACAAGGTAATTCTCCTCATACTCTTCAACCGTCGAAAAGTAGGAGACCACCCTACCGTGCTACATCAAAACAGCGCCCAACCTTGTAGAGATGCGTCGGTGTAGAGGACATATCTGTCCTCTCCAGAAAGTAAAACCAAAATCGGAGCCGACACTAGTCTCCGCTTCAGCTCCTAGAAGCTGGTCTTGTCATCCTCGGTCCAAGTGAACTTCACGCCTTTCCAGGTCAGGCGTGTCAGTGACATAGCTATCCGAGAGAAACCCTCAACGTATCTCCGGAAATATCGAGCCAAATAAAGGAAGTTGCGCGCCTCCTCTATAGACTCCGTCTACTCCCAACAGTAACAACCTCTATCCCCTGTGGAACCACGTTATACTCCTACTGATGCCCATGTGTCTCAAACATCTCACAGAAGACAACCAAAATACGCACTACTGATCTTCACATCTAGACGTTTCCATCAAAGCATCTCTAGAACTATACAAAGATGAAGTGCGTAACTCATCGTGGATCCGAAATAGATCACAACACCGTCAACAAAGACAATTGAAACCAATCCAAACATCCTGGGAATACCAAAATCATCAAGTCTCTGAAAACCTCTAAGGCTTCCCAAACCCTAATGGTAAAATCATGACACATAATGTCCATATCACAGACATTTCTAACCATAAGATCCCTGACAATAAGTCTGAAATATGATCACCAACGATATAAATCATCTAAGCATAGATCCTCCAGTGTGAGAGCAACGCTCCATCACAGAAAATACCACATATGTGGGAGCAACGCTCTACCACAAGAAATCCTCAATATGTAGGAGTAACACTCCACTACAAATAATCTATAACAAGTATCTACAATAGATATGGGAGCAATGCTCCGCTACAAGCAATCCGAAATATGTATATGTGGGAACTCCGCTCCACCACAAACGATCCACAAGTGTCCAAGGCACCTAACTATCCAACTAGAGGCTGCACGAGATCACTCAACCACATATCACTGTAGGCAGCCAAAGGTATAAACAACCTAGTAAACAAATCAAATCCATAGTCAACTCTATCATCATCCTAGTGGGTTGGTCACCCACTAATAGGAGAATTAGTTGACAGGGTTATACAACCAATAACATAGTGTAGACACTCAGCATTCTACATTCAACATAGGTAGAATCATCCTGATGCTACCCACCATACACCTGGTACACATGCACACACGACATATGTATAATCGACATAATCCTCCACTTTGTACACACCAAACACACTCATAGCACAGGTATAAATCAGTGTGATACCTCCAACAATACCTATCAAACCCGTGTGCATATATTAACATAGGTATAATCAACAATACACCTCAACAACACTCACATGACATATGTACACCTATGCCAAGAGTATAATCAACGTAATACTTCCAACAAATCATAATCGACATGAGTATACTCTCAAAACAATCATATAATAAACAAGATACCTCAAATATTACACCCAACACATCTGCACATATCACAACTCAGATTAGATCGATAAGATACATCCAATAACACACTCAAACATATGTGCACATTCCACAACATAGTTTTTAATTGACAAATACCTCCAATAAACAATCAGACATGTATGTCTAACCACTCGGTATAATCTACTAGAAACCCACAATAATCATATGTATAAAGGTATACGACCCAAAAGATAAAGTCAGAATTCAAGAACATCAAGACACTCTCATTTTTTTTTATCCTCAAGAATATCAGCCCACATAATATCAGATGAATAAGTCTCTACTCCCCATGAGAGTAAGTTAACATTCAAAACATCAAATTATTATTTATCAACATAGTCCAATATCAGAGGAAGTAAACATCAATTTTATCATCCTGTTAACTAACCACAACTAACCAGATTTATTAAAATCTCATAGGTACTCTTAACCATAAACTCTCTAGCACCCGATTTATAATCTGATCACCAACTATAAACATCAAACCTGTGAATATCATACATGACACTCACTATGTCACCATCAACAACAACCCAAATAATAGATCATCAAAATAGTTATCCATTAATAGATCATCAAACAACCACATAACATTTACTCTCATAAATCATTAGAAATCAACACATCACAATATCTGATCTCCCAATATCCCTCAACCTCAAATCATTCTCAACAATGATCAAACATGATAACTCTCCAATGACCAATTTTCGTCGTATCGGATACCCTAATATCCAAAAGATACGAGTATAAAAACTCTACTAGCTAAGTCCACAGGAATATATAGGTATCATCCATTACCCAGCTAACAATAGCAGAGGCTGGTATGTGCCTCCATCTCCTACTAGTAGTAACAAAAGCTAAAACTACTGCTGGTATGATAAGAAAAATCACCAGAGACTATAATCCTTGATCTCTATTAGGGTCGACCAAGATCAGTGGCTAACCCATTACATGTAATATGACTACAATAACCAGACAGGTAATAAAGATAAAGTGCTAATAGATGTCCTAACTATTATAAAATAAACATCATACCTATTTGCCGTCTGGAGATGTTCCATCGCTGTCCAGTCCCCAACTTCTGACCTCAAAATTCCGAACGAGAAAATCGCCAGAAATCCATATAAATCCGAAACGGAAATCCGAAACATAACTATATCGAAAATCCGAAAATGCCCAGTTTGACTCGTAAACCTGGCTAACCCAAATATCCAGAATACCAACAACAGGTATCCGATAAATCTCCAGAACACCAAAAGCAGGTATCATAACCCATTCTGATACCAAATAAATTGGTATCAAACAAATCTCGAAAATCCAAAACACGAAAATCCAACATGCGTCGCCGAATTCTGGCGCTCTGATACCAAATAAATTGGTATCAGGTTATTCCAAATATCCAAAATACGAAAACAAGAATCGTAAAACTTGAACTCTGATACCACTAAATTGTCACGCCCCGGAGGAGTCTCTGTCCGAAGAAATTTCGGCAGCATCTCCCC
Source organism: Zingiber officinale (assembly GCF_018446385.1). Classification (NCBI taxonomy): domain Eukaryota; kingdom Viridiplantae; phylum Streptophyta; class Magnoliopsida; order Zingiberales; family Zingiberaceae; genus Zingiber; species Zingiber officinale. Next base: position 81,506,708 of record NC_055999.1, on the reverse strand, counting down.
TGTACGGCGGACAATCTGAAACTTTCTACATAGCCACATACCTCAGCCACATGCGGCTGGAATAATAACAGGAATAAACAAACATATATATAACCATCACACGCAGTTAATAATAAACACACTGTAACAATGAACATATGATTCAAAAACAATCCTACTCAACTACACTCGTAAATCTCAAAATCCGACGATAAGATTAACTTACCTCTTCTGCCGTCCAGGCAGGCATGTAGTAGAACAAATCCAAATCATACCAAAAATCCATCAACATCTCAAAATCCATACAAAGTCCAAGTATCCAAACAAACCAAGTCTATAACATAGTCAAAAAGGAAACAAACAAAACCAGTAGATCCGTAAGTCTTCGGGTCTTCAGGGGACCAGCAACTAGAAACTCTCTCCTGACAGCATCATCCTGAAATATAACAACAATGGAGGCGGGGTGAGTCCAACACTCAGCAGGTACAATTGATATGCAAAGTAAAGAAATAACACCTAGCACTAATCATGCGTACAGTCTCCTGACAAAAATAAAGATAAATGCAAACCGAAGTAGACAGGAGAGAATCTGTACTAACCAGGACCCGGTATAAGGACAAACAGTCTGAAAAGTATAGAAGACCTGTATGCATGTCAAACATGGTATCCACACAATATGCAGCATATAAATGCAGCAAACATAAACACAAGCAATAAATGCATCATGCATATGATGCCAATGTCATGGTCACCCCTGATGCCAGTCAGCCAACTCACAACAAAAGTGGGACCGAGTGGGTAGGGCTGTGACGACCGTGCACTCTGCATCACTACTCCTGATGAGTGACCGAGAGGACGAGATGCTGTCGGAGTACATACGTACTCCTACCCCAAATCATAAATGGGGGAGCGCAATGCTCTCATCTCCCGGTACGCTATGACGGGGAGGAATCTCTAACGTGCTACACGCTGCGTCACACTACCCATGAGCGGATCAACGGAGCACCGGAAGAGTCAAACTGACGTGCTACCACGTTGTGTCACGCTACCCATGAGCGTCACAACGGAGCACCGAATAGTGATGAAAACTGGCAAAGTGCTCGACAATAATGGAACAATCTCTCACACAGCATGCAATCATGCGAATGGTGCATGTCACTAAGCATGGTAATATGCTAAATCAATCTCTGGACATATGATAATGTGCACCAAAGTAAATAAATCATATCAAGGTATACTGATCACATAAGGTATCAAACCTAGGTCCTGACATGGTAAAACATGGTTATATCACTACCCATGAGCATGTGAAATCAGATAGGTATCAACCCGAAATGCAAACAAACAATCAATCAAGCAGGTAACATGTATCGGGCAGTGATTAACTGAAACAAATAAGAAAACACAATTAATGCAAATTGTTAATTTCATTACTAAGCATATCAAAGACAATAAGTCAAAAGTACCCGCCTCCGATAAGAAAAGTCCAATCTGGTCCAAACATGACGTCGAGATACTCGTTTCGCGTCAAAGTCCTGTGTCGAACATATAGATATATTTTATTTAGCTAAAATTCAAATGAATTTCTAAATAAATCCTTAGAACTATTTAGGGCAAAAACCCTAAATAATAATCACCAATATACCTAATCAATATACAAGAAGCTCAAAAACCCTAAACCTTACCTCAAATTTTTCGATGCCTCAGTGCTGCTCAAATCCTGAAGAACTTACTGTCGAGACCTGGAGAAGCTGCTGTGGGAAAACAGTGACAAGTACCATAGTTATCAACCAACAAATTCAGCACAGGATCCAAATCAAAAATCCAAATACCCCTTTTTGCCTTACCTAACTCGCTACCCCCTGTTCTCCTCACTGCCGGCGGCTGGTGACGAAGGAGGATCCGGTGGTGAGGTCTAGGGCAGAAATGTTTGGCCGGCTAGGAAAAATTCCAATGGATGGCAACCGAAGATCGGCAGGGCTCATCTAGGGCTTGCTTCTGCCGTGAATAGGGCGTCTCCGAGAAAAAGGAGGCAAGGCCGGCTGTGATCTCAAACCTAGGGCACGGGCAGAGGAGGAGGTTCGGTGGTGGCGAGAGGTGGCTGTCGGAGAGGGCGTCAGTGCTTAGGCTTGGCGTCGGGTCGGAGTGACGGCGACGCGGCTAGAGCCTGGTGGACCTGGTGGCCGGCGCTCGAAGAAGAGGAGAAGGAAAGGCCGGCTGCCGGCGCTAGGGCACAGGTGACGGCTATAGAAGGGGTGGCTCCCGGCGGTGTTAGGCTCGGGTGGCTGACGGCTAGGGCACAGATTCGGTGGGGAAGAAGGAAAGGCTCGGCGAGGGAGAAGTATAGAAGAGGGAAAAAAAATGGCGTCGGCGTCGCAGAGGAAATGAAGAGAGGGAGAAGGAACTGCTCGGCGCCGGTTATGGCTTGGGAGAATTCGATGAAGGAGAAGAAGAATGGCACGCGGGGAAATAAAATAAAAATGAGGGAGAAAAGAAATAAGAAAGGAAAAGTAAATAAATAAAAATCAACTTTTCCTCACTTAAATGGGTAGCCTAAACAGGCTTTCCCGGGTTCCGTTTTTATCCCCGTTAACTCGTCCATACGAACTGCGAAAAATTTCCGAAAAATTTCCAAAAATTCCGAAAAATTCCTTTATTCATATTCGCCTATTTTTCGGTATTTTACATATACTGCTGTTTCTAGAGCATATCCCTAAAATGAATTTTGTAATTCTGAATAACTCATCATTGATCTAACCATTTCCATAAGAGTCCTATTCCTTCATTTTGCCACACCATTTTGTTGGGGTGTACCTGGTGCAGATAGTTGGGATTGAATCCCGACCTCTGATAAGTAATTCTTAAACTCTCTTAAGAGGCACTCGCCACTACGATCAGACCGTAGTGTCTTGATACTTTTACCATGACGTTTCTCCACATTAGCCTTGTACTCTTTGAACTTATCAAAGCACTCAGACTTGTGGTGCATCATGTACTCGTATCTCGAATAGTCATCTAAAAGAGACAAAATATTCAAAACCACCTCTTGCCTGGATAGTCATAGGTACAAATCAGAATATACCAACTCTAACATATCTTTGGCTCTATACCCCTTAGTCTTAAAAGGCCTCTTGGTCATTTTCCCTTCCAAGGAAGAATCGTAGGTTGGAAAGTTTTCCACCACCAATGAACCCAAAAGTCCATCGGCTATTAACCTTTGAATCCTACTCAAGTTAATACGACCTAGCCTTAGATGCCAAAGATATGTTTAGTTCTTTTCCGAAGGTTGCTTCCTCTTATTTAGAAAATGTGTTATTAATTTTCTAATGTTGCTTCGTGGGAGTATTGTCATCCAACGTACCAGAACAAATAATTTTCCTATTTTTCTTGATAACTACTTTGTCATCAAAAGAGACAAAATATCCATCCTTAAATAGTTTTAGAAACTGAAATCAAGTTCTTTCTAAAACTTGGTATGTAAAGACAATCAATATTTTATTCCTATCAAAGGATAAACATTTTGTAACGCCCGCCCTCCCTGCTACTAAAAGGGACGGGGCTACTTACTTACTTAACTATTCCAGGATACACATGCATATTTAAAATTTCTTTCTAATAATATAAAGCAGCGGAAATGTCATGAAGTTATACTGGAATGTAACATAATACACTTGGTTCATATCAGACATAACAAAAATAACATAGCAGGTCTTTATTTGTCTTAGCCGAGCCACTGCCCCACATATTTCCTTGCCTCTCCTGCAGCTCCCTTAGATCATCCATTCCTTGCCTTTATCTGTGGTATAAGGAAAGTAAGCTATGAGCACACAGGCTCAGTAAAATCCTTTCCTACTCACAAAAGAAAACGTATTTCATAGCATGGTCATGTAACATATAACAATGGAGACATAATCATCTAACATTATATCATGTGAACATAGCCTCCTATCATGTCATATCATTAAAAGAAACATCATACTCTCAACACATCATAAATAAAGCATCATGTAATATGAATCATAGAAGCATAACATATCATCAGGTCATATGAATCATAAACAAAACATCTCATAACATCATGTCCTATAAGTTATAAGAGCATAACATAACATCATGTCATATAATTCATAAAAACATATCATATCCTGAATGGGTGCATTATGCAGAATGTCTTTTTAAAACATATGCCATGTCAAGTGCAAGATGTCTTTAAACATATCTTTTAATACTTAAACATAATATCATCATCATGAGGGCCCGGCTTGTACCACATACATACATAAATGCGCGCAATCCCTAGGACAGGGTAGCTAACCCCGAACCTACTAGGGATCTAGACCCGTTCATAGTCCGTCGGCCTAGGGGGGCGTACTAAGGAGCCCATCCCTTTTTACTAGACCCGTTCATAGTCCGTCAGCCTAGGGGCGCTTATGGAGCCCACCCTTGGTACAAGCCATACAAAGTAAAATACATGTCGTGCATATCATATCATCATAACTGTCATATCATATCATCATAATGTCATGCTCTTGTCTTAACATGAAGAGCGCTCTTAATCCCAACTTAAGGGAAGCAACTCTTAGCCATTTTCTTATCATATCATAAGGCATACATACTTGGGCACATAGCCATCATAAAAATCATTTTCATGCCTGGTTCATAAGCTTACGTAAATGAGCATGCAACATATTTGAAATCATACATGCTTGGGTACATAGTCATCATAGGAATCATTTCATGCATAGTTCATAAACATACATAAATAGGCATGTTACTTGTCTTATCATAAAGCATGCATACTTAAGCATAAAACACATCATAAGAGTCATCATCATACATAGTTCATAAGTATACTTAAATAAGCATATAAAGCATCATAGGAAAACATAATCATACATGGAAAACATTTACTAGCATCTCCTAATTCATATCCTAGTATGTGAGACACCTAGCAAAATCATAATTGGGTCTCTAACCCTAATTCCATATAGTGGCCGAAAGTTACCATGCTTAGTTTTAGGTTACAACAACATATAAGCATGTGAACCTTAAATTAATTTCATATCATAAACTATAAAGAATATCATGAGCATAGGTAGTAGGTTCTAAGCTTCCTAGGACTTTTAACTTGGTTGTGGCCGAACCTTTAAGAGCATGAAACTAAGTTCTATACAAGCATAAGAATACCAAGCTAACTTCATATCATATCATAAGGGAAATCCATGAGCTTGCTAAGTTTAAATTTAACCTTCATTGAACCCTAGAATATAGTCATGGCCGAAAGTTCATGAAAGGAAAATAAACTTCTAAGCAACATACAAACATGAATACCTAGCCAAGTTCATGTCATATCATAAAGAAGTCTATGAGCATGTTAAATTAGGTTTTAAGCTTCATGAAACCCTAAAATCTATCATGGCCGAAACTTCATAAAAAAAGAAATAAACTTCTAAGCAACATACAAACATGAATACCTAGCCAAGTTCATATCATATCATAAAGAAGTCTATGAGCATGTTAAATTAGGTTTTTAAGCTTCATGAAACCCTAGAATCTATCATGGCCGAAACTTTACATAGAGGAAAATAAAATTTCCAAGCAACATATAGACATGGATATTTAGTCAAGTTCATATCCTATCATAAAGGAATCTATAAGCAAGTTAAATTAGGTTTTGAGCTTCTTGAAACCCTAGATCCATCATGGACGAACCTTTACATAAAGGAAAATAAAATTCCTAAGCAATATACAAGCATGAATACCTAACCAAGTTCTTATCATATCATGAAGGAGTCTATAAGCATGTTAGATTAGGTTCTAAGCTTCTTGAAACCCTAAACCCATCATGGCCGAACCTTTACTATAAAGGAATTAAAATTTCCAAGCAACATACAAACATGGATATTTAGTCAAGTTCATATCATATCATAAAGGCATCTATAAGCAAGTTAAATTTAGGTTTTGAGCTTCTTGAAGCCCTAGAATCTATCATGGCCGAAACTTTACATAAAGGAAAATAAAATTTCCAAGCAACATATAGACATGGATATTTAGTCAAGTTCATATCATATCATAAAGGAGTCTATAAACATGTTAGATTAGATTTTTACGCTTCTTAAAGCCCTAAAACATTCATGGCCGAAACATATCAAGAAGAAGATCATGCTTTAAACAACATCCAACATAAATCTTTAACTAAGTTCATATCATAACATAGTGAAATCCATGAGCATAGGTTTCTTCCTTTTATTTTTATTTTTAAGCATTCTAACCTCACGGAAATTTCGTAAGCGACTTGTACCACAGGTGAGGGGATACTTACATCCTTGTGGTTGATTTCCTTAGAGAAGTAATCTTGATTGTGGAGCCTTCCTAAAGAGGAGTCCTCTTTTGTTTTTGGATTTCGGCAATGGAGGTGGGGAGAGGGCTTGGTCACGGTGAGGAGAAGGAGGGAGGAGGAAGAGGAGAAAATGAAATCTCTTCTTTAATTTCCCCTTTTATTCTTCATGAGAGGAGGAAGGGAAATTACACTTTTCCTTCTCCTTTCTTTTACTCCTCCTTAATGAAAAGAGGAAACAAGAATCCTCTTTTCTTTTGAGAGGAAGAAGGCAACTCTAACTTCTCCTTCTAAATGAAAGGAGCTCTTTTCTTACTCTTAACTATATTGTCACTTCTCTCTCTAACAATAAATTCTCTTGGTCTATTGGTTAACACATACATGTATCTAGTAAGAGATCCAAGGTTCAAACCTTGGTCATCTCTTTTTGGTTCTATTATTATTTTTGCAAATTCACACATAAGACTTATTTTTATTCATGATAAAAATATCTAAAATCTTGCTAAGTACCCTAGGAGTGTTACACATTTCCCACTGCAACAGCTGTTACTTTTGCAGCAGTACCCATGTAGACAGTGATTTCCCTTTCATATAGTTGTTGGGTTTCCTGAACCCCTGCAATGAATTACAGACATGATCAATGGCTTCTATATCTACACACTAGGTATCGGTAGATAACATGTTTCAACAACTAATGAATAAAATACACCTTTATTGTTCTCATTTTTGAGAGGACAGTCCACCTTAGTGTCCAAGTTTTGTTTTCAATTATTATAATTGGGACTAGTAAGTGTATTTTCTAACACCTAGGGGATTGAAAAACATTTGAAATCCTAAGAATCACAAAAATATTTGGTGAAGACCAACACCTCAAAATTCCCGTGAATTTTGTATGCCACGTTACTGTGGACGTATACAAATTCAAACATTTGTAAGAGGAGATTTTATCCATTAATTTTATTATCTTGTCAACTTATCTTTATGACAAATAAAATTAATAGTTGGTCTGTCTTCAATCAAATATTTGGTCAAAACTTTAGAATTTAAAATAATATTGATTCCTCAAAATAATATCATTTAAATTCACCAACACCTTAAACACCATGAATTTTGTATGCCACGTTAGTGTGGGCGTAAACAAATTCAAACATTTGTAAGAGGAGGGTCTTACCCATTAATTATCTTGTCAACCTTAAATTACCTCAAACACCATGAATTTTGTATGCCATGATAGTGTGGATGTATACAAATTCAATTATTTGTAAGAGGAGGTTTTATCCATTAATTTTATTTTGTCAACCTAATTTTATGACAAATAAAATTATCTCAAACACCATGAATTTTGTATGCCATGATAATTGGACATATACAAATTCAAACATTTGTAAGAGGGGGTTTTCCCTAGCTTTATGACAAATTAATAGTTGGTTTTTCTTCGGTCACACAAATAATAGCAGTGACTCCGATGGAGACGATACTATTAAATGTATCTAAGTGTATACCATTACTTGATACTAAGTCCACTAAATAGAATTATGCCCTTTCAGTTAGAGAAGATCACACACATCTTAAATAATTTCCTATAATAATCCATTAAGGAAGTTTGATCTAGTGATCCGCAAACAAACTCATCCGATATGGAGGAAGGCACTTAGAGCCAACGCGCAAGTTTGAATGCATCACTTACAAATCAGTAATGGAGACCGTGGAATTTAATTAAATTCCTCTCCCACTTAGTTATTTAGAACAAGGAATTTTAACATGTATACAAGCATACAAACACAAGCACACACAACATAAAAGGCAATAAATAAGAAAAATAATTTTCCAACTATTATGGCCTTTATCCATAGCTGTCCTCCGTGTGCCATCAACCATAGCTGCTGCCATCTTTAGCCACCGCCATCGGGTCTAGTTGCCACACCTATCTTGCTTTTTTTTTCGCTGTTCCTCTGGTCCTCAAATAGTCCCACGCCTCGCAAAGATACGATCCGCGATAAAAATAAAATTTTACATTTATCGATCCTATATTCCACGAAGGAATGTACATATAATCTAGATCAAACAAAATGTAAAATCCTAATAACTAATACAACTCCTGCTATATTTAATATTATAATCATGCACACACATAAAATGCCCTCGACATGTCCGAGGGTCCAATCACACATAATCACAATAGGCCATAATAGTTGGAGCCTGCAACCACAGAGTTAATCTATTTGTACATCCTACTATTATCCTGCCTAAAATATGTATAACATGTGCATAATTAAACTAAAAACCAAACACACAGAGGCTAAAACCTAACTCTGATACCAATTGTTGATTGCTACTCAGAATACCATCCTAGTTCCCCTGTACAAAAATTTGTACAAGCATAGAACTATCCTAGTTACCCATGTGCTCTACTAAAGTTAAATTTAGATTGCAAACGATACTTAACATTATTAATCCAAATTTCCCTTTTAGAAGTTAAACTTGGATTGGAAACGAAACTTAACATTCTTACTCCAAGTTCAACCGATAAGATCTTCCTAAGTTAAAACATATTACAGAAGTTATCAAATATCTATTTCAAAGATCGACTTCCAGGTTAAACATGGCGAGGCACTAGGCCTTCTTGGGTATGAGATCATCCACTACTTCCTAGACAAAGTCTTTCAAAGAAATTGGATATTTAACTTCTTACAGTAAACTCGGTTTAACTATAGAGACCTCAATAGAAACAAAATATCAAAACATGAAATCGAAAAATAAAATCGATAACAAAATGATAAACTAAAACAGATAGACTCTTGTGTTTATTTTTTCAAGATCTATACAAAGAACATGAAATAGTTATGATGCGGAAACAAATAACTAGTTATACATTTCTTTGTAGTTAAAGACCTCTTGATCTTCTGTTGCATTCCTCTTCTCCTCTTGGACGTTGTGTGGGCAACGATCTACCAAGATGGAATCCACTCGAACCACTTTTTCTCCTCTAAGACTCTCAAGCCACCTAGGGATGCTAAAATAGGAAAAACTCCTTCTCTTCTTCTTCCTCTCCAAGCAACCGACCACCTCTATGCTCTTTCTTATCTTCTTCTCCAACCTCCGGCCACAAAGATAATAAGGAGTGCCGACCCTAGAGGGAAGAAAGGGAAAGAGGAAGCAAGGATGTGCCGCCGGCCATAGGAAGAGGGAAGGGAGAGGAGAAGCTGGTCACACCAAGGAAAATAGAAGAGAGGAATAGAATTAGGGTTATCTCTCTTCATGAGGCACCCTCTCATTCTCTTTTATAATCCTTAGTCAAGGTAAAAAAGGAAAGTTTTATAACAAAAAATAAAACTTCCTTTTCTATTATGGTGTGGCCGGCCACAAGCTTGTGCTCCAAGCAAGGAAAGATTTTAAACAAAATTAAAATCTCTCTTTTAAAAATTCCTATTGTACATGGCAATAATGGAAAGTTTTAAAATTAATCTCTCTATTTTAAAACATGTAGACAACTACAAAAGGAAAGATTAATTAAAACTTCTCCTTTTAAATCATAGTTACAAAAAAGGAAAGTTTTATCAAAAATTAAAATCTCTCTTTTAAACATTATAGATAACTACAAATAAGGAAATATTTTAACAAAATTAAAATCTCTCTTTAATCTTTTGTAGATAGCTATAAAAGGAAAGATTTTAAAATTTTAAAACTCTCTTTTAAAATCATGAGGATGGCTATAAAAGGAAATTGAAATCTTTCTTTTATCCATTGTAGATAACTACAAATAAGGAAAGATTTTAACAAAATAAAATATCTCTTTTAGCCATTGTAGATAACTACAAATAAGGAAATATTTTCACAAAATTTTGTTTCAAAACAAAACTTCATTTTCCTTTTATTCTCCATGTGGCCGGCCCTTAGCTTGGCCACCAAGCTATGGCCGACCACCTCTTGGCTTCCAAGCTCATGCTTGGCCGGCCCCTTGCACCAAGCAAGGATGTGGCCGACCCATTACTTGGGTAAGAAGTGGATTTTGTGGATACAAGATTTTATAGAGGCTACAATAGGGACCGAGAGGAGAAATTGATTTCGGTCTCCCGATGAGCTTAAGCTTCCTGTGTTCACCCCGAACACCCAACTCAAGTTCATCAATAATAACTCATACCACTAAAGAGTTATTATTGAACTACCGCACCAATCCCAAATTATATTATGGGCTCCTTATTATGAGTGCATTAATCTCCCTGTGTTTAAGATATAGAATGCCCACTAATTAAATGAGTTACTGAGAACTCACTTAATTAATACTAGCTCCAAGAGTAGTACTACTCAACTTCATTGTCATGCTAGACTAGGCCCACCGGCAGGGTTTACATGACAATCCTTATGAGCTCCTCAAGGGGACACCATCAACCTAGATTACTTGGACATAATTTCATTATATAATCAACAACACACCATATAAATAATATCATTTCCTAACTTATCGGGCCTATTAATTTAATGAGCTAAATCACACCCTTTGATAAATTAAAGAAATAAATATTAAATATACGTGCTTGTTATTATATCATGATTAAGAGTACGCACTTCCATAATAACAGAGGTTTTGTTCTTTTATATAGTCAGTATAAAAAGAAACTACCTCAAATGGTCCTGCTCAATACACTCATAGTGTACTAGTGTAATTTTATAGTCTAGATAAACTAATACCAAATTACACTACAACCACTTCAATGGTTTGTCCATTCCATCTTGGTTGTGAGCTACTACTTATAATTTTTAAGGATCTGATAGCATGATCTTCTGTGTGTCTCCTCACGCCATGTTATCTACAATATAAATTAAATGGACAACTACACTTAGCATGAATATAGACACTTGACCAATGTGATTCTTATTTCTAAATAAATGTTTATACAAAAAGGTAGGCTTTTAGTATACATTCTAATAACAAACTCCTCCAATGCTAATAGGATGGATTTACTTGGTATCCACCTCAAATGAGGTGACTAATTCAATGATCCAATCCTCTCTCACACATCCACTATGTAAACCCTTCTTCTTGGAAATAATCTAGAGGTGGAGAAGTCTCATACAAACTCACAAAAAAAATATAAGAAGAAGAACAAGAAGAAGCTAATATATATGAAATATTACAAGATTTATAACAAATGAAACCCTAGCTTCTTACTTCTTCCTTGTAGACACCTCTTGATCAACTTGGAAGTGCAGTAACATTTCTCTCTAAGTCTCCAAGAATCTGGTGTGAAGTCTTGTGAGCTCGGTGAAGAGAGTGGGAGAAGAGATACGGTGAACAGTGCACGTGAACCCCTTTTCTACTTGCATAATGACTATATTTTCAACCTTAATCGAATACCCCAATCGATTAAGCCTTGCTGAGTCGATTAGCCAGATCGATTTAGCAACATTTTGCTCTAATCACTTATGTTGTGTCTAATCGATTGACTTAATGGATTAGGTACCTCTGTACACTCGCATTAAACAAGTTCTTAAGCGATTAAGAAAAATGCTTAATCTCTTAAGCTTAGTGTAATTGATTACTAAACCCTAACCTCCAAAACTAAGTCTAGGGTTCCTTACCCAACATCTGGTCAACCGTGACCTATTGGAACTCCTCATTGCCTAGCATCTGGTCACTCTTAACCTATTGGGACTTCTTTACTAAGTGTCCGGTCAATCCTTTGACCCACTTAGAGTTTTCTCCTCGTGCCAAGTGTTGGGTCAACCTTAACCCACTTGGACTTACCATCTCATGCAAGTGTCCGGTCCTCCATGACCCACTTGGACTTTCAAACACCAGATGTCTGGTCAACCTTGACCCACCTAGATTTCTAACTGTTTGGTTTTACTTACTAGGACTTTCTCACTACCTAGGTTCACTCACTAGGAATTTTCACCTAGTTTCACTCACTAGAATTTCCTTCTGCCTAGCTTCACTCACTAGGACTTTCACCTGACTTCGCTCACCAAAATTTGCTTCTGCCTAGCTTCACTCACTAGGGCTTACACCTAGCTTCACTCACCAAGACTTTCTTTTGCTTAACTTCACTCACTAAGGCTTTCACCTGACTTCACTCACCAGAACTTTCATCTACATAGCTTCACTCACTAGGATTTTCAACTGTCTAGCTTCACTCACCAGGACTTTCATACTAAGTGTCCAGTCAACACTGACCCACTTGGACTTGCCCTTGCCTAACGTCTAGTTAGGACTTCTCAGTCAAGTATCTAGTCAACCTTGACCTACTTGATTCTTCTTCACATCAAATTAATCAAACCTTGACCAGTGGTGAATTACACCAACAATCTCCCCAAATGGACAATTACACCTGTAATCTCCATATATTCTTAAACATCAAAACTTAAATATCATAACTTAAGCTTGAGCCAACTCAAGCTTAGTCAAACTGGTTAACCTTGACCTAGGAAAATTACACCAATAGTCTCTCCTTTTTTATATTTGACAATACGTTTAAGTTAGGCTAATCTCATAGCCACAACATCTTCTTCCTACCAAAGTATGAATGAGGGTTTCCTTCATTCTCCCCCTTAACCCAAGGGTTTCACAGTTTCCCCCTGTGAATATGGATAATTTCCTAACTTAAACCTTACATTATTTCCCTTTGACACACATCACAAACTCTTCTCCTTAAGAGTTATCTCCATGTTGTTCACAACCTCGGTTGTTGTTCACAATATCATAATGAAGGTCCCACATCCTTCATTATACCCAAATGCTCAACCTAGAACATACATAATAATGAAGGTTTACAACCTTCTATTGTTTCGAAAACAAATCTAAGTCATGTCTTTAAGGAGTAGTTCCCCTCAAAAATACTCTAAACTTCTACTATTGCACTAACAATGACTTGGAGTTCTTGAAACTTTTAGGAAATCTAAAATTTAAAGTTTTGAGGTTCAAAATTCAACTTTGAAACTAAACCTCTTATTATTTTGTAGATTATAGACCTCTTGATCTTCTGTCATATTCCTCTTCTTATCTCGGACGTCGCGTGGGCGACGATCTACCAAGATGAGAATCCACCCAAACCTCCTTCTTCTCCTTGCAAGTTTTGGCCACCAACAATCTCCTAGAGATGAAGAACTTCGGCAACCAACCAAGCTCCAAGGAATGTTAAGAAACAATGCCTCCTATCTCTCCTTCTTCCTCTAATAAGATCCGGCCACCAACAACTCCTAAAGATGAGATGCCGCCGACCACCAAGGAAGAAGAATAGGGGGAAGAAGAGGGCCGTCCACCACCAAAGAAGAGAGGAGAGGAATAATAGATGTGTTATCTCATGGGGCACCCCTCCCTCTCTTTTATAATCCTTGATCATGACAAATAAGGAAAGTTTTAAACATAATTAAAACTTATTTATTTTCCTTGCCAATGACTAAAAAGAAAAATTTAATTAAAACTTCCTTTTAATCTTTCAATGGTCGGCCACATCATGTACACTAAACAAGGCAAGTTTTAAACATAAAATTTAAACTTCCTTATTTGTTTCCGAAAATTTTTAAAATAAAAATTTCTCTTTTAAATTTCCTTCATGGTTGGTTATAAAAGGAAACTTTTATAAATTAAAATCTCTCTTTTAAAACATGTGGATGATTATAATTAAGGAAAGTTTTCTCCAAAAATTAAAATATTCCTTTTTACTACAAATAAGGAAAGATATCAAATCTTTCTCTTAATCCTTTGTAGAAACTATAAAATGAAGGATTTAATTTTCAAAACTCTCTTTTAAAATCATGGCTTTCACATAAGGAAAGATTTTAAAAATAAACTCCCTTTTATTTTTTATGTGGCCGACCACCTATGCTTGGGCTCCAAGCTAGGCCGGCCACATCTTAATCCCATCCAAGGCTTGGTTTGGCTGACCATTGCTTGGGCTCAAAGCTTGGCTTGGCCAGCCACCTGAGGATGGGTAAGAAGGTGGACTTTAGGTGGATATAAGACTTTATAATTAAGAGGCTACGACAAGGACCGAGAGGAGGAATTGATTTTGGTCTCCCGATGAACTTGAGCTTCTCGTGTTCGCCCCGAACACCCAACTCGAGTTCATTAATAATAACTCATACCACTAAAGAGTTATTATTGAATTACCGCACCAATCCCATATTACTATATGGACTCCTTATTATGAGTGTGTTAATCTCCCTGTGTTTAAGATATCGAATGCCCACTAATTAAATGAGTTACAGACAACTCACTTAATTAATATCTAACTCCAAGAGTAGTACCACTCAACATTATTGTCATGTCGGACTTGTTGGTGCAATGGAGGCAGGCAAGAGGGGGGTGAATTGTCTGAAAAAAGAACTTTACCCTCCTCGTACTTTCAACTCAAAAAATACAATAGAAATTATAAAATAACTGAAATATAGAAACAGAAGTGAAACAGCGACTACCAGTTAACCTGGTTACAACCAAGAAGGTTGTTAATCCAGGGTGAAGAAAAGCACACTAGAAAAAGTCTCCTTTATTGAAGGCGGAGAAGCCTTTTACACTCTAACAACTCAAAACTATTGCTAAGAATGAATACAGAGTTGATTGAATAATTGATTGTTATTTCCTAGCTCTAGGAGCCTTTATATAGCTCCTAGAAAGTCTATCCTGAGGGTCCAAGGTGCCTCCAACAAGGTTCAAGGCGCCTCTAATAAAGTCAGCGGATAAAACTTTATCTGAAAGCTCATTGACCACTTTGGCCAGGTCCGAGGCGCCTCCAACAAGCATTGAAGGCGCCTTCAAGCTTTGATAAAGGCGCCTTGAGCTTGAATTCCAGCTCACTTTTTCCTTTGCTTTGACTTCTGAAGCTCCGTTCTTTTGGGTGATTCTGGCCAATCAAAATAGGGCTCACCCGAAGCCAATTTCTGACCTTCTCCTCGAGCAGCCTTCCTCCCCGGCTTAACGTCTCTCGAACGCCGCGCACGTTCTTCTTGCCCACCAGTGTACTCTTCCGCATCTCTCTCATCCTTCGGATGCACCGAGCCCATCGACTCCCTTCCTGTGCCTTCCTTCTCGCTAGCTACATCTTTCGCTCGACTTCTTGTGCTCCTAAGCTCCTGCACACTCAGACACAGGGATCAAACACAAAGCATGACCTAACCAACTTGGTTGATCACATCAAAACAGCCACGAGGTCCAACAATCTCCCCCTTTTTGATGTGCATCAACCCAAGTTCAAGTTAGGGTAAAAATAGACAAAAAGTAATTAAGTAACATGTTAAGCATAAATTTACAATAAATAAAATTGCAACTATTTAAGAGTTTAAACATAGTTTTTTAAAAAAGTATTTAAACTCAGAGAGTTTAAACTCTCTCTCCCCCTAAACTTGTACCTATCTCTCCCCCTTTGATCACAGCAAAAACGGGATAATAATAAGAGAATATGAATTTTTTGAATTTTCAAAAAAGATTTCTAAGCAAAAATGAATTTTTAGAGTTTTCCAAGAAAGTATTTGAAAAACTTTCAAAGCATTTAATTCTAGTTTTAATACTTTTTCAGAAATTAAATATTTTATTTCAATATTTCAGCTTCCAGGTCGTGGCGACGCACTAGGCCTTCTTGGTTATTGGAGCAACAACCACTTTCTTAGACAAAGTCTCATAAAGAAATTTTAACGTTTAATTTTCTTGCTGGAAGTTTTAAAAATAAATTTATTCTAATAAGGCTTTTGGAACCCAATAGAGGTTCCTTCCTACTTGATTACTCAGAAACTTAGGGGATATATAATTCTTGGGAATTTTCCTAAGTTGACCTTGATGATGTTTAACATACCAGTTTAATTTTCCATAAATCTTAAGTTTTAACTTTTGAAAAATATTTGTTTTAAAACATGCATCAGTCTTCATTTTTTCAATTTCATCTTTCAATTTTGCATTTTCTAATTTCAAGTGTTCATTTTCCTTTTCTAATTTATCTAACTCTTTAGAAAGGGCTTTAATAAAGTGAAAGGACTGAGTAGGGGTAAGATTACGCACCTTACTTACTTGACTTGGTGATGCTCCCCCTTTACTGCAGCTTTCCTCTTCTGATGTTCCTCCCCCTTCATCTATGCTCATTTATGAGCTTGACTCTTATTCCAGCTGATGGTTAGCCATTAGTGCTAACCCCGAGAATTCTTCGACGTCTGATTCGGAGGATGAGTCTAACCATGTGGCTTTCAGTTTCTTGTACTTGGAGAAAGATTATCGCTTTTCCTTTACTTTTTTCCTTTGTATTCAAGTTTGGGCAGTCATCTTTGATGTGTCCTTCTTTGTTGCAGTTGTAGCAACGAACCGTTCTTCTCTTTCGCTCATGCCTCTTTGTCTGCGATCTAAATTTATTAGAATTAAAAAACTTATTGAAACGCTTTACTAGTAGTGCCGCATCCGATTGGTCGATCGAGGCTTCAGAGTCAGAATCGTTTGTTCTTGCCTTTAAGGCAATGTTCTGACTTGTTTTCTCCACTTCATAGGGCACTGCAATCCGAGATTCGTGAAGTTCAAAAGTTGAAAATAAATTTTCTAAAGTACTTACCTCGAAGTCCTTAGAGATGTAGTACACATCTACTAAGGAGGCTCACTCGGGAGTTCTCGGGAAGGCATTGAGTGCGTACCGGATCAAGTCCCGGTTCGTTACTTCTTCTCCAAGATTGCTTAGTTGAGTTATTAGCTCCTTAATCCTTGCTTGGAGTTGCGCTACCTTATCGCCATTGTTCATCCGGAGGTTCGTAAGCTGGGTCCAGAGGATGTTGCGCCTTGCTAGCTTTGCTTTTGAGGTGCCTTCGTGGAGCTCCAGGAATTTATCCCAGAGGTCTTTGGCGGAGTCGTAACTTCCGATCCGACTTACCTCCTGGGGCGGTAGAACACTGAGCAGGTGAAATTCAGCCTTTCCGTTGGCCACGCAATTGACCTGCTCCTTCTTCATCCAGTTGCACTCTGTTGGAACCCCAAGGTGTTTTGATGTGATCAAACAAGCTAAGTTAGGTCCTGCATTTGTTTAACTCTTGTGTCTAAGTGTGCTGGAGCTTAGGAACATAGGAAGTCGAGCGGAAGATGTGGCTAGCGAGAAGGACGACACGGGGAGAGAGTCGACGGGCTCGGTACGTCCGAGGGACGAGGTGACCGCGGAAGAGTACACCGGTGGACGAGAAGAATGTGCGCGGCGTTCGAGGGACGAGAAACTGAGAAGGAAGGCTGCTCGAGGAGAAGGCCGGAACTTGGGTTTGGGTGAGCCCTATTCCGGATGGCCGAGATCACCCAAGCTAGCGGAGCCGGAGCGAACAAGACCCGGACCGAGATGAGCTGAACCGGCGGTGAAAAAGTCAACGTTGTTGACTTTGGGCTCCGGGGCGCCCGGAGCAGTCCGAGGCGCCCGGAGCCCTCCGGGGCGCCCGGAACCCTTCCAGGCGCCCGGACCTGGATTTGGACCAGGATCGCGTCAAACGCGATCTGATCGTTGGGGGATAAAATTTTATCCCCCCTGGGCGCTCGGAACCCATTCGGGGCACCCCGACCAGTGCTATAAATATAGCACTGATCTGCACAGTCAAAACAACTCACTTGTAATCAGTTTTCTCTGTGCTTTCAATTCTGTTTCTTTTATTTGTGCTATCAACGCTGTAAAGAGGCTACTCCGCCCGAAGGAGATAAACAGATAGTGTGCTTACTTTCTTTGGATTAGCAATCCCCTGATTGCAAACCAAGTAAATCTCTTGTGTCTTCTCTTTTCTTTTAGTCTCTTAGTTTAATTATTACAAGTGTCTTTTAAATTAGTTGAATATCCGAGAAAGGTTTTTCGTTTATTCTTGTAGGGAAATTCACCCCTCCCCTCTTGCTGGCCTCTAAAGGGACCTACAAGTGGTATCAGAGCAAGGCGCTTCAGGAGGACTAACCGCCAATTGAAGCAACGAGATGGCCGGACCAAGCATCGTTCCACAAAAATTCGAGGGGGACTTCGCAGACTGGAAGCGACGTATGGAGGTATTCCTAAGAACTGATTTCGAAATTTGGTTTATTATGAAATATGGTTTTGTAGCTCCAATGAATCAAGATGGAGAAGAAAAAGAAGAGAGCAACTGGACAAAGAAGGAGCAGAATGAGTCTGTAGCAAACAGCCGTGCGGAATATCACCTGCTGAGCGTGTTGCCGCCTCAAGAGGTCAACCACATCGGAAGCTATTCATCTGCCAAAGAACTCTGGGAGAAGTTCCTGGAACTCCACGAAGGCACGTCCGAAGCGAAGCTCGCTAAAAGAGACATCCTCCGGAACAAGCTAATGAACATCCGACTTGAGAAAGGTGAGAAGGTAGCTAGTCTACACGCAAAGGTAAAAGAATTGATTACTGGTCTCGAGAACCTCGGAGAAACGACAATAAATCGGGAAACAATACGCTACGCACTCAACGCGTTTCCCAGAACATCAGATTGGACATCAATCGTCAACGCCTACTACATTTCGAAAGACCTGGAGGTAAGTACTTTAGAAGAACTGTTCTCCACTCTTGAATTGCATGAAACCAGGTGTGCAGGAACAAAGGAATCAAGCCAAATGATTGCGCTAAACGCAACCAAAAGGGATGAACCCGAGTCAGACTCAGAGGATGATCAGGAAGCATACATGGTAAGAAACTTTAAAAAGTTTATTAGAGATAATAAATTTAAAGAAATGCAGAATAAAAAGAATCCAAGAAATAGAAGAAAAGTGCGCTGCTACCAGTGTCAAAAGGAAGGACACTTAAGAGAGGATTGCCCAGAACTAAAGAAGGACAAAATGAAGACACCCAAGAAACACAAGAACCTAAAAGCCACTTGGGACGACACTTCCTCATCTGAGTCCGAGATTCAAGAATATGCGGGGATTGCACTGATGGCAAGCTACGAAGGACAAAGTACATCAGAACCCAGCATCGATGAAGGGGGAGTGACCTCAGATGGAAGTAGCGAAGCAGGGGGAGATTCAGGCTTTAAGTCTGATATGGTAAGTGAGGTATGCCTCTTACCCCCTGATGAACTTTACTTTGGTATTAAGGCAATGACTAAATCCATGTATAAATTAGAAAATAAAAATACCAAATTAGAAAATAAAATTCTAGAAACAAAAAGAATTTTGACAAAATCATGTCTTATAGAGGATTTTGAAAAATTGAAAATTGAAAATGAAAAATAAAAGAAGAAATAAAAATATTGAAAAAATCTAATGGTTCAAATATTTCTACTTTTAGAAATTATAAATGTTTAAATTGGTATTATAGATTTCATCAAAGTCAAATTAGAAATATATCAAAAATCTATGTACCTAGGAAATACTTGATTAATCCTGTAGGTAGGAACCTCTACTGGATTCCAAAAACCTGTTTAATTTAAAATTAAAATCAGACTTAGCATTTTTAGCAAGGAAATTAAACAACTAATTTCATTATGAGGCTTTGTCTAAGGAAGTGGTTGTTGCTCCAATAACCAAGAAGGCCTAGTGCCTCGCCACGACTTGGAAGCCAAGTATCGAAATGAAAAGTTTAATTGACTAACTGAAAAAGCATTAATTTAAATTACTTAATGATTTAAAAGAGTTATTCAATTTGTGTTAGAAAATATTTAATTTTTTTAACTTGACTTAGAATTTTTTTTAGAAATTGTTTATGAAAGTTAACTTGGAATATTTTTTTTTGCCTTAAGATTTTTTTTAAAAAAATATATATTTTGACTAAGAAATTTTTTTATGATAATATTGCCTTATAATTTTTCTTAAAATTGACTTAGAATTGTTTCTTATGAATATTAACTTAGAATTTTTTTAATTAGAAATTTTTTTTAGGGAATGTTGAAATAAGTTTCAAACTTAAATTTTTTTTGTTAACACTTATGACTGTTTTTATCTGAAAAATGTTTTACTTAAATTTTTTCTCGAAAGAAAAATTCTGAAGAGTGTCTTTACTTAGACATTTTTAAATATTTTACACTTAAAGTTTTTTTTAAATTTACCTTAGACTTGTTTATAACCCCAATTTTTATGTGATCAAAGGGGGAGAAGTATGTTAAGTGTAGGGGGAGGTAATATAATAATTCTTCAATTGAAAAATATTTGGACTTATATGAATATAAAGTGTTTTTATTGTATATGTTTACCCTAACTTAACTTGGGTTGCTCACATAAAAAAGGGGGAGATTATTGGAACCCCAAGGTGTTTTGATGTGATCAAACAAGCTAAGTTAGGTCCTGTGTTTGTTTAACCCTTGTGTCTAAGTGTGCAGGAGCTTAGGAACACAGGAAGTTGAGCGGAAGACGCGGCTAGCGAGAAGGACGGAACGGGGAGAGAGCCGACGGGCTCGGTGCGTCTGAGGGACGAGGTGACCGCGGAAGAGTACACCGGTGGACGAGAAGAACGTGCGCGACGTTCGAGGGACGAGAAACCGGGAAGGAAGGCTGTTCGAGGAGAAGGCCGGAACTTGGGTTCGGGTGAGCCCTATTCTGGATGGCCGAGATCACCCAAGCTAGCGGAGCCGGAGCGAACAAGACCCGGACCGAGACGAGTTGAACCGGAGGTAAAAAAGTCACCATTGTTGACTTTGGGCTCCGGGGCGCCCGGAGCAGTCCGGGGCGCCCGGAGCCCTCCGGGGCGCCCGGACCTGGATTTTGACCAGGATCGTTTCAAACGCGATCTGATCGTTGGGGGATAAAATTTTATCCCCCCTGGGTGCCCGGAACCCATTCGGGGCGCCCCGACCAGTGCTATAAATATAGCACTGATCTGCACAGTCAGAACAACTCACTTGTAATCAGTTTTCTTTGTGCTTTCAATTTTGTTTCTTTTATTTGTGCTGTCAACGCTGTAAAGAGGCTACTCCACCCGAAGGAGATAAACAGATAGTGCGCTTACTTTCCTTGGATTTGCGATCCCCTAATTGCAAACCAAGTAAATCTCTTGTGTCTTCTCTTTTCTTTTAGTCTCTTAGTTTAATTATTACAAGTGTCTTTTAAATTAGTTGAATATCCGAGAAAGGTTTTTCGTTTATTCTTGTAGGGGCAATTCACCCCTCCCCTCTTGCCGACCTCTAAAGGGACCTACACACTCTTCTTTATATTTTGGCACTGCATATCCATACTTCATTATTAAAAGTATATCAAATTCAGTTTTAAAAAATACCTCCATTTTTCGCTTCCAAGTAGCGAAGTCTCCGTCGAACTTCAGGGGATGAATGTTTATACCGGCCATCATCCTGATCTTTGTGCTTCAGTCGGCGGTTAGTCCTTTTGAGGCTGTCGGACTCTGATACCACTTGTTGGTGCAGCGGAGGCCGGCAAGAGGGGGGTGAATTGCCTCAAAAAAGAACTATACCCTCCTCGTGCTTTCAACTCAAAAAATGCAATAGTAATAATAAAATAACTGAAATAAAGTAATAGAAGTGAAACAGAGACTCAACAGTTAACCTGATTACAACCAAGAAGGTTGTTAATCCAGGATGAAGAAAAGCGCACTAGAAAAAGTCTCCTTTACCGAAGGCGGAGAAGCCTTTTACACTCTAACAGCTCAGAACTATTGCTAGGAATGAATACAGAGTTGATTGAACAATTGATTATTATTTCCTAGCTCCAGGGATCTTTATATAGCTCCTGGAAAGTCTATCCCGAGGGTCCAAGGTGCCTCCAACAAGGTTCAAGGCGCCTCTAACCATGTCAGCGGATAAAACTTTATCTGAAAGCTCAACGACCACTTTGGCTAGGTCCGAGGCACCTCCAACAAGCATTGAAGGCGCCTTCAAGATGAAGGCGCCTTCAAGCTTTGATGAAGGTGCCTTGAGCTTGAATTCTAGCTCACTTTTCCCTTTGCTTTGACTTCCGAAGCTCCGTTCTTTTGGGTGATTCGGGCCAACCGAAATAAGGCTCATTCGAACCCAATTTCCGGCCTTCTTCTCGAGCAGCCTTCCTCCCCGGATTAATGTCCCTCAAACGCCGTGCACGTTCTTCTCTCCCACCAATGTACTCTTTCGTAGCTCTCTCGTCCTTTGGATGCACCGAGCCCATCGACTCCCTTCCCGTACCTTCCTTCTCGTTAGCTGCGTCTTCCGCTCGACTTCCTGCGCTCCTAAGCTTCTGTACACTCAGACACAGGGATCAAACACAAAGCAGAACCTAACCAACTTGGTTGATCACATCAAAACAACCACGGGGTCCAACAGGACTAAGTCCACCTGTAGGGTTTACATGACAATCCTTTTGAGCTCCTCAATGGGACATCATCAACCTAGATTACTAGGACATAGTTTCCTTCTATAACCAACAACACACCATATAAATAATATTATTTCCCAACCTATCGGGCCTTTTGATTTAACGAGCTAAATCTCACCCATTGATAAGTCAAAGAAATAAATACTAAGTATATGTGCTTGTTGTTATATAGGGATTAAGAGTACACACTTCCATAATAACTGAGGTTCTATTCTTTTATGCAGTCAGTATAAAAAGAACAACCTCAAATGGTCCTACTCAATACACTCATAGTGTACTAGTGTAATTTTATAGTCTAGATAAACTAATACCAAATTACACTACAACCACTCCAATGGTTTGTCCATTACATCTTGGTTGTGAGCTACTATTTATAATTTATAAGGATCTGATAATATGATCTTCTGTGTATCTCCTCACACCATGCTATCTATAATATAAATTAAATAGACAACTACACTTAGCATAAATGTAGATATTTGACTAATGTGATTCTTATTTCTAAATAAATATTTATACAAAAAGCTAGACTTTTAATATACATTCCAACAACCATTGCCAAGAGCCACTCTCCAAGACTTCACCATTGCCAAGAGCCCACTTGGACTTACGTTACCAAGACTACATGCTTGGATTTACACTGCCAATGATCCACTTGGACTTGCCTTGTTGTATTTGCATTTTGCACATTCACAAACGCATATCAAATACAATAAATAATCTAACTTAAACTTGTGGTTAAATATCAAAACCTAGGGTACTTAGATTATTCCAACAGTAACTCCCAAGTAAACATGGCCTAAAATTTGAAGGTACACACTTTGAATAGTGTTTTAAAGATTTCCCTTGGTTTTAATTCTAGTTATAATCTTTGACTATAGTTGACTTCTATGTAGTTGAGCTATTGATTTACAAAGTTGTACGGTGAGCTACACACCCCAATCACAATCCACCAATCATCCTTCAAGATCCCCATGTAGAAAATCTGCTTTGCCTCCACCTCCGCCTCCACCTTTGCCTCCATGAGCACATTCTCACACTCTAGCCTCTTATCCACCCCTCGAAATGGAATGTCTTAACCAAGTAGTTGTAGAACCGCATTGGTATCCAGTACCACACGTGGTGTTGATTTCTGAAAACCACCATCACTGTGGTGCTAATTTCTGAAAACCACCATCACTGTGGTGCTAATTTCTGAAAACCACCATCACTATGGTGCTAATTTCTTAAGACCAACACCACAATAGTGCTGGTCTTTTGAAACCATCATCACAATAGTGTTGGTCTTCAGAAACTAGCACCACAGTTTACACTAGTTAACACACGATTATAACTTTGCCTACATGTATTATGACTATTAGGAGAGAAGGAATTTAAATATCTCAATAATGGTATGATTTTATCCACTTTGGACATAAGCTCTCATAGTTTTATTTTTAGGTTCTACCCTAAAACCCACATACCAATAGATACCAATAGAGATATCTTTCTCTTATAAGTACATGATCTTTCCCATTTATTTTCAATATGTGAATTTATTTGCAACTTTGTAATTCCAACAATCCCCCCTCAAAAGAAGGACTATAGGCCCCCCTCAAGTGGAAAGCCTATCCATTTAATATCTGATCCTCTATCCACCAGGTCTTCCTGCCCCTTGATCCAACCAACCTAGCAGGTCTTCCTTGTCTCTTAGTCCACTCAATCTACTAGGACTTCCTTGCCCCTTAGTCTAACCGAGTTACTTGGTCTTCCTTGCCTAGCCATAATTCTCTGCTTGGCTGTCCACCAGGACTTCTTGCTTGGTATTTGCTTCTCTTGATCTGGACATGAGAGCCTCCACTTCCTTTATTTGACGTCAATATTCTACTTATATAACTTAATTAGACCATAACTCTTGTATAGTTGGCGGTTAGACCTTTTGGCAGTCCAGACTCTTTAATTGGTATCAGAGTGAAGTCACACTTCACTGAACTAACCATTGGAAGAAGCATGAGTTAGAGGCATGATCCAAGATCGAACCATGTGGGTAAAACCTTAAACAAAGTAGGGGAGGCCCTGAGCAGGTCAATGACCTGATGCTTAAGGGGAGGCCCTGAGCAGGTCAAGAGTGACATGATGCTCGATGGGAGGCTCTAAGAAGGCACTTCAACAAAAATACACAAAGATAACAGTGAAAAATCATTGTGAAAGAGGCAAAAAAATCATTGTCGTTATCTGCGTTGAGAAATATAGGATCGCTCAAAGACAACGGTTAAAAATCGTTGTCTATTTACCTGAAATACAACAGTTTTTCACCATTGTGTTTTAAGTTGAAATGTTGTGTATGTAATAAAGATTACAATGGTCTTTTTTTCAAAAATGACAATGATTTATAACCGTTGTGTTTAAAGTAAAAAAAACAACGATTTTCCCCCGTTGTCTTTGAGCGATCCTATCTTTCTCAACAAAGATAAAAACAACAGTTTTTTTGCCTCTTTCACAATAGTTTTTACCATTTTTATTTAAAAAATGTACACATAAAAATCTAATCGTTTTTTTAGTCTGATATAACAGTTTTTTACCGTTATCGTTTGTCCATTTTAAACATTATCATTTCTCAATATATCAATTTAACCGTTATCATTTCTAAATACACTAGAGAGCAATAAACCATTGTCTATAAACAATATACAATAATACATTTTCTACAAACATAAATATCCCAATTTAAATGATCACTTCTGATATATACAAACTTGTAGCAAAATATATATACAAACTTGTAGCAAACCATATATATTAACTCTTTACCACATACACAAAGAGTACATTATTGGCGCAACGGGGCCGGTAATAGGGGGTGAATTGCCTGAAATAGAAAAATAAAACCTCTTCTCGATCCTTGGACTTAGACTAGAAACGCAATTAAAGACATAATTAACAACTTAAAGAAATAAGTAAAATGTCACTATTTACTTAGTTACAATCTAGTTGGTTGTTAATCCAAGGCAGTTGAAAAAGCTCACTAAGAATCTCCTTCTCTGAAGGCGGAGAAGCCTTTTACACACATTAAAAGCTCATAAATAACTAGGAAAGTGATTATAGAAGTTGTTGTCCTATTTCCTAGCTCCAGGGGCCTTTTTACAGCTCCTAGAAATCCTATTTGTAGCTTGAGGGCGCCTCTAGCGAGGCGCTAAGGGATAGAGTTTTATCCCTTGGCAACGGTCAGTTTTCTTGGTCGAAGGCACCTTCCATGCTCATGGAGGGCACCTTCCATGCTTATGGAGGGCACCTTCCATGCTCATGGGAGGCGCCTTCTGCCTGAAGGTGGCAGAGGCGCGCGGGCGCCTTGGAGGTGCCTTTAACTCCTATTGAGGGCACCTCCAGTAGTCTTCGTCAGCTTCTTTCTCTCTTCTACTACTCTGATCGCTTGGGTGATTGCAGCTAATCAAAATAGGGCTCACCCAAACCTAATTTCTAGCCTTCTCTTCGAGCAGGATTTTGCTCCGGCTTCTTGTCCCTTGAGTGTCGCGTACATTCTTCTCATCCACCAGTGTACTCTTCCGAAACACCTCATCCCTCGGATGCACTGAGCCCATCGGCTCCCTTCCCGTGCTATCCTTCTTGCTAGCTACGTCTTCCGCTTAACTTCCTATGCTCTTAAGCTCCTGCACACTTAGACACAAGAATTAAACCAAAATAGGACATAGCTTAACTTGATTAATCACACTAAAATAACCACAAGGTCCAACATACATTACTGCAAATTAAAGTAAACAACCACAAAAAATAAATTCATACAACGATATCTTATCGCCAAAATCCTCCTGACAAATAATATTTCAGTTTTTCAATAAGTCATGGCCTCTCCTTTGCAATATTTTTAGAACCAAGTTTTTTTCTTCTTCTCTTATTCTACAATCAACTAATTTCACTGAATTTAGGACAGAAGTGTTGTCTTAGAACTCTACCTACAAAGGATAAATCAGGATAAAGAAAATTTGATTAAAAATAAAATTACCTTGGTATGATGAGGATGTTGCAACATTCCCAGCAAATCATGGTAAACAAGCACCTACACAAGTTTTGATGTTTGTAGCCGACAACATTTGATGTGAAACTCACATAACCAAGTAAAATCATCAGACTAACAACAAAGATCACAAAAGGCATACTCATTGATGAAAAAAAAGTTAATAAATCTACCATTAAAAAGATAAGAGACAAATTTAATGAAACAAGTTATAAAATAACGAAGGATAACAACAAGTCCAACACGAGATAATAGAGAAAAGGAAAAATAACTATGACTAAGTGGAAATTAAATATATATTTTTTTCTGTTTAACACCTCTACCCAAGATCATTAGTACTTACAAATGTTTCATATATGGTAAATAACATGCTCAAGCAAAGTTCCACATTTATCAAGCTCTTCAATGATGAATTCCAGTACAAACTTCCATCTTACATCCCCATGAATGAATCACAAGCCACTAATGCTCTAAATAGCTTAGCCAGTTCAACAAGGATCAGTTCAGTTTTTAATGGTAAACTCTAAGTCTATCATGAACCGGTTACTAACTAATCAAACTAGTAAAAAAATGGGTATATCCCAAAGTCCCAAATGAAACCAAACCAATTTCCCCCAATTCTCATTTGTTGTGTCTTTTGTCATAATTTCTCAATAACTTCTAATCAATCTGGAAGAACCAAATAGTATAGGTAAAAACACAAAAGAAACTTTAATTGCTTTACTTGCAATCCAGGTTTAAAGACACTTATTATCAAGTACTAGAATATTCAGGCTTTTGCTATAAATGATGAATATTTTGACATAATGTAACGCCCGCACTACTTCTTTTACTCAAACCTAAGTCATGGATGTTACACTTTTCATACCTTCTAAAGACTTTGTTATATGTACAATGCTCGGTTCAAAGATCTACTCTGAACTTGTTTCGACTGTTGAGTTATGGTTTGGAGCGATGCAGAGCTGAGATGAAATTTAGAGCTGCTAGAGGGTCTGGGCTGTGTAACCCTGACCGACGTGTAGCCTCACCTGAGAAGTAGCTAGTCATGGTCGTGTGGTGATAACCAGTCGTGTGACCTTACCAGGCCCAAGTCTGGGCATGACCGTGTGTGCCACACGATCGTGTAAGGCCTTCCTTGCTAGTGCAGTGCATGGCCATGTAAAGGACACACGGTCGTGTCACCTTTGAAGCAAGACCCATAACATGATCGTGTGTGTCACATGGCCGTGTGACATTTCCAGAAGCTAAGCCTTGCATGGTTGTGTGTAGCACACGACTGTGTAACCCCTTCCAGAGACTAGGTTAGGCACAACCGTGTATACCACACAGCCATGTAGGTCCTCCAGAGAGGGAACATGGCACGACCGTGTCAACTTGGCCGAGAAAAGAAAGTTCGGGGCCGTGTGACTCCGCCGTGTGAATTCACACGGCCGTGTCACCTTGGCCGAAAGGGAGAGGACTGTGGCCGTGTGAATCCACACGGTCGTGTCACGGGCCGTGTGGGGGTCACACCCAGCCCTACAAAAGGAGTTGCTCTCCCCTTTGTACTCCTCCTTAGACTACCCTTCTATCCCTTTACTTGAGAAAGAGTCTTTGCCGCACTAATTGCTAGAAAACTGTAAATTCATCATAGGCAACTCTTAACAGTATTTCATGCATAACCACAAAGTAGAAAATTATATTACACCCAGTTTTAACACATTCCCTGCACTAGAAAGTTCCAGGATCCTTTCCACGGTTCCGTCACACACACACCCACCAAGCACTGCTCCTGCTGTCCCCTCTTACTCGTGCTTTCTTTTACCTTTATTTGCAGTATAAGGAAATACAAATCTATAAGCAATTGCTTAGTAAGTACCATCTACTCACAAAACGATACATTGAAAGAGGACATGCTTTTTAGAACTGCTTGGGAAAATGTAAAACATGCACTTGACTATAATTCACGCTAAAACCATACTTTAGAAATATATACATGACATGTATTTTTAAATCAGTTTATCATGCAAACCATCAACTTAAAAACCTTGCTAGTAATGTAAGGAACACAGGAATCTTGGCATATTATAGAGTTCATCAAGGCTACACATTATAACTCAAATTCTTAACTTAGGAAGCTTACATTAAAACAAATCATGAAGTTTGAAAACATTATAGTACATAATTAGTGAAAATAATAATCATCTTGCTTTGGGCCCGACATTGTACCTCTTTGCGCGCATCCTTAATAAGATCCGAGGTAGCTAATTCCGAACCTATCAAGGTACTACTAGGCGATCTAGGGGCCTAGGGGCAATCTAGGAGCCCACCCATGGACCTTGTGTCCGGTACATGCCTTTCTAAAGTAAAATACTTTCTTTTAACTATTAATGTCTTGTATTTACACTTGCTTGACATTTAACTAAACACCTTATGTGCGCTTAATTCCCCCATACTTATAGGGAAGCACTTTAGGCACTTGATTATATTTCTTAGTCCCAAAACTTAATGGGAAGCAAATCAAGATGATCTAAACATGCTCTTAATCCCAAAACTTTAGAGGGCATCATACATAACTTGACATGCTTCTTCCTTAACACATCTAAAGCATATCTCAACATTCATCTTCTAAATCATGCATAAAAGACAGTACAAAATGCATTTTTAAAGTAACTTCTATTGCAGGTGAGAGATACTTACATCCTTTCGCTATTCCTTACAATTATACCAATAGGGTTTTGGGAGAATAAGCCTCCCTTGTATGCCTTGGTCTCCGGATTTCTCTTTACCCGCGTACTAATCCCCGGAAGAAAATCCTCCTCTTAGATTCTCCTCTTGGAAAGCTTCAAAGGATGGAACCCTAAGATTCTTGGCCGAAATTTGAAGGGAAGAGGAAGAAATTTCGGCTAAAGGAGAAGAGGAAATGAAAAGATTTTTTTAGGTTTTGGTCTCTTCCATTCCCTTTTATACTAAGTGGAAGTTGAAACATCTCTTCCCACAAAATATGCTTATAAAGAATTGTTTCCTATTGCCAGTGTGATGCTTTACCACCACCCTAATGGCAACTTAAACTAATCTCAACTAAGAGGTCTCGGGTTCAAATCCTTGCCTGGGCCATTTATGAATATATTTTTATTTCTATTCTCTTCTTCTATTTTTTTTTGCCCTTTTAGAATAGAGGAAATTTATGGGTGTTACAATCCTCCATACATTATAAAAAGTTCATCCTTGAACTTAGAATAGTTGCGGATACTTCTGTCTCATATCTTCCTCAGGTTCCCATGTTGTCTCTTCATACTGTTGCCTTTGCCACAACACTTTTACTAATGTATGATATCTCTTTGTTCCTCAGCTTTTTAACTTCTTGATCTATTATCTGAATAGGTTGACTTTCATAACTATGATCCTCTTGAACCTATATCGTTTATGGCTCAATCACTTGGTTGCATTAGGAACATGCTTCTTCAACATTGAGACATGAAATACATTATGAATAGCTAACATTTCCTGAGGTAGTTCCAGCTCATAAGCTACCTTATCAACTCTTTTAGTAATCAGGTATGGCCCCACATAACGTGGACTTAACTTTCCTTTCTTTCTAAACCGCATCACTCCTTTCATAGGAGCTACTTTGAGGAATACTGAATCCCTGACCTCAAATTCTAGCGGTCTTCGGCGCACATCCGCATAGCTCTTCTAGCAGTTCTGAGTACTTTCTATTCTCTGGCGAATGTTCTGAATGGCTTTGGTGGTGTCCTCGATAAGGTCTATCTGGAGTCTCATTTCTTTCTTTTCACCACCTTCATACCAACAGATAGGAGATCTACATCTCCTCCTATATAGAGCCTCGTAGGGTGCCATTCCGATAGTATCTTGATAGCTATTATTGTATGCGAATTCTGCTAAGCATAGGGTTCCTTTGAAATCTAAGGTACAAGCCCGTAGCATATCCTCCAAAACTTGGTTCACTCGTTCTGTTTGCCCATTAATTTGAGGATGAAATGCAGTGCTAAACCGTAGTTTAGTACCAAGAACTCTCTGAACACACTCCCAGAAGTGTGAAGTAAAGCGACCATCTCTATCAAAAATTATGGTTTTGGGTACCCCATGCAATCTGATGACCTCTTTAACATACATTTGTGCTAGCTGTTCAATAAAGTAGGATGTTCTGATAGCTAGGAAATGAGCAGACTTGGTCAATCTGTCCACTATTACCTAGATGTCATCGTAACCATTCGTAGTTCTGGGTAATCCTACTATAAAATCCATATATATATCCTCCCACTTCCACTCTGAGATTTGTATATGCTGCAGAACTCCGCTTGGTCTCTGATATTCTGCTTTAACCCGTTGACACGTCAGACAGGTACTAATGTATCTAGCAACATCTCTTTTCATTCCAGACCACCAGAAGCGTTCCTTTATATCTTGGTACATCTTGGTAGAACCAAGATGCATTGCATAGGGTGTTCCATGGGCTTCATCTAGAATTTTATTTCGCAATTCTTCTTGATTAGGGACATAGAGGTGATTACCGTAATATAATATCCCACAGACTAATACTCGAAACTCCCCATTTTCTCCTTCCTGTATTCCTTGCTTGATCTTCTAAATATTAGGATCTTCATCTTGCCCTTTCTGTATACATCAAGCAGGGTTGACACTAGTGTCAATGTGGAGAGCTGCCCAGTATAATTTCAAGCCCAAAATTTACTATTTTTTTCTATAGAGCATGGGACATAGTAGATATAGACAATAACGTTGCACAAGATTTCCTACTTAGTGCATCTGCCACTTTGTTCACTTTTCCTGGATGGTAGAGGATTTCACAGTCATAGTTTTTTACCAGCTCCAGCCATCTCTGCTGTCTCATGTTCAGGTCTTTCTGAGTGAAGAAATACCTAAGACTCTGGTGATATGTGTAAATCTTGCACTGAGCTCCGTATAGGTAATGTCTCCAAATCTTGAGATCGAAGACTACCGCTGCTAACTCAAGGTCATGAGTAGGATAGTTCTTCTCATAATCCTTGAGTTGTCTTGAGGCATAGGCAATGACTTTGCCATTCTACATCAGTACAGCCTCGAGCTCCAATTTAGAAGCACCGTTGTAAATATCGAAGCTCTCATTATTCTCTGGAAGAGTCAGGATTGGAGCACTGGTCAGTCTCCTTTTCAGTTCAATGAAACTCTTTTCACAATCCTCTGTCCACTCAGATTTTCTGTTCTTTATAGTAAGTACTGTCAATGGGGAAGTGATCCTTGAGAAGTTCTCTACAAACTTCCTGTAGTAGCTTACTAACCCAAGAAAACTCCTGATTTCACTGGCATTCTTAGGTCTATTCCAGTTACTCACAGCTTCTATTTTTGTTGGGTCCACCATAACCCCATCTTTGGAAATAATGTGACCTAAGAAGGACACTTGATCGAGCCAAAACTCACACTTGGAGAACTTTGCGTACAACTAGCTCTGCTGAAGAATTTGTAATACTGTCCTCAGATGTTCAGCATGTTCTTCCTGGGTGCTGGAGTATATAAGGATATCGTCAATAAAAATGATTACAAACTTGTCTAAGTATGCTTTGAACACTCTATTCATTAGATCCATAAACGTAGCAGGAGCATTCGTCACTCCAAAAGGCATAACTACAAACTCGTAGTGCCCATACCTCATTCGGAACGCCGTCTTCGGTACATCATCCTCTTTCACTTTTACTTGATGATATCCGGACCGCAATTCTATCCTGGAAAAGACTGTGGCTCCCTTTAACTGATCAAATAGATCATCAATTATAGGCAGGGGATACCGATTCTTAATTGTTACCTTGTTCAGTGCTCGGTAGTCCACACACATTCGCATGGACCCATCTTTCTTCTTTACGAACAACACCGGAGCTCCCCATGGTGAGTGACTAGGGCGAATAAAACCCTTGTCAAGTAGCTCCTGTAGTTGTCCCTGAAGTTCTTTCAATTCTGTCGGAGCCATGCGGTAAGGTTCTTTTGAGATTGGATGGGTACCAGGAATGAGTTCAATCTCAAATTCAATTTCTCTATCTGGAGCTATACCTGGAAACTCATTCGGAAACACTTCCGAGTAGTCACATACGACTCTAACTTCCTCTAGCTTTTGGGCTCTTTCTTGCTGGGTGTTAACCACATGAGCTAGAAACCCAGCACATCCATCGGCTAACATTTTCCGAGCTTTTATGACCGATAAGAACTTCTGGGTTTTCTTCTTTGATTCTCCGATAAACTCAAACTTAGGCTCTGCCTTGGGTTGGAACAAGACTCGTCACTTACGACACTCGATGGAAGAACCATACTTGCTCATAAAGTCCATCCCAAAAATAACATCATAAGCAGACATGTTCAGCATTATCAGATCACTGTACAGTTCTCTGTTTGAAATTTTGACTGGTACCGCACATAGCCAGTGCGTAGATGTCATTATCTCTCCCGAGGGTAGCGTTGTCAAGAATTATCAGCGTAGGACCTCTGGGGGTATACCTATTCTTTAAGTAAATGCTATGGAGACAAACGAATGGGTTGCCCCAGTATCAAATAACACAGTTGCATATTGACTAAAAATGCATATATGACTTGTGACAACGGTGGAGGCATTTGCTACCTCCTCTCTAGTAAGACAGAAAACTCGAGCATTTGTAGAACTTGGTGGAGCTTCCAGTCTGCCTTGGCTAATATAAGGACCCTTCAACGCGACCTGCATCTGGTGCAGCTGTGTCTGCTTGCCTCCATATTGTACAAGTTGTGCAGAAGGTAGGTTGATCCTGGTCAGGCAATTCTTGGCCATATGCCCCTCTTGACCACATGTATAACAACCACTCGTGCCCTTGCGACAGATTCCAGGATGCATCTTTCCGCACATGGAACACATAGCATACTTAGGCTGCTTGCTTACGGATCCTCCCTTTTTATTACCCCATTGCTTTCTTTTGGAGCTCCCCTTCCAAGTTGAGCCATGGCTCTGAGGTTTCTGAGTGCCAGAACTCTCTTGACCTTTATTCTCAATTAGTACTGGCTTCTGCTGTTTGATACTGTTCAGGTAATGCTCTGTGATCAGAGCACTACTAATCAACTCTTCTGCAGTCTGCGGTCTATAAATTCCGCCAGCTACATTTAGGGTTATCTCCGACCTCAGCATTTTGAGCATTAGCCTTACCCTTTCTCGTTTTGTGCTGATCAGCTCGGGACATAGGCGAGCTAGTCTATTGAATTTCTTCACGGCTTCGTCCACTAATAAATCTCCTTGACGAAATTCCATGAACTCGTCATAATGTTTATTCATGACTCACATATGGAAGAACTCTTCGAAGAACTCAGTCTTGAAGTCAGACCAGGTCATTTGATCCACTTTTTGTTTTGCCTTAACCCATTCCCACCACATTCTTGCATCACCAGTAAAGCAGAAGGAACACACTTAATCTTTTCTACCTTCGGCCAATCCAGTAGCTCCATTATACTCTCCAGGGTTTTGAACCATGCCTGAGCATCCCATGGCTCATTGGTGCCAGAGAAATTCTATGGTTTCAGTTTCTGCCACTAGATGAGGTATGCTTCTTGCCTCGCTACCTTTACTGGGACTATAGGTGTAACTGATGGAACTTCTGCCGTGATAGGTGCCACCATATTAGCTTCTGGTGGGACTACAGGAGGAGCTTGCTGGTTAACAGTTAGGGCGGCAATAACCTGCTGCTGCTCCGCCAATTGTCTCTGCAGTTGAACTACTACTTCTAAAAGGTTGGACTATGGTGTAGACTCATTTTCCACTGGTTGAGATTCATTAACTCTCGGCTGTCTAGCCGGTCATCCTCTAGCCATTCTACATATCATAAACCAAACCAGTGACACATACGTCAGCCCATCCTCATTCCTACTTGCTATCATCACTACTTTCATATATAAGCATGCTAAATCTTAACAAGAATTTCTTACTAATCATAACAAAAATAAAATGCATAAAAGTCGTGAGAAGGTACTTTCTTACTTGGAAGTTGTAGGATCAATGCTTGATGTGTGTGACGGAAGGATGGAACTTACTCTGATACCAAACTGTAACGCCCGCACTACTTCTTTTACTCAGACCTAAGTCACGGACGTTACACTTTTCATACCTTCTAAAGACTTCATTATATGCACACTGCTCGGTTCAAAGATCTACTCTGAACTTGTTTCAACTGTTGAGTCGTGAATTGGAGCGATGCAGAGCTGAGATGAAGTCTAGAGCTGCTAGAGGCTGTGTGACCTTGACCAACCGTGTAGCCTCACCTGAGAAGGAGCTAGTGGTGGCCGTGTGGTGAAAACCAGTCATGTGACCTTACAGGGCTCGAGTCTAGGCACGACCATGTGTGCCACATGGTCGTGTAAGGCCTTCCCTGCTAGTGCAAGGCACATCCATGTAAAGGACACACGGTCGTGTCACCTTTGAAGCAAGACCCATCACATGGTCGTGTGTGTCACATGACCATGTGACATTTCCAGAAGCTAAGCCTTACATGGCCGTGTGTAGCACACGACCGTGTAACCCCTTCCAGAGACTAGGTTGGGCATGAACATGTATACCACACGGCCGTGTAGGTCCTCCAGAGAGGGAACATGGCACGATCGTGTAAATTTACACGGCCGTGTCAACTTGGTCGAGAAGAGAAAGTTTGGGGCCGTGTGACTCCACACGGCCGTGTCACGACTGTGTGGGGATCACACACCCCACTCTGGCACGACCGTGTGAAACCACACGGTCGTGCCACCTTGGCCGAGAGTAGGAGGTGCACGACCGTGTGAATTCACACGACCGTGTCATCTTAGCTGATAGGGAGAGGACTGTGGCCGTGTGAATCCACACGGCCGTGTCACGGGCCGTGTGGGGGTCACACCCAGCCCTACAAAAGGAGTTGTTCTCCCCTTTGTACTCCTCCTTAGATTACCCTTCTATCCCTTTACTTGAGAAAGAGTCTTTGCCGCACTAATTGCTAGAAAAATGTAAATTCATCATAGGCAACTCTTAACAGTATTTCATGCATAACCACAAAGTAGGAAATTATACTACACCCAGTTTTAACACATTCCCTGCACTAGTAAGTTCTAGGATCCTTTCCACGGTTCCGTCACAAACACACCCACCAAGCACTGCTCCTGCTACCCCCTCTTACTCATGCTTTCCTTTACCTTTATCTGCAGTATAAGGAAATGCAAATCTATAAGCAATTGCTTAGTAAGTACCATCTACTCACAAAATGATACATTGAAAGAGGACATGCTTTTTAGAATTGCTTGGGAAAACGCAAAACATGCACTTGACTATAATTCACGCTAAAACCATACTTCAGAAATATGTACATGACATGTATTTTTAAATCAGTTTATCATGCAAACCATCAACTTAAAAACCTTGCTAGTAATGTAAGGAACACATGAATCTTGGCATATTATAGAGTTCATCAAGGCTACACATTATAACTCAAATTCTCAACTTGGGAAGCTTACTCTAAAACAAACCATGAAGTTTGAAAACATTATAGTACATAATTAGTGAAAATAATAATCATTTTGCTTTGGGTCCGACATTGTACCTCTTTGCGCGCATTCTTAATAAGATCCGAGGTAACTAATTCCGAACCTATCAAGGTACTACTAGGCGATCTAGGGGCCTAGGGGCAATCTAGGAGCCCACCCATGGACCTTGTGTCCGGTACATGCCTTTCTAAAGTAAAATACTTTCTTTTAACTATTAATGTCTGGTATTTACACTTGCTTGACATTTAACCAAAAACCTTATGTGCGCTTAATTTCCCAGTACTTATAGGGAAGCACTTTAGGAACTTGATTATACTTCTTAGTCCCAAAACTTAATGGGAAGCAAATCAAGATGATCTAAACATGCTTTTAATCCCAAAACTTTAGAGGGCATCATACATAACATGACATGCTTCTTCCTTAACACGTCTAAAGCATATCTCAACATGCATCTTCTAAATCATGCATAAAAGATAGTACAAAATGCATCTTTAAAGCAACTTCTACTGCAGGTGAGAGATACTTACATCCTTTTGCTATTCCTTACGATTATACCACTAGGGTTTTGGGAGAATAAGCCTCCCTTGTATACCTTGGTCTCCGGATTTCTCTTCACCCGCGTATTAATCCCCGGAAGAAAACCCTCCTCTTAGATTCTCCTCTTGAAAAGCTTCAAAGGATGGAACCCTAAGGTTCTTGGCCGAAATTTGAAGGGAAGAGGAAGAAATTTCGGCTAAAGGAGAAGAGGAAATAAAAAGACTTTTTTAGGTTTTGGTATCTTCCATTCCCTTTTATACTAAGTGGAAGTTGAAGCATCTCTTCCCACAAAATCTGCTTATAAGGAATTGTTTCCTATTATCAATGGGATGCTTTACCACCACCCTAATGGCAACCTAAATTAATCTCAAATAAGAGGTCTCATGTTCAAATCTTTGCCCGGGCTATTTATGAATATATTTTTATTTCTATTCTCTTCTTCTATTTCTTTTTGTCCTTTTAGAATAGAGGAAATTTACGGGTGTTACACTATATGTTTCTTGGTACAACATTTTCTTAGGAATGTCACACATGAGAATTTTCCTTCTAAAAGTTGTAAATTTTTAGTTCTCATTATGCTAAAACCATCATGTAGCTATAAATAAAATTAGAAATGGTTGTTTTTCATAATTATTATATTTCGCTCTTTAAAAATTGAACCTAAATGTGCATGCCTACCATGACATTGTTGAGTCATTATTAAATAGGAAAATTCATCAGAAATAAAATATTTTTAAAAAATAAAGATAAGAAAAGTTTAGTGTACAATTGTGAATATAACTGGAACACAGTTCACTTTTCAAGCACAATAGGCCATGACCACCTAATCATGCTGATACCTCTTGCAAACAATCATTGAACATAATAAAAATAAGGTAGATGGAGATGACTTATGGAAGAACAATGTCCAATCCAAAAATAAACCACAAAAAAAAATTGGACTATGATTGAGCTAAAATAAGTGAAACATAAGAAAATAAAACTCCTGCTAACAAACTCAAAGAAAATAATATAGATTTTCTTTCATATACAGCTCTAATGAGAGACTAAAAGCACACATACACTGGAATGCTGAAGGTGTGTGTTAAAATCTCTGAAGAGCGAGCCGTATAAGCAACAAGGAGGGCATAATGAATAAATAGATAGGATCAGCTGTAAAGATATATTTCAAGTCAACACCATAGCAAGAATATTAACATTACTCTTGAGAAGCAAAAATGTAAAATAGAATAAATTAACAAAATTAGTCAAATAACCTTACGATATTCAATATGCTGGACTCTAGTAACGAAGTATTAAAATAATAACAGGAAATTAAGCTTTAGTATGCTTTATAGTTTTCAAGACATTGCAACAAGAATAGTTTTGGGAACTCTATCATAGAGCTTGATAAACAATTTGTATCATACAAATGGAATAAAATCTACAAGAAGTTATTTCTTAGGACATTCAAAATTGCAGGAGACTAAATGCACATAAAATCATAAACATTGTGCAAAACTTCAATCCTGGTAATTGTGTTGTCTCTAAGTTATGCTATAATACTCTTAAAAACTTGTCCGGTGTTAAGATTAGAGAATAATATAAGTATCAATAATAGCAAAGCTCTAGATTATGTGGATACAATGGACGCAACTGATAGAGCAAAACAATAAAAAAAATGTAACTCATCCAAAGTTCACAGCTAATATGCAAACGAAAAAAGATGAATAAAAGGGAGGACAATAATATCTCAAACAAGCAATAAATTATAGCACAAATAGTTCCCACAAGTAGTTTCGGTGAGTCATATCAAGTAGTTCAAACTTCATATTGCCCTCCTAGAAGTGTTGTTGATACATGGAAATCCAGGCAGAAACAAATTAAGGAGTTGATCCCAAATAATTTAGACTACATGAAGAGTTCATTCCCTTTGTAAAAAATTATGGTTAAGAACCAGTAAGGAATCAAAGGTGATGTGTGGTGGGTAAGTCCAAAGATGTTACTCACTGTTCCACAAAGTACCAGTCACTAATTGATTAACAAATGAAAAAATGTTGGAAGCTAGCAGTTCAAAACATACTGCTTACAAACATATATAAAATACCTCTAATTTCTCATTCTCATGTCTAGTAGATTCGGCCTCTATCGAAGTCAGTAATGAAACTTTCTCAATTTTTTTAGAGTTCTCCAAAGGATAGCTAGTTGGAAGCTTTTTCTCTTTTGATACAAACTGATTCAATGATTTCAAAATCTCATCAAGAAGTACTTAAATAAATTTGCTTGCATTTTAAATAGATTGATGCAAAGGTTTTTTTTAATTACTAGAAAACATACCAGAGAGAATTAGTTTGCATTTGGTTTTGTTTGCATTATCCTTGCTAAGTAATCAATTAACTAAGGGTCTAGCCACAACTTTGCAAACATAATCTTTGATACACCAATGAGGACTTCAAATGGAGTAATGTTGTCTCCAACCACCACCACCTTCTGCTTCTCTAAGTCCACTTCCAACGACCTCACCCCTGCATGGAGATTAAAAGCATGCTAAAAAATAAGACCAATTTTTTTTTAAAAAAAATCTTGAGTCCAATTAAAAAATATACACAATATTATTTGCATGAATTTATTCACAAAAAATTCACACATATCAAAGTATATATAACCAGCATGATTTCTAGTGTAGACATGAATATCCATGCAACCCTCTATTACTGAAGTAATAGTTGATAAATCTCCCCTTGCTCAAATAAAAAAAAAAAAAATTCAGCTTCATTAGTATTATGCAGTATAAGAATAATGAAGGGCAAAATAATATTTATAGAAAAAGTAACATAGTCTTAAGAAAAGGCAAATTGAAAACCAACAATATTTAGAATTCTCTGGCAAATTCAATTTAAGATGACACTTGTTTAGCATTAGGAAATGTTAATGATTTAAATAGGTGAGATGTAATTTAAATACATAAGATGCAACACACGCAGATTATCCAAATGCATAATATGCCCTTATCTAACCTAAATAATATCATCCATTAGCAAACAAAAAGTTCATAATTTTGGATGCTTTGACTGATTACAATTACCAAATACCAGAATAGAAAAAAAGGGCAACACAATTATAAAAAAGAAAGAAAATTGAAATATTTTGACAAGTCTTCAAACAACAAAATTGACAATCATAAAGCACATTAAATGCACATAAAAAAATTGCAAAGAAATATGAGCAATAACAATACCTTGTTGGTGCAGCGGAGACCGGCAAGAGGGGGGTGAATTGCTGAAAACAAAAAATAAAAACTACCCTCCTCGGATTTTAACTCAGAATTTAAAACAGCAATAATAATAGCAACTAAATTAATGAAACAGAAAAAGAAACAGGAACAGAAAATAGACTCAGGGATTTAACCTGGTTACAACCAAGGAGGTTGTTAATCCAGGACAGTAGAAAAGAGCGTAGTAAGAAAATTCTCCTTCTCTAAAGGCGGAGAAGCCTTTTACACTTTTGTAGCTCACTAGTTGCTTAGGAATTGATTACAGATTGATTGCTTGAGTTGTTATTGAATTCCTAGCTCCAGGGGCCTTTATATAGGCCCTGGAAATCTTATCCTGAGAGTCTAAGGCGCCTCCAATATGGTTCAAGGCGCCTCCAACTCGATCTGCGGATAAAACTTTATCCGCAACGCAAACGGTCAAAC
Organism: Zingiber officinale; assembly: GCF_018446385.1. Lineage (NCBI taxonomy): Eukaryota > Viridiplantae > Streptophyta > Magnoliopsida > Zingiberales > Zingiberaceae > Zingiber > Zingiber officinale. The sequence continues at coordinate 81,466,444 of NC_055999.1, read as the reverse complement.
TGGCCTGCTCAAGGCGCCTTAAACAATCCATTCAAGGCGCCTTCAATGTGTTTAAGGCACCTTCAATGTGTTTAAGGCACCTTCAATGTGTTTAATGCGCCTTCAATGTTCCTGCTACAGTAATTTCTGCTACAGTAATTTCTACTACAGTAACTTCCTGCCTCTTTTGACTCCTTTTCTTCTTCACTTTGTCTTCCGAAGCTTCGTTTGTTTGGGTGATTTCGGCCAACCGAAATAGGGCTCACCCGAACCCAATTTCCGGCCTTCTCGAGCAGCCTTCCGTCCTGGCTTAACATCCCTCGAATGCCGCGCATGCTCTTCACGCCCACCGGAGTACTCTTCCGCAGCTCTCTCGTCCTTCGGACGCACCGAGCACGTCAGCTCCCTTCCCGTGCCGTCCTTCTCGCTAGCTGCGTCATCCGCTCGACTTCCTGTGCTCCTAAGCTCCTGCACACTCAGACACAGGGATCAAACACAACAGGACCTAACCAACTTGGTTGATCACATCAAAACTACCACGGGGACCAACAATCTCCCCCTTTTTGATGTGCATCAACCCAAGTTCAAGTTAGGGTTAAAAATAGACATAAATAGTAATTTTAAAGAAAAAAAATTACTAAACTAACAAGTTAAGAATAATTTTTGCAATTAGTAAAATTGCAACACTTTTTATAAAAAAAAAATTTAATTTAAGTTTTCTCTAACTCCCCCTAAACTTGTTCTTTTCTCTCCCCCTTTGATCACAGCAAAAATGGGGTCGTAAGAATTTTCAAGTAAGATTGAAGTTTTTGAAAATTTTCTAAGTTAAAAATGAATTTTTGAAAAAAAAATTGCTAAGTCAAAAAAATTTCTAAGTAAAAAAAATCCTAAGTAAATGTTCAAATGTTCCAAAAAAAATTCTAAGTCAAGTGAATGAACTTTTAGAATTTTCCAGAAGAAAATTTCTAACCCAAAAAAAATTAAGTTAGAATTTTAAAAAAAATTCTAAGGAATTTTTGTTTATTTTAACAAATATTTGATAAACTTTCAAAGCATTATTTAATTCTTGTTTAATGCTTTTTCATAAAGTTAATTAAACATTTTCTTTCAATATTTTAGCTTCCAAGTCGTGGCGAGGCACTAGGCCTTCTTGGTTATTGGAGCAACAACCACTTCCTTAGACAAAGCTTCCATAAAGAATGTCAATGTTTAATTTTCTCACTGTAAGCTTTTAATTTTTGAAAAATTAATTGAGCACAGATTTTGGAACCCAATAGAGGTTCCTTCCTACAGGATTATTCAAAAATCTAGAGGGTACATAGTTTCTTGGTATTTTCCTAAGTTGACCTTGATGCTTCCTTATATACCAATTTAATTTACCATAAATTCTTAATTTTGAATTTGGAAATTGATTTAAGCATGCATCATTTTTCAATTTTTCAATTTTTCAATTTCTAATTTTAAAATTTCATTTTCTGATTTCAAATTTTCATTTTCTTTTTCTAATTTATCTAATTCTCTAGAAAGAGCTTTAATAAATCTAAAAGATTGATTCGGGGTTAGATTGCGTACCTTACTTACCTGATATGGTGACGCTCCCCCTTCACTACAGCTTTCTTCTGACGTTCCTCCCCCTTCGTCGATGCTCATCTCTGAGCTGGACGTTTCTTCTAGCTGATGGTTGGCCATCAGTGCTAGTCCCGAGAATTCTTCGACTTCCGATTCGGAGGATGACGAATCATCCCATGTGGCCTTTAGGTTTTTGTGTTTGGAGGGTTCTGGCTTCTTGTACTTTACCCTTTCTTTCTCCTTTCTCTTTAGCTTTGGGCAGTCATCTTTGATGTGCCCCTCTTCGTTGCAGTTGTAGCAACGAACCGTCCTCTTCTTTCGATGATGCCTCTGCGATTTAAATTTGTTAGTACTAAAAAACTTATTGAAGCGTCTTACCAGTAGTGCTGCTTCGGATTCGTCGACTGAGACTTCGGAGTCAGAACTGTTCATCTTTGCCTTTAAGGCAATGTTCTGACTTGTCTTCTCTGCTCTGTTGGGTTCTGAAACTCGAGATTCGTGAAGTTCAAAAGTGGAAAATAATTGTTCTAAAGTGCTTACCTCGAAGTCCTTAGAGATGTAATACGCATCTACTAAGGAGGCCCACTCTGGAGTTCTCGGGAAGGCATTGAGCGCGTATCGGATGGAATCCCGGTTGGTTACCTCTTCTCCAAGGTTCGTTAGTTGCGTTATCAGCTCCTTGATTCTCGCTTGGAGTTGCGCTACCTTCTCGCCTTGGTTCATCCGGAGGTTCGTTAACTGGTTCCGGAGGATATCGTGCTTCGCTTCGGAAGTACCTTCGTGAAGCTCCAGGAATTTTTCCCAGAGATCTTTCGTGGAGTCGTAGCTTCCGATCCGATTTACCTCCTGCGGCGGTAGAACGCTGAGTAGGTGGAACTCAGCCTTTCCGTTAGCGACAAAGTCTGCTTGCTCCTTTTTCGTCCAGGTATTTTCCTCCTTGTCTTTCGGAACTACATAGCCATATTTCATTATTAAAAGAATGTCAAATTCGGTTTTAAAAAATACCTCCATTTTGCGCTTCCATGTGGCGAAGTCTCCGTCAAACTTCGGGGGATGGATGTTCGCTCCGGCCATCGTCTTAATCGTAGTGCTTCAGTTGGCGGTTAGTCCTTCTGAGGCGATCAGGCTCTGATACCACTTGTTGGTGCAGCAGAGACCGGCAAGAGGGGGGTGAATTGCTGAAAACAAAAAATAAAAACTACCCTCCTCTAATTTTAACTCAGAATTTAAAACAGCAATAATAATAGAAACTAAATTAATGAAACAGAAAAAGAAACAGGAATAGAAAATAGACTCAGGGATTTAACCTGGTTACAACCAAGGAGGTTGTTAATCCAGGACAGTAGAAAAGAGCCTAGTAAGAAAATTCTCCTTCTCTGAAGGCGAAGAAGCCTTTTACACTTTTGTAGCTCACTAGTTGCTTAGGAATTGCTTACAGATTGATTGCTTGAGTTGTTATTGAATTCCTAGCTCCAGGGGCCTTTATATAGGCCCTGGAAATCTTATCCCGAGAGTCCAAGGTGCCTCCAACAGGGTTCAAGGCGCCTCCAACTCGATCTCCGGATAAAACTTTATCCGCAACGCAAACGGTCAAACTGGCCTGTTCAAGGCGCCTTAAACAATCCATTCAAGGCGCCTTCAATGTGTTTAAGGCGCCTTCAATGTTCCTGCTACAGTAATTTCTGCTACAGTAATTTTTGCTACAGTAGCTTCCAGCCTCTTTTGACTCCTTTTCTTCTTCACTTTGTCTTCCGAAGCTCCGTTTGTTTGGGTGATTTCGGCCAACCGAAATAGGGCTCACCCGAACCCAATTTCCGGCCTTCCTCGAGCAGCCTTCCATCCTGGCTTAACGTCCCTCGAACGCCGGGCATGTTCTTCACGCCCACCGGAGTACTCTTCCACAGCTCTCTCGTCCTTCGGACGCACCGAGCCCGTCGGCTCCCTTCCCGTGCCGTCCTTCTCGCTAGCTGCGTCTTCCGCTCGACTTCTTGTGCTCCTAAGCTCCTGCACACTCAGACACAGGGATCAAACACAACAGGACCTAACCAACTTGGTTGATCACATCAAAACTACCACGGGGACCAACATACCTTAGCTGCATCAATACCATCACGATAAAATTGACATATTTTCCAAGTGCTGAAATAGCATTATCATTACATTATCTGATTACAATGCATCAGGATGTCCAATCACATTATTCAAACTAAAGAGAGCCTCTATACAAAAAGAAATATTGGAAAAATTATTATTAGCAGCAGCATTGAGGCATTAACTTGTATGTAAAAAACATCTTATATATAAAGCTACCTCCAATCTCTAAATTTGTAACACCCCAAATTTTCCTATTTCAAGTTCTAAATATCCTTAAAAATATTTAGAAATGCTTTTAAAATATTCTAGAGATTTTTAGAAATTTTTAGAGTATTTTTATGTAATTTTTGGAGGTCGTTTGGTATTTTTACTAAACGAAGGAAGTTCCAAAAAAAAAAAATGTTCAAGTCGATATTCGAACCGTGGACCTCGGACTTGACCCGAGACTTAATCAAACTCAGCCAACCAACTGGTCTGCAAATGTTTTGTTAGCCAATTATGGAATGAAATACATTTAAGTAGTAGTTAGGAGCTTTTAATAAAAAAGGGTGTTCGACAGGATTCGAACCCATGACTCCAATCACGAGCCAAGTCGTGGCTAACCAAGTGTGCTGTGGATGTTTAGTAAACAAATTTACAATGACCAGGTCTTAAACCATAACAGAAACGCTAGGCTATAAGAGAGATAAGTTGATATTGGTTTTTGGCCGAACTCTAAATCCCTCTCTTCCTCTTCTCTCTCGTTCCCGACGCGGTGGTTTTCTTCTCTCAGGCAAAATCCGCAACAAGAGCTAGGGCTACTCCGGCGGCCGGTTGAGAAGGTTTTCTGAGAGCCATTCACATCGTTGAGGTCACCTTGCCGAGGAGAGCACATAGAGGTGAGAAAGAGGCCGAGATTTTCAGCCCTCCGAAACCCTAGAAGTCCTTCCTCTTCGGTTTGAATCCAAGAACCCTAGTAAGTTGCTACTCACCTGCAGTAGGAGTAGTTTCCGCAATTTTGCTTTCTTCTTTTCCTTGCCGAGCATGAACAATCCTCTTTGTGGCATTGATTTCGTGAATATTTCCTCTTGTTTTCTCTAGACAGATTTGGAAGGTAGGAGTTTAGATTTGGATTTGAGGTTTTAGTGGTGAAGAGTGGTTGTTTTCTGAGTTAGTTTTAATTTGCTAGACAATTGGAATTGTTGTGTCGGGTTGCTTGTGCTAGTTTGGCGTGTATTGTTTTCACGGAGAGTTACGGTTGCTGAGCAGATTGGAAGTAATGTTTTGGGTGTAAAGTGTTTTGCTCCATGTGTGGGTTTTAATTTGTGCCTAATGGAATTTCTTTTTGGGTTAACAGTACCGTGCTTGATTAGTTTGGGATACATTCAACAGAATCTAAACTTAAGATGAGTTAAGCTTTGATTGGTAGTGTTCTACTATTTCTTATGTTCCTGTGGAGTTTAGATTTTCTTTGCTGTAATGCGTAATGGAGGTAAAACAAGATTAAGGTCAATGAGTTATCCTTGTGTGTTTTTCCTCATGCTTTGGCTGCTGTAAAGAATTGTTTAGATGGACAAGAATAGTTATAATTCTGGGATTTTAGAAAGGTTTGGATGAAATTGGTTTGATGTAAGTTTGGGTTCTATATTTAGGAAGATAATTCCTGTACCGATTATTGAGGTTAGTTTAGTCTAAAGGTGAGAAGTATGTGAGTGATTTAGTTATGCAAGTAATAAGCTCAGAATAGAAGTTTAGTTTAGAAGATGAGAAAAGAGATTTACATGTTGATCAATGTAGATTTTATAAAGTATTAATATGCAGATTTTAGTTAAGCTTAAGATGCATATTTTTGATAAGCTTAGTATGCAAATCTTAGATAAGCTTAGTATGCAGATTTTGTTAAGCTTAGTATGCAGATTTTAGATAAGCTTGGTATGCAGATTTTAGATAAGCTTAATATGCAGATTTTAGTTAAGCTTAATATGCAGATTTCTGTTTAAACTTGTATGCAGATTTTGTTTAAGCATTGCAGTGTTAGAATTTGTTTAAACATTTCAGTTTTGTAAGAAGCATTCTTTTATAAGAAAAGTATAAGAAGGATTAAGAAAAGAAAGAAAAAGGCCAAGGCCTTAAGTAGATCCCAAAGTCAAGACTTTAGGGATTTTGGCACACAAGGTGCTAAAGAAAAATGCCAAGGCATTATATATTAGAAGTATTAAAAGAGAACAAGTATTTTACTTTTATCAGTGGCACTGTACTGGACTCTCAGATGTCCTTGGGTTGGGCTCCCATAGTCGTCCCTAGGTTTAGATAACCTAGTATGTAGGGCTCTCAGTAGTCCTTGGGCTGGGCTCCCATAGTCGTCCCTAGGTTTAGATAACCCAGTAAACCCTACTAGATTCGGGACCAGCTATCTCGGGTCCAGTTAGGGATGCGCGCATAGCAAGTACAATTGTCGGGCCCAAGAAGAAAGTTGATTATTATTTTGAAGTATTATAAGTATAAGTTTTTTTTTGAACAAGTAAAATAAGTTTCACATAAGTATTAAAGGATAAGTCTTTAAGCAAGTGAAATAAAATTCAGAAGATGTTTAGAATTCAGTAAGTTTAGTTCTTTATGCTAGCATGATTGTATAGATTTACTTTACATGTTTAGCCTTTCAGTATGTTTCTTTTATTAGTAGATGAGCATGAGTAGTCTTCAGTAAGTAATCAGTTAGATCATGTTTTACATATATGTACATTCATATCGAGATTTTGTGAGTTAGATAGCGCTTACTAAGCATTTCGCTTATAGTTTGCATTTCCTCTTACTGCAGATAAAGGAAGACGACGAGGAGGTGCGGATGATGTGTGATGCCAGGACTATGGAAGTCTTGGGACTAGAAAGGAGTTCCTTTAGTCTTCTTTCCTTATTCTTTTTTTTAGCTTCCACATTTTAGTTATTGTAAACATTTGAGACTGTACTTTACACTCCGTGTCATTCAAGTTTATTTTTGTTCTAGGTTGCATGTAGGATGAGTTCAGTTTAGTAAGTAGATATTTGTGTGTTTGATACTTATTTGACTGCGTGGGTGTTTGATAAATGTTCCAGCCGCCTGTGGCTGATATATACTATGTTTGTATCTCAGTTTATGGTCACCAGTATAGGGGAGACTCTGTCGAAATTTTTCGGTAGAGACTCTTTGTGGTTTCGATCATACCAGTTATGTAGAGTTAGTAGTTAAGTAACGGTCACCTTAGAGAGTAATATAGTATAGTAAGAAGGGTGGTCATTACAGTTGGTATCAGAGCAGTTCCCATTCTCTAGCATCACACATCAGCACCATCCTTGCCGTCTTCAAGTAAGAAAGTATTTAAGTTTTTTCTTTTATGCTTTCTTTATTATTTGCAGTATAGAGTAATTGCTTATATGCGCTTTAGTAAGATAGAAGTTTTGTTTCTCTTGTATTCATATACATAAGTATGTTTAGAAAGGATAGAGAAGATATCAAGCCTTCCAAGGACCACTAATGGGTACGATGCAATATGAATAATAGAGGACCGAGAAGTTATGAGACTAAAGAACAAAGAGTACCATTAGTGAAAGTCATTTAGAACTAGAAGCACGAGGAAGTTAGTTAGGACCGTAAGGACAGTATAAGACAGAGATATCCAGAATTATTCTAAGTTCGAGGACGAACTTTTTATAAGGTAGGGAGAATTGTAACACCCCAAATTTCCCTATTTCGAGTTCTAAATATCCTTAAAAAATATTTAGAAATGCTTTTAAAATATTCTAGAGATTTTTAGAAATTTTTAGAGTATTTTTATGTAATTTTTGGAGGTCGTTTGGTATTTTTACTAAACGAAGGAAGTTCCAAAAAAAAAAAAATGTTCAAGTCGAGATTCGAACCGTGGACCTCAGACTTGACCCGAGACTTAATCGAACTCAGCCAACCAACTAGTCTGCAAATGTTTTGTTAACCAATTATGGAATGAAATACATTTAAGTACTAGTTAGGAGCTTTTAATAAAAAAGGGTGTTCGGTAGGATTCGAACTCGTGACTCCAATCACGAGCCAAGCTGTGGCTAACCAAGTGTGCTGCGGATGTTTCGTAAACAAATTTACAATGACTAGGTCTTAAACCATAACAGAAACGCTAGGCTATAAGAGAGATAAGTTGATATTGGTTTTTGGCCGGACCCTAAATCCCTCTCTTCCTCTTCTCTCTCGTTCCCGACACGGCGGTTTTCTTCTCTCAGGCGAAATCCGCAACAAGAGCTAGGGCTACTCCGGCGGCCGGTTGAGAAGGTTGTCCGAGAGACATTCACATCGTTGAGGTCACCTTGCCGAGGAGAGCACATAGAGGTGAGAAAGAGGCCGAGATTTTCAGCCCTCCGAAACCCTAGAAGTCCTTCCTCTTCGGTTTGAATCCAAGAACCCTAGTAAGTTGCTACTCACCTGCAGTAGGAGTAGTTTCCGTGATTTTGCTTTCTTCTTTTCCTTGCCGAGCATGAACAATCCTCTTTGTGGCACTGATTTCGTGAAGATTTCCTCTTGTTTTCTCTAGACAGATTTGGAAGGTAGGAGTTTAGATTTGGATTTGAGGTTTTAGTGGTGAAGAGTGGTTGTTTTCTAAGTTAGTTTTAATTTGCTGGACAATTGGAATTGTTGTGTCAAGTTGCTTGTGCTAGTTTGGCGTGTATTATTTTCACGGAGAGTTACGGTTGCTGAGCAGATTGGAAGTAATGTTTTGGGTGTAAGGTGTTTTGCTCCATGTGTGGGTTTTAATTTGTGCCTAATGGAATTTCTGTTTGGGTTAACAGTACCGTGCTTGATTAGTTTGGGATACATTCAACAGAATCTAAACTTAAGATGAGTTAAGCTTAGATTGGTAGTGTTCTATTATTTCTTATGTTCCTGTGGAGTTTAGTTTTTCTTTGCTGTAATGCGTAATGGAGGTAAAACAAGATTAAGGTCAATGAGTTATCCTTGTGCGTTTTTCCTCATGCTTTGGCTGCTGTAAAGAATTGTTTAGATGGGCAAGAATAGTTATAATTCCGGGATTTTAGAAAGGTTTGGATGAAATTGGTTTGATGTAAGTTTGGGTTCTATATTTTGGAAGATAATTCCTGTACCGATTATTGAGGTTAGTTTAGTCTAAAGGTGAGAAGTATGTGAGTGATTTAGTTATGCAAGTAATAAGTTCAGAATAGAAGTTTAGTTTAGAAGATGAGAAAAGAGATTTACATGTTGATCAATCTAGATTTTATAAAGTATTAATATGCAGATTTTAGTTAAGCTTAAGATGCAGATTTTTGATAAGCTTAGTATGTAGATCTTAGATAAGCTTAGTATGCAGATTTTGTTAAGCTTAGTATGCAGATTTTAGATAAGCTTGGTATGCAGATTTTAGATAAGCTTAATATGCAGATTTTAGTTAAGCTTAATATGCAGATTTCTGTTTAAACTTGTATGCAGATTTTGTTTAAGCATTGCAGTGTTAGAATTTGTTTAATCATTTCAGTTTTGTAAGAAGCATTCTTTTATAAGAAAAGTATAAGAAAGATTAAGAAAAGAAAGAAAAAGGCCAAGGCCTTAAGTAGATCCCAAAGTCAAGACTTTAGGGATTTTGGCACACAAGGTGCTAAAGAAAAATGCCGAGGCATTATATATTAGAAGTATTAAAAGATAACAAGTATTTTACTTTTATCAGTGACACTGTACTGGACTCTCAGATGTCCTTGGATTGGGCTCCCATAATCGTCCCTAGGTTTAGATAACCTAGTATGTAGGGCTCTCAGTAGTCCTTGGGCTGGGCTCCCATAGTCGTCCCTAGGTTAAAATAACCTAGTAAACCCTACTAGATTCGGGACCAGCTATCTCGGGTCTAGTTAGGGATGCGCGCATAGCAAGTACAGTTGCCGGGCCCAAGAAGAAAGTTGATTATTATTTTGAAGTATTATAAGTATAAGTTTTTTTTTGAACAAGTAAAATAAGTTTCATATAAGTATTAAAGGATAAGTCTTTAAGCAAGTGAAATTAGATTTATAAGATGTTTAGAATTCAGTAAGTTTAGTTCTTTATGCTAGCATGATTGTATAGATTTACTTTACATGTTTAGCCTTTCAGTATGTTTCTTTTATTAGTAGATGAGCATGAGTAGTTGTAAAATACCGGAAAAATGAAGAATAATAATAGGGGAATTTTTCGAAATTTTTAGAAATTTTTTGAGAATTTTTCGGAGCTCGTATGAACGAGTTTACGGGAATAAAAACAAGGCCCCGGGAAGGCCTGTTTGGGCTACCATATTTTAAAGAGGAAATGTTTATTTTCCTTAAATAATTTCCTTTTTCTTTAATTTATTTTTTTTACTTTTCTTTTATTTTTCTTCTTCTCCTCTCCCACGCCGCTTCCCTCTCCCTCACTGCCGAACCCGAAGCCGCGTGCCCTAACCGCCGTCGGCCCTCTCCGCAGTCCCCCTCTGCTGCCGGTGACGAGAGCCACCTCTCCTCTTCCTCTTGCCGACGCAGAAGATGATCCTCCTCCCCTCTGCCCTAACGCCGGCAGTCGAGCCCTATCCGCCGCTGAGATCAGGAACGCCGATGCGCAGAGATCACGCCGTGCCCTAGCCAACTCGGCATTGACCTCTCCTACCATGCCTAGCTTTCCTCTCGCCTCTCCTGTGCCCTAGCGCCGGCCACCAGACTTGATCCTGCGCCTCTCCCCTCTACCGATCTCCGGTTCTTCTCCGATTGACGACGTCGTCGGCTATCGCCAGAGCTGGAGAGACCCTCTATCGCGGAGGTCATGCCCTAGCCCTCTGCTATGATTTGGCAGCACAACTGCCACCTTCCTTCCGTGCCCTAGCAGCGATTCTTGAAGGTAAGGGTTGAGGATTTGATTCTATGCTCAGTTATGGAAGTGTTGATTTTGATCTAGGGGTGTTGGGTTGCAGATTGTTAGTTGTGGAAATTCTTGTGGGGTGGAGGATTGCTGCTAGAGTTCGTACAAGTCATCTTTTCCGGCAGCAACCTTCTCCAGCAGCGTATCATCAGCTGAGGATTCAAAGGAGGTAAGTTGTTAGTTAAATGTTATGAATCAAGAATTTGAGTTGAATTCTTGGTTGTGGTTCTATGGATATTGATTTGGAATGTTTGAATGGAAAGGTGCAGCAGGTTTACTATGGTTTTGGCTGAGTTTCCAGCAGCATACAGTTTCATCTCTTCAATTGTGGGTCAACAACAATTCATCTAGTTTTAGGTGAGTTTTGAAGTTTTATTCTTGTCTACATTTGGATGTGAGTAGTGTGATGTGGATAGGATGAATGATTGTTGGTTGGATTATCAGATGTGGTGGTTTGGTTAGTTGTAGACGATGATGTTTGATTGTTGTGGATTTATGATGAAAATCTTATTGATTGATTGATGTAGAAGGTCACATGATCATTTATAAGATTATGAGATTAGTATCATGATTTGTTATGATGGATTGTTAATTAAATTGACATTGTGATAAATTGAAGAGTTTATGAATGATATAATCATTGGATTGATTATAAAATGTGGAGTGTCTTGGAAAGATTAAAGGATTCATGGATGGTTTGATTTGGGTTTTCCCTAATTAGGTTGAGTTGAGATTTAGCTAATTGTTGCATATGTAATTAGCTAAATTATAATCATGTGATTTGCAGGACGTTGATTCGAGATGAGCACTTCGACATAGAGGTTGATTAGCTCGATCTGCATTGGAGGCGGGTACCTTGACTTATCTTTTTGATATGTCTTGTTGATATGTCTAGTAGGTTATAGCCTTTAGTAATAATTATGTTCGTCCTTGTTTCGGTACGTCACTACCGGATACCTGTTACATGCTTGTTTGCTCACTTGATATGCATTTTATGCTAGTACCCACATGATTATATATATATATATATATATATATATGCTCAGAGAGGTAGTGACATACCATGCTTGTTATGTTCAGGACCTAGGTTTTGATATCTTATCTGACCTGTGTACTTTAGATCTTCTTATTTGACCATCGATATTACGGTACTCATTTTATATATATGGATATGGTTATGCTGATCAGTTTATTGCTATGCTTAGTGTCATGCATCATGATTGCATGCTGCGCGATAGTCCGCTCCATTATTGTTGAGCACATCGCCAGTTACATGGAATTGCACACACCACCACTCATGGGTTAGTGTCGATTCAGGCAGTGTATGTTGCAGTAGGGACTTTGTTTGGCTCCGTTGGTCCGCTCATGGGTAGCGTGATGCAACGTGTTAGCCAGCAGGGATTCCTCCCCGTCATCATGTACCGGGAGTTGAGAGCATCGCGCTCCCCCATTTATGATTTGGGGTAGGAGGATAGGTGTACTCCGACAGCATTTCGTCCACTCGGTCACTCATGAGGAGCAGTGATGGCAGAGTGCACGGTTGTCACAGCCCTACCCACTCGGTCTCACCATCGTGTGTGAGATGGCTGACTGGTAGTAGGGGTGACCAGGACATGTCATTGGCATCATACGCATTGATGCATTTACTGCTTGTGTTTGCTGCACTTATATGCTGCATTTGGATGGATGCATATGTTTGACATGCATACAGGATTTATGACACTTCCGGTCTGACGACCTGATTATTCGGATAGGTGGCCCTGGTGAGTATAGTACTCTTCAGCCTTTTCTATTATGCATTACCTTCTTTTGTTCAGGAGACTGTACTCCATAGTTATTACTATTTGTTATAGATTACTATACATGTCAACTAGGTATCTGCTGAGTTGTTGAACTCACCCCCGTGGACACTATCTTTTTCAGGTACTAGGTTGTTTATGGAGACGCATGGAGTATCCTGGCTGCCGGTCCCCACATCACATCAGAAGACATGTCTACGCTTTTGTGTATTTTTACTTCGGTATTTATAATTGGTGTAATTAGTGTAGTATTCCGATTTTGTTTCTGGAGTTGTTATATTGTTGTGTTGTGTAAGCCTAGCCGGCTAGCAGTTTTAGTTTTGGGTTGTATGTGTTGTCCTTTTCCGCTGTGTTTGTGGTTTTTAGTACAGCTGAGTAGGCTGTTAAATATATATATAACTGCGTGGTTGTTTATTTTTGTTCCATCCGAGTGGGCTGATGATACAAACTGCGTGGTTGTGTGTATATTCCAGCCGCTTGTGGCTGATGTATATTTTGTATGTAGAATTGCTTCAGATTGTCACCCGTACAGGGGAAGTGCTGCCGAAATTTCTTCGGACAGGGACTCCCTCGGGACGTGACAATAGTCTTCAGTAAGTAATCAGTTAGATCATGTTTTACATATATGTACATGCATATCGAGATTTTGTGAGTTAGATAGCGCTTACTAAGCATTTCGCTTATAGTTTGCATTTCCTCTTATTGCAGATAAAGGAAGACGACGAGGAGGTGCGGATGATGTGTGATGTCAGGATTATGGAAGTCTTGGGACTAGAAAGGAGTTCCTTTAGTCTTCTTTCCTTATTCTTTTTTTTAGCTTCCGCATTTTAGTTATTGTAAACATTTGAGACTGTACTTTACACTCCGTGTCATTCAAGTTTATTTTTGTTCTAGGTTGCATGTAGGATGAGTTCAGTTTAGTAAGTAGATATTTGTGTGTTTGATACTTATTTGACTGCGTGGGTGTTTGATAAATGTTCCAGCCGCCTGTGGCTGATGTATACTATGTTTGTATCTCAGTTTATGGTCACCAGTATAGGGGAGACTTTGTCGAAATTTTTCGATAGAGACTCTTCATGGTTTCGATCATACCGGTTAAGTAGAGTTAGTAGTTAAGTAACGGTCACCTTAGAGAGTAATATAGTATAGTAAGAAGGGTGGTCGTTACAAAATTATCTATTACACCAAATGAAAATATGGTTCAACCAATGTTTCTTTTGAGTCACAGAGACAAGATTAGGTTTTTGTTCCCAACTGAGTTCCTTTGGTCACATTGAACACTCCTTTAGAGCAACAATGCAACAAGCATTGGAGACTATAAGAAATTACTCTAAACTCCTAGTAAATACCATCTACTACAAACAATCTAAATTTCACAAAAACTTCATTTATGCTAGATAAAAATCTTGTATTTACCGTGTCCAAATGAGAGAATTCTCACTGAAACCCATAATTTTTTCTGTCAAAACCAATATTACTATTACACAACAGTAAAACGTTGTAGGAGTGGCCACTTACATATAAGCACACTGTTAGACTGTTAGCAACTAAACAACCAAAATTATATTCACACGACTACTCACAGTCCCAGACTTGCCCTAGTCCATTCAAGACTCCATTAATTCTATTAACAATCCCTTATTAATGCTTAAAATGTAGACAAAATGGTAAAATTTGTACAGTGCTTAACGTTACCATGTAATCTTTACCCTGCTTCTGCCAACGCAAATTAGTTCTAGTACCGCAGTTCCTGCAAATAGCCCAGTAGCATCATCGCCTGTGAAGCAATTCTAACGTTGGTAAGATGATTAATAGAAGATTGAGTAAAGGAAAAACAAGCAAAAGAGATACCTTGCGCTTTGCCCTCGATGAGCTCGACTGCGACAGAGCAACCAGCGGTGGAATTAGGCCTTTACCCACTAGGAGCCCTTGGTTATAGGGTCTTTTGGTGGCAAGTTGTAGCAACACATGCACAACGAATTCTCTCCCAGTTGTTGGTCCTATTTCCTTTCCTCCATGAGCACCGCAATCCCACCCGCCGCCACCACCGCCTCCCTCCCCTCCAGTATTGCTGCCAGGCTTCCAAGTGTTAGCTAGAGCCCTAGAGCCAATCATTTGATGATTGTATTTTGGACTTATTTTATCATATTCTATATAAATTAAGGCATTTGGTTTTTGGTTATTATACTTACTTGTATTGGTGCCAAATAAACTAAGTATAATAACGTCCTTGAGTAGACGGTTCTTACCTATATCAATCGGTTAGTTGAACCGATAGTGAGATGATATAGGGAACACTACTCTTAATCATTCCTAGTCGAGTATTAACATTCAGGGACAATGTTAATGCAATAAGACTAGCATGTAGGTCAACTCGATGACTTGATCTCACAAGTCATGGATATGGAGATATCAAGTTGACACATGGGTATGCATTGGAGAATGTATACTGAATGACCCGCCATGAGAAAATATCATGGATCATTATATGAGTGTCATATACTTTCTCATGTGACTATTAGTATGACTATTGGTCCTTAGACCTGAAGTCACCATGGTTCCCTACATAAGGAGTTATGTACTTTGGTTTCGTCAAACGTCACCCGTAACTGGGTGGACTATAAAGGCGATTACTGGGTATAAAACAAATTATACAGAGGGATGTGAGTGATGTAGATGGGATCTATCCCTCCTATATGACGGGAGAGACATCGATATTCTTGATAGAGTGAGACCACGAAGTGCATGACCATGCCCAAATGAGTCAATATAGGATATTGAGCTCATTTGATTTAGTGAGTCTACTTGGAGTTCAAGATTTAGATTGGCCAGAGGATGACACGGTCTATGCCTCACATTGACCAATCTAGATGTCTAGGATAGAAGGACACTTGTCATATATTGTGAGGAGTCACAATTAGTAGTCACAAGGTGATGTTGGATCTCAACATTCTTGTAACTTGGGTAGTAATGATGTGTTGCTAGATACCGATCATTACTTACGCTCCTAAATGATTTTAGGGCATTGCCAACGTTACAAGAACCTATAGGGTCACACACTAAGGACAATTAGATGGAGATTAGGTTCATATGATGAACCAAGAGGATTAGATTCATTTGATGAATCAAATTGGATTAAGAGTAATTCTAATTGGGCTAACTTGAGTTGGACTCAAGTTGATTCATGTGTTCAATGAGTCTAATTTAGATTATGACTCATTGAATCAATTTAGTTAAATGAATTAGATTCTTTATATTAAGTTGGCTTGAATCAAATGGTTGGATTCGATCAACCATGGAAGAGATTTTGTCAAGTTTGACTTGACTTGAGAGGAAGAGGAAGAGTCAAGTTTGACTTGACTAATCGTCACATCATTAGTGAGATGGCAAGATGTGGACCAATGATGATGTGCCACATCATCAAAGTGTGCCACCTCATGGGAGTTACAACTCCATTCTCTTTAATGGCTACATTTAATGAGAATGGGAGTTACACCTTGGAGAGGTGGCCGGCCACTTATGGTTTTGAATGGAATTCATTTTTCATTCAAGTGTATATTGATTCCTTCTTCTTCCTTGAGTTCTTCTTGCTCTCTCCCTCTCCTCTTCTTGCCGTGACCTATTAAGGTGCTAGCACACCTTTGTTTAGGTCTTCTCCACCTAAGTTGTCCATGTGGATACTTCTAGAGGACCGTACGCTTGACGGTCTAGCGATCCGGCATTTTGGACGAGCGGGATACGCGAAAGGCACGCTTCAAAGGTATAAAAATGTTTTCTTCCTTTGTAGATCTACTGTAGATTGAAGCTTTAAACTCGTACTCATATCTTCGAAAGTTTTCTTCGCACGAGATGCAATGGCTAGGGGGTTTCTGGATTTCCGTGACGCGAAAAAGTGATTTTCGCGGCCCGAAAAATCCAACAGTGGTTTTAGAGCCACGTGCGAAGCGAGTACTTGTTTCAATTAATATTTTTGTGAAAAATATGCATACTGTAACATTCTGTGAATTTCCTAATTTTTATGATTTTATGGGTATTTTTCTCGTAAAAGCGAAGCACAAGTGTTTCGGCACTTATAGGCTTCGACTACCGAGAAGAATTTTCCAAAACGGTATTGTTTCGACCCAAAATCTTTTGGGACAGCGGGCTAAGGCACTCTTGGATCGCTTAGGAGCAACTCGCGATGGTTAGATCGCGGGTAGGGGTACTGCCCCTAACCCCGCAAGTGGATTTTCTCCGCGATTGCGCCCGAAATCGCTAATCGGGACCGCCGGGAAAAATTTACTCATAAAATCTGTAAAATTATGAAAAATTACAGAAAAATATGAAAAATATATAATTTTGAATTATATATTATTTTTGTGATAGTCATGGCCCAAAGACCCAATTCGATTGGACAATTGTGTTGTAATTCATAATACGGCCTGCGTGCCGTTATGTGATGTGCGTGCTGTATTTATCTTATTTTTATTTATTTTATTTTTTGCGACCTGCGCGTCGTGCCTTCCTTTTATTCTGGTTGTAAATTATATTTAGACTCGAATGTAACTCGAGTTTCAAAATTGTAATGTAATTTTGAAGCGGTGGAAGGTCCACACGAGACGGAGTTACGAGGAGGGCGCGAGCAACATAAGGTGATCAAAGGAAGAAGCTTGAGAAGCTGTTGACCTTAGGTTGACCATCCGATCTTCTCATTGGCTTGAGAAGATCATAGTAGGGCCATGACACAATCACAAAATAATTTAATTAATTGCTTATATGTATGTGATGCATGTTTAATTAAGTAGTTAATTAGTGCCTAGCGATTAGATAAGATCTAAATCATGCACATGATGCACCCCACGATTAGATTAGATCTAAATCAAGTATTTGATACGCATCATCATTAGGATTAGATCTAAATCACGTCAACTCTAATGCCTACCGTGCCATGATACCTACTACTACCTCGATCGCATGTAGTTATTGAATCTGCCAAAGCAGAGCAACACATACTATCTTGGTAGGGTACGGAGGGACAATCTTGGTCCCGCCTATCAACGCATGGGTGAGTACAACTCAATTAGATTGAGTATTCCTAGTTAACTCGGTTGGATCGAGTATAACTATAGGCATTCTTCCAACGGTTGGAAAGTTAGGTCAAAATCACATATATATTAACTCTCGGGCGTATTAGCCAAAGCTAACTCGAGTTTTAATATAAATGCGGATTTTGATTCTATAAACAAGAGTTGCATAGAGATGTAATTGGTAATCGTTACCTACCGATCATATTAAGTCTTGGGCGTATTAGCCAAAGCTAACTCAAGGGTTAGTATGATGTGGATCTTGTCCCACATGAATTATAGAATTCAGTGGGAGCATCATTTAGTTAAAGGCCTAATTAAATGATCAAGAATATGATACTTATTTCTGCATTTATTTCTGTTGTAGAATTTTCATGACGTCGAACACGAACATCTTCTCCCTGCGATCTGTCCTCGAGAAGGACAAGCTCAACGGAGCAAACTTCCTGGACTGGTACAGGAACCTGAGAATAGTTCTCACCCAAGAACGTAAACTGTACGTTCTGGAGCAGCCCATTCTGGAGGCTCCTCCTGCCAATGCCCCGCGAGCTGACAAAGATGCTTACAAGAAGCATCAAGATGACGCATTAGATGTGTCCTATCTAATGCTCGTGACCATGAACTCTGAGCTTCAGAAGCAACACGAGTTAATGGGCGTTTATGATATGGTTGAACATCTTCGTCAGCTGTATCAAGGACAAGCGAGGCATGAGAGATTTGAGATCTCAAGGGCACTATTTCAGTGCAAGATGTCAGACGGGGCTCCCGTAGGCCCATATGTACTCAAAATGATTAGGTACATAGAGAACCTACAAAGGTTGGGGTTCCCTCTTGGCCAAGAGCTGGCTACTGACCTGATCTTGCAATCCTTGCCGGATAGCTACAGTCAATTCGTTCTAAACTACAATATGAACGAGATTGACAAGCCACTGCCCGAGCTGCTTAGCATGTTAAGAACTGCTGAGCTGAACCTTAAGAAGGCTAAGCCCAACACTGTTCTGATGGTTCAGAAACATAAGGGCAAGGGCAAGCCCAAAGGCAAGGGAAAGTCCCAAGCCAAGGGCAAAGGCAAGGCACTGAAGCCTAAAGGAGGGGTCGCCAAGGATGCTACCTGCTTCCACTGCGGTCAGACCGGGCACTGGAAGAGGAACTGCAAGGTATACTTGGAGGATCTTAAGAAGAAGCGAAGTGAGACTTCCACTTCAGGTATATATGTTATAGAAGTCAATCTATCTATTTCTACATCATGGGTATTAGATACTGGATGTGCTTCTCACATTTGTACTGATGTGCAGGCGCTGAGAAATAGCAAGGCATTGACAAAGGGCGAGGTGGACCTACGAGTAGGCAATGGAGCACGGGTTGCTGCTGTTGATGTAGGGACTTAGTTTCTATCTCTGCCCTCTGGGCTTGTACTAGAGTTAGTCGATTGTTGTTATGTGTCTGCATTAACTAAGAACATTATATCAGTTTCTTGTTTGTACAAGAAAGGTTTCTCGTTTACTATAAAGAACAAATATTGTTCCGTCTATTTAAACGATAAGTTCTATTGTAGTGCACCTCTGATAAACGGACTCTATATTCTAGACCTTGAAAGCCCTATCTATAACATAAATACCAAGAGGTTCAAGTCAAATGACATGAACCAAACCTACCTCTGGCACTGTCACTTAGGTCATATAAATGACAAGCGCTTATCCCAGCTCTATAAGGATGGTTTGCTGGACTCATTTGATTTTGAATCATATGAGGTATGTGAGTCATGCCTACGAGGCAAGATGACCAAGACTCCCTTCAGTGGGCACAGTGAGAGAGCGACTGATTTGTTAGGACTCATACATAGTGATGTATGTGGCCCTTTCAATGTCGCTGCTAGAGGCGGTTATAGGTACTTCATCACATTTACTGATGACTTCAGTAAATATGGTTATGTGTACTTGATGACACATAAGTCTGAATCATTTGAAAAGTTCAAAGAATTCAAGAATGAAGTACAGAACCAGCTTGGCAAGAGTATTAAGATACTTCGATCAGATCGAGGTGGAGAATACCTTAGCCATGAGTTTCGTGACTACCTAGCTGAGTGTGGGATTCTATCCCAACTCACTCCTCCTGGAACACCACAGTGGAATGGTGTATCCGAAAGGAGGAATCGTACCCTATTAGATATGGTGCGATCTATGATAAGTCACACTGATCTTCCGACATTTCTTTGGGGCTATGCTCTAGACACGGCAGTTTTTATACTCAACCGAGTTCCATCCAAGGCCGTGATAAAGACTCCATATAGGATATGGACTGGGAGAGATGCCCAGGTGTCTTTCATGAGGATTTGGGGTTGTGAGGCTTACGTTCGACGTCAAGTCTCAGACAAGTTAGGACCCAAATCCGACAAGTGCTATTTTATTGGATATCCCAAGGAAACTAAGGGATATTACTTCTACATTCCCAGTCAGCACAAGGTAGTTGTGGCAAAGACTGGGGTCTTTCTAGAAAGGGACTTTATTTCTAGAAAGATTAGTGGGAGCGTATTCGATCTTGAAGAAGTTCAAGATGCGAACAATAGCACTGATGCCTCGATGGAAATTGAACTGGAACCACAAAGTGTTGTGGATGATGTTGTTCCACAAGGAGTTGAGGAACAACAACCAGATCAAGTAGACATACCTCTTCGTAGGTCTGATAGGGTACGTCGTCGGCCTGAGAGATACTCATTTCTCTTGTCTGACCATGATGACATTGTGCTCATAGAGGATGAGCCTGCCACCTATCAAGAAGCTGTGATGAGACCAGATTACGAGAAATGGCTAGAGGCCATGAGATCCGAAATGGAATCCATGTACACCAACCAAGTATGGACTTTGGTTGATCCACCTGAAGGGGGAAAACCCATTGGGTGTAAATGGGTCTTTAAGAGAAAGACTGATATGGATGGACTTATCTATAAGGGTCGCTTGGTAGCTAAATGTTTCAAGCAGATTCATGGTATTAACTATGATGAAACCTTTTCTCCAATAGCGATGTTTAAGTCCATTCGGATCATGCTTGCTATTGCAGCCTACCATGACTATGAGATATGGCAGATGGATGTCAAAACCGTGTTTCTAAATGGAAACCTACTCGAGAATGTGTACATGACACAACTTGAGGGTTTTGTAGATCCACAGCATACTAGCAGAGTATGCAAGCTGCATAATTCCATTTATGGACTAAAGCAAGCTTCTCGGAGCTGGAATCTTTGATTCGATGATGCAATCAAACAGTTTGGTTTCATCAAGAACGAAGATGAGCCTTGTGTCTAAAAGAAGGTTGTAGGGGACATAGTTGTCTTCCTCATATTGTATGTGGATGACATACTACTCATTGGGAAGGACATCCCTATGCTTCAGTCTGTCAAGACTTGGCTAGGGAGTTGCTTCTCAATGAAGGACTTAGGTGAGGCATCCCGCATTCTAGGGATACAGATCTATAGAGATAGATCTAAGAGATTGTAACGACCCGCCTCCTACTGACTAGACTATGAGTTCGATCGCTACATTATGCTATGCTAAATTACTATTGCGGAAATCTGGATTGATTAAACTTTTGCTAAACTGATTACTGTAAAACCTGAACTTAATATTCTAGGTGTACCTAGGAGTTGTACACATGCTAGGGAAAATAATCTATGCCTCTCGGATGTCCTGCTAGCTGTAATCAGGCATCTCAATCGATCCATGAATCGATTGGCCTGTCGGATCGATCCAGTGATCGATCCAGCTTAATACTGGCACGGAGAAAAACTCTGGATCGGTCGGATGACCGATCCATAAGCTACATTGCTTCTGTATACGGTTGGATCAGTCTACCGACCGATCTAGGAGCACACTGATCGGTCGGTTGACCGATCCAGAAGCTATATTGCTTCTGTATGCGGCTGGATCGGTCTACCAACCGATCCAGGAGCACACTGATCGGTCGGCTGACCGATCCAGTGGCTCACTGATCGGTCGGCTGACCGATCAGTGAGCTTCTGTGCTCTCTGTTCGCAGACGCTAACTCTCTGTTCGCGACTGGATCGGTCAGCTGACCGATCCAGTGGCACAACCCAATCCTAATCTATCTGTAGATCGATCTGGTTTCTGATTTCAAATCAGAACCCCTAATTCAGCACTAGTACGTGCCAAAATCTCATATAAGAGTTCTAAAATCAATTGAACTAAGTTCTAACATCTATTAACTAGCATTCCAACATAATTACTAATAACTTAAACAAATATTCCATGGTTTAAACATTCTAAGGTCTAAAAGTGCATAAAGGTACTTGAGAAAAGAAACTAAGTTCTTAATTTGCTAAACTCCCAAAGGATCTTCATTCTAGGTCCCTGCCACACACACCATCTCTGCATTGACCTCCAGCTTCCTCTGCTAGTCCATCTTTCCCTTACCTTTATCTGCAGTATAAGGGAAATAGAATCTGTAAGCTTAAAGCTTAGTAAGAAACCAACTACCTCACTAAAACATGCAACGATGCAAATATGTTTTTAAAGAATGCTATTTAAAAACATGCACTGAATTTGTTAAAGCATGGCATACTGGAGTTACATGGCATAAACACTGAAACATGGCATGCATAATAAAATCTAAGCATGGAGCTATCTCATGGTATCAACTAGGAGAACTAACTGAAACTGAAACTGAAACTAATACTGAGCTAAAACTGAGCTTAACTATATTCGCATAACTAGGTTACGAATTTGAAAGCTATTATCATAATAAGTGAAAATAGTAATCATTCTGCTGTTTGGGCCCGACAACTGTACTTGCTGTGCGCGCATCCCTAACTAGACCCGGGTTTGCAAGTCCCGCATTTAGTAGGGTTTACTAGGTTATCTGAACCTAGGGACGACTGTGGGAGCCCAACCCAATGGACATCTGGTCCAGTACAGTGCCACTGAAAATAAAATACTGATATAGCTGAATTTACTTATCTTGCTATTACTAGGTTATCTGAACCTAGTGCTAGGTTGTCTGAACCTAGAGGCAACTGTGGGAGCCCACCCATTGGACCGTAGTCCCATGAAAGCTGTAGTAAGGCTAACTAAGCTATTTTAAATGCTTTGATTGCATTTACTGAGCTATTAAAAATGCCTAAGTTGCATTTTACTGAGCTAATCATTTAATCGAACATCTAGAGTGCTTAAACTCTCCCCTCTTTTAGGGAGACTACCTCTAGGCACCTGACAACATCTAAGACCTCCAACTGAAGGGGGAAAGAGGTGTCCGACCCATCTAAAGGTACTCACTAAATCCCTAAACCTGCGAGGAGGGTTAAATACACCCTATGTGTCGAAAAATCTGCATATAACTAAACTAATGCATAGAAAACCAAACGGAAGCTACTTATACTACAGGTGAGGGGTTTCTTACCTCCTGTTTGGATTTTCTTACGATTCTAATCGCTAGGTTTCACGGAGGAGAGATCTCTTCGACGATCTTCTCGCGTCTATGCGTTCCTCTCGCGGAGGGGAGCGTCCTCGTGCCCTTGATGTTGCCGGGAGGTGCTCCTAGAACCCTTGGCTTGGTGCGCCGAGAGGGGGAGGGGAAGGAGGAGTCGGCGTGAGGTTAGGGTGAGGAGGAGAAATTACCGAACCAATTAAAAATAAACCAAACCCCACTTAAATTTTCTATTTATATTAAGTGGGTAACTCGGCCCAACTTAAATATAAATATAATTGACACCCCTATCTTTCAGCACGGCCCTGCTGGGTTCAACTGGTTACTTAAGCGGTCTAAAGGTTTAGTGGACCCGAGAGGTCCCGGGTTCGATTCCCGCTTAAGCTATTTTGCTTTTCTAATTATTTTTGCTACTTCCGCTACTCTAAAAATATCATAAAAATATTCTAAAATTCCAGAAAATTCATAGAATATTCCTAAAATAGTTTTGAGAATTTTCGGACGTTACAATCCCCATACCTTATAAAAAGTTCGTCCTCGAACTTAGAATAATTCTGGGTACTTCTGTCTCATGCTGGCTTCTGTCTCCCAAGTTGCCTCTTCTGCTGTGTGACTGTGCCAAATAACCTTGACTAATGGTACTTCCTTGTTCCGCAATTTCTTAATTGCTTGGTCTATTATCTGAATAGGCCGACTGTCATAGCTGAGGTCTTCGCGGATCTGTACCGACTGGGGCTCAATCACCTGGGTGGCATCTGGGGTATGCTTCTTCAGCATAGAGACATGAAATACATTGTGGACAGCTGACATTTCCTGGGGTAGCTCTAGCTTATATGCTACCTTGCCCACTCTTCTGCTGATAAGGTATGGTCCCATATATCTGGGACTTAGCTTGCCCTTTTTCCCAAACCGCATTACTCCCTTCATGGGAGCTACTCTGAGGAACACTGAATCCCCAACTGAGAACCCTAAAGGTCTGCGCCGTGTATCAGCATATCTTTTCTGGCGGCTCTGAGCTGTCTCTATCCTCTAGCGGATCTGCTGTATAGCTGCTGTGGTATCTGCCACTAGATCTGTCTGAAGTTCTAGCTCTTTCTGTTCACCACTCTCATACCAGCAGATTGGAGATCTACACCTCCGCCCATAGAGAGCCTCATAAGGTGCCATGCCGATAGTGGCCTGATAGCTGTTGTTGTATGCAAATTCTGCTAGGCTCAGATATTTGCACCAACTTCCCTTAAAATCTAGGGCACATGCTCGGAGCATATCTTCGAGTACCTGATTTACTCGCTCCGTCTGACCATCTGTCTGAGGATGGAAAGCTGTGCTAAACTTTAACTTCGTGCCCAAAGCTGTCTGTACACACTCCCAGAGGTGTGACGTGAACCTGCTGTCTCTGTCTGAAATAATGGTTCGTGGGACTCCATGTAATCTAACGATCTCCTTGAGATACAACTGAGCTAGCTGTTCCATGGAGTAGGATATCCTGATAGCTAAGAAGTGGGCTAATTTAGTCAATTTGTCGACTATTACCCAGATGGTATCAAAACCATTCGTGGTTCTGGGTAATCCCACTATAAAATCCATAGAAATGTCTTCCCACTTCCATTCTGGTATCTGTATGGGCTGCAAAACTCTCCCTGGTCTCTGATGTTCTGCCTTAACCCTCTGACAGGTTAGGCAGGTGCTGACATATCGAGCGACGTCTCTCTTCATCCCAGGCCACCAAAAACATTTCTTCAAGTCCTGGTACATTTTGGTGGAGCCAGGATGCATCGCATAGGGAGTCTTGTGAGCCTCGTCTAGGATTTTCCTCTGTAGTTCCTCCTGATCCGGAACACATAACCTGTCACCAAAATACAACACCCCGCTATTTGATATTCTGAACTCTCCACCTTCTGATTCTGCTAAACCTTGCTTGACTCTCTGAATTTCAGGATCCTGCTCCTGAGCTGTCTGGATGTCACCGAGCAAGGCAGACACTAATGTCATAGTAGAGAGCTGTCCGACTATGAGCTCGAGACCGAAATCTGAGATCTCCTTCTGTAGGGGCGGTGACATGGCTGCTAGAGATAATAGGGTAGCAGTAGACTTTCTGCTAAGTGCATCTGCTACCCTATTTGCTTTCCCTGGGTGGTAGAGGATGTCTATGTCGTAGTCCTTGACCAGCTCTAACCATCTGCGCTGTCGCATATTCAGATCCTTCTGAGTGAAGAAGTACTTCAGACTCTGATGATCTGTATACACTCTGCACTGAGCTCCATACAAGTAATGTCTCCAAATTTTTAGAGAGAACACCACTGCTACAAACTCAAGGTCATGAGTAGGGTAATTCTTCTCATAGTCCTTGAGTTGTTTGGAGGCATAGGCTATCACCTTGCCATTTTGCATCAGTACTGCTCCTAGTCCCAATTTGGAGGCATCACTGTAAATGTCGAAGCTGTCTGTATTTTCTGGTAAAGCTAGAATAGGAGCACTGGTCAATCTCCTTTTGAGCTCGCTGAAGCTGTTCTCACAGTCCTCTGTCCACTGAAACTTTCTGTTCTTTCTGGTAAGAGCTGTCAGTGGGGAGGCTATCCTGGAGAAGTCCTCTACAAATTTTCTGTAGTAACCTGCTAATCCCAGAAAGCTTCTGATCTCACTGGCGTTCTTGGGTCTTTTCCAGTTGCTCACATCTTCTATCTTACTGGGGTCTACCATGATACCATCCTTTGAGATGATATAACCCAGGAAGGACACCTGATCTAATCAAAATTCACATTTTGTGAACTTGGCGTACAGCTGGTTCTGCTGAAGGGTCTGCAATACTGTTCTCAGGTGCTCTGCGTGTTCTTCCTGAGTTCTTGAGTAGATAAGAATGTCATCGATGAACACGATAACGAACTTATCTAAGTACTCTCTAAATACTCTGTTCATGAGGTCCATGAAAGTAGCTGGAGCATTTGTCACGCCAAAGGGCATGACTACGAACTCATAATGTCCGTATCTGGTCCTGAATGCTGTCTTGGGTATGTCCCCTTCTTTAACCTTCACCTGATGATAACCTGATCTGAGGTCTATTTTAGAGAACACTGCTGCTCCCTTTAGCTGATCAAACAGGTCATCTATTCTGGGAAAAGAATATCTGTTCTTGATTGTGACTTGGTTCAGTGCCCGGTAATCTACAGTAGCATGCTCCGTCTTTCTTCTTCACGAACAATGTGTGCTCCCCATGGTGAGTGACTAGGACGGATGAAGCCCTTGTCAAGCAGAGTTGCTCATGAAGTTCCTTCATTTGCTGGAGCCATGAGGTAAGGTGCTTTGGAGATAGGATTTGTACCGGAATGAGCTCTATCTCAAATTCGATCTCCATGTCGGTGCTAGGCCTGGTAACTCTTCAGGGAAGACTGCTGGGTACCTCTGCTAGCCGTTGGTCCTTGTCCTGACTGGTGCTGACTACGTGTGCTAAGAACCCCGTACATCCTGAATCCATCAACCTCTGTGCCTTCATAGCTAAGAGAAACTTCTTGGCCTTTCTCCTGGGTTCTCCGACGAATTCAAACTGTGCTTCCACTTCAGGTTGGAATATGACTTTCTGTTTACGGCACTCGATATAGGCACCGTATTTGATCAAGAAGTCCATCCTGAAGATGACGTCGTAGTCGGTCATATTAATCACTATCAGATCGCAAAAGAGCTCTCTGTCTGCTATAGTGACCGGCACTGCTCTGAGCCAGTGCGTAGACGCTATGATTTCTCCTGAGGGTAACGTCGTAAGGAACTGGCTACTGAGTACCTCTGGAGGTACTGCTAACTTCTCAGCAAATGCCCTGGATATGTATGAATGGGTTGCCCCAGTATCGAATAAGACAGTTGTACTTTGCTGTAAAATACTAATCTGACCTGTAACAACTATCGAGGCATTTGCTGGGTCCTCTCTGGTGAGTGAGTAGATCCTCGCATTGGTCGTAGCTGGAGGGGCTTCTAATCTGCCCTGGCTGATATGTGGACCATCTAAAGCGGCCTGCATCTGATGTAACTGAGCTGGCTGGCCTCCATACTGAATCGGTTGTGGCTGAGGAAGACTGGTCTTGTTTGGACACTGCTTGGCCGTATGCCCT
The DNA here is from genome assembly GCF_018446385.1 of Zingiber officinale. NCBI lineage: Eukaryota > Viridiplantae > Streptophyta > Magnoliopsida > Zingiberales > Zingiberaceae > Zingiber > Zingiber officinale. The sequence continues at coordinate 81,439,536 of NC_055999.1, read as the reverse complement.
TCCTTTCCGCATTCAAAGCATCCTCGTGTGCCCTTACGACAAACTCCAGGATGGAATTTCCCACAAGTAGCACACTTTGGATAACTGGGCTGCTTGCTGGCCCTCCTTTTAGATAACTCCCTGGTTTGTGCTTGTTGCTGGAGTTCCCTTTCCAGTTAGAGCCATGGGAGTTGTGGCCCTGCTGTTTCTGAGTGCCTGAGCCTCCTTGACGTTTAGCTTCTGAGAGGACTTGCTTCTGCTGCTTGATGCTATTCTGGTAATGCTCAGTGATTAGAGCACTGCTCACTAATTCTTCTGTGGTTTGTGGCCTATGAACGCCACCAGCCACGTTCATTGCTATTTCCGGCCTCAGTATCTTGAGCATCAACCGGATTCGTTCCCTTTCTGTGCTGACTAATTCAGGGCATAGACGAGCCAACCTGTTGAATTTCTTCACGGCTTCCTCCACTGATAGGTTGCCCTGACGAAACTCAGTGAACTCGTCGTAGTGATGGTTGGTGACCCGCATGTGAAAGAACTCCTCAAAGAATTCCTTCTCGAAGTCAGCCCATGTCATCTGGTTCACTGGGCGCCGCTCTTATTCTCTCCACCACACGCGGCATCTCCGCCGATGTAGGAGGCGACTTCACCTTCTCATGTTCGGCGCCACCCGTAAGCTCCATCGTACTTTCCAGTGTTTTGAACCATGCCCGAGCATGCCATGGTTCATTGTGAGAAATTCTCGGCTTGACTCTCTCGCCACCGGATCGATAGGCTTCTCTCGCGTTCGCTAGCTACCGTGCCGTAGGGTCGGATTTGGTGGAACCTCTAAGACCACTGGTGTCGCTAAGTTAGGCTCCGGGGTGACAGTGGGAGTGTTCTGCTGACTAGCCTTTAAGGTGGCTATTTCCTGTTGCTGTTCAGCTAGCTGCTGCTGTAACTGAGCCACTAGTGCTGTAAGGTCTGGGGGAGGCACTGAACTGCCTGCCTCATGCTAGGGCTCAGTGGCTGGTGCCCTTCTAACTGGGCGTCCTCGTGTCATTTCTAAAGACATAGAGGACATACATAACTGATCTAATCATGTTTACATAAATACTGCTATCTTGTTAAACATTATCATATACTAACATGCTTCAGTTAACATAAGCTATAACAAGAAAGCAGAAACATAATAAAAGAAAACGAGAGGTATTCTTACTTGGAAGCTGCAGGTTCAATGCTGATGTGTGTGTAGGAAGTATGGAACACTGCTCTGATACCACTCTGTAACGACCCACCTCCTACTGAATAGACTGTGAGGCCGATCGCTACATTATGCTGTGCTAAATTACTATTGCGGAAATCTGGATTGATTAAACTTTTGCTAAACTGATTACTGTAAAACCTGAACTTAATATTCTAGGTGTACCTAGGAGTTGTACACATGTTAGGGAAAATAATCTATGCCTCTCGGATGTCCTGCTAGCTGTAATCAGGCATCTCAATCGATCCATGAATCGATTGGCCTGTCGGATCGATCCAGTGATCGATCCAGCTTGATACTGGCACGGAGAAAAACTCTGGATCGGTCGGCTGACCGATCCATAAGCTACATTGCTTCTGTATACGGCTGGATCGGTCTACCGACCGATCCAGGAGCACACTGATCGGTCGGCTGACCGATCCAGAAGCTATATTGCTTCTGTATGCGGCTGGATCGGTCTACCGACCGATCCAGTGGCTCACTGATCGGTCGGCTGACCGATCAGTGAGCTTCGGTACTCTCTGTTCGCGACTGGATCGGTCAGCTGACCGATCCAGTGGCACAACCCAATTCTGATCGATCTGTAGATCGATCTGGTTTCTGATTTCGAATCAGAACCCCTGATTTCAGCACTAGTTCGTGCCAAAATCTCATATAAGAGTTCTAAAATCAATTGAACTAAGTTCTAACATCTATTAACTAGCATTCCAACATAATTACTAACAACTTAAACAAATCTTCCATGGTTTAAACATTCTAAGGTCTAAAAGTGCATAAAGGTACTTGAGAAAAGAAACTAAGTTCTTAATTTGCTAAACTCCCTAAGGATCTTCATTCCAGGTCCCTGCCACACACACCATCTCTGCATTGACCTCCATCTTCCTCTGCTAGTCCATCTTTCCCTTACCTTTATCTGCAGTATAAGGGAAATAGAATCTGTAAGCTTAAAGCTTAGTAAGAAACCAACTACCTCACTAAAACATGCAACGATGCAAATATGTTTTTAAAGAATGCTATTTAAAAACATGCACTGAATTTGTTAAAGCATGGCATACTGGAGTTACATGGCATAAACACTGAAACATGGCATGCATAATAAAATCTAAGCATGGAGCTATCTCATGGTATTAACTAGGAGAACTAACTGAAACTGAAACTAATACTGAGCTAAAACTGAGCTTAACTATATTCGCATAACTAGGTTACGAATTTGAAAGCTATTATCATAATAAGTGAAAATAATAATCATTCTGCTGTTTGGGCCCGACAACTGTACTTGCTGTGCGCGCATCCCTAACTAGACCCGGGTTTGCAAGTCCCGCATTTAGTAGGGTTTACTAGGTTATCTGAACCTAGGGACGACTGTGGGAGCCTAACCCAATGGACATCTGGTCCAGTACAGTGCCACTGAAAATAAAATACTGATATAGCTGAATTTACTTATCTTGCTATTACTAGGTTATCTGAACCTAGTGCTAGGTTGTCTGAACCTAGAGGCGACTGTGGGAGCCCACCCATTGGACCGTAGTCCCATGAAAGCTGTAGTAAGGCTAACTAAGCTATTTTAAATGCTTCTATTGCATTTACTGAGCTATTAAAAATGCCTAAGTTGCATTTTACTGAGCTAATCATTTAATCGAACATCTAGAGTGCTTAAACTCTCCCCTCTTTTAGGGAGACTACCTCTAGGCACCCGACAACATCTAAGACCTCTAACTGAAGGGGGAAAGACGTGTCCGGCCCATCTAAAGGTACTCACTAAATCCCTAAACCTGCGAGGAGGGTTAAATACACCCTATGTGTCGAAAAATCTGCATATAACTAAACTAATGCATATAAAACCAAACGGAAGCTACTTATACTACAGGTGAGGGGTTTCTTACCTCCTGTTTGGATTTTCTTACGATTCTAATCGCTAGGTTTCACGGAGGAGAGATCTCTTCGACGATCTTCTCGCGTCTATGCGTTCCTCTCGCGGAGGGGAGCGTCCTCGTGCCCTTGATGTTGCCGGGAGGTGCTCCTAGAACCCTTGGCTTGGTGCGCCGAGAGGGGGAGGGGAAGGAGGAGTCGGCGTGAGGTTAGGGTGAGGAGGAGAAATTGCCGAACCAATTAAAAATAAACCAAACCCCACTTAAATTTTCTATTTATATTAAGTGGGTAACTCGGCCCAACTTAAATATAAATATAATTGACACCCCTTTCTTTCAGCACGGCCCTGCTGGGTTCAACTGGTTACTTAAGAGGTCTAAAGGTTTAGTGGACCCGAGAGGTCCCGGGTTCGATTCCCGCTTAAGGTATTTTGCTTTTCTAATTATTTTTGCTACTTCCGCTACTCTAAAAATATCATAAAAATATTCTAAAATTCCATAAAATTCATAGAATATTCCAAAAATAGTTTTGAGAATTTTCGGGCGTTACAGAGATTGCTTGGCCTAAGTCAGAGTACATACATTGACATGGTACTCCTTCGGTTTGCCATGCAGAACTCCAAGAAGGGATTTCTGCCGATGTCACATGGCGTGAGTCTTTCGAAGACTCAAGGTCCCTCTTCTAGAGAGGAGAGAGACCGCATAGATCAGATTCCTTATGCCTCAGCCATAGGATCGATCATGTACGTCATGCTATGTACTCGACCTGATGTCTCGTATGCTTTGAGCATGACGAGCAGATACCAGTCATATCCAGGTGAAAGTCACTGGATAGCGGTCAAGAATATTCTTAAGTACTTAAGAAGGACTAAAGAATATTTCTTGATATATGGAGGCAATGATCAGCTAGCTGTAAAGGGTTACAGTGATGCTAGCTTCCAGACCGACCAAGATGACTATAGATCGCAGTCGGGGTTCGTATTTTGCATTAATGGTGGTGCTGTCAGCTGGAAGAGTTCGAAGCAAGACACAGTAGCTTATTTTACAACAGAGGCCGAGTACATTGCTGCATCAGAGGCAGCAAAGGAGGCAGTTTGGATCTGCAAGTTCATCACTGAACTTGGGGTGGTTCCTAGCATTGCTGACCCCATTGAGCTCTATTGTGACAACAATGGAGCTATAGCACAGGCGAAGGAACCTCGCTCACACCAGCGAACCAAACACATACTACGGCGCTTCCATCTCATTCGAGAGATCATCGAGAGAGGAGATGTGAAGATTTGCAGAGTACCTACAGAGGCTAACATCCCAGATCCCTTGACCAAGGCTTTGACACAGAGGAAGCATGATGGTCACACTAGGTCATTGGGGCTTAGAGCCTACATTGATTGGCCCTAGTGCTAGTGGGAGATTGTTAGCTAGAGCCCTAGAGCCAATCATTTGATGATTGTAGTTTGGACTTATTGTATCATATTCTATATAAATAAAGGCATTTGGTTTTTGGTTATTATACTTACTTGTATTGGTGCTAAATAAACTAAGTATAATAATGTCCTTGAGTAGACGGTTCTTACCTATATCAATCGGTTAGTTGAACCGATAGTGAGATGATATAGGGAACACTACTCTTGATCATTCCTAGTCGAGTATTAACATGCAGGGACAATGTTAATGCAATAAGACTAGCATGTAGGTCAACTCGATGACTTGATCTCACAAGTCATGGATATGGAGATATCAAGTTGACACATGGGTATGCATTGGAGAATGTATACTGAATGACCTGCCATGAGAAAGTATCATGGATCGTTATATGAGTGTCATATACTTTCTCATGTGACTATTAGTATGACTATTGGTCCTTAGACCTGAAGTCACCATGGTTCCCAACATAAGGAGTTATGTACTTTGGTTTCGTCAAACGTCACCCGTAACTGGGTGGACTATAAAGGCGATTACTGGGTATATAACAAATTATGCAGAGGGATGTGAGTGATGTAGATGGAATCTATCCCTCTTATATGACGGGAGAGACATCGGTATTCTTGATAGAGTGAGACCACGAAGTGCATGGCCATGCCCAAATGAGTCAATATAGGATATTAAGCTCATTTGATTTAGTGAGTCTACTTGGAGTTCAAGATTTAGATTGGTCAGAGGATGGTCTATGCCTCACATTGACCAATCTAGATGTCTAGGATAGAAGGACACTTGTCATATATTGTGAGGAGTCACAATTAGTAGTCACAAGGTGATGTTGGATCTCAATATTCTTGTAACTTGGGTAGTAATGATGTATTGCTAGATACCGCTCATTACTTATGCTCCTAAATGATTTTAGGGCATTGCCAACGTTACAAGAACCTATAAGGTCACACACTAAGGACAATTAGATGGAGATTAGGTTCATATGATGAACCAAGAGGATTAGATTCATTTGATGAATCAAATTGGATTAAGAGTAATCCTAATTGAGCTAACTTGAGTTGGACTCAAGTTGATTCATGTGTTCAATGAGTCTAATTTAGATTATGACTCATTGAATCAATTTAGTTAAATGAATTAGATTCATTATATTAAGTTGGCTTGAATCAAATGGTTGGATTCGATTAACCATGGAAGAGATTTGGTCAAGTTTGACTTGACTTGAGAGGAAGAGGAAGAGTCAAGTTTGACTTGACTAATCGCCACATCATAAGTGAGATGGCAAGATGTGGACCAATGATGATGTGCCACATCATCAAAGTGTGCCACCTCATGCGAGTTACAACTCCATTCTCTTTAATGGCTACATTTAATGAGAATGGGAGTTACACCTTGGAGAGGTGGTCGGCCACTTATGGTTTTGAATGGAATTCATTTTTCATTCAAGTGTATATTGATTCCTTCTTCTTCCTTGAGTTCTTCTTGCTCTCTCCCTCTCCTCTTCTTGTCGTGACCTATCAAGGTGCTAGCACACCTTTGTTTAGGTCTTCTCCACCTAAGTTGTCCGTGTGGATACTTCTAGAGGACCGTACGCTTGACGGTTTAGAGATCCGGCATTTTAGACGAGCGGGATACGCGAAAGGCACGCTTCAAAGGTATAAAAATGTTTTCTTCCTTTGTAGATCTACTGTAGATTGAAGCTTTAAACTCGTACTCGTATTTTTGAAAGTTTTCTTCGCACGAGATGCAATGGCTAGGGGGTTTCGGGGTTTCCGCGACGCGAAAAAGGGTTTTCGCGGCTCGAAAAACCCAACACCAAGCACCACAAGTGCCTTCTCAGCTGTGCCTCCACTGCGTTCCCCCACTAGCTCCACGAGTGGAGGCACAACCCTAGTGATGGCAGCGACGCACGGAGAGAGAGAGGAGGAAGAGAAGGTTGTCGTGAGATTTTGCATCTTCTCCATCCTCCTCTTCTATTTCTCTCTTTCTTGTTTTATGGTAGAGTGGTGAAGTGGCGAGGTCGAAGGCTGAAGTGTAAATAAAGGAGTTGTGCAAGAATAGATCTAGGTTAAAGTTTTTTATTTTTTATTTTGTTTGCATTCCCCCATGAATGAGTTTTCAGGTGGGGAAAAAATACAACGGTTGTAATTTCATTGACAACAGTTTATAACCATTGTCTTATTAGGATAATAATAACGGTTTATGCATCGTTATTCCAAGCATTATAAAAGTATTCTCATTGACAACGGTTTATTGCACCGTTGTCCCAACTGTTGTTAAAATTATCTTTTGGAGTAACTATTGCATCAAAGACAACAATTTTGTTAAAAACCATTGTCTTTTGCCAAATTTATAACAATTTTTACTAAAACTGTTATCTTTCCACCGTTGAGAAAGACTAGATTTGTTGTAGTGAGGTCAAGAGTGACCTGATGCTTGAGGAGGGACCTTGTGGTCCTTTGTTGGGGAGGATTGTTGGTGTTGCAAGGTTATAAACATAGTCTCACATTGAAAACATATGAGAAAGATCATGAGTTTACAAGAAAAAGATATTTCCATTGATATGAGGCCTTTTGGGTAAAGCCTAAGAGTAAAATCATAAGGGCTTAGGTCCAAAATGGACAATATCATATCATTGTGAAGATATCTAAATTTTTTTCAATCCTACATATAACTTCGCGTAAGAGACTCAACATCAGGGGTTTTCAACATATCTCCCTTTTACACACTTATATCTTCCATCTCATTTCAAGTTTTTATAAATCTGAGTTCTCTAGGTCCATCAATGAATTTTGGTCAAAATTCATTGATAGACCTAAAGAGTTCTGATCGAGCTCATTCAAACTCTTATGACTTTATTAGATGAATCTGAGATTAAATATGCCATCATTTACTATTTTAAGGCCCTCCTAATATTGGTCAAAATGGTTTGAAACTTTTGTGATATTATGGTGCTGGTATTCGGAAACTAACACCATAATAATATTGATATTTAAGTTGTTGTGCTTATTTATGAAGATCAACACCTATGCAATTCTTATTTCATTTTTTTGTTACTTTTATTAATAAAATCTCTTTCTATTTATTTTATTTTATTATTCTTTTATAATTAGATATTTAAAAATAGAAGATATTAAAAATAGAAAAAAACCATTTTTGATATTTTAATTAATTTTATTTCATATTTTATTATTTTTTTATTAAAGTTTTAAAAATAAAAATAAACAAATTTAGTTTACCAATTAAACTTTAGAAGAAAATTAGGAGAGAGAAAAAAACTAGAGATTATTAAATGTAAATGTTATATGCAAATAAAAGAGAAATATTATAGGAGTAAATAGAAATTAAGTAACCTATTTGACAATTTAATTTTTTTTTACAAAATTAAATTTAAAGTGCGCCTTTTAAAAATTTACCATGATGCATACCTTTCACATACAATACATGCATATTTAAGAGGGATCATGCTATGTGTACATATAACCTTACGCGTAGGTGTACACGCAATAATTAAACTATAAAATTATTTCAAAATTATTTCAAAAGTGATTTCTTTATCTATAATTGTTTGATTTGCTTAAAAAAAAATTTAAATAAAAAAATATTATTATTTATTTCACTCCTTTTAATTATTTAAGGGGAAAAAAATTCTTATTCTTATTTAAGATTATTTTCAACGAAAAAAAACTTTGCTGTTCAAACTTCAAATATTATTTTTATTTAAATTTAATATTTTTTTTCTTCAAACATTTTATTTTTTGTTCTTTACTTATAAGTTGAGTTTTTTGAAAATAGTAAATTTTATTTTTTTTCAAATTGGTTATTAATGGGTAATATTATGATCTCTTAGTGAATGCATACAACAAACTAAATATAGTTTTCATGAAGTAAATATAGGAACAATAACATATAAAATTGGGTGGGATCAGAAATATGAATTCACATTCATTTCAAAATTAGAGTCTTCTAACATATATAAAAATAATGATCAAAATTCAAATATATCTAGTTACTTATGGAATCACCTTGCTTCATAACTCATTACACCCTTAGATCATTTCACTTCATCCTCATTCGAACACCATCTTGACGAGCATAGTGTTGTCGATGCTTGATCAATTTCATAATTGGATACTAAATGTGCTCTGTAATCGATATTCCAAGGATGGTGATGAACACCATATAATTATTATACAAATGTAAGAAACAAACATAGATATGAATAACAACATGAAACTTGAAAAACATAATATCACGCACTGTAAAATTTTTCTTTAACTCTCTCACGCACTATATAAAATCTCCTGTGACCATATATCTCGTACCAAAAGACCTCTCCTCAGTGGATTCAACGTCACAATACATCTTTTCTTGTTGAAATTCTTTAAATTTTACAATTGTATAAGCACTTTGAAATCCCCTCTCCATATCGAATCGAGTAACGCAAGGGAGAAAGACTTAAAATCGGCTTGAAACTCTTTCTCAACTTTACTCTTCAGGGCTCGCTCATATTGCTCCTCAAATTTTTTTAAAGATGTTTTTGAATGCACATATTCGTCAAAAAAGGCATTTATGCCCTCACTCCGTTGAGTTGTTGACATTCCGACCCAAAATGAAGTTTTGAGAAAACATGGAACGTAACCCAACAACTCCTCTCCCTAAAAAGCCTGATCAGCCAATCATTATTTTGTAATTCATACATTTCAAGCATAGAAAACCAATCCTGTTTAAACTCATCTGCACTTTGTGATTCATATACCAATTCGTGTACAGACGAGAGTATGGAAGCCTTTTGACAATGATATCCAAATTTTTCAGCTAATTTCTTAAGTATATGCCATAGAGACCACCTATGTTTTGTGTTAGGAAATACTGCTTGTATGTCATTCTGTATTGCCTTGTCCTGATCAATGATTATTCCTTAAGGTGTTCGAAATTCCATTCAATCTAGCCATATCCTAAACAACCATACAAATGTCTCTGTATCCTCATTAGAAAGTAGACCAGACCCAAGTAGTGTCGATTGCCCATGATGATATACATAGATGAAAGGAGCAAATGGCATGTTGTACTTATTAGTTAAGTATGTTGTGTCAAAAGTCATTACATCCCTAAATTCCTTATAAGCTTGCCTACTCCTATTATCTGCCCAAAATACATTCTTCAATCGACCCTCATCATCCAAATCCAAGCTAAAGAAAAAACCAGGACAAAGTGACTGCATTTTGGAGAAATAAGCTTGAATAACAACTATAGCTCCCTCTCCAAGTCTTAATTTTCAGACCTTATCAATCTAATTTCGACAATCTTTTTCATAAAAGTTGCCTTCTCATATCCACCTGCTTCAACAACAATCGAGTTATAACTTTTATGAAGAGGAATACCTACTATATCATTCACCTCTAGTTATCGTTTCACATGAGCATTCCACTGATGATAGCATCAAAATACTCTGGATTTGGAATGGTCACCGGTAATTTTCTATATTCCAGTAGCATCTGAACAAGCTGACAACCTAGCTTTACAACCGGTTTGATTGTTTGGTTGGGGATTCAGTATAGTATTTGTATTACTAGCTCTGTGTCCTTCTCGACTACATGTGAATGCAACGTACGTAATAACTCCTTTGTTATTTTTATGTGAGATTCTTCTTCTAACTGGAAAACCAACATGATAGGCATACATCTTGTAGAATTGAAAGACTTCATTCTCATTTTTAAATTTCATCCCAACCTTGGGTTCAATCTCACTGTCTTTTACAAATAACTGTGCATCATTCATGAAACCACCATCTTCTGAATTTAAAGCACCTACCAAAAAATATGATACAAATAAACTTAGTTCAAACTAAAAGTAAATTTTGGGAATTTTATAATTACATATTTTGTTGTAGTCTTAGAGATATTATCTCCTAATTTCTTCATCACAAATTAGTTTAGGTAGATTATTTTGTTATTATCTTCAATTTAAATCCATAAACATATAGTAGAAATAAGATGAAATATATTTGTTAGTAACTTATGTCCACTATAGGGCATTCATACGATGTTAGTATTGTATGCCCATTATGGAGCATTCAAATGGGATAATGAGGTTATCTCATTACTCTACTAACATAAGTGAATGTTAGCAACTTCATCTCATGACTCCACTAACATGAGTGAATGTTAGTAACTCTATCTCATGACTCCACTAATATATATGACTCTACTAACATAAGTGAATGTTAGTAACCTCCTAATGGAATAACTATCCTTATTCTTATTTTATCCTATAAATTTATACTTCTCGTGTAAAGTATGGGTGAGAGAAAAGTAAAGAAAAAGGAAGGGAGTCTAAGAAAGAAGAGAGTTGTAGGCTCTATCTTGTTGAGAAAAATAAAAGAAGGCTATCGTCACACATCACCTGGTTAAGAGTTAAAGCATTGTGACATAACGTTGATAGTTTGAGATACGTGACTATCATTTCAACTTCTAGCAGTCCATGGCTAAGGGTTCCCAATAATTTTGAAGGTTTGCAGTATTGGAGACTAGTGTATCACCAACCAAGGTACAAATTTATTTTTTGTAAAGTAGAAGTAAATTATATGTTTTACTTTTATCAACATCCAACATTGGTATCAGAGCCAAGTTGGTTTGATGCACTTCGTTGACCAAGTGATCAACGAATTTGCGAGTGAAAAACTTGTGAACTCTGCTAAAAATCACGCACGTAGAGTTTTCTCAAGACGTCAGGGCATGTAGAGATGCTTGGGAAGCTCGAGAAGAAATGCTTGTCGCATGTGTTAAGCCATGTATAAAACTTCTCAAACCGCGCTCTCAGCGTAGGTTCTTAGGAATGCGACCGAGCCATAGTGCTCGGGAAGAACTTGGGAAGAACTGCAGTGCTCGGGTTATCGGCACAAGAGTGTGGTTCTTGGGAGCAGAGGACCATAGTGCTCAACATGCAGAGGTGCTTAGCACGATGTGATGTGTGACATGTGCATTGCTAAGCACTTGTTCGAATTACACTCGATTTAAAGCTCAAAGTAGGAGACAACCACTTGACCTTGGCTTAAACCGAGTATCTCAGGGTAAGACGAAGAAGCCCAACTCCGAGACATGTGACATAACGTCACTGGTGTTTGGTGGTGTGTGGACTCACAGTGGCACGTAGGTTAGCCTTGAGAGTATAAAGTAACTACTTGTGTACAACATCTTAATTTGAATGGTGAGAGATAATTTCAAATTGTGGTGTATGATGTATGTTGACTAATACTCTCGTCTTGGAATTTATATTCGAGTCATTTAAATTAAGATGATTTGTATGGTACATAAAGTAGAGATATTAAGCATCAAATGTTATTAACGTCTCTCTATTCTGTGTAATAGAGATATGATTGCAACAAAGAATGTCATACTAGATCTTGTGAAGGGAGACAAGCTGAACAGTGACAACTACAAAATTTGACACCGGAAGGTTTAGTTGTTTTCAAGGAATAAGAGCTCAGGGAGCTTCTTAAGCATGAGATGGTGGAACCTGGGGAAGGTACCATAACATAGACAAGACGTGATCAGGAGGTATATCATGCTTGGAAAAAGAAGGATGGCCAAGCTAAGGTAATTCTTCTCAGTAGCATGCATGATGAACTAATCCCGATTTATGAGTAGTATACTACTTCTTTGTCGGTCTGGAATGCTCTTAAAGAGCATTATGGCATCTCGTTAACTCCTAAGTTGAGGATGCTAACCTATAAGTTCATAACTCAAAGCAAGAGGTCTGATCATACTATGAAACAACATTGAATGCATATGTCGAGTATGATTGTCTTTTCAAAGAATATGAGGGAGCATATGTCAAATGAGCTTCAAGTATTAGGAGTGATCTAGTCCTTGCCTGACTCCTAGGGTACTATTAAGACCTATCTCACACATTTTGAAAGCATCCATACTTTCATGGATGTGAGTAGGCATTGTGAGATCGAGGAGGAGTGCCAGGAGGTGACTAGATTTGCTTTAGGTTATGCTCACTTTCAGAATCAAGTAAGGGCTCTCGGAGTACAAAGCACAATTGGTGCAAGCATGAGAAGAAGACCAAAGGTCGTGGCAAAAAGAAGCTAGTTATAAAGACAGACAAAAAAGGACAGGGACAGAAAGGCAAGAAGAAGAAGAAGCTCATAAAGAGCAATGTTCAATGCTACGTGTAAAATATCAAAAATATATATATATATATATATATATATATATATATATATAATTATTCAGGATGAAAAGGTTTTAAAACAATTAAAAAAAGAACTAAATAAATTTATTTAGGAAAATAAAATCAAAATAATTAATAAGTAAATAAATTTATAGAGCTTTCAAGAGTATTTAGGAATTTTTATGGATTTTATATGAATATTTTAATATTTTATGGGGATAAAAGGGTAAAAGAAAAACCTGTTTAGGAATGCCTATTTAAAATGAGAGTTGATTAAATTAATTGATGTAAGTTTTATATTCAAAACCGAAGTTCGATTACCATATTCGACATCATCTCCCTCCTCGAGCATGCATGTTACCGCCTACGGCCGTCGCCGTGCCGACTACCCACGCGTCTCACAATCGGCGCCGTGCGTCCCTTCCATCCACCCCGCCTCACCCTATTGGCCACACCACCTCTGTCGTTTCCTCACACACACGTGGTGCTATTCCTCCGTGTGAGCAAACGGCGTCGCCCCTGCACGCTCAGCCATCGGCGACACTCGGCTATCCTTGAATATAGTTGAAGACCATGCCGTATTCCTTGTTGGTGCAGGAATCACCAGATGATCGAACCTAAGTTTTGATTATGACAAAAGGTTCAAAGTTAAGGTTTCTTATTGTTCTAACAAGTTGAACTAAGTGTACATAAAAGTTCTGAGTGATCTTAGGTAAAGTAAAAGTCCTAGTTGAGGCTAGGCAAAGTGTGGAAAGTCCTAGCTGTGGTTAGGTAATGAAGTCCTAGTCCAGAGAACTAAAAAAAGTCTTGGTAGGTCGAGGACATTGGGCGAAATCCTAGGGTCACGGATTCTAAGTGGAAGTCCTAAGGGTCGTGGACACCTGGCGGAAGACTGGATGAGTTAGGGATTAGACATCCCGCGGAAAGTCCTAAATTCTCGGATGTAGAGAAAAAGTTCAAATGGTCTAGAGGGTCAGTCTGGCAAAAGATAATCTCTCCTGAGAGGAGCAGGTGAGGACGCATTCCCCAAAGAGGGAACAATAGACATCAGTCCAACTTAGAGTTTCAACTAAACTCAAAGTCAGGACTGAATAGTCTGGAGGATGTCAAAATTTATAATGCTTTATATATTTGTTGTCTAAACTAACTCTATTTTATAGAAATAAGGGTTTAGCAAAAAGTGGGTGCGGGCGCAAGAGGGGGGCCAGGCGGCCGGAGTTACTCTAGGCGCTCGGGCAAACTTCGATGAAGCAGCGCTCCTGGGTGGGTGCTTGGCCAGTCACCCAGGCAGTTTGGTGCTCAGAGTTGCTCCAGGCGCCTAGATAGCCAAAAACTTATCGACACGCTGAGCTGGAGCATGATGACTAGCCGATCCACGTTAGTGGTCCTGGTGCTCGGAGGGGGTCCGGGCGCTCGGACGTGGATAAACTTTGAGGATGAAGTTTTGACGAGAGCTCATAGCGTTAGCATAGTCCAAGAGCCTGGGAGGGGATCTAGTGCCCAGATAGGGCTATAACAGTTGGCTTTGACTAGCAGCTTCAACACATCATTTCAAACATCTTCTGCTTCTACGCGCTGCTCTAAAAAGGTCTCTACAGTGCCCGAAAGCTGCTCCAATGATGACTATTTTCATGATCCGCTTATAAGTCGTTAGTATTCTTTAATTTCAAAGTTACTTGTGTTAGAATTTGAGAGATGTCCTAAGGCAATAGCCTTATGGTTTTTTTCTATTTATTTGATAAGTATAGGTTTACTATTTGAGTGCATATTATATGTTTGATTATCTTAAACTCATTTACTAAATATCGGTAACATAATTCATAGCATGAGAGAATTTGTGATTGGATCGCAATTAGTGATTATCTCTACATATGTAATTATGAATATATTGAAATTTTCCTAGTCGTCGAATTGATGTATTCGGACATCATCAATTATGTAAGACTAGCACGAGTTATACTCCTTGGTTCGGCCAAGAAGTTGTTTTCTCACGACTGGAGACATTGGGATGTCGAGAGTTAAATGTGGATGCTAGTTATGGTACCTAGTTCATTGGAGTGACTTACTGTAAGACTTCATATGGTTGTCTACATATATATAGATATGTCGGTGAAGTTCTTACTGTAGCACGAGTGCAAGTTTCCTTCAATTTGAGGTATACAAGTTATTTTGGTCATGGAGACTTATATTTTTACATCTTAAGCAAGTATCTCATTGTGGTGTGAATCCGGGATGATTGGGTATAAGTTGAAGTGCCCGAAGGTATTTGGATAGCCCATAGAGGATTCACCACTCCTTGCGAGGAGATGTATACCCTATGGTCACTCGTTACGATTATTACTCAAAGTCTTTGGTCAAAGCATCACATGTTAAGAGTGTGAGACTCATGTACATATGTATGAGTAATTTGAATCCGCAGAACAAGGAAGTATTACTTAGGCTAGGTGTGACATAATCAGCCTAGTGGGGACAAGATAGATAGACCATGTCCTGAACCAAGTGGGTATATAACGAGTGAAAGGAACGAGGCATGACTCACTATTACTGCTGAAGGGTTTAGAATTAATTCTATGATCAACTATGATTTTATGACTAATTGGGGATCATGATGTACTACTAGGTGCCACTCATGATCATTCTATAATTATGTAATTAATTATGGACGGTCAAGATTAATCGGAAATCTATTGGGTTACACGCACTAACGAGTCTCTAAAAGACATAAAACAAGTTGAAGAATAGGATTCTTAGATCAAAAGATAAATGCTTAGTTGGACCATACATAAAATAAATATGGAAATATTTGTCACAATGGAAGAATGTATGTGCCACATCTCTTACAACTTGGTTTAGTTGTGAACCAAACCAAGAGGTTAATGGGCTAATTTTTAGTTAAGGGATAATGAGTTCGATTTAGGCTTTCTAATCCAACTCATTAATGAAGGCTATATATTGATATGGTTGAGAGAAAATTATGCACATGAGATCATTAATTGGCTTGTAAGATTTTTAGAAAATCTTAACCCAATTTCTCTTCTCCTCTCCCTCTCCCCTTCTCTTTGCCGCTGGCCATACAACAACAAGGAGAAGTTTTCTCATTATTGCCGTGACCACCACAAGGGAGAAAACTCTCCCTTTTGTACTTCTCTTCTTCCTCTCGATCCCTCTTCTTGGCTTGTGGCTAGTAATTTTTGAAAGAGAGGTTTGTACTCAAGGAGTTGTCTTGAGGAGCTCAGTGTGGATACAAATAGAGGCGAGGTTCAATAACGTCACTACGGTTGATGCCCTTCTCGTTACAGGTCATCTGTAAGGTACACCTAGCACAAATTTACTTTCTGTAAAAATTTAATTATGCAATCATGTTTGGCATGTTATATTCTTGTATGCGTGTAATGCATGTGATATAATAATTTAGGAATTATTATTGTTTCATTTTCTGCTGTGCATGTTTACGAAATGTGTTTTAGCACACACCGTATCGGGCATATCCCAACAGTGGTATCAGAGCCTGATCGTGCTTCAACATGATCATAAAATTATTTTACGGTTCGTAATTTGTGTTGTAATAAATTTTGGATTTTTTTTCTGGAATTATTAAGATTTTTTCTATTTTTGAAAAGTTTCTTAAATTGTTAGGAAAATTCATTTTTGGAATGTTTCTGATATAATTTCATAAAATTAAATTTTGAAATATTCTGTTAATTTATAAATTATCATTTCTAGAAGTTTTAAAAATTTTAAGAAATATTCTATTTTTAAAAATTTCCTAATTTGTTAGGTAATACTAAATATGGAAAGATTCTGAATTTTTTTTTTAAAAAAAAATCCAGATTTGAGATTCTAAATTAAATTATAGAATTAATCCTTTCTGAAAATTCCAAATTTATTAAAATATTCTATTTTTTGGAAAGTTTCCTAAATTATTAGGAAATATCAAATTTAGAAGATTTAAAAAATTTAGATTTAAGATATTCTAAATTAAATTGTAGAATTAATATTTTATGAAATTTATTAAAATATTTCATTTTTGGAAATTTCCTAAATTATTAGGAAATGTCAAATTTAGAAAGATTTAAAAATCATAAAAAAAATCTAGATTTAAATTATTGTATAATAAATTACGAAATATTAATTATTTATTTCCTAAATGGTTAGGAAATTAATTTGAAAATTTATTTTCAAAATAATTAAAGATACTTGATTCATAGAAATATTTTAGATGAGATATGCTAATTAAATTTAGAAATTGGTTTCCTAATTTGATTAAATAAATATTGATTTATTAAAATCAAATTTATAACCTATTTTTATTTCCAAAATAGAATTATAACATATGTAAATTTATGCCATGAACATACTATATTGTATGCCATGTAGATGCATTAATTATGGCATGCTTAAATTTTGCCATGCGTGTGATGTGATTAGATCTTACCATATGTATGATGTGTCATGCTATGCCATGCGTGTGATATGTCATGTCATCATTTATGTCATGCGTGTGATGTGCCATGTCATCATTTATACCATGCGTGTAATGTCATGTAGATAGAATTTTACATGATGTAGATGAGATCTAAATCCCTTAATATTAAAACCTACACCTTCCGTTAATATGGTAAGAACCAGAGTTTAAGTTCTTGTTTGGGTTATTGGCTAAAGTTAAGCTCAACTTGAAATTAAACATGTTCAAACCATAGAGATGAAATCTCATGATTAACCGATTGTTTTAAACTTGAAGCATTGATTTATTGTGTCAAAACCATGATCAATGTGGATAGTGGTGAAGTTGAGTGATGTGCATTTGATGTATACTTGTTAATGTGTTAACAACCCAATGTTTATGCAAAGATCAATTAGTTGCTATCATAATGTAATAGTTGCATATAAGTGATATGCAATCGGTAAATATGTTATCTACCGCTATAGCTAAGAATGACTTGTTAGCCAAAGTCAAGGTTATTCTTATCTATGGTGGATATCAACCCACTTGGAGAAAACCTACAATTTCCTGAATTCAAAATAAGGGTATTTGAATTTGATAAATAAGTGGGCTTTTATGTAAATTATTTACATAAATAAAATCATGTCTCTTATACATTCTCATTTTTGTATTTCTAGGTTAATCATTTAAATATGACTTCTGTTAATTTCCATTGAATTTTGGACTCGAACAAATTGATTGGGCCGAACTTCTTGGACTTGTTTCAAAATTTGAGAATTGTTCTCAAAGATGAGAAGCTAGCTTATGTCCTTGATCAACCTCTTCCCACCAGTCTTGATACCGATGCAACTGCGGACCAACTGTTAGCCCTTTAGAAACATAAGGATGATTTTGTACTTGCTAGTTGCATCATGCTAGCCACTATGACTCTTGAATTACAGAAACGACATGAGTATTTTGGATGATTATGATATTGTCTATCATCTTCGTGAGCTATTTGATGAGCAAGTTAGATCCGAAAGGTTCGAGGTCTC
The DNA here is from genome assembly GCF_018446385.1 of Zingiber officinale. Lineage (NCBI taxonomy): Eukaryota > Viridiplantae > Streptophyta > Magnoliopsida > Zingiberales > Zingiberaceae > Zingiber > Zingiber officinale. The sequence continues at coordinate 81,421,362 of NC_055999.1, read as the reverse complement.
CAATCTTCTCTTTTGCTCAAAGATATAGGAGGGTTCGTCTACAGTACAATATGTATTAAAGATGAATAGCTACATAGAGCGTTTAGCATCACTCAGTTTTATGATGGATCATGAGTTAAGTATTGACTTAATTCTATATAGTTTACCGAAAAGTCATTCACAATTTGAGATGAACTATTGGATGAACAATTTGGAATTGACTGTCCCCGAGATGATAAATATGTTTAAGACTGTGGAGCCTTCTATTAAGGGTGAACAAAAAACTGTGATATTAGTAGATTCCTCCAAGAAAAATTCTAAGAGGAAGCTAAAACATCAGGCTAAAGGAAAGAGCAAAAAGGCCAAGATAGTAGAACCGACAGAAAAGGACCCATGCCATCATTGTGCCAAGATGGGATACTGATAACCATGATTTTACTATATTATTTTGATTCATATAAGCATGGTTTGATGTTGATTTCATAGATTTAAATCATGGTTACATCACATTTTATGCATTGTATAGATTTTGGACCTAATTGTAAATTATTATATTTTTATGTTATTTGATGCTAATATTTGATTCTTATTTTATAGGCATCAAAGGATCTTGGATTTGGATCTATTTGGACCGAATTTGTGCTCGAATCGGAGTTGAAACGAGAAGATCAAGCTGCGGAGCATTATGGACTGTTCATCGAAGATTGGACAGATTTGAACCATCCAGTGAATATCTGGTCGATCCGACCTAAGGGAGAGTAGATCCAGACCCTTGATCAAGATCAGAACCTTCGGATCAGATTTTTAGAGACTTTTCACCATTGATCAAGCTCCAAATCAATTTCAGTCGTCCGTTTAGATCTGGATCAGATTTAAAACAGAAGCTACAGTGTTGTTCTTGTTCGTCGACTCCTCCACGTAGCTTGGTCCTGGCGCGCATCTTCTTTCAGATTTCGACCTTTCCTTTCTCCGATCATCCTCTCAAGCTTCAACCTCGGTGGAGAGTTTCACGGCAGCTTATCCCGATCTCTTGGAGCCATCGAAGGGTGTTCCCTCCGGTGGAATTTGGCTCACGGCAAATCTCTGTTCTAGCACCGATTTGGAGGTGTTCTTCCAATCGGCGACTCTGATTCACATCAGTGACTATCGGCGGTGGTCCTCCGGTGTTCCTGAGCTCTATCCGACAGCAAACCATCATCCGCAGCTTCATCCCAGATCCAGAGCTCAGATTTGCAGATTTTCGGGCCATTCTTGGGTTTAGGGTTATTTCAGCTCGCCGGCGGTGGTCTGTCAGTGTTGTTGAGCATACCTCGAACTGAGACGCAGTTGAGGTTCTTCATTAAGGTCCGGAGTTGGGTGTTCTCGACTTTGGCATTCTTGTATGACGATGAGAGTGTGAAGCTTGATAGATTGGTTGTGAGAATGGATTGGTTTACCCTTTTTTAGTTCATTTTGTTACTGTTTTGGAGCTTGTCATAGATTTCTTGATGTTTGTTAAGTTGTTTTAGTAAGTAATCTAGTATTTCTTTCCTTGTTGAAGTTTAATTTGTGTTTAATTTGTGCTTGGTTAATTGTTAGGGTGGTAAGTTTCAAACTAGGGTTTAAATTCTGTTTTAGATCAGATTTATATGTGTCTTGTTATCTCATTCCCTATTTTACTCAATGCTTTAGATTAGATTTCATTTAAGTTTGGTTATTTCATTTGAAGATTAATTGTGTTGAAGATGAAAATTATTACGTAGTGTGACAATGCGTATTGGACTAATCGGAGGCACCTAGTTAGATTTTCTTTATGCATTAGATTAGTTCTTATTTTCTGTGCTTTTCATTTGTTAGATTTATATTCAAAGTTCAAACCCCCATTTTCATGTTAAAAATCCCAAAAAGAGGAATAAAATACAATCCTAGATTACATCCTACCGTTGGTTCCTCGAGGTTCGATCCTGGGCTCGTTATTACAACATGATTATGTAGTTAAGGGGTTCAGTGAATAATACATTATTAATTTGATAAGCCTATGCGCGACATTTAATATAATAATTTTCGGCTTTATCAAATTTTGGCGCCGTTGCCGGGGAATATGATATGCAGTGTTTGGTGATTTTAGGATTGTTCTTCATTTTGAAAACTTAAAAATTTTGTTGTTTTGATTGCTTTCATGCGTATATATCCATGTGTTGATTTTATTTGTTCCTGAGTCTTCTAATTTTATTTGCTAGTTTTCAGTGTAAGAATAGGAAATTCTTTTTATCATGGATCCATATTATCAGCATTTTGGAGATTGGAGTCAGAGTTATTATTATCAGCCTCAGAATGAGATTTATGCACCTGAATATCAGTACGAGGATGTACAAGAACAATTTGCAGAGTCAGTTTGGAAATGTAATGAAGTTATGCAACAAATGAGTGAGCATCAAGAGCAACAATTTGGAAGGATACAGAATATTCAGAGTCAGTTAGATCAAATTGCGTCATCCATCAATCAATTATAAGCATAAAACTCCAGTGTAGAGATGGAAAGTAGAGATTCTGTCAGGCCTGACCCTACTCCCATTTCTTCACAAGAATTTTCTAGTATTATTTGTGATGATGATGTAGTTGTTCAAATTTATGATTCTACTAATGTTGTTGCTTTAGATGATGTGAATAATGTAGGTATTGATGTTGAAGATGATTTAAGTGTAGAGGAATGCTTATTGGAATCATTACCTTAAGAATCACCTGGATTTGATGATGATAAAGATGTAAGTGTAGGGACTTGTGCTATGGAGCCAAGCACCCAAGAATCACTATATGAAGATGTACATTCACCAGAACAAGAGCTTGAGCCATTTCTTGATGAAGAGGAGGTAACAATCACCAATTTAGGTACCTTTCAACACGATAAGGTAAGTATTATTTGTGATACATCAGAAAATTTAATTGAGGTACCATGCATTGATTTTATTAGATGTGATTCATTTCTTGATATATTTTCTGCCCACACTAATGCTCACATATTTTCTTTTTATCCCACATATGTATGGGAGGTCTTTTCTTTTAATGATGTTGTAGGAGAATACAAGCTTCTGGAGTGGGTACTTGTAACGACCCGCCTTCTACTGGCTAGGTTGTAAGGCCGGACCGTCACATTATGCTGTGCTAAGCTATATCCATGACCATTACTAAGTCTAGGTGCGGAAAACTGTACCAATTTAAAACCTTGCTAAGCTAATACAAGTTCTTGGTACTACATGTGCTAAGGGATGCAGTCTAAGGTATACATGGCATATCCTACATCCCCTATGGTCAAGAAGCTGAATTACAAGGTCTCTTGGTCGAAACCCAACTTCTCAATCGATCCAGATTGAACTCGATCGATTGCAAGCTGTTGGATCGATCCATGGATTGATTCAGATTGCTACTGTGCTCGGGGTAATACTCTGGATCGATCGGCTGATCGATCCAGACTGGCCAATCGATTCAGTGATCGATTCCAGAGCTCTCTGTTCTCGGGAGCGATTTCCCGATCGATTGAACGATCGATCCCGGAACTTTCTGTCTGCGACAGAGTGCGTCTGGATCGATCCAGAAGCTTACTATTCATGATAGAATACGACTGGATCGATCGGCTGATCGATTCAGAAGCTTACTGTCCGCGGAACCAGACTCCCCAATCGATCCGCTGATCGATTGAGGGCCCCAATTGATCCGCTGATCGATTGAGGTTTCTTATTTCGCAGCAAAGCTCTGATTTCAGCACTATTTCATGCCTAAATCACATATACAAGTTCTAAAGTGGCTGGGAAACATTCTAACAACAAATATTTAGTATTCTAAGCATAGCTTAATGCATAGTTCACTAGTTCATGACATTTAAACATACTAAAGTGCGGAAATAACATTATATAAAATCTAAAGTCTTAGTTTGCTAATTTCTCCAAGATCTTCATTCCAGGTTCCTTCTATTAGCTAGAGCCCTAGAGCCAATCATTTGATGATTGTATTTTGGACTTATTGTATCATATTCTATATAAATAAAGGCATTTTGATTTTGGTTATTATACTTGTATTGGTGCCAAATAAACTAAGTATAATAATGTCCTTAAGTAGACGGTTCTCACCTATATCAATTGGTTAGTTGAACTGATAGTGAGATGATATAGGGAACACTACTCTTAATCATTCCTAGTCGCGTATTTACATTCAGGGACAATGTTAATGCAATAAGACTAGCATGTAGGTCAACTCGATGACTTGATTTCACAAGTCATGGATATAGAGATATCAAGTTGATTCATGGGTATACATTAGAGAATATATACTGAATGACCCGCCATGAGAAAGTATCATGGATCGTTATATGAGTGTCATATACTTTCTCATGTGGCTATTAGTATGACTACTAATCCTTAGACCTGAAGTCACCATAGATCCCTACATAAGGAGTTATGTACTTTGGTTCCGTCAAACGTCACCCGTAACTGGGTGGACTATAAAGGCGATTACTGGGTATATAACAAATTATACAGTGGGATGTGAGTGATGTAGATGGGATCTATCCCTCCTGTATGACGGGAGAGACATCGGTATTCTTGATAGAGTGAGACCACAAAGTGCATGGCCATGCCCAAATGAGTCAATATAGGATATTGAGCTCATTTGATTTAGTGAGTCTACTTGGAGTTCAAGATTTAGATTGATCAGAGGATGACATGGTCTATGCCTCACATTAACCAATCTAGATGTCTAGAATAGAAGGACACTTGTCATATATTGTGAGGAGTCACAATTAGTAGTCACAAGGTGATGTTGGATCTCAACATTCTTGTAACTTGGGTAGTAATGATGTGTTGCTAGATACCGCTCATTACTTATGCTCCTAAATGGGTTTAGGGCATTGCCAACGTTACAAGAACCTATAGGGTCACACACTAAGGATAATTAGATGGAGATTAGGTTCATATGATGAACCAAGAGGATTAGATTCATTTGATGAATCAAATTAGATTAAGAGTAATCCTAATTGGGCTAACTTGAGTTGGACTCAAGTGGATTCATGTATTCAATGAGTCTAATTTAGATTATGACTCATTAAATCAACTTAATTTAATGAATTAGATTCATTATATTAAGTTGGCTTGAATCAAATGGTTAGATTAGATCAACAATGGAAGAGATTTGGTCAAGTTTGACTTGACTTGAGAGGAAGATTAAAAGTCAAGTTTGACTTGACTTTATGCCACCTCATTGTGAGTTGGCATTGATGTGGACCAATGATGTTACTCCACATCATCATGGGTGCCACCTCATGGAAGTTACAAAGCCATTTTCTTTAATAGCTTCACATTAATTGCACTTAATGCAATTTTTTTGGGAGTTACACAACTTGAAAGTGACCGGCCACTTTTGAATGTGAATCAAAATTGATTTTCCTCATTAAAGTGCATTATTCCTTCTTCTTCCTCTTGGAGCTCTCTTCCTCTCCCTCTCCTCTTCTTGCCGTGACCTATCAAGGTGCTAACACACCTTTGTTTAGGTCTTCTCCACCTAAGTTGTCCGTGTGGATACTTCTAGAGGAGTATCTATCTTGATACTCTTGAGATCCGGCACCGTTTAGACGAGCGGGAACGCGAAGGGCTTCGCTTCAAAGGTATAACTCTTTTCATGTAGATCTAGGAGTAGATCTAAGGAGAAACTCGTACTCGTAATTTTTTTTTTTAAATCTTTTCATCGCACGAGATCCGTTGGCTAGGGTGATTCGGGGTTTCTGCGACGCGAAAACGCGGTTTTCGCGGCCCGAAAAACCCAACAGTGGTATCAGAGCCACGTGCGAAGCGAGTACGAGTTTATGAAAAATATAGATCTGTAAACTTTCTGTAAATTCATGTTTTTATAGTTTTAATGGGTAATTTTCTCGTAGAAGCGAAGCACAAGTGTTTCGACACTTGTAGGCTTCGACTACCGAGAAGTTTTTCCAAAAACGGTAATGTTTTGACCCAAAATCATTTGGGATAGCGGGCTAAGGCACTCTTGGATCGCTTAGGATCAACTCGCGATGGTTATATCGCGGGTAGGGGTACTGCCCCTAACCCCGCAAGGGGATTTGCTCCGCGATTGCGCCCGAAATCGCTAATCGGGACCGCCGGGAAAAATTTACTCATAAAATCTGTAAAATTATGAAAAATTACAGAAAATTATGAAAAATATATAATTTTGAATTATATATTATTTTTGTGATAGTCATGGCCCAAAGACCCAATTCAATTGGACAATTGTGTTGTAATTCATAATACGGCCTGCGTGCCGTTATGTGATGTGCATGTTGTACTTGTATTTATTTTTATTTTTATTTTCACGACCTGCGCGTCGTGCCTTTCTCTTATATTCTGGTTGTAAATTAGATTTAGACTCGAATGTAACTCGAGTTTCAAAATTGTAATGTAAATTTTGAAGCGGTGGAAGGTCCACACGAGATGGAGTTACGAGGAGGGCACGAGCAACACGAGGTGGTCAACGGAAGGAGCTTGAGAAGCTGTTGACCTTAGGTTGACCATCCGATCTTCTCATTGGCTTGAGAAGATCGTGTAGGGCCATGACTAAATCACAAATTAATTTAATTAATTGCTTTTGTGTGTATGTGATGCATGCTAGTTAATTAAGTAATTAATTAGTGCCTAGCGATTAGATTTGATCTAAATCGTGCACATGATGCACCCTTCGATTAGATTAGATCTATCGAGTATATGATACGCATCATCGTTTAGATTAGATCTAAATCACGTCAACTCGTAATGTCTACCATGCCGTGATACCTACCACTACCTCGATCGCATGTAGTTGTTGAATCTGCCAAAGCAGAGCAACACATACTATCTTGGTAGGGTACGGAGGGACAATCTTGGTCCCGCCTATCAATGCATGGGTGAGTACAACTCAATTAGATTGAGTATTCCTAGTTAACTCGGTTGGATCGAGTATAACTATAGGCATTCTTCCAACGGTTGGAAAGTTAGGTCAAAATCACATATATATTAATTCTCGGGCGTATTAGCCAAAGCTAACTCGAGTTTTAATATAAATGTGGATTTTGATTCTATAAACAAGAGTTGCATAGAGATGTAATTGGTAATCGTTACCTACCGATCATACTAAGTCTTGGGCGTATTAGCCAAAGCTAACTCAAGGGTTAGTATGATGTGGATCTTGTCCCACATGAATTATAGAATTCAGTGGGAACATCATTTAGTTAAAGGCCTAATTAAATGATTAAGAATATGATATTTATTTCTGCTTTTATTTCTGTTGTAGATTACCATGACGTCGAATACGAACACCTTCTCCCTGCGATCTGTCCTCGAGAAGGACAAGCTCAACGGAGCAAACTTCCTGGACTGGTACAGGAACCTGAGAATAGTTCTCACCCAAGAACGTAAACTGTACGTTCTGGAGCAGCCCATTCCGGAGGCTCCTCCTGCCAATGCACCGCGAGCTGACAAAGATGCTTACAAGAAGCATCAAGATGACGCATTAGATGTGTCTTGTCTAATGCTCGCGACCATGAACTCTGAGCTTCAGAAGCAACACGAGTTAATGGGCGCTTACGATATGGTTGAACATCTTCGTCAACTGTATCAAGGACAAGCGAGGCATGAGAGATTTGAGATCTCAAGGGCACTATTTCAGTGCAAGATGTCAGACGGGGCTCCTGTAGGCTCATATGTACTCAAAATGATTGGGTATATAGAGAACCTACAAAGGTTGGGGTTCCCACTTGGCCAAGAGCTGGCCACTGATCTGATCTTGCAATCCTTGCTGGATAGCTATAGTCAGTTCGTTCTAAACTACAATATGAACGAGATTGACAAGCCACTGCCCGAGCTGCTTAGTATGTTAAGAACTGCTGAGCTAAACCTTAAGAAGGCTAAGCCCAACACTGTTCTGATGGTTCAGAAATATAAGGGCAAGGGCAAGCCCAAAGGAAAGGGAAAGTCCCAAGCCAAGGGCAAAGGCAAGGCACTGAAGCCTAAAGGAGGGGTCGCCAAGGATGCTACCTGCTTCCACTGCGTCACTGGAAGAGGAACTGCAAGGTATACTTGGAGGATCTTAAGAAGAAGCGAAGTGAGACTTCCACTTCAGGTATATATGTTATAGAAGTCAATCTATTTATTTCTACATCATGGGTATTAGATACTAGATGTGCTTCTCACATTTGTACTGATGTGCAGGAGCTGAGAAATAGCAGGGCATTGACAAAGGGCGAGGTGGACCTACAAGTAGGCAATGGAGCATGAGTTGCTGTTGTTGCTGTAGGGACTTACTTTCTATCTCTGCCCTCTGGGCTTGTACTAGAGTTAGTCGATTGTTGTTATGTGCCTGCATTAACTAAGAACATTATATCAGTTTCTTGTTTGGACAAGAAAGGTTTCTCGTTTACTATAAAGAACAAATGTTGTTCCGTCTATTTAAATGATATGTTCTATTGTAGTGCACCTCTGATAAACGGACTCTATATTCTAGACCTTGAGAGCCCTATCTATAACATAAATACCAAGAGGTTCAAGTCAAATGACATGAACCAAACCTACCTCTGGCACTGTCGCTAAATGACAAGCGTTATCCCAGCTCCATAAGGATGGTATGCTGGACTCATTTGATTTTGAATCATATGAGGTATGCGAGTCATGCCTATGAGGCAAGATGACCAAGACTCCCTTTAGTGGGCACAGCGAGAGAGCAACTGATTTGTTAGGACTCATACATAGTGATGTATGTGGCCCTTTCAATGTTGCTGCTAGAGGCGGTTACAGGTACTTCATCACATTTACTGATGATTTCAGTAGATATGGTTATGTGTACTTGATGACACATAAGTCTGAATCCTTTGAAAAGTTCAAAGAATTCAAGAATGAAGTACAGAACCAGCTTGGCAAGAGTATTAAGATACTTCGATCAGATCGAGGTGGAGAATACCTTAGCCATGAGTTTCGTGACTACCTAGCTGAGTGTGGGATTCTATCCCAACTCACTCCTCCTGGAACACCACAGTGGAATGGTGTATCCGAAAGGAGGAATCGTACCCTATTAGATATGGTACGATCGATGATAAGTCACACCGATCTTCCGACATACCTTTGGGGCTATGCTCTAGACACAGCATCTTTTATACCCAACTGAGTTCCATCCAAGGCCGTGATAAAGACACCATATAGGATATGGACTGGGAGAGATGCCCAGGTGTCTTTCTTGAGGATTTGGGGTTGTGAGGCTTACGTTCGACGTCAAGTCTCAGAAAAGTTAGGACCCAAATCCGACAAGTGCTACTTTATTGGATATCCCAAGGAAACTAAGGGATATTACTTCTATATTCCCAGTCAGTACAAGGTAGTTGTGGCAAAGACTGGGGTCTTTCTAGAAAGGGACTTTGTTTCTAGAAAGACTAGTGGGAGCGCGTTCGATCTTGAAGAAGTTCAAGATGCGAACAATAGCACTGATGCCTAGATGGAAATTGAACTGGAACCATAAAGTGTTGTGGATGATGTTTCACAAGGAGTTGAGGAACAACAACCAGTTCAAGTAGACATACCTCTTCGCAGGTCTGATAGGGTACGTCGTCAGCCTGAGAGATACTCATTTCTCTTGTCTGACCATGATGACATTGTGCTCATAGAGGATGAGCCTACCACCTATCAGGATGAGACCAGATTCCGAGAAATGGCTAGAGGCCATGAGATCCGAGATGGAATCCATGTACACCAACCAAGTATGGACTTTGGTTGATCCACCTGAAGGGGTAAAACCCATTGGGTGTAAGTGGGTCTTTAAGAGAAAGACTGACATGGATGGACTTATCTATAAGGGTCGCTTGGTAGCTAAAGGTTTCAAGGAGATTCATGGTATTGACTATGATGAAACCTTTTCTCCAGTAGCGATGTTTAAGTCCATTCGGATCATGCTTGCTATTGTAGCCTACCATGACTATGAGATATGGCAGATGGATGTCAAAACCGCGTTTTTGAATAGAAACCTACTCAAGGATGTGTACATGACACAACCTGAGGGTCTTGTAGATCCACAGCATACTAGCAGAGTATGCAAGCTGCATAGGTCCATTTATGGACTAAAGCAAGCTTCTCGGAGCTGGAATCTTCGATTCGATGATGCAATCAAACAGTTTGGTTTCATCAAGAATGAAGATTAGCCTTGTGTCTACAAGAAGGTTGTAGGGGATATAGTTGTCTTCCTCATATTGTATGTGGATGACATATTACTCATTGGGAAGGACATCTCTATGCTTCAGTCTGTCAAGACCTGGCTAGGGAGTTGCTTCTCAATGAAGGACTTAGGTGAGGCATCCCGCATTCTAGGGATTCAGATCTATAGAGATAGATCTAAGAGATTGCTTGGCCTAAGTCAGAGTACATACATTGACAAGGTACTCTTACGGTTTGCCATGCAGAACTCCAAGAAGGGATTTCTACCGATGTCACATGGCTTGAGTCTTTCGAAGACTCAAGACCCCTCTTCTAGAGAGGAGAGAGACCGCATGGATCAGATCCCTTATGCCTCAGCCATAGGATCGATCATGTACGCCATGCTATGTACTCGACCTGATGTCTCGTATGCTTTGAGCATGACGAGCAGATACTAGTCAGATCCAGGTGAAAGTCACTAGATAGCGGTCAAGAATATTCTTAAGTACTTAAGAAGGACTAAAGAATATTTCTTGATATATGGAAGCAATAATGAGCTAGCTGTAAAGGGTTACAGTGATGCTAGCTTCCAGACCGACCAGGATGACTATAGATCACAGCCGGGGTTCGTATTTTGCATTAATGGTGGTGCTGTCAGCTGGAAGAGTTCGAAGCAGGATACAATAGCTGATTCTACAACAGAAGCCGAGTACATTGCTGCATCAGAGGCAGCAAAGGAGGCAGTTTGGATCCGCAAGTTCATCACTGAACTTGGGGTGGTTCCTAGCATTGCTGACCCCATTGAGCTCTATTGTGACAACAATGGAGCTATAGCACAGGCGAAGGAACCTCGCTCACACCAGCGGACCAAACACATACTACGGCGCTTCCATCTCATTCGAGAGATTATCGAGAGAGGAGATGTGAAGATTTGCAGAGTACCTACAGAGGCTAACATCGCAGATCCCTTGACCAAGGCTTTGGCACAGAAGAAGCATGATGGTCACACTAGGTCATTTGGGCTTAGAGCCTACACAGATTGGCACTAGTGCTAGTGGGAGATTGTTAGCTAGAGCCCTAGAGCCAATCATTTGATGATTGTATTTTGAACTTATTGTATCATATTCTATATAAATAAAGGCATTTTGATTTTGGTTATTATACTTACTTGTATTGGTTCCAAATAAACTAAGTATAATAATATCCTTGAGTAGACGGTTCTCACCTATATCAATCGGTTAGTTGAACCGATAGTGAGATGATATAAGGAATACTACTCTTAATCATTCCTAGTCGAGTATTAACATTCAGGGACAATGTTAATGCAATAAGACTAGCATGTAGGTCAACTCGAGGACTTGATCTCACAAGTCATAGATATAGAGATATCAAGTTGACACATGGGTATACATTAGAGAATGCATACTGAATGACCCGCCATGAGAAAGTATCATGGATCGTTATATGAGTGTTATATACTTTCTCATGTGGCTATTAGTATGACTACTAATCCTTAGACCTGAAGTCACCATAGATCCCTACATAAGGAGTTATGTACTTTGGTTTCGTCAAACGTCACCCGTAACTGGGTGGACTATAAAGGCGATTACTGGGTATATAACAAATTATGTAGAGGGATGTGAGTGATGTAGATGGGATCTATCCCTCCTATATGACGGGAGAGACATCGGTATTCTTGATAGAGTGAGACCACGAAGTGCATGGCCATGCCCAAATGAGTTAATATAGGATATTGAGCTAATTTGATTTAGTGAATCTACTTGGAGTTCAAGATTTAGACTGGTCCGAGGATAACACGGTCTATGCCTCACATTGACCAATCTAGATGTCTAGGATAGAAGGACACTTGTCATATATTGTGAGGAGTCACAATTAGTAGTCACAAGGTGATGTTGGATCTCAACATTCTTGTAACTTGGGTAGTAATGATGTGTTGCTAGATACCGCTCATTACTTATGCTTCTAAATGGGTTTAGGGCATTGCCAACGTTACAAGAACCTATAGGGTCACACACTAAGGACAATTAGATGGAGATTAGGTTCATATGATGAACCAAGAGGATTAGATTCATTTGATGAATCAAATTGGATTAAGAGTAATCCTAATTGGGCTAACTTGAGTTGGACTCAAGTGGATTCATGTATTCAATGAGTCTAATTTAGATTATGACTCATTAAATCAACTTAATTTAATGAAGTAGATTCATTATATTAAGTTGGCTTGAATCAAATGGTTAGATTAGATCAACCATGGAATGAGATTTGGTCAAGTTTGACTTGACTTGAGAGGAAGATTAAAAGTCAAGTTTGACTTGACTTTATGCCACCTCATTGTGAGTTGGCATTGATGTGGACCAATGATGTTACTCCACATCATCATGGGTGCCACCTCTTGGAAGTTACAAAGTCATTTTCTTTAATAGCTTCACATTAATTGCACTTAATGCAATTTTTTTGGGAGTTACACAACTTGAAAGTGGCTGGCCACTTTTGAATGGGAATCAAAATTGATTTTCCTCATTAAAGTGCATTATTCCTTCTTCTTCCTCTTGGAGCTCTCTTCCTCTCCCTCTCCTCTTCTTGCCGTGACCTATCAAGGTGCTAGCACACCTTTGTTTAGGTCTTCTCCACCTTAGTTGTCCGTGTGGATACTTCTAGAGGAGTATTTATCTTGATACTCTTGAGATCCGACACCGTTTGGACGAGCGGGAACGCGAAGGGCTTCGCTTCAAAGGTATAACTCTTTTCATGTAGATCTAGGAGTAGATCTAAGGAGAAACTCGTACTCGTAATTTTGTTTTTTTAAATCTTTTCTTCGCACGAGATCCGTTGGCTAGGATGATTCGGGGTTTTCGCGACGCGAAAACGCGATTTTCGCGGCCCGAAAATCCCAATAGATCGATTGGGGTTTCTGATTTCACAGCAAAGCTCTGATTTCAGCACTGTTTCGTGCCTAAATCACATATACAAGTTCTAAAGTGGCTGGGAAACATTCTAACAACAAATATTTAGTATTCTAAGCATAGCCTAATGCATAGTTCACTAGTTCATGACATTTAAACATACTAAAGTGCGGAAATAACATTATATAAAATCTAAAGTCTTAGTTTGCTAATTTCTCCAAGATCTTCATTCCAGGTTCCTTCCACACACATCTTCATCGCATTGCCCTCCAGCCTCCGCTAGTCCATCTTTCCTTTACCTTTATTTGAAGTATAAAGAAAGAGTATCTGTAAGCTTTCGCTTAGTAAGAAACCATCTACCTCACAAAACATGCATACGATGCAATTTATGATTTGAAAACATGCTATTTGAAATATACGCTGAACAGGTGAGAGCATGGCATGGTATCATACAACATGGAAACCAAAAACTGATCATAGAACTAACACATGTATCAATAATGAAAACTAAGCTGAAGCATGAATTGAGCTAAAACTAAAACTAAGCTAGAACTGAGTTTAAACTGTATACACAACTGATTTGTGAGTTTTGAAAACTATTTATCATAGATAGATGAAAATACATAATCATGTTGCTGATGGGCCCGGCAACTGTACGTGCTATGCGCGCATCCCTAACTAGACACGGGTTTGTAAGTCCCGAATTTAGTAGGGTTTACTAGGTTATCTAAACCTAGGGACGACTGTGGGAGCCTAACCCAATGGATATCTGATCCAGTATAGTGTCACTGCTAAAATAAAATACTGGTTATAGCTAAATTTTCTTATCTTGCTATTTCTAGGTTATCTGAACCTAGAGCTAGGTTATCTGAGCCTCGAGGCGACTGTGGGAGCCCACCCATTGGACCGTAGTCCCATATAAGCTGTAGTAAAACTGCATATACTAGATAAATGCTTCTATCGCATTTAGCTAAACTATTAAAATGCCTAAGTCGCATTTTAATGGTGCTGAACATACTATCGGGCACTTGGCGTGCGCTGTTGCACACCTTATGTGCCACAAATCCATATACCACTAAACTAAGGCATGCAATCACACGAGAACTACTTATACTGCAGGTGAGGGGTTTCTTACCTTCTACTCTAATTTTCTTACGATTCTAATCGCTAGATTTCCGGAGAAGATGATCCTTTCGACGATCTTCTCGCGTCTATGCGTTCCTCTCGCGGAGGGGAGCGTCCCCGTATCCAAGATGTCACCGGAAGAAGCCCTTGGGACACTAGGGATGGAGCCCTAGGCGTGCTTGTGGTTGGCGCCGAGAAGGGGAACGGAAGAAGAGAGGGGCGGCGTGACTAGGGTGAGGGAGAGGAGAAATTGCGTTAAAAAAAAATACAAAACTCCTCACTTAATTCCCTATTTATATTAAGTGGTAATTCTGGCCCAACTTACACATAAATATTATTGGTCCCCTTTCCTTTCAGCACGGTCCTGTTGGGTTCACTTGGTTACTAGAGTCCACCATAAGTCGTAGGACCCAATAGGTCTCAGGTTCAATTCCCGCGTAGGCTGTTTTACGATTCTATTTATTTTTGCTACTTTTGCTACTCTAAAAATTCTGTAAAAATATCCTAAAATTCCAAAAAAAATCATAGAATATTTCTAAAATAATTTTGAGAATTTTCGGGCGTTACAATCCCCCATTCCTTATAAAAAGTTCGCCCTCGAACTTAGAATAACTCTGGGTACTTCTGTCTCATACTAGCTTCTGTCTCCCATGTTGTCTCTTCTGTGGTGTGATCTTTTCAAATGACTTTTACTAATGGTACCTCCTTGTTCTGCAATTTCTTAACTGCTCGGTCTATTATCTGAATAGGTCGACTATCATAGCTGAGGTCTTCGCGGATTGGTACCGACTGGGGCTCAATCACCTGGGTGGCATCTGGGATATGCTTCTTCAGCATAGAGACATGAAATACATTATGGATGACTGACATCTCCTGTGGTAGCTCTAGCTCATATGCTACCTTACTAACTCTTCTAGTGATAAGGTATGGTCCCACATATCTGGGACTTAGTTTGCCCTTCTTGCCAAAATGCATTACTCCCTTCATGGGAGCTACTATGAGGAACACTGAATCCCCAACTGAAAACTCTAAGGGTCTGCACCGTCTATCAGCATAGCTTTTCTGGCGGCTCTGAGCTGTCTCTATCCTCTGGCGGATTTACTGTATAGCTGTTGTGGTATCTGCTACTAGATCTGTCTGAAGTTCTAGTTCTTTCTGTTCACCACTTTCATACCAGCAGATTGAAGATCTACACCTCCGCCCGTAGAGAGCCTTGTAAGGTGCCATGCCAATGGTGGCCTGATAGCTATTGTTGTATGCAAATTCTGCTAAACTCAGATATTTGCACCAACTTCCCTTGAAGTCTAGGGCACATGCTCGGAGCATATCTTCGAGTACCTGATTTACTCGTTCCGTCTGACCATCTGTCTGAGGATGGAAGGCTGTGCTGAATT
This sequence comes from Zingiber officinale, assembly GCF_018446385.1. Lineage (NCBI taxonomy): Eukaryota > Viridiplantae > Streptophyta > Magnoliopsida > Zingiberales > Zingiberaceae > Zingiber > Zingiber officinale. Next base: position 81,405,768 of record NC_055999.1, on the reverse strand, counting down.
TTAACTTCGTGCCCAATGCTGACTGTACACACTCCCAGAAGTGTGATGTGAATCTACTGTCTCTGTCTGAAATGATGGTTCGTGGGACTCCATGTAGTTTGACGATCTACTTGAGATACAACTGAGCTAGCTGTTCCATGGAGTAGGATATCCTGATAGCTAAGAAGTGGGCTGATTTAGTTAACCTGTCAACTATTACCCAGATGGCATCAAAACCATTCGTGGTTCTGGGTAAGCCCACTATAAAATCCATAGAAATGTCTTCCCACTTCCATTCTGGGATCTGGATAGGCTGCAGAACACCTCCTGGTCTCTGATGTTCTACCTTGACCCTCTGACAGGTCAGACAGGTGCTAACATATCTAGCGATGTCTCTTTTCATCCCGGGCCACCAAAAATGTTTCTTTAGATCTTGGTACATCTTGGTGGAACCTGGATGCATCGCATAAGGAGTCCTGTGAGCCTCATCTAAAATCTTCCTCTTTAGTTCCTCCTGATCTGGAACACAGAGTCTGTCACCGAAGTATAATACCCCACTATCGGACACTCTGAATTCTCTATTTTCTGATTCTGCTAACCCTTGCTTGATTTTTTGAATTTCAGGATCCTGCTCCTGAGCTGTCTGAATGTCACCAAGCAGGTTAGATGCTAATGTCATAGTAGAGAGCTGCCCCACTATAAGTTCGAGACCAAAATCTGTGATCTCTTTCTGTAGGGGCGGTGACATGGCTGCTAGGGATAGTAAGGTAGCATCGGACTTTCTGCTAAGTGCGTCTGCCACCTTATTGGCCTTTCCTGGGTGGTAGAGGATGTCTATGTCATAATCTTTGACCAGCTCAAGCCATCTACGCTGTCGCATATTCAGATCCTTCTGAGTGAAGAAGTACTTCAGACTCTGATGATCCATATACACTCTGCACTGAGCTCCATACAAGTAATGTCTCCAAATTTTGAGAGCGAACACTACTGCTGCAAGCTCAAGGTCATGAGTAGGGTAATTCTTCTTATATTCCTTGAGTTGTCTGGAGGCATAGGCGATCACCTTACCTTCTTGCATAAGTACTGCTCCTAATCCCAATTTAGAGGCGTCACTATAAATATCAAAGCTATCTGTGTTTTCTGGTAGAGTCAAAATGGGAGCACTGGTCAATCTCCTCTTTAACTCGCTGAAGCTGTTCTCACAGTCCTCTGTCCACTGAAATTTTCTGTTCTTCCTGGTGAGAGCTGTCAGTGGGGAGGCTATTCTGGAGAAGTCCTCTACAAACTTTCTGTAATAACCTGCTAGTCCCAAAAAGCTTCTGATCTCACTGGCGTTCTTGGGTCTTTTCCAGTTACTCACAGCTTCTATCTTACTGGGGTCTACCATGATACCATCCTTTGAGATGATGTGACCCAGGAAGGGCACTTGGTCTAACCAAAATTCACATTTCGTGAACTTGGCGTACAGCTGGTTCTGCTGAAGGGTCTGCAATACTATTTTCAGGTGCTCTGCGTGTTCTTCCTGAGTTCCGGAATAGATAAGAATGTCATCGATAAACACGATAACAAATCTATCTAGGTAGTCCCTGAATACTCTGTTCATGAGGTCCATGAAAGTAGCTGGAGCATTTGTCCCACCAAAGGGCATGACTATGAACTCGTAGTGTCCGTATCTAGTCCTGAATGCTGTCTTGGGTATATCCTCTTCTTTAACTTTCACATGATGATAACCTGATCTGAGGTCTATCTTAGAGAACACTGCTGCTCCCTTTAGCTGATCGAACAGGTCATCTATTCTGGAGAGAGGATACCTGTTCTTGATGGTGACATGGTTTAGTGCCCGGTAGTCTATGCACAGGCGCATGCTCTCGTCCTTCTTCTTCACGAACAATACAGGCGCTCCCCATGGTGAGTGACTAGGGCGTATGAAACCTTTGTCAAGCAGCTCCTGTAATTGCTCCTGAAGTTCCTTCAGTTCTGCTGGAGCCATGCGATAAGGTGCTTTGGAGATAGGATTCGTACCGGGAATGAGTTCTATCTCAAATTCAATCTCCCTGTCTGGTGCTAGGCCTGATAACTCTTCAGGGAAAACTACTGGGTAGTCACATACGACTCGGACCTCTGCTAGCTGTTGGTCCTTGTCCTGACTGGCACTGACTATATGCGCTAAAAATCCCGTACATCCTGAATCCAACAATTTCTGTGCTTTCAGAGTTGAGAGAAATTTCTTGGCTTTTCTCTTTGGTTCTCCGCTATACTCGAATTGCACTCCTGCTTCAGGTTGGAATATGACTTTCTGTTTACGGCACTCGATAGAGGCACCGTATCTGATTAGGAAGTCCATTCCAAATATGACATCATAATCAGTCATATCTAGCACTATCAGATCACAAAAGAGCTCTCTGTCTGCTATAATGACTGGCACTGCTCTGAGCCAGTGCGTGGATGTCATAATTTCTCCCGAAGGTAGCGTTGTCAAAAACTGACCACTGAATACCTCTGGGGGTACTGCTAACTTTTTAGAAAATGCCCTAGATACATAAGAATGGGTTGCCCCAATATCGAATAAGACAGTTGTACTTTGCTGTAAAATACTAATATGACCTGTAACAACTGTCGAGGCATTCGCTACGTCCTCTCTGGTTAAGGAGTAGATCCTTGCATTCGTCATAGCTGGAGGGGCTTCTAGTTTGCCCTGGCTGATGTGTGGACCATCTAAAACGGCCTGCATATGATGTAGATGTGCTGGCTGGCCTCCATACTATATCGGCTGTGGTTGAGGAAGACTTGTCTTGTTTGGGCATTGCTTAGCCATATGTCCTTCTTGTCCACATTCAAAGCATCCTCATGTGCCCTTGCGACAAACTCCTGGGTGAAATTTCCCACAAGTAGCACATTTGGGATAACTAGGCTGTTTGCTGGCTGGTCCTCCCTTTGGGTAACTCCCTGGTTTGCGCTTGTTGCTGGAGTTCCCTTTCCAATTAGAGTTGTGGCCCTGTTATTTCTGAGTACTTGAGCCTCCTTGCCCTTTGGACTCTATGAGGACTTGCTTCTGCTGCTTGATATGGTTATGGTAGTGCTCGGTGGTCAGAGCACTGCTGACTAGTTCTTCGGTGGTTTGCGGCCTATGAACGCCGCCAGCCACGTTCATTGCTATTTCCGGCCTCAGCATCTTGAGCATCAACCCGACTCGTTCTTTTTCTGTGCTGACTAGTTCGGGGCATAGACGAGCCAATCTATTGAATTTCTTCACGGCTTCCTCAACTGATAGGTTGCCCTGACGAAACTCAGTGAACTCGTCGTAGTGGCGGTTTGTGACCCGCATGTGAAAGAACTCCTCGAAGAATTCTTTCTCGAAGTCAGCCCATGTCATCTGGTTCACTGGGCGCTTCGCTCTAATTCTCTCCCACCACATACGTGCATCTCCTGTGAAGCAGAAGGAGGCGCACTTCACCTTTTCATGCTCTGGCCAGTCCAGAAGCTCCATCGTACTCTCCAGTGTTTTGATCCAGGCCTGAGCATCCCATGGTTCACTAGTGCCTGAGAAGTTCTCGGGCTTGACTCTCTGCCACTGGATCAGATAGGCTTCTCTCTTTGCCTCTGCTACTGGGGCTACTTGTGCTGTAGGCTGGACTGGTGGAACCTCTATAACTACTGGGGTTGCGATGTTTAGTTCCAGGGTGACAGTGGGAGTATTATGCTCATTAGCCTTTAATGTGGCTATCTCCTGCTGCTGCTCTGCTAGCTGCTTCTGTAATTGAGCCACTACTGCTGTAAGGTCTGGGGGAGGCACTGAACTGCCTGCCTCATGCTGGGGCTCAGTAGCTGGTGCCCTTCTAGCTGGGCGTCGTCGTGCCATTTCTAAAGACATAAAGGACATATATAACCAAGGCAATCATGTTTATATATAACTACTATCACTATCATGCTAGGTACTATCATCAATCAACATGCTACAGTATCTATAAACATGAAAGAAAGAACATAATAAAGTGAGAGACGTTTCTTACTTGGAAGCTGCAGGTTCAATGCTGATGTGTGTGTAGGAAGTATGGAACTTTCTGTTCTGATACTACTCTGTAACGACCCGCCTTCTACTGGCTAGGCTGTAAGGCCGGACCGTCACATTATGCTGTGCTAAGCTATATTCATGACCATTACTAAGTCTAGGTACGGAAAACTGTACCAATTTATAACCTTGCTAAGCTAATACAAGTTCTTGGTACTACATGTGATAAGGGATGTAATCTAAGGTATACATGGCATATCCTACATCCCCTATGGTCAAGAAGCTGAATTACAAGGTCACTTGGTCGAAACCCAACTTCTCAATCGATCCAGATTGAACTCGATCGATTGCAAGCTGTTGGATCGATCGGCTGATCGATCCAGACTGGCCAATCGATTCAATGATCGATTCCAGAGCTCTATGTTCTCGGGAGCGATTTCCCGATCGATCGAACGATCAATCCCGGAACATTCTGTTTGCGACAGAGTGCATCTGGATCGATCGGCTGATCGATCCAGAAGCTTACTCTTCACGACAGAATACGACTGGATCGATCGGCTGATCGATCCAGAAGCTTACTGTCCGCGGAACCAGACTCCCCAATCGATCCGCTGATCGATTGAGGGCCCCAATCGATCCGCTGATCGATTGGGGTTTCTGATTTCGCAGCAAAGCTCTGATTTCAGCACTGTTTCGTGCCTAAATCACATATACAAGTTCTAAAGTGGTTGGGAAACATTCTAACAACAAATATTTAGTATTCTAAGCATAGCCTAATGCATAGTTCACTAGTTCATGACATTTAAACATACTAAAGTGCGGAAATAACATTATATAAAATCTAAAGTCTTAGTTTGCTAATTTCTCCAAGATCTTCATTCCAGGTTCCTTCCACACACATCTTCATCGCATTGCCCTCCAGCCTCCGCTAGTCCATCTTTCCTTTACCTTTATCTGCAGTATAAGGAAAGAGTATCTGTAAGCTTTCGCTTAGTAAGAAACCATCTACCTCACAAAACATGCATACGATGTAATTTATGATTTGAAAACATGCTATTTGAAATATAGGCTGAACAGGTGAGAGCATGGCATGGTATCATACAACATGGAAGCCAAAAACTGATCATAGAACTATCACATGTATCAATAATGAAAACTAAGCTGAACCATGAATTGAGCTAAAACTAAAACTAAGCTAGAACTGAGTTTAAACTGTATACACAACTGATTTGTGAGTTTTGAAAACTATTTATCATAGATAGATGAAAATACATAATCATGTTGCTGATGGGCTCGACAACTGTACGTGCTATGCGCGCATCCCTAACTAGACCCGGGTTTGCAAGTCCCGAATTTAGTAGGGTTTACTAGGTTATCTAAACCTAGGGACGACTGTGGGAGCTCAAACCAATGGATATATGATCCAGTACAGTGTCACTGTGAAATAAAATACTGGTTATAGCTAAATTTTCTTATCTTGCTATTTCTAGGTTATCTGAACCTAGAGCTAGGTTATCTGAACCTAGAGGCGACTGTGGGAACCCACCCATTGGACCGTAGTCCCATATAAGCTATAGTAAAACTGCATATACTAGATAAATGCTTCTATCGCATTTAGCTAAACTATTAAAATGCCTAAGTCGCATTTTAATGGTGCTGAACATACTATCGGGCACTTGGCGTACGTTGTTGAACACCTTATGTGCCACAAATCCATATACCACTAAACTAAGGCATGCAATCACACGAGAACTACTTATACTGCAGGTGAGGGGTTTCTTACCTTCTGCTCTAATTTTCTTACGATTCTAATCGCTAGATTTCTGGAGAAGATGATCCTTTCGATGATCTTCTCGCGTCTATGCGTTCCTCTCGCGGAGGGGAGCATCCCCGTATCCAAGATGTCACCGGAAGAAGCCCTTAGGACCCTAGGGATGGAGCCCTAGGCGTGCTTGTGGTTGGCGCCGAGAAGGGGAACGGAAGAAGAGAGGGGCGGCGTGACTAGGGTGAGGGAGAGGAGAAGTTGCATTAAAAAAAAAATACAAAACTCCTCACTTAATTCCCTATTTATATTAAGTGGTAATTCCGGCCCAACTTACACATAAATATTATTGGTCCCCTTTCCTTTCAGCACGGCCCTACTGGGTTCACTTGGTTACTAGAGTCCACCATAAGTCGTAGGACCCAATAGGTCTCGGGTTCAATTCCCGCGTAGGCTATTTTACGATTCTATTTATTTTTGCTACTTCTGCTACTCTAAAAATTCTGTAAAAATATCCTAAAATTCCAGAAAAAATCATAGAATATTTCTAAAATAATTTTGAGAATTTTTGGGCATTACAGTACTTGAACTGAACCGCCTTAGACCTCTAGAAAAAATGGTGAAAGGAAAAATGATTAATAAGAAGAATTCGAGTGGAACCATGATTACTCCACTTTCGGGGTGGATACTTCTTCTAAACCTTCTTCAACCACCGGGAATGAAAGGGGAGTTGGTTCTAATTTAGCTTTCTTTTGCATTTTAATTCATGTCTTGTTAAAAAATTCTTTATACGTTTCTTTAGTTCCATACTTTGCATTTGCATTTTATTTTCATGCTTTGCATTTTGTTTAGTACATAGCATGCCATTTTGAATAAGATTCTCCATGGGAATTGTTTAGTAATATTTTTAATATGGTAAAAGTTTCTTTAATTTGACCATCAATTTTAGGTCATAAGAGATGAGTGGATGCTTATCTTACATGATATTGGTTAATGAGGTAGTGGATTTCAATTTGATTAATTAAGTTTGATTGCATAAAAATTACCTAAAGAGGACCACCTCAAGCCTATACTTCATTAAATTTTTTTGTATGACATGTACTCATAGCAATTGAACTTTAGAACTTGCTTTGCTTCTTTTCAAAGTCACAATAGCATATGTATGCATGAAATGAAGGATATTTGTCATTTTTGTTCCATCATAATTTCTAATTTCTTTCCCCACAATTTTCTTAAAACATTTTCCTTTAGTATTCTACCTTTGAACACTTTGCTTTGCCTTCATTTCATTGGGAGTTTTGGTTGAATTCTTGATGAGTTTGATTGATTAGATGGACAAAGATTTAAGTGTGGGGGAGAATTGTATATGCTTAAGGTTCATGAGTTTTCTTACTTCAAATGGTTTGGAAATTCTGAAGTTGAGAATCCAGGTTGATGGATACATTGTTTGGAGTTTAAGGATGCTGATCTTGCTTCATCAGAGTTTATCTGATTTTTAGGCTAAAAGTTGAGGACTAATCAGAAACACAAGTTGGAAATGAAACTCAGCAATTGTTTCAGCTTGTTACTGCAATAGGCAGTGCAGATATAGATTTGAATTATTGGTTTTGGAGTTGTGCTGGTTGTTGTTGAATTGTTTGGAATGATGCAAGGCAAATATTGTTTTACTCTCCTCAAGTCCTTGGTGATTTAAAACTTGTCAAAATTATTAATATGTAGTATGAAATTCAAATTTTTGAAGCTGATTTCTAAGTTGAAACAATTCAGAAATAGAGAAACTTATTTCCAGAATGTTGCTACTGATGTTGCACTTAACTTGTTTGGTTCTCCTTCCATATAGCATGAATGTTCCTTCGAATTATCCGATATTAATTGCAGTTTCAATAACAGAGAAGAAACACCAATTCTTTGGACCTGTTCTTTATTAGTAAATCTGCAACATCATCTATTTGGTTTATTGAGTGCCAAACTAATCTGCATTTCCGAAAACCAACTTTTCAAACTAATTGTCGATAGGAAATAAGTTCTTAATCTATTTGCAGTTGATGCAATTCTCAAGTGACACCTAAACAATAGTGGATTGATCTTGATTTTGGAATGTGAAATGCAGAGAAATGCAGAAATATACTTTTTAATTTTGAAGTGTGTTGAGTTTTACAATGTTTCTTAATCAGTGAAGAGATCAAGCAAAGTTTGAATTATGTAAGAAGAAATCTTTATAGTTTGAGTTGGAATTCAAGAACTCCAACCAACTGATTGCAAACTTTTATGGCAACACTTTAAGAGGATGCTCCTGCACTTGGAATTTCTGTGAATATCAGTAAGATCCCAAGAGATAAAACTCACTGATACTTACTGCTTTTGCACTGCCAAGCTGATGGGGAGCGGTTAATAACTGTTGGAGAATTGCTAATGAATTAGGAAATGACAATAGCCATAAATAGATCTGGCTCCTGGAAATTTTGTTGCCTTAAATTCTATTACCTAGAATTCATGAAATCAGTTTTATTTTTGTCTGTATATGTTCTAAAATTTATGAATTTGATATCAGTAACACATTTGCTAGAAGTTGATTTCTGGAACTAATCTAAAAAACTGAAACAAGGGTTAATGAAGACTACTGCTGTGCAGGAATGGAAAGCTATGGAAAAACACTAAATTTATGCTTTGTAATTTCTGAAATTTCATTGAATTGGAAAGAAGATGAATTCTGGGGTAGGTGTAGCTGAAATGGGGCATAACAAGTAAAAGAAAAAAAATGTTGAATTCTGAAACGTATCAAGTTGTTGCAGATTTTTAATCAGAATCAAGCTTAAGAAGATATATTTGGCTCTATTTGCTATTTGTTGTACTTCCTCTACAAGGTTACTGAACTTTTAGAAACTGAATCAAACCCAAGGATTTGAAATATGTTGCTACTGAAAAAGTTTAATTACTGTTTCTCGGCAGTGCCTGATCCGTGTGCCAATTGAAATTTTCAGATTACCAGAATTTGAATTGCTGAAATAGAAACATAATGTTCAAGCTGTAGAATGTTGAAATGGAAATCTGGAAAACTGAATGTTTGGAGAGTTGTTGATTGGAATCAATGAAATTTATTTTGAAGCTGCGGATTGAAGCAATAATTCATAGATACCAGCATGGTGCTAAATTCCAGAAGAAGTGCTGAAATTGCAGAATTTATAGGGCTGATTTTATGGGTCTGAGAGGCTTGGCTGGTTAAAGAACAACAGTTTTGAAGTAGAGAAAGTTAAGAATGGTGTTTCTATCAGCAACTAGGAGGAGAAGCATAGTGTTCATCATCAGAAATGCAGGACAGGAATTAAGATTGTTGTGCAGATATGCAGAAGTTAAAAAATTTTTGAAAAAAATGAGCAGAAATGCATGTAAGTTACGTTAATGTGCAGGAATATACTAGATGTATGTAATGAACTTTTTGATTGGAAGGAATTGAAGGGAAAGCTAATTGTGATTGAATGCTATGAAGATAATCTTTTGGAGGTTAAAGCTTTAATGTTTGGCCGGAATTTCCAAGTCGATCAGAAAAGAAGAAAATGCAGAAATTTCTGCAAATGAAGCATTTCTGTGCCATTTTAGAAATAAGTTATAACAAGCTAGAGTTTCTAAAGTCTGAAAATTGTTGGAGGATGAATTGATAAGGTTCTTAAGAGGCTAGATAGAAAAGGAATTGAGATGTTTGGCGGCTAAATGATGTATAGTTGACACAAAATCAGGATGCTATACAGGGGATTCAGGGTTTACACTAACTGTGCTACATGGTAGAACTTTTTGATCACTGTGAAGTTATAAACCAGGTGTTGTTTGAGTATGGTTGGATGATAAACTCGTTTCTCTATAGCTGACATGGTTTTTAGGCTGTTAAGCAGATACAACACAGAAACACAGGCTGAAAACTAGGAACTACAGATCTGTTCTGAAGTTGTTTTCTGATTACTGCAATTGTAGTTAGCAAGAATCCAATTTCAAGCTAAATTTTCTTTTCTACTATCATTAATTCTTGAAAAGTATTCAATTGATGACAGTCATTGCTGGGAGCAAATTGATGGTTGAACAAATTGAGATATACACATCAGAATTAAAATAAAGACTGGAGTACTGAATGTTGTTGTTGTTCTTGTGTAACTTTAATTTGTTTCATTCTCTTGCTATCATTGATATTGAGGGAACTGCTTATTAGTTTGAATAAGAATAACGTCTATTGATTCAATGAGTGTGTGTGTTGGATAACAGAATTTTAAGCTGCTAGAATTTAAAATGCAGAGTGTCAAATGATATTCTTTGCTAAGTTGGAATGTTCATAACTTAAGCTGGAGCTACTTAGTTTATTGAATTCTGATACTTGAGTCCAAGATTCTAATGGAAGCAGGAATATGCTCCTGGGAATTGAACAAAAGCCTCAGATGGATGCTACATACTTTTAAAAGGAATCAAATTCTTACATTTCGAGTGTGATGTATCAATGGTGTTCCATACTTGGTTGTGGAATTTTGGTTAGGAAGAAGCCAATGAGAAATGGAAGAAGAGTGATAACTCCAATGAATCCAGAATCTGAATTTTAAAGTGCAGAATTCATATCAGTGAGGTTTTGAAGTTGAAGTTGTGGAAACTGCAACTCAATTATAGTAATTATCAATTTTGAAATTGAAGTATCATTGGAGTTTTGATTTGGAATTGGCCTTGTAGTCTTTTAAGATCTTCTCTATAGAATTTTTTGAAGCAGATGTTAGAATCCAGATTCCATTTACTGAAATAGCAGCACTTTACTAATTGCTGATCTGAAATCTGGGAAACCAGAATTCTGCATTTACTTTTGATTTATATGGGAGCCAAAAGTTTCTGAGCAAAAGGAAGTCATTGAAAGGAGTCAAGATTCAAGAATTAATATTTTGGGAATGAATTTCTGATTTGGAAGCAGTGAGCACAGAAATTCCAGAAGCTGATTCTGCAGGATGCAAAATTTATGAGAGTAAGTTGCGGGGAATTTTGTAGGAACTTTTAAAATATTTCTGAAGTTGTTCTACAGAAATATGAGTGGAATTCAAGAGTTGTTGTAAGGCTCCCTAATCCCCAGTTAGGGAGGTTATTAAATAAAGTAACAGAATGAGGCTTCATGGGCATAAATGGGAGGTTTAAATTACTGAATTTCCATAAAAAGAGGGGATAGTGATGAGGTTAGAAGATGAATTGGTACAACAGGGTTAGAAGGATCAAAATGATAAGATTAAGAGGAATTAATTAGGGGTTATACCTACCTAAATGGACACTCATTAGGGAAACAAATAAGGGTACATTAGCCACCCTCACCTAAGTTAATAACCTAAGTTATTGCCAACTTAATAACCATAGGTATAAAAAGTTATAATCTGCTCCGCATCACCCGGCACCCCACAACTCAACCCTCCGTCTCCTCACGCGCCGTCAACCCCTCGGCGGAGCTATTTCTTCGGCTGTGGAAGCTGAGGGCGGTGCTGGATTTGGAAGCCGATCGCCACCGTGAGGAGCAGATCGGACGGGGGAAAACGAGGACGCGCAGTGGAAGTCGCGGGGGTCTCGGGAAGGACAGGGAGGCGCAAGAGCAGGCAAGTGTATTTCACTGTGATAGTTTGAAATCCGTAAGGTATGGAAGGGTGGGCAAGACCTAGAGAAGGTGAGGCACTTGGTATGGATTACATCGGTTATGATTTCTCTCCTTGTAGATGATGCTGCTTGTTTCGTTTCCTTGTGGATGCTTCGGTTGTTTCTAGTTGTAGGTGTTTCCAATCGTTTTCTTGTTGAAGATGTTTTCAGTTGACTTTACCTGTTGATGTTTTTCTGAGTGGCTTCTTCTTGGCTGAGATGTGTTTTAGATTGAGGTTTCGACTGAAAATACTGCTCGATTCTGTTCGTATATGCTGTTGATATGGTGGGCAGTACTTTGGTTTTTGGTATAGGAGTTGAATCCTTTGTCATGCTCTACTGATGGTTTTGCCTGCTAATTAACGCGTTGGGATCGATTTTGGATTTGAGTTTTTTGTGATGAATGAGTGTTTGTGCGCTGCGTGCTACCTGTTCGTTAGAATGTTCAACAGAGAAGCCAGTTGTGAATTGTGCACTTTTGCGTTGATCTGGTTTTACCCTGTGGAGATTGTTACCTTGAAGCTTTTGTGGTCTTTATGTTGTTCATGGGATTTGGTATGTCCTGTTAGTTTGAGTAGTTGAGGATTTATTTCTGTTGAGATTTGGATTTGTTTTGCTTGGTTTAAATGGACAGATTTTTAGTGGTTTCGATTCTTACCTTACTACTAGAACTTTGTGTTTATACCCGTCTCTGTTATGAAGCTGTGCATGTTGGATTTGAAATTTGGTAGACTTTGGGAATTAAGTATCAACTTGATAATCTATTTAAGTGGTATTGGGGAGAAACCTTTGAGTTGAACACGGTTGGTGGGTTGAGATATAACAGAGTTCTTGTGGAATTGATAGCTACCATACTCTATTGTTCTTTTTTTTTTTATTATATATTTGACTGGAATTGCAAGCTTCACTTGTTAATATACTATCATGTATACTGTTATCCTTATCGATTTTTTTTTTTTGCAAGCTTCATTTGTTAAATAAGTCTATGCTGATGTATATGAAGTTTTGTACTTTATGGATACTGCTTAAGGTTGAAATGACATGATTACTGGATATTATGAAATGAGATGAAGTTATGGATTATGTTATGGTTAGATTAAGTTTTATGTGGCTAGTGGGTTGAATATGAGCATATGTGGTAGCAGTACGGGATGGGTGACCCGGGATGAGCTCCGGGGAGGGCCCATCCAAACTTGACTGATACTGGAATTTATGTTAGCTTCGGCTATATGACTGGATGCATGTTCTCTACGAGGTACCTCTAGGATCATGGGACTGTTGACTGGCTCTGACTGTGGTTACCGGATATGTGACATATTCATCTTAGTTAGCTGTGTAGGAACTTTACTTACCACATTTTCCTTCATTGATATGCAATATGCTGGGTGTGTCTCTATGGTTTAGTCTCCTATTTCTATTACTTTATGGATGTCATGCTTTATCACATGAAATAATACTTGCTGGGTTGTAGACTCATGATGCCTACATTTCAGGTGAGGATGTGTCTCCGGGCACGATGGAGGGTCTACAGACGGAGTAGGCGAGGAGGCGAGATGGACGCATGACATTGTTCGGATATTAGGAGTGATGAGCTTATGTTTTCTTTTCCACAGAAAGGGTATTGCCTTGGTGGTGTCAAGAGTATCGAGTTCTCTTTGCTATACTTTGTGGGAAAAGATGACTCTTTCGTCTGATGGAATAATATGCTTTTGGGATTAGTATCATATTACATGTGTATGCTAGTTTGTGCTTTGTGGGTGGTGTAAAAAAAAAAAAAATTTGTTTCAGGACGTTTCAGTTGGTATCAGAGCGACACTCCTAAGGGACATCATGCGCTAGCCATCTCGTCAGGAACTCGACTACTTCAGCCAACAGTTTGTAAGATCTACATTATTTTAATTCTGTATTTAATGCGATAGCTTAGTCATATTATGATGGATATACTGATATGTAATTATGGGATATGAATGAGATTTAATCAAAAATTGTACAGGATATGGCTGGTAGAAGGAACAACAATAACGGGGAGATGGGTGGTCAGAACAACCAGTTTCTGGAAGGACTTACTGCACTTCTACATGAGCAGAACCGTATTCATGGGGAACAGATTCAACAAATATTGCAGGCTAGGGAGCAGGGGAGCACCCCCAGACGTTCTACACCTAGTACGCAACCAGTCTACAAGCAGTTTCGGGAGCTTGGACCGACGGAGTTTAAAGGCACCACAGACCCAATCGCTGCAGAGGGATGGATTCGGTCTCTGGAAACGATATTTGACTTCATGCAGCTCACAGATGCAGACAAGGTCAGGTGTGCGATATTTATGCTCCGGGATGATGCTCGAGTATGGTGGGAGGGTGCGCGGCTGACTGTAGATCTGACTATTCTGACTTGGGCTGATTTTAAGGAGGTATTCTATGGAAAGTATTTCACAGTTGACAACAGGACACGACTAGCACGGGAATTCTTGGAGCTTCGTCAGGGAGATATGACGGTGGCGGAGTATGTCAGGAGGTTCGAGAGGGGACGTTATTTCGTACCTATTATTACTAGCCAACCAGTCGAAGAATTGAAGCACTTCACTGAAGGGTTGAGGCCGGCTATTCGTCATGATGTCAGGCTGAGTCGGGTCACCACATTCAGAGGGGCAGTTGATCAAGCACTGATGTCCGAACGAGACAGAAATGACATGGTCAAGGAAGCTCAGCACAAGAGATTGAGTTATCAGGGACGGGATCAGCAGGAGCCGGGAAAAAGGAGGTCAGTTCATGGTCAGAATCCAGGAAAGCAGTCATTTAAGCAGGCGCAGCCGCGACAGCAAATTCAGAAGACACAAGCAGTTGAAGGCACTGGTGTCAGGGCTGAAAACAAGGTTCGCTGTTCCAAGTGCGAGAAGATTCACGCTGGGCAGTGTTTGACGGGTACAGATGCTTGCTATATGTGTAAGAAGTCAGGACACTTCGCAAGAGAATGTCCACTGCTCACGGAGCCAACCAAAGGGAGAGTATTTGCAATGACTCAAGAGCAGGTGGACCTGAACACAGCTATTATCACAGGTATGATTTATATCGCCAATATTCCGGCCCGTGTATTAATAGATTCCGGAGCTACACATTCCTTTATATCTGAGGCTTACCTCACAAAACTGGGTGTTATACCTGAACGAATGGTTGCGGGGTATAGTGTTTCATTACCGTCAGGAGAGGAATTACATAGCAACAGGATGGTAAAGAACTGTCAGATGATGATGCAAGATCATATGGTGGGCGCGAGGTTCATCGTGTTGGAAATGACAGAGTTTGACGTGATCCTTGGCATGGATTGGCTGGTTCAGCACGAGGCAGTCATCGATTGTAAACAGCGGACGGTTAAGTTGAAGCTACCAAATGAAAAACTCCTCATTTTTCAAGCAGCTTCACAGATAGTTGTTCCCCACATGATCTCCATGTGCAAAGCTCGACGAATGCTAAGCAAGGGATGTGAGGGGCTTTTAGTTCACATCTCGGTTAAGTCGGGGACACAACGACCAAGTTTGGAGGAAGTAGAAATAGCCCGAGACTTCTCAGAGGTGTTTCCGGAGGATGTTACGGGTCTACCCCCGACTCGGGAGGTGGAATTCGGAATAGAACTAGTACCGGGGACTACGCCGGTGTCAAAAGCACCCTACCGGTTGGCGCCTACCGAAATGAAAGAGTTGAAGGGGCAGTTGCAGGAATTGCTGGACAAGGGTTTTATACGACCGAGCGTGTCACCATGGGGAGCTCCGGTGTTATTCGTACGCAAGAAAGATGGGACCATGCGACTGTGCATTGATTACCGGGAACTGAATCGAGTGACAATCAAGAACAAGTACCCATTGCCCAGGATCGACGACCTGTTCGACCAGTTACAGGGAGCAACAGTGTTTTCAAAAATTGATTTGCGATCAGGGTATCATCAGATGAAGGTAAGGGCGGAAGATGTGCACAAAACCGCATTCAGAACCCGATACGGGCATTACGAGTTCCTGGTTATGCCATTCGGACTCACAAATGCCCCGGCATCATTTATGGACTTGATGAATCGGGTATTTCACTCCTACTTGGACCAGTTTGTTATTGTCTTCATTGACGATATATTAATTTACTCTCGAAATTGCCAAGAACATCGCTTGCAGCTACAGACGTTGAAGGATCATCGTTTGTATGCCAAATTTAGCAAGTGTGACTTTTGGCTGAATCAGATTCCATTCCTAGGGCACATTGTCTCAGGGAACGGGATAGAAGTGGATCCGGCCAAAGTTGAGGCAATCCGGAATTGGGACACGCCAAAGAATGCTTCTGAGATACGGAGTTTCTTGGGGCTGGCAGGTTACTATCGAAGGTTCATCCAGAATTTTTCCCAGATTGCCTTGCCGCTGACCTCGATGACTAAGAAGGGGGTAAGATATGAATGGACAGATCGGTGCAAGAAAAGCTTTGAGGAGTTGAAAGAAAGATTGACGACGTCACCAGTGCTTACGATCCCGGATGGTTCTGGACGGTTTGTGGTGTACACTGACGCCTCCAAAACTGGACTGGGAGCTGTGCTAATGCAGAATGGGAAAGTCATTGCGTATGCTTCACGTCAGTTGAAGGTACACGAGCAAAACTATCCCACCCATGATTTGGAGCTAGCGGCGGTTATATTTGCTCTAAAGATCTGGAGGCACTACCTTTACGGGGAACGATGTGAGATCTACACAGACCACAAGAGTTTGAAATACTTCTTCACACAGAAGGAATTAAATATGAGACAGAGACGGTGGCTGGAGTTAGTGAAGGATTACGACTGTAACATCAACTATCATCCGGGTAAGGCTAATGTGGTAGCTGATGCTTTAAGCCGTAAATCCGCTATGTTGTCGCAACTAACCAGCCAACAACAGTTGATATCAGAATTTCAACGATTGAATTTGGAGGTGGTAGCGCCGAGGGAGCAGCTTAAATTGTCAGCATTGGTCGTAAAGTCAAATTTACTAGATCAGATCCGGGAAGGACAGATGGTGGATCAACAGTTAACAGAATGGAAGCGGAAAGATGAAGAAAAAGGGCAGGCTATTTACTCTACTGTGGGTGGAGTCGTGCGATACAAGGACCGCATCTGGGTACCTAAGATGGGTACACTTCGAGAGGATCTCATGAATGAAGCGCATAACACCCCATATTCCACACATCCTGGGAGCACAAAAATGTACAGGGATATGAAGTTATTGTATTGGTGGCCAGGTATGAAAAAGGACATAGTCAAGGTGGTGCACGAATGCCTTACATGTCAACAAGTAAAGACTGAGCATCAGAGGCCAGCAGGACTGCTGGAGCCACTTCCGATCCCTGTCTGGAAGTGGGAAGAAGTTGCCATGGATTTCGTGGTGGGTCTACCAACCACTCCTAAGGGATCAAACGCTGTATGGGTTATTGTGGACCGATTGACCAAGTCGGCACATTTCCTACCGGTAAAAACCACCTTCACAATGACGCAATATGCAGAGCTATACATAAGAGAAATAGTGCGGCTACATGGGATCCCAGTTCAAATTGTGTCAGACAGAGATCCAAAATTTACCTCGGGATTCTGGGAAAGTCTACATAGGGGAATGGGTACCAGGTTGACATTTAGTACCGCCTTCCATCCCCAGACGGATGGTCAGTCTGAACGGGTGATTCAGATTTTGGAGGACCTGCTACGAGCATGTATGATGGATTTCAAGGGAAACTGGGAGTCAAAGCTTCCTCTGATAGAATTCACTTATAATAACAGTTATCAGGCAACCATAGGTATGGCCCCATACGAGGCGTTGTATGGAAGGAAGTGCAGAACGCCGTTATATTGGGATGAGGTCGGCGAGAGGACAGTTCTGGGCCCAGACATAGTGACCCAAACAGTGGAGCTAGTGGAGAAGATTCGGAATAGAATGCAAGCAGCGCAAAGTCGTCAGAAGAATTATGCTGATCGGCGACGAAGAGATTTGGAATTTTCAGTTGGAGATCATGTATTTCTTAAAGTGTCACCAATGAAAGGGGTACTGAGGTTCAGAAAGAAAGGGAAGCTCAGTCCAAGGTATATTGGGCCATTTGAGATTCTGGACAGGATTGGAACACGAGCTTATAGGGTTGCCCTACCACCAAATCTGTCCGGGGTACACAATGTGTTCCATGTATCTATGCTCAGACGATACATATCTAACCCCTCTCATTTGGTCGGACATGAGTCCATGCAGTGGACATCAGATCTGACTTACGAGGAATGCCCGAAACAGATTCTTGAGCGCCAAGTACGGAAATTGAGGAACAAGGAGATCAAGATGGTGAAGATTTTATGGGGAAACCAGCAGATGGAGGAGGCCACTTGGGAAACGGAACGAGACATGCGCGACCGCTATCCGGATTTATTTGGTAAGTAAATTTCGAGGACGAAATTCTTATAAGGAGGGGAGAATTGTAAGGCTCCCTAATCCCCAGTTAGGGAGGTTATTAAATAAAGTAACAGAATGAGGCTTCATGGGCATAAATGGGAGGTTTAAATTACTAAATTTCCATAAAAAGAGGGGATAGTGATGAGGTTAGAAGATGAATTGGTACAACAGGGTTAGAAGGATCAAAATGATAAGATTAAGAGGAATTAATTAGGGGTTATACCTACCTAAATGGACACTCATTAGGGAAACAAATAAGGGTACATTAGCCACCCTCACCTAAGTTAATAACCTAAGTTATTGCCAACTTAATAACCCTAGGTATAAAAAGTTATAATCTGCTCCGCATCACCCGGCACCCCACAACTCAACCCTCCGTCTCCTCACGCGCCGTCAACCCCTCGGCGGAGCTATTTCTTCGGCTGTGGAAGCTGAGGGCGGTGCTGGATTTGGAAGCCGATCGCCACCGTGAGGAGCAGATCGGACGGGGGAAAACGAGGACGCGCAGTGGAAGTCGCGGGGGTCTCGGGAAGGACAGGGAGGCGCAAGAGCAGGCAAGTGTATTTCACTGTGATAGTTTGAAATCCGTAAGGTATGGAAGGGTGGGCAAGACCTAGAGAAGGTGAGGCACTTGGTATGGATTACATCGGTTATGATTTCTCTCCTTGTAGATGATGCTGCTTGTTTCGTTTCCTTGTGGATGCTTCGGTTGTTTCTAGTTGTAGGTGTTTCCAATCGTTTTCTTGTTGAAGATGTTTTCAGTTGACTTTACCTGTTGATGTTTTTCTGAGTGGCTTCTTCTTGGCTGAGATGTGTTTTAGATTGAGGTTTCGACTGAAAATACTGCTCGATTCTGTTCGTACATGCTGTTGATATGGTGGGCAGTACTTTGGTTTTTGGTATAGGAGTTGAATCCTTTGTCATGCTCTACTGATGGTTTTGCCTGCTAATTAACGAGTTGGGATCGATTTTGGATTTGAGTTTTTGTGATGAATGAGTGTTTGTGCGCTGAGTGCTACCTGTTTGTTAGAATGTTCAACAGAGAAGCCAGTTGTGAATTGTGCACTTTTGCGTTGATCTGGTTTTACCCTGTGGAGATTGTTACCTTGAAGCTTTTGTGGTCTTTATGTTGTTCATGGGATTTGGTATGTCCTGTTAGTTTGAGTAGTTGAGGATTTATTTCTGTTGAGATTTGGATTTGTTTTGCTTGGTTTAAATGGACAGATTTTTAGTGGTTTCGATTCTTACCTTACTACTAGAACTTTGTGTTTATACCCGTCTCTGTTATGAAGCTGTGCATGTTGGATTTGAAATTTGGTAGACTTTGGGAATTAAGTATCAACTTGATAATCTATTTAAGTGGTATTGGGGAGAAACCTTTGAGTTGAACACGGTTGGTGGGTTGAGATATAACAGAGTTCTTGTGGAATTGATAGCTGCCATACTCTATTGTTCTTTTTTTTTTATTATATATTTGACTGGAATTGCAAGCTTCACTTGTTAATATACTATCATGTATACTGTTATCCTTATCGATTTTTTTTTTTTGCAAGCTTCATTTGTTAAATAAGTCTATGCTGATGTATATGAAGTTTTGTACTTTATGGATACTGCTTAAGGTTGAAATGACATGATTACTGGATATTATGAAATGAGATGAAGTTATGGATTATGTTATGGTTAGATTAAGTTTTATGTGGCTAGTGGGTTGAATATGAGCATATGTGGTAGCAGTACGGGATGGGTGACCCGGGATGAGCTCCGGGGAGGGCCCATCCAAACTTGACTGATACTGGAATTTATGTTAGCTTCGGCTATATGACTGGATGCATGTTCTCTACGAGGTACCTCTAGGATCATGGGACTGTTGACTGACTCTGACTGTGGTTACCGGATATGTGACATATTCATCTTAGTTAGCTGTGTAGGAACTTTACTTACCACATTTT
The DNA here is from genome assembly GCF_018446385.1 of Zingiber officinale. NCBI lineage: Eukaryota > Viridiplantae > Streptophyta > Magnoliopsida > Zingiberales > Zingiberaceae > Zingiber > Zingiber officinale. Next base: position 81,385,999 of record NC_055999.1, on the reverse strand, counting down.
CCTTCATTGATATGCAATATGCTGGGTGTGTCTCTATGGTTTAGTCTCCTATTTCTATTACTTTATGGATGTCATGCTTTATCACATGAAATAATACTTGCTGGGTTGTAGACTCATGATGCCTACATTTCAGGTGAGGATGTGTCTCCGGGCACGATGGAGGGTCTACAGACGGAGTAGGCGAGGAGGCGAGATGGACGCATGACATTGTCCGGATGTTAGGAGTGATGAGCTTATGTTTTCTTTTCCACAGAAAGGGTATTGCCTTGGTGGTGTCAAGAGTATCGAGTTCTCTTTGCTATACTTTGTGGGAAAAGATGACTTTTTCGTCTGATGGAATAATATGCTTTTGGGATTAGTATCATATTACATGTGTATGCTAGTTTGTGCTTTGTGGGTGGTGTAAAAAAAAAAAAAATGTTTCAGGACGTTTCAGTTGTAGTCTAATGTTCTTGCTATCTTTGATAACCTGTACCATGATGCAGAACCTGGAATTGTTCAACTGCACTGCAGTACAAGGAATCAGTAGAAAGATAAGGAATCTGTCCTCGTAAGCATTTCTGCAGGTTGAAATTTTTGTTTTCCTTTGCGATCAAATCTGCAATTGGTAGTTAATGGAATTTGATTTGGTGTAACGACTCGCCTTCTACTAACTAAGCTGTAAGGTCGGACCGTCACATTATGCTGTGCTAAGCTATTTCCATGACCATCACTAAGTCTAAGTGCGGAAGCTGTACTAATTAAAACTTTGCTAAACTATTATCATTTCTTGATTTTATATGTGCTAAGGGGTGTAATCTAAACTATTCATGACATATATTACATCCCCCAATGGTTAAAGAACCTAACTAAGAGTTTCTTGCTGATATCAGGCCTCCCAATCGATCCACGGATCGATTGGAATGGCTGGATCGATCCATTGATCGATCTAGGTGGCTACTGTATATGGAACTTAGGTTGGATCGATCCAGTGATGGATTCAGCATGCTACTGTGCTCGGGGCAATATTCTGGATCGATCGGCTGATCGATCCAGACTAGCTAATCGATCCAGTGATCGATCCCAGGGCTTTCTGTTCGCGACGGAAGGCATCCGGATCGATCGGCTGATCGATCCAGGAGCTTACTGTTCGCGGTACGAACTTCTCAATCGATCGACTGATCGATTGACAAGCCTCCAATCGATCGGCCGATCGATTGGGGTTTCTGATTTGGTACAGAAGTCTGATTTCAGCACTGCTTCGTGCCTCAATCACACATACAAGTTCTAAAATGACTAGGACACAATCTAGCATCACATAACTAATGTTCTAAGCATGGTAAGGTGCGTAATTCACTAGTTCATAGCATTCAACATACTGAAATAAGGAAAGTAACAACTTAATAAAATGCTAAAGTTTCAGATTTATTTCTAGTTTCTCCAAGGTCTTTATTCCAAGTTCCATCCACACACATCTTCATCGCATTGCCCTCCAGCCTCCGCTAGTCCATCTTTCCTTTGCCTTTATCTGCAGTATAAGGAAAGAGTATCTGTAAGCTTTACGCTTAGTAAGAAACCATCTACCTCACAAAACATGCATACGATGCGAATTATGTTTTTAAAACATGCTATTTGAAATACATTCTGAATATGCTAAGCATGGCATGACATACAACACATAGAAGCAAAACTGATCATGGCAATAAAGCTAATTATAAACTATCATGTTGTATCAACAGAAAGCTACACCGATATAAAACTGAGCTAAGCTAATACTAATCTGATGCTAAAGCTGAACTAAATTCACATTACTATTTTGTGATGTTTGAAAACTATATTCATAAGTAGATTAAAATAATAATCAAGCTGCTGTTTGGGACCGACAACTGTACTTGCTGTGCGCGCATCCCTAACTAGACCCGGGTTTGCAAGTCCCGAATTTAGTAGGGTTACTAGGTTATCTGAACCTAGGGACGACTATGGGAGTCCAACCCAATGGATATCTAATCCAGTACAGTGCCACTGAGAAAATAAAATACTGAATATAAGCTAATAAATTCTTGTCTTGCTTTTACTAGGTTGTCTAAACCCAGAACTAGGTTATCTAAACCTAGAGGCGACTGTAGGAACCCACCCATTGGACGTCTAGTCCATAAAAGCTGTAGCAAGACTATATAAGCTGTAAAAATGCTTCTATTGCATTTATCTAAGCTGATAAAATGCCTAAGTTGCATTTTAACTGTGCTAACAATTTATTTGAACACTTGGTATGCGCTAGTTCGTATCCTTTGTGCCGAAAGTCTACATACTACTAAACTGAAGCTTAAAATTCATACGAAAGCTACTTATACTGCAGGTGAGGGGTTTCTTACCTCCTGCGCTAGTTTTCTTACGAATCTAGTCGCTAGTTTTCCGGTGGAGACGATCTTCTCGACGATTCTTTTGCGTCTACGCGTTCCTCTCGCGGAGAGAAGCGTCCTCGTGTCGGAGTCGTCGCTGGAAGGTGCTCCTAGAGCCCTTAGGGCTTGGTGCACCGAGAGAGGAAGAGGAGGGGGAAGGGTTCGGCGGAAACTAGGGTGAGGAGAGGAAGTTCTCGGTGGAAACCAAAAATAACCCTCACTTATTTATTTTCCCATATTTATATTAAGTGGATAATTCGGCCCAACTTAAACATAAATACAATTGTTTCCCTTTCCTTTCAACACGACCCTGCTGGCTTCACTTGGTTACTAGGGTTCACCATAAGTCGTAGGACCCAATAGGTCTCGGGTTCAAAACCCGTGTAGGCTATTTTACGACTCCATTTCTTTTTGCTACTTCCGCTACTCTAAAAATTCCTTAAAAGTATTCTAAAATTCCAGAAAAATCATAGAATATTTCTAAAATAATTTTGAGAATTTTCGGGCGTTACAATCCCCCATACCTTATAAAAAGTTCGTCCTCGAACTTAGAATAACTCTGGGTACTTCTGTCTCATACTGGCTTCTGTCTCCCTGGTTGCCTCTTCTACTAATGGTACTTCCTTGTTCCGTAATTTCTTAACTGCTCGGTCTATTATCTGAATAGGCCGACTGTCATAGCTGAGGTCTTCGCGGACTTGTACCGACTGGGGCTCAATCACTTGGGTGGCATCTGGAATGTGCTTCTTCAGCATGGAGACATGAAATACATTGTGGACAACTGACATTTCCTGGGATAGCTCTAGCTCATATGCCACCTTGCCAACTCTCCTGCTGATAAGGTATGGTCCCACATATCTGGGACTTAGTTTGCCCTTCTTCCCAAAACGCATTACTCCCTTCATGGGAGCTACTCTGAGGAACACTGAATCCCCAGCTGAAAACTCTAAGGGTCTGCGCCATGTATCAGCATAGCTTTTCTGGCGGCTCTGAGCTGTCTCTATCCTCTGGCGGATCTGCTGTATAGCTGCTGTGGTATCTGCTACTAGATCTGTCTGGAGTTCTAGTTCTTTCTGTTCACCACTCTCATACCAACAGATTGGAGATCTACACCTCCGCCCATAGAGAGCCTCGTAAGGTGCCATGCCGATGGTGGCCTGATAACTGTTGTTGTATGCAAATTCTGCTAAACTCAGATATTTGCACCAACTACCCTTGAAATCTAGGGCACATGCTCGGAGCATATCTTCGAGTACCTGATTTACTCGCTCCGTCTGACCATCTTGTTGGATCGAGACGACGCTAGAGGGGGGGGGGTGAATAGCGTTCGTGGCTATTTCTTTCGATTCGTAAAACAAACGAGTAAAAACGCAGCGGAATAAAGAAATAGCAAACACAGAGAGACAGGAAGATTTACTTCGTTCGGAGCCTAAAGCGACTCCTACTCGAAGGCCCGCGATCCTTGATCGCTTTCCGTGGGCAACAACTATAAGCACGATAAAACTATTACAGATTAACTATAATTTAAAGCAGTAAACAGATTATACCGACAACAAAAGACTAAATCGAAGCTCCGGGTTGTCGGGGTGTCGTTGCAGCACTTTCTGGATCGAGTCGTTAGCAGCTTATCGCAGGGAGATTACTTCTTTTATATGATGTTCCGGGCGCTGGATCCCTTCCGGGCGCCTGGAGTGTGACGTGGCCAGCCAACCGGGATGTTGCACGTGTCAACTTCGTGCAGGGATAAACTTTGGTCCCGGCGCCCGGACAACCTTTTTCAGCAGATTCCTCACCAAAACAAAGGTTAGTCCGAGCAAAATCCCAAGACAATGTTAGAATAAGACAAAACATCGTAAAGAAGAATTGACGGTCTTCGGTCTGACTTCGGATTTTCAACCGGAATCCTAGGTCGACCCGACGCCACTTCCTCTACGGGAACGCTCCCTCACCTACTCCACTCGGGAATGCCAGTCGATCCTCCAGATCGACCGGACTTTTGCTCAAGACTGATGCTTCCGGACTTTCTGCATCCGCTTCCCTGCTAGTCCGGACTTTCACCTGCCAGGACTTTCCACCTAGGGTTACCACCCCCTAGGACTTTTGCCTGAAGCTATCGACCTACCAAGACTTTCCGCATAGGGTTACCACCCCCTATGACCTAGGGTTACCACCCCCTAGGGTTTTTCCCTTTGCCTAACCGCAGCTAGGACTTTCCTGAAATACTCATTCAACCATGTTAGATTACAACAACCCTTAACTTTGAATCCTTTACCATTATCAAAATTCAGGTTCGATCGTCGGATGCTTCCCGCACCAACAATCTCTCCCTTTTTGATTATGGCAACCCAGATTCAAAGTTAAGTGAAAAAACAAATGCATAAGTATATTAAGGAAGCTTAAGTATCTAAATTCAAATGAACGCCTAACTTAAGCTAACACTTAAACTTTTTGTAAACTTTTTGTGAAGCTCCCCCTTAATACAGGGTTTCCTTTTTCTTTAGAATTTCTCTACTCTCCCCCTTTGCCATATATAAAAAATGAGCTAGTTTTGAAAAACTTAATTTTCAAGACAGAATTAAAAACATTTTAACTTAGGCAAGGGAAGTGAAGGACAACACCTTAGAATTAATTTTGTTTGAATAGACATAGAAAAACATGAGCTCTTTTTGAGTCTATAGAGTCTATAAAAAAAACATTGGTTTCCAAAATTTTCATAGAAAAATTTTCAAAATACAAGTTTCAACTTCAGTGATTTTCAACTAAATTTGCAAGGGAAAATAATTTTTAAAGCTTTAACAACTTAATGAATTTTCAAAAGGGTTTAAAAAAAATTTTCAAAGAAGAAGATATTTGAAAGTTAAGTTTGGAGAAAATTTTGATAAAACTGTTTAAGGAATGTTTTTGAGTAAGGAATGTTTTTGAGATAAATTTCAGGAATACTTAAGGCAAAGGAGAAGAGATAACCTTAATTTAGTTTTAGTAAGGTTTCGGTGTTCTAAAGTCCAAGCATGAGTCAAGATTTGGTTTTGATCAGGTATCAGAGCCCTTAAGTACAAACATGCTTAAACTTTAATATTGCCTCCACCAACTGTCTAACCATTTAGCTACTTGCTGATTGCCTAGAGGGCAAAAGTGTTCACCTGGTTAGTCAAGTCAAGTCAATTGATCCAGTTAGATTTGACTAAGGCTGGAAGACTTGATTTGATTACTGTTAACTATGTATTTAATGCCCAGACTCATATTGATGCACAGAAATAAGCATTCTTGAGTCCAGGCTGTACCCTATGCATCTCACACCGTTCTATGTTTTACAAACACAATCAAGGTAAACCTAGGTGTTTGTGAGATGCTCTGGCTGAGTCCTGGAGGAACATGATTTCTAAGGGTACAATCCTAGACTAAATCCAACTTTCGAAAGTCTAGTAAAGTGGGGATTTTGGTAAATCAATTTTGCCTAGAATTTTGAAAATGTTATTAAGAGACTGATCTATTAGATTGAGGTATAGCCAATCAAGTCTGAAGTAAAACAGTCTATTAGATAAATAACACAGTAACAAAATAGCTGCTATCTGCTGTACTCGAGTCATAATAAAGCTATAGTCAGAGCTATTGAGATGATGAGGGTGGTGGTCCGGAACCCAGCGACCGGAGTAGTGTCAAGAGCTCAGTGTGACGAGCTCGGTCGTCATCTCGTAGATCTTGGCGCAGGTCGGAGAGGTCCTGTCGTACGTCTCGTCGTAAGTCGGAGACCTCCTGTCGGACCTCTCGTCGAAGATCGGAGACCTCTCGCCGTATGGACTAATGAAACTCGGAGGTTTCGTGCTGAAGACTCGACATAGCCCTCTCTAGTCCGGAAACTCGATCGCCTAGAGTGCGGGGAGCTGGGTGTGGTGCTCGAGGTGGTGGTGGGGCAGGAGCAGCCTCCTCAGGAAATAGTGCTAACATGAACTCATCATGCTCCGCGTCCTCCGCCTGCTGGTGCTGTGCCCCTCTACGCCAGGACATGGTACCCTCATCGTCTATATGGATATGTGCTAGGGAGAAGTTCCTAGCTCCTATGATGTCAAACTCGGTCATGTAACGAATGTCACCTCTGGTGATATCAATGTGTAAGGAGGACATGAAGGCTGTCAGTATGTGACAGTAAGGCATATGTACTCGTCTGCTGGTCACGTATCCAGATGCATAAATAATAGTAGAAAATATGTGCAGGTTGATGTCTATGTCTAACCTATGACATATGGCATAGAGAAGAAAGGAGTGAAATGGACGCATCACCGCAATGTCGTGAGTGGTCAGCGGTAGAATACAAAGTACTATAACCCTATAAAGGGCATAGTCCTGAATTCTAAGGTTAAGGGACCTAAACTGGGTCTCAGTGGGATCACGCTGGTCCTCGAAGAAATACGAATAGATCGTATTGAGGGTGACATGTGAGTAGGGATCTCCAAAAGGTAGCTCCCTAGGGGGATAACATAAAAAAGTGCAGGATGACTCTCGTAAGCCTAGAAACTCACGAATGGTAGTGGGAGATAGTGTGATGTCCGTGCCACCTGCCCTAGTGGTATAGGAGTAGTCGTCTATTTTCACTAGGTTGTTGTAAAATTCGGCACATAAACTAATGTTTACTGGGCTGGTGCACTCAACGAGGTTTCGCAACCTATAGTGGTTTATAGCCTCGGAGACTGGGATACACGAGCGTAAAAAGAACGATCTATCTATACATTTGGTCCTAATGGCCATGTAATTTGTGGACATAAACTTAATTCTAAGTTCTTCGGTGGGAAACCTAGGGTCAATGCTAGGGGTAGAGGGCCCAGTACCAGATTTAGTACGCTTCCTAAATTTCAAACTAACATTACACTAAGAAAGAAAATTATAAGAAAGAAAGTTTAGAAGAGGATAAAAATTTTACCGAGGAGCCATTGTAATAAATTTTAGAACTGACGACCTCGGTTGAGTTACGACTCCGGATCAACCGCGGAAAATTTTAATTTTCAGAATCTTCGCAAATAAGCTAGGAAGCTAAGGAGGAAGATTTGGGTGCAAGGGTAGGGGGCGCCTGCTGCCCCCTATATATAAGGGGTTCCGGGCGCCCGGACGTGTTCCGGGCGCCCGGGGTCGTGTTTGGCGGGGCGCCCGGGATCGCTGCAGGCGCCCGGGGTCTGAATACTTGGGGCGCCCACCCCCGGTTTTTGACATTGTTTCGTCACAAATTTTTTTTTTTTAAATTATTATTATTAATATAACTTGATTAACACTGTTTAGGTTGGAGATATTTGAATTAATTTGATTTTGAAGGATGTTTAACTTAACTTTAAGTAAGATTTAAAATTTAGTTTGCTTAGTCATCTCACCCGATCTAAATTGTCAATCAGGGAATCCTATAATTGATGTGAGATGATTTATTGTTGAATTCAAAGGTCTGGTTTAATTTTGTATTAGATTCAGGTTTAGCTTTGGGTTCAACAAGTAAGCATTCTTTGGATAAACTTTTGGGCTATGGTGAGTCACACGGAGCTCATTAAAGTAACCATGCCTTCGAGGTTTTCCAAATAGTCCTACCCACTGAACTTAATACTAACCCTTGGTCTAACTAGTTAGGATCTATTTTAAGGGTAGCTTCGGTCAGTTCCACTTGGCCAAATGCACCAGGTCGAAGCCATATCTTCCTAGACATGCGATGCCCAAGCTTCCCTAACGTACTATCACCATGGGTCGAGTTAAACCTAGGCCATTTTACCTAACCTCAATTACCCTGCTGGGTGGTCTACTCTTGGTTACCCTTATCGGGTATATTAAGTTCGGAGGTGCCAGATAATCTGGAGCCTTCCTTTTAATTTGATTTAATTATTTAATTTCGAATTTTGAATTTCATTTAATTTTTGAATTTAATTTTTGAATTTAAATTTTGAATTTTTAATTTAATTTCGAATTTTGAATTTAATTTTTGAATTTATAATTTTAATTTTGAATTTTGAATTTTTGAATTTATAATTTTAATTTCGAATTTCGAATTTAATTTTTGAATTTATAATTTAATTTCGAATTTTGAATTTAATTTTTGAATTTATAATTTAATTTCGAATTTAATTTCGAATTTTGAATTTAATTTTTGAATTTATAATTTAATTTCGAATTTTGAATTTAATTTTTGAATTTATAATTTAATTTCAAATTATTGAATTTAATTTTTGAATTTATAATTTAATTTCGAATTATTGTTTTTCTTTTTGCTCCCCCTGGATCACGGCCTCGATATGGTCTATCGAGGTAATGTATTTGATCCTTCGGGACCCAGTATTGACCAAGTCCAACTTGATTGATCAATTTGGACTTGGGGACCCATGCTTGGGCTGTGTTACTACTTTGTTTGTTTATTAAGGATAAGTAAGATTTATATTTACTTTTATATTCTAGCCCAGTTCTATTGTAAATGGCCCTTTGTGTCCCAAGAATTAAGTCCAAGTTCTTGGAGCCCAAAGAAAACCGTTCTAAAGTAGTTTTTAAATCTTTAACCTGATTTTTTAGACTTGAATTTTCTTCCTCAAGTTTATGAACTTGAGTTGGAAATTCAGTCTGACTCTGGTCAGGTAAGGTTTTAGTGTCAGCCACTTCTTTAAGGACAGATACTTCCTTTAGAAGTGACTTAACTTTCAGGTTTGACTTAGCTAATTTGCGCAATAAATAACTAACTAAAATGTTTAACCGGGAGATACTTACAGCGGGGTCTGGTCCTTCGAAAATGGATACGGATCCGTGGCTTTGCTCGAACTCCGCCTCGGACTCGCTCTCTCTTCCGGATTCGACGATTTGGTCCCGAGCCATTAATGCGAGTAGACTCGTCTGTTCGAGCTCGTCGTCGTCGTCCTCCGATGAAGATTCATCCCATGTTGCCTTAAGGACCTTTTTCCTTCTTTGCTTTTTGACCTCCTTCAGGTTAGGGCAGTTGGATTTGATGTGCCCTTTTTGGTTGCAGCCGTAGCATGTAACTTCAAACTTCATCTTTGAGTTCTGTGAACCTTCCTTCGTTTTTACTGCCTTTTTTAGATCTCTTTTGTTGAAGCCCTTCTTTTTGTAGAGCTTCTTTACGAGGTTTACCAGCTCGGTTGTAATTTCAATGTCTTCATCGTCTGAGTCTGGTTCAACCTCCGACTCCGGTTCCGTTCTTCGTCGTGATCTCGGTTCCCGTGTTCGACTTGTACCTGCAAACAACGCAATACCTTTCTCGGTTCGCTGTGCATTAGTCTGCTCATGAAGTTCAAATTCACAAAATAATTCGTCTAATTTTATTGAAGACAAGTCCTTGGAAACTTTGTAGGCATCTACCATTGATGCCCACAATGTGTTCCTTGGAAATGAGTTTAGAACATACCTTATGACGTCCCGATTCTCTATCTTCTGTCCGATTCCGTGAAGAGAATTGAGGATGTCTTGGATTCTCGCATGTAGAGAACTTGCCGTTTCGCCTTCCTGCATCTTTAGATTATATAATTTATTAAGTAAAAGATCTCTTTTACTTACCTTGGTGTCGTTAGTGTTAGGATCCTTTGTACGGCTAGAGAGGGGGGTGTGAATAGCCGACCCCAATTCGTTCTCGATTCTTTCTATAAACTAGGGTTAGCGCAGCGGAAAAATAGATGCAGAAAGAATACAGGAGAAGAAAGACAAACCATATAACGAGGTTCGGAGATGAACTCCTACTCCTCGGCGTGTCCGTAAGGTGGACGAAGCCTATCAATCCGTCGGTGGATGAATCCCCGGAAACCCGGCTAATAGATACTCCTTGTGGGTGGAGAAACCTCACCACAATCTTTGCAACAGCAATAGAAGTACAAATAGGAACAAGAAAACAAGAACAGAAATGTAAACAACACTTGCTTGCCTTCTTGAAGTCAGCAGGAACCCTGGTGAAGCAGCAGCTTCTCGGATCCAAGCCTAGCTAGAAAACCAGCAACGGGAAGAAGCTCACGCAAAGCTTTAGCACCCAACGAGCTCAACAAAGCTCAGCAGGAAGAAGAAGCAAAAGCTTCAGGCAGAAGAGTACTTCCAGAAAGAAGAAGAAGTAGCCCTGTAGAAGCCCTCAGCCCCTTTATACCTGCGAAGAAGAAAAGAAACTAGCCGTTGCATCGCAACGGCTAGAACACTGATCGGTCTGCAGACCGATCAGCCTAGGCGCGTGAAGCTTCTGTTTGTCACCTGATCGGTCCCCAGACCGATCAGGTGTCGCGATCGAAGCCCTGATCGGTCTGTGGACCGATCAGGGAACCTCCTGATCGGTCCATAGACCGATCAGTCTTCGGCTCCTCTCGCCACTGATCTCTTCCTGATCGGTCTGCCGACCGATCAGGCCATGGGTGGATCGGTCAGCAGACCGATCCACGGTTTTCTTCTCGCAAGGTTGCGTTGCCTCCTGATCGGTCTCCAGACCGATCAGATTGCAATCAGTGAGCCACTGATCTAATTCTGATCGGTCACCAGACCGATCAGGGCAAACGCAGTATCACTGGATCGGTCACCAGACCGATCCAACTCCTCGGTTTAGAGTGCCCTCTCTAACCTAGTTCGGAGAACGAGCTACCGAGCCCTCTCCGACTCCATATGCCAAGCTTCACTCACTTGGACTTCTCAACACCAGATGTCCGATCACCCTTGATCCATCTGGATTTTCCCTTGCCCGGCTTCACTCACCAGGACTTTCCACCTGGCTTCACTCACCAGGATTTCACACTGCCTAACATCCCAGTTAGGACTTTCTCATTCACCTAGCTTCACTCACTAGGATTTTCACCTGGCTTCACTCACGAGATTTCCTCACTCACGGGACTTTTAGTCTGCTTCACTCACCAGACTTTCCTTGCTAGCTTCACTCACCGGACTTCCCAACCGCCTAACATCCCAGTTAGGACTTTCCTTTGGCTTCACTCACGGGACTTTCCAACCGCCTAACATCCCGCTTAGGACTTTCCACCGCCTGCTTCACTCACGGGACTTCTCCGTGCAAGTCTTCATACTTGGACTTTTCGTGCCAAGTCTCCATACTTGGACTTTTCCTGCCAAGCTCCCTGCTTGGACTTTTCCGATGCCAAGTCTCCATACTTGGACTTTTCGTGCCAAGCTCCCTGCTTGGACTTTTCCAGCCAAGTCTCCATACTTGGACTTTTCGCGTGCCAAGCTCCTGCTTGGACTTTTCCAGTGCCAAGTCTCCATACTTGGACTTTTCCCGTGCCAAGCTCCCTTGGACTTTTCCGCCAAGTCTCCATACTTGGACTTTTTCCGAATCAGTCAACCAGTCAACCTTGACCTACGGTTGCACCAATAATCTCCCAAACATCTATTCTTGTCCCATATCAAGAATAGAACTCTTCCACGAGTGTCAAACATCAACATGCAACACAACTAGGTCAACCTTGACCTAAGGTTGCACCGACAATCTTCCCAAGTCAAACATCAAAATACAACTCGAGTCAAGTCAACTCGAGTCGGGTCAACCAGGTCAACCTTGACCTAAGGTTGCACCAACAATCTCCCCTTTTGATGTTTGACAAAACCATAATCAAGTTAGGTTAACCCGATAACCTAACTTAGGTTTTCCAACCATCTTCCAATGTCCAATGTTCTTTCCTTGAACATTCTCTAGACATTCTCCCCTTAGGTTAACCCGATAACCTAACTTGGGTTCTCTAATAATTCTCCCCTTTGACACACATCAAAAGTATTCCAATGTTCTTCCTTGACAATCTTTCCCTAGCTTAGGTTAAACCGATAACCTAACTTGGGTTCTCCAATAATTCTCCAATGAACACTCTCCCTTTTGACACACATCAAAAAGAGTGTATCAAGGTCAAGAGTTTCTTCCTAATGAAAGTCCCATACCTTTCATTGAAACTCTTAATTTCCCCCTTGATACTAAGCTCAACAATTCACTTAGTGATAATCCCATATCACTCAAGTCTCAAGGAGTAAAAACTCCCCCTAAAAGTCAACTCCCCCTTGACTAATAGGTAAAACTCCCCCTAAAGGTCAACTCCCCCTTGACCATTGCACCAATAATGTCTTGGAGAGTTTCAAACCTTTAGAAATCCAAAACACCACTTCCATAGCTGCAATTTCAGACAAACAGTCGAAATTCAGCAGGTTGGCACGCCCTGATCGGTCACCAGACCGATCAGGCTCCCTCTGGATCGGTCCGGTGACCGATCCACCCTCTCCTGGACCGATCCAGACACTGATCACAGGGATTTCTGATTTTTCCTCTCCCGAAATTCAGAAACCCCTAATAAATTCCAGAAAATTCGAAAAATTGTGAAATTTTGAGGATACATTCCTCATATCATACACTACCATGGAAAAATAATTTTCTATGAAAATAGTTTCCATTTTCAAATCTTGATACAAAGTTCAAAAACTTTGAAATAGTTCAAGTTTTAACTCAACTTTGTATCATAATGTTCAATGATGAATGCTATCACTAGGAAAGCTTCATCAAGGTTTTCCAAATCAATTTTAAAATGCTTTTAAAACCATTTGAATTTAGGACCATAATCTTAGGGCTAAATGTACATGACTTGTACATAAGCTTTCCCTATGATCCTCCATTTCTTGAATTAGGGTCATCTAGGTACAAGAATTATGCACCTTGATCCTAACTCATGATCCTAATATCTCACACACATCTAAAGTGTATCAAACCACATTCAAGTCAATTTGATGTGAGATATGGGTTAAGGTCAACTTAGGCTAAGTTCTCATGCATTTTCTAAACATCAATTTGATCTCAATATCAAAATGTGTTTTTCCTTAAATCAATTACATTGATTATAATGCAAGAGATGATGACATGGCATATAATGATATCATAAGTAAAAACATGTGCCAATGTCATGATGTCATGGCATAAAGTTTGAAAACTTAAATAAAGCATGACATATAAACTAGCCTAGCACTATCATGACATTTCAAATGATGATAAAACTAAACATGATGTCATGACATGTCATATGGCAAACAACCATGGTAAGTTAACACAAATAAAATACCTAGATTACCTATCTAAGTATCCTTAATCTCTTAGTTAACTTAAATTCTAATCTTAGATTGCCCATATATCCCTAAGAGAAACCCAAATCCCAATTATGGTTTTTCTCTAGGTTTCTTAAATTGTGCCAAATAAGATTAAAATATTCTCACTTTGGCACACTTTACTCTTCCAAGGAGTGAATGATAAAGATTATCCCCTTTCATTTTCAAAGGTTCCCAAAAACCTTGAAAATGCTCCTTGAGTGTCAATTTCCTCAAAGTTGGGTTAACTACCCTTCTTATTGGAGTTGACACTCTCTAACCCATCTATGGGGTAGAGAAAATGCTCCTAGGAACCCAATACCTACTTGAGCTCATTGGGTTCACTAAAAATTCACTAGGGATGACTTCCCTAGCAACCCTCCTAATGACCCTCTTAGGCTTTAAAGCCTTGGTCATTTGGGTCTCATCAAGATCAACTCTAGGGGTGACTCCTTGTGACCTTGGTGGTGATCTTCCTAGCCCTAGGTTTTATTCCATAATCGAATGGAACATTGTGGTAAGTGGGCTTGACCACTTGGGACTTAGGTTTGTGACCCAAACCTTTCTTGTCCTTGGGCTTTGGTTTTTGACCCTTAAACCCTAGAGATGACTTCTCCAAGTTCTTAAGAGCCTTTTCCAAAGTATCAAGTCTTGACCTCAAGACTTGATTCTCCTTCTCTAATACCTCAATTTTTGATTTGTCATTTTTCTTTGAGGTATTCCTAGGCATGTGTCTAGTTGTTTTGGGGTTTCTACCTAGGTTCTCCTTAGCCTTAGATGAGTTAATTCTAGGGTTAGCATTTCTAGAATTGTTCTTATCTAGGCTAACATGTTTGGCACCTAAGCATGTGTATCGATTTCTAATGTTATCATGCTTATCATCATTGACTAGTGCAATAAAATTTCTAGCATGCATCTTACTAGTATTGCACGAATGAGACTTAAATGATACCTTAGGGTTTGCCTTAGCTCCCCCTATAGAAGTGCTCGGTCTCTTGCCCTTGTGAGGTTGCCTCCCCCTCGGACAATGGCTCCTATAGTGTCCCCTTTGCTTGCATTGGAAGCACACGATGTGCTCCTTGCCCTTGCGTTTCGGGACTCCGGCTTCCTTGACCTTTGGCGCCGGTGGAGTCTTTCTTACCCTCTTTGGACACTTACTCTTGTAGTGCCCAAATTCCCTACACTCAAAACACATTATATGCAATTTACTTGAACTTAAAGTGTTTGAGTTACCTAGGATTGAGGATGAATGGATGTTCTCTTCTTCATCCCTCCCGGAGGTAGAAGCTTCTTCTTCGTGCTCCGAACTTGAGCAAGAGGAACTCTCCTCCTCTTCTTCCTTGGATGTTGAGTAGCCCTCAACTCCCAATTTGCTCCCTCCATGATGTGAGCTACTTGGCTCACTAGGCTCCTCTTCATGGCTTGAAGTGGAACTCTCCTCATGGTACTTGGCCAAGTTATCCCACAACTCCTTGGCATTGTTGTATTCACCTATCTTACGCAAAATATTAGTAGGTAATGAAAATTCAATTGTTTTAGTTACCTCATTGTTGATCGTTGATTGATGGACTTGTTCCTTTGTCCACTTGTTCTTCTCTAGAGGCTCTCCTTCTTTATCCATTGGAGAAGTAAACCCTTCTTGTACACAAAACCAGTTCAACATATTAGTCCTAAGAAAATACATCATCCTTACCTTCCAATATGTGAAGTTGTCGTTGTAGAAGGGTGGAATCGTGATGTCTTCTCCGAATTGATCCATCTCTAGCTTTGCTCCCACGGGTGTTGATCCGACGAAGAGCAACCTTGCTTTGATACCACTTGTTAGGATCCTTTGTACGGCTAGAGAGGGGGGTGTGAATAGCCGACCCCAATTCGTTCTCGATTCTTTCTATAAACTAGGGTTAGCGCAGCGGAAAAATAGATGCAGAAAGAATACAGGAGAAGAAAGACAAACCATATAACGAGGTTCGGAGATGAACTCCTACTCCTCGGCGTGTCCGTAAGGTGGACGAAGCCTATCAATCCGTCGGTGGATGAATCCCCGGAAACCCGGCTAATAGATACTCCTTGTGGGTGGAGAAACCTCACCACAATCTTTGCAACAGCAATAGAAGTACAAATAGGAACAAGAAAACAAGAACAGAAATGTAAACAACACTTGCTTGCCTTCTTGAAGTCAGCAGGAACCCTGGTGAAGCAGCAGCTTCTCGGATCCAAGCCTAGCTAGAAAACCAGCAACGGGAAGAAGCTCACGCAAAGCTTTAGCACCCAACGAGCTCAACAAAGCTCAGCAGGAAGAAGAAGCAAAAGCTTCAGGCAGAAGAGTACTTCCAGAAAGAAGAAGAAGTAGCCCTGTAGAAGCCCTCAGCCCCTTTATACCTGCGAAGAAGAAAAGAAACTAGCCGTTGCATCGCAACGGCTAGAACACTGATCGGTCTGCAGACCGATCAGCCTAGGCGCGTGAAGCTTCTTTGTCACCGGTCCCCGGACCGATCAGGTGTCGCGATCAAGCCCCGATCGGTCGCGGACCGATCAGGAACCTCCGATCGGTCCATAGACCGACGGTCGCCCTCGCCATCGATCTCTTCACGATCGGTCGCCGACCGATCAGGGGTGGATCGGCCGATCCACGGTTTTCTTCTCGCAAGGTTGCGTTGCCTCGATCGGTCTCCGCATCGATCGATTGCAATCGATGAGCCATCGATCTAATTCGATCGGTCACCGCACCGATCGTGGCAAACGCAGATCACCGGATCGGTCACGGACCGATCCAACTCCTCGGTTTAGAGTGCCCTCTCTAACCTAGTTCGGAGAACGAGCCACCGAGCCCTCTCCGACTCCATATGCCAAGCTTCACTCACTTGGACTTCTCAACACCGGATGTCCGATCACCCTTGATCCATCTGGATTTTCCCTTGCCCGCTTCACTCACCAGGACTTTCCACCACTCACCAGGATTTCACACCGCCTAACATCCCGTTAGGACTTTCTCATTCACCTAGCTTCACTCACTAGGATTTTCACCGCTTCACTCACCAGATTTCCAATCTGCCTGGCTTCACTCACGGGACTTTCCAATCCGCCTGGCTTCACTCACCGGACTTTCCTTGTGCTTCACTCACCAGGACTTCCCAACCGCCTAACATCCCAGTTAGGACTTTCCACCGCCTGGCTTCACTCACGGGACTTTCCAACCGCCTAACATCCCAGTTAGGACTTTCCATGCCGGCTTCCTCACGGGACTTCTCCGTGCCAAGTCTTCATACTTGGACTTTTCCCTGCCAAGTCTCCATACTTGGACTTTTCCCGTGCCAAGCTCCCTGCTTGACTTTCCGTGCCAAGTCTCCATACTTGGACTTTTCCGTGCCAAGCTCCTGCTTGGACCGTGCCAAGTCTCCATACTTGGACTTTTCCGTGCCAAGCTCCTTGGACTTTCCGTGCCAAGTCTCCATACTTGGACTTTTCCAGTGCCAAGCTCCCTGCTTGGACTTTTCCGTTGCCAAGTCTCCATACTTGGACTTTTTCCCGAATCAGGTCAACCAGGTCAACCTTGACCTACGGTTGCACCAATAATCTCCCAAACATCTATTCTTGTCCCATATCAAGAATAGAACTCTCTCACGAGTGTCAAACATCAACATGCAACACAACTAGGTCAACCTTGACCTAAGGTTGCACCGACAATCTTCCCAAGTCAAACATCAAAATACAACTCGAGTCAAGTCAACTCGAGTCGGGTCAACCAGGTCAACCTTGACCTAAGGTTGCACCAACAGTTAGTGCCTTCGTGGAGTTCGACTAGCTTTTCCCAGAGCTCCTTTGCGGAAGAGAACGGGCCGACTCTGTTGAGTTCTTCTTTGGTAAGGCCGCATTGGAGGGTGCAGGTAGCTTTGGCGTTGGCTTCCACCTTTTTGATTAGAGAGGCGTCCCACTTCTCGCAGGGGGTTGGTTTGCCGTCGTCATCGGAAGGTAGCTGAAGTCCCGTCTTAATGATCATCCATGTTTCGAACTGAATCTTCAGATACGTCTCCATTCTTCCCTTCCAATAACCGAAATCATCTCCGGAGAATAGTGGGGGACGAACAGTACTAAACCCCTCTTGTTGACCCATTTGTAATATGCAACAAAACAAAAAAATATATGTTCCAAGACTACGTCTTGGATTAGTAGTGCGGGAATAAAGAATAGTAATAATAACGAGCTCGAGTGGTGTTGCACCAACTTCGGGCAAAAGCCGATTCGATAAAAGAATTAGAATAAAGCTTTAAGGCTAAATTCTAATTGACTCCGAAAAATATAAAATCGAAAGAAAAATTTGTTTTGAAAGGTGGTTGCACCAATTCAAAATGACCCCGCTCTGATACCAATTGTTGGATCGAGACGACGCTAGAGGGGGGGTGAATAGCATTCGTGGCTATTTCTTTCGATTCGTAAAACAAACGAGTAAAAACGCAGCGGAATAAAGAAATAGCAAACACAGAGAGACAAGAAGATTTACTTTGTTCGGAGCCTAAAGCGACTCCTACTCGAAGGCCCGCGATGCTTGATCGCTTTCCGTGGGCAACAACTATAAGCACGATAAAACTATTACAGATTAACTACAATTTAAAACAGTAAACATATTATACCGACAACAAAAGACTAAATCGAAGCTCCGGGTTGTCGGGGTGTCATTGCAGCACTTTCTGGATCGAGTCGTTAGCAGCTTATCGCAGGGAGATTACTTAGATTCTTGTATTTTGAAGCTGCACTTTGACCCTTCTTTTATATGATGTTCCGGGCGCCTGGATCCCTTCCGGGCGCCTGGAGTGTGACGTGGCCAGCCAACCAGGATGCTGCACGTGTCAACTTCGCGCAGGGGATAAACTTTGGTCCCGGGCGCCCGGACAGCCTTTTTCCAGCAGATTCCTCACCTGCAAACAAAGGTTAGTCCGAGCAAAATCCCCTGCAAGACAGTGTTAGAATAAGACAAAACATTGTAAGAATTGACAGTCTTCGGACTGTCCGAGTCTGACTTCGGATTTCCAACCGGAAATCCTAGGTCGACCCGACGCCTACTGTTCCCTCTACGGGGAACGCGTCCTCACCTACTCCACTCAGGAGATTTACCTGTTGCCAGTCGATCTGGAAGATCGACTGGACTTTTGCTCAGCACTCGATGCTTCCGGACTTTCTACTGGACATCCGCTTCCCGGCTAGTCCAGACTTTCACCTGGTTCACGACACCAGGACTTTTCACCTAGGGTTACCACCCCCTAGGACTTTTGCCTGAAGCTATCGACCTGCCAAGAGTTTCCGCATAGGGTTACCACCCCCTATGACCTAGGGTTACCACCCCCTAGGATTTTTCCCTTTGCCTAACCGCAGCTAGGACTTTCCTGAAATACTCATTCAACCATGTCAGATTACAACAACCCTTAACTTTGAATCCTTTGCCATTATCAAAATTCAGGTTCGATCGTCGGATGCTTCCCGCACCAACACATCTATCTGAGGATGAAAAGCTGTGCTGAATTTTAACTTCGTGCCCAATGCTGACTGTACACACTCCCAGAAGTGTGATGTGAACCTACTGTCTCTGTCTGAAATAATGGTTCGTGGGACTCCATGTAATCTGACAATCTCCTTGAGATACAACTGAGTTAGCTGTTCCATGGAGTAGGATATCCTGATAGCTAAGAAGTGGGCTGATTTAGTCAATCTGTCGACTATTACCCAGATGGTATCGAAACCATTCGTGGTTCTGGGTAATCCCACTATGAAATCCATAGAAATGTCTTCCCACTTCCATTCTGGGATCTGGATAGGCTGCAGAACTCCTCCTGGCCTCTGATGTTCTGCCTTAACCCTCTGGCAAGTCAGACAGATGCTAACGTATCTAGCGATGTCTCTTTTCATCCCAGGCCACCAAAAACGTTTCTTTAAGTCCTAGTGCATCTTGGTGGAACCTGGATGCATCGCATAAGGAGTCCTGTGAGCCTCATCTAAAATCTTCCTCTTTAGTTCCTCCTGATCTGGAATACAGAGTCTGTCGCCAAAATACAACACCCCACTATCGAATACTCTGAATTCTCCACTTTCTGTTTCTGCTAATCCTTGCTTGATTTTCTGAATTTCAGGATCCTGTTCCTGAGCTGTCTGGATGTTACCAAGCAAGGTAGACTCTAATGTCATAGTAGAGAGCTATCCAACTATGAGTTCGATACCGAAATTTGTGATCTCTTTCTGTAGGGGTGGTGACATGGCTGCTAGCGATAATAAGGTAGCACTGGACTTTCTGCTAAGTGCATCTGCTACCCTATTGGCTTTCCCTGGGTGGTAGAGGATGTCTATATCGTAGTCTTTGACCAGTTCTAGCCATCTGCCCTGCCGCATATTTAGATCCTTCTGAGTGAAAAAGTACTTCAGACTCTGATGATCTGTATACACTCTCCTCTGAGCTCCATACAAGTAATGTCTCCAAATTTTGAGGGCAAACACAACTGCTGCAAGCTCAAGGTCATGAGTGGGGTAATTCCTCTCATACTCCTTGAGTTGTCTGGAGGCGTAGGCGATTACCTTGCCATCTTGCATCAGCACTGCTCCTAGTCCCAACTTAGAGGCATCACTATATATATCAAAGCTGTCTGTGTTTTCTGGTAGAGTCAGAATAGGTGCACTGGTCAATCTTCTTTTCAGCTCGCTGAAGCTATTCTCACAGTCCTCTGTCCACTGAAATTTTATGTTCTTCCTGGTGAGAGCTGTCAGTGGGGAGGCTATCCTGGAGAAGTCCTCTACGAATTTTCTGTAATACCCTGCTAATCCCAGAAAGCACCTGATCTCACTAGCGTTCTTGGGTCTTTTCCAATTAGTCACAGCTTCTATCTTACTGGGGTCTACCATGATACCATCCTTTGAGATGATGTGACCCAGGAAGGACACCTGATCTAGCCAGAATTCACATTTTGTGAACTTGGCGTATAACTGGTTCTGCTGAAGGGTCTGCAATACTTTTTCAGGTGCTCTGCGTGTTCTTCCTGAGTTCCTGAATAGATAAGGATGTCATCGATGAACACGATAACGAACTTATCTAAGTATTATCTGAATACCCTGTTCATGAGGTCCATTAAAGTAGCTGGAGCATTGGTCACGCCAAAGGGCATGACTACGAACTCGTAATGTCCGTATCTAGTCCTGAACGCTGTTTTGGGTATATCCCCTTCTTTAACTTTCACCTGATGATATCCTGATCTGAGGTCTATCTTAGAGAACATTGTTGCTCCCTTTAGCTGATCAAACAGGTCATCTATTCTAGGAAGAGGAGACCTGTTCTTGATGGTGACTTGGTTCAGCGCTCGGTAGTCTATACACAGGCGCATGCTCCTGTCCTTCTTCTTCATGAACAATACAGGCACTCCCCATGGTGAGTGACTAGGACGTATGAAGCCCTTGTCAAGCAGCTCCTGTAATTGCTCATGAAGTTCCTTCAGTTCTGCTGGAGCCATGCGGTACGACGCTTTGGAAATAGGATTGGTACCGGGAATGAGCTCTATCTCGAATTCAATCTCCCTGTCTGGTGCTAGGCCTGGTAACTCTTCAGGGAAAACTGCTGGGTAGTCACATACGACTCGAACCTCTGCTAGCTGTCGGTCCTTGTCCTGACTGGTACTGACTACGTGTGCTAAAAATCCCGTACATCCTGAATCCATTATTCTCTGTGCTTTCATAGCTGAGAGAAACTTTTTGGCCTTTCTCTTGGGTTCTCCGATGAACTAGAACTGTGCTTCTGCTTCAGGTTGGAATACGACTTTCTGTTTACGGCACTCGATGGAGGCACCGTATCTGCTCAAGAAGTCCATTCCAAAGATGACATCGTAGTCAGTCATATTTAGCACTATCAGATCACAAAAGAGTTCTTTGTCTGCTATAATGACTGGCACTGCTCTGAGCTAGTGTGTGGATGCCATAATTTCTCCTGAAGGCAATGTCGTCAGAAATTGACTACTGAGTACCTCTGAAGGTAGCTAACTTCTCGGCAAATGCCCTGGATATATAAGAATGGGTTGCCCCAGTATCAAATAAGACAGTTGTACTTTGCTGTAAAATACTAATCTGACCTGTAACAACTGTCGAGGCATTTACTACATCTTCTCTGGTGAGTGAGTAGATCCTCGCATTTGTCATAGCTGGAGGGGCTTCTAGTCTGTCCTGGCTGATGTGTGGACCATCTAGAGCGGCCTGCATCTGATGTAACTGAGCTGGCTGGCCTCCATACTGAATCGGCTGGGGTAGAGGAAGACTAGTCTTGTTCGGGCACTACTTAGCCATATGCCCTTCCTGTCCACATTCAAAGCATCCTCGTGTGCCCTTACGACAAACTCCAGGGTGGAATTTCCCACAAGTAGCACACTTTGGATAACTGGGCTGTTTACTAGCTGGTCCTCCTTTTGGGTAACTCCCTGGTTTGCGTTTGTTGCTAGAGTTCCCTTTCCAGTTGGAGTTGTGACCCTGTTGTTTCTGAGTGCCTGAGCCTCCTTGCCCTTTCGACTCTGAGATAACTTGCTTCTGCTGCTTGATACTGTTCTGGTAGTGCTCGGTGGTCAGAGCACTGCTAACTAGTTCTTCAGTGGTTTGCGGCCTATGGATGCCGCCAGCCACGTTCATTGCTATTTCCGGTCTCAGCATCTTGAGCATCAACCAGACTCGTTCTTTCTCTGTGCCGACTAGTTCAGGGCATAGACGAGCCAATCTGTTGAATTTCCTCACGGCTTCCTCAACTGATAGGTTGCCCTGACGAAACTCAGTGAACTCGTCGTAGTGGCGGTTTGTGACCCGCATGTGAAAGAACTCCTCGAAGAATTCTTTCTCGAAGTCAGCCCATGTCATCTAGTTTACTGGGCGCTTCGCTCATTCTCTCCACCACATACGTGCATCTCCGTCAAGCGGAAGGCGACTTCACCTTTTCATGCTCGCGGTCCCGTAAGCTCTATCGTACTCTCCGGGGTTTTGAACCGGCTTGAGCATCCCATGGTTCACGGTGCCCGAGAAGTTCTCGCTTAACTCTCGCCATGGATCGGATAGGCTTCTCTTTTGCCTCTACTGTGTCAGAATCGGTCGGTGGAACCTCTAAGACTACTGGCGTTGCTAAGTTTGGTTCCGGGGTGACTGTGGGAGTATTCTGCTGATTAGCCTTTAAGGTGGCTATCTCCTATTGCTGCTCAGCTAACTGTTGCTGTAACTGAGCCACTAATGCTGTAAGGTCTGGGGGAGGCACTGAACTGCTTGCCTCATGCTGGGGCTCAGTAGCTGGCGCCCTTCTAGCTGGGCGTCCTCGTGCCATCTCTAAAGGGACAAAGGACATACATGACCAATACAATCATAATGGAGTAACTATTGTTATCATGTTAACTACTATCATAAACAAGCATGCTTTATTTATCTCTAACATGAAAACAAGAAATATAAACAGAGTGAGAGATGTTCTTACTTGGAAGTTGCAGGTTCAATGCTGATGTGTGTGTAGGAAGTATGGAAACTGCTCTGATACCACTCTGTAACGACCCACCTTCTACTAACTAAGCTGTAAGGCCGGATCGTCACATTATGCTGTGCTAAGCTATTTCCATGACCATCACTAAGTCTAGGTGCGGAAGCTGTACTAATTAAAACTTTGCTAAACTATTATCATTTCTTGATTTTATATGTGCTAAGGGGTGTAATCTAAACTATTCATGACATATATTACATCCCCCAATGGTCAAGGAACCTAACTAAGAGTTTCTTGCTGATATCAGGCCTCCCAATCGATCCAGGTGGCTACTGTATACGGAACTTAGGTTGGGTCGATCCAGTGATCGATTCAGCACGCTACTGTGCTCGGGGCAATATTTTGGATCGATCGGCTGATCGATCCAGACTGGCCAATCGATCCAGTGATCGATCCCAGGGCTTTCTGTTCACGACGGAAGGCATCCGAATCGATCGGCTGATCGATCCAGGAGCTTACTGTTCACGGTACGAACTTCTCAATCGATCGGCTGATCGATTGAGAAGCCTCCAATCGATCGGCCGATCGATTGGGGTTTCTGATTTCATACAGAAGTCTGATTTCAGCACTGCTTCGTGCCTCAATCACACATACAAGTTCTAAAATGACTAGGACACAATCTAGCATCACATAACTAATGTTCTAAGCATGGTAAGGTGCGTAATTCACTAGTTCATAGCATTCAACATACTGAAATAAGGAAAGTAACAACTTAATAAAATGCTAAAGTTTCAGATTTATTTCTAGTTTCTCCAAGGTCTTTATTCCAAGTTCCATCCACACACATCTTCATCGCATTGCCCTCCAGCCTCCGCTAGTCCATCTTTCCTTTGCCTTTATCTGCAGTATAAGGAAAGAGTATCTGTAAGCTTTACGGTTAGTAAGAAGTCATCTACCTCACAAAACATGCATACGATGCGAATTATGTTTTTAAAACATGCTATTTGAAATACATTCTGAATATGCTAAGCATGGCATGGCATACATCACATAGAAGCAAAACTGATCATGGCAATAAAGCTAATTATAAACTATCATGTTGTATCAACAGAAAGCTACACCGATATAAAACTGAGCTAAGCTAATACTAATCTGATGCTAAAGCTGAACTGAATTCACATTACTATTTTGTGATGTTTGAAAACTATATTCATAAGTAGATTAAAATAATAATCAAGCTACTGTTTGGGCCCGACAACTGTACTTGCTGTGCGCGCATCCCTAACTAGACCCGGGTTTGCAAGTCCTGAATTTAGTAGGTTACTAGGTTATCTGAACCTAGGGACGACTATGGGAGTCCAATCCAATGGATATCTAATCCAGTACAGTGTTACTTAGAAAATAAAATACTGAATATATGCTAATAAATTCTTGTCTTGCTTTTACTAGGTTGTCTAAACCCAGAACTAGGTTATCTAAACCTAGAGGCGATTGTGGGAGCCCACCCATTGGACGTCTAGTCCATAAAAGCTGTAGCAAGACTATATAAGCTGTAAAAATGCTTCTATTGCATTTATCTAAGCTGATAAAATGCCTATGTTGCATTTTAACTGTGCTAACAATTTATTCGAACACTTGGTATGCGCTAGTTCGCATCCTTTGTGTCGAAAGTCTACATACTACTAAACTGAAGCTTAAAATTCATACGAAAACTACTTATACTGTAGTTGAGGGGTTTCTTACCTCCTGCGCTAGTTTTCTTACGAATCTAGTCGCTAGTTTTCCGGTGGAGACGATCTTCTCGACGATTCTTTTGCGTCTACGCGTTCCTCTCGCGGAGAGAAGCGTCCTCGTGTCGGAGTCGTCGCCGGAAGGTGCTCCTAGAGCCCTTAGGGCTTGGTGCGCCGAGAGAGGAAGAGGAGGGGGAAGGGTTCGGCGGAAACTAGGGTGAGGAGAGGAAGTTCTCGGTGGAAACCAAAAATAACCCTCACTTATTTATTTTCCCATATTTATATTAAGTGGGTAATTCGGCCCAACTTAAACATAAATACAATTGTTTCCCTTTTCTTTCAGCACGGCCCTGCTGGGTTCACTTGGTTACTAGGGTTCACCATAAGTCGTAGGACCCAATAGGTCTCGGGTTCAAAACTCGCGTAGGCTATTTTACGACTCCATTTCTTTTTGCTACTTCCGCTACTCTAAAAATTCCCTAAAAATATTCTAAAATTCCAGAAAAATCATAGAATATTTCTAAAATAATTTTGAGAATTTTCGGGCGTTACATTTGGTCTTCTACTATTGCAATAGAGATGTACATTTTTATTGAGTCTGCCAATCACAGAAACAGTGAACAAATTCTACAGCTAAAAAGGAGTAAACAGTGGTTAAAGTGTGTTGAGTTTTTGGATACATGATATGTTTTATTGCCCGAGACGGCCAATGTTTCAAGTGTGGGGGAGGGGATTCTTCTTCATTAATTGAAGTGAGATTATTTGAGTTTCCAAGTGTGGAATTGAAGTGGAAAAACAGTGAAAGAAAATTTTTTTTTGGCAAATTAAGAAAGTATCAAGAAGGTGGAGATAGAGTATCAAGAATTTTGGATGACCATCAAATTGAAGGGGAGTTTAGCTTGATCTTTTTATTGATAATGACAAATGGTATTCATCTTTTACATATTAAATTTGGTCAACTCATCAATTATATTCCTCCAATACTCTCATTCTCTCATTTTCTTCATAATGCCTTTTCTTTTGCTACTACATTCATTTCAATTGCTCTTCTTGCTTTCATTTTGATTCTTGTTGATAAAAATCCTTTGATTCATGTATGTTATGTTTTTAGTGGTGGAGAATTAGAAAATAAGCAAGCTTATGGTAGTGAAATGTTGTGAGTTGCATTGAGCGAGCTCCAATTATACATAATTTTGAGTGTGAGAGCTAGAATAGGTAAATACCTTGTGAGATTGCAAATTGCTTAATATTTCAATTGGGTTGAAACTACCATACCTACTGATTAATGTTTGGATTGTATTCATGATTGTTAGTGATCTTTAGATGGTCTTAGTTAAATTCTTTTTACTATCTTCTAGGTATTGCTAGGGAATTATTTTTTGTGGAGATGATTTTTAGTTTTCTTTACTTGCACGGGACGTTCAAGACTAAGTGTGGGGGATTTGATAACCATGATTTTACTGTATTATTTTGATTCATATATGCATGGTTTGATGTTGATTTCATAGATTTAAATCATGGTTACATCACATTTTATGCATTGTATAGATTTTGGACCTAATTGTAAATTATTATATTTTTGTGTTATTTGATGCTAATATTTGATTCTTATTTTGTAGGCATCAAAGGATCTTGGATTTGGATCTATTTGGACCTAATTTGTGCTCGAATCGGAGCTGAAACGAGAAGATCAAGCTGCGGAGCATTATGGACCGTTCATCGAAGATTGGACAGATCCGAACCATCCAGTGAAGATCTGGTCGATCCAACCTAAGGGAGAGTAGATCCAGACCCTTGATCAAGATCAGCACCTTCGGATCAGATTTTTAGAGACTTTTCACCGTTGATCAAGCTCCAAATCAATTCAGCCATCCATTTAGATTTGGATCAGATTTAAAACAGAAGCTACAGTGCTATTCTTGTTCGTTGATTCCTCCACGCAGCTTCATTCCGGCGCGCGTCTTCTTCCATATTCCGGCCACCTTTCCTTTCTCCGATCATCCTCTCAAGCTTCAACCTCGGTGGAGAGTTTCACGGCAGCTTATCCAGATCTTCTAGAGCCATTGAAGGGTGTTCCCTCCGGTGGAATTTGGCTCGCTGCAAGTCTCTGTTCTAGCACCGATTTGGAGGTGTTCTTCCAATCGGCGACTCCGATTCACATCAGCGACTATCGACGGTGGTCCTCCGATGTTCTTGAGCTCCATCCGACAGGAAACCATCATCTGTAGCTTCATCCCAGATCCAGAGCTCAGATTTGCAGATTTTCAGGCCATTCTTGGGTTTAGGGTTGTTTCAGCTCGCCATGGGTGGTCCGTCGGCGTTGTTAAGCATACCTCAAACTAAAACGCAGCTGAGGTTCTTCATTGAGGTCCGGAGTTGGGTGTTCTCGACTTTGGCATTCTTGTGTGACGACAAGAGTGTGAAGCTTGATAGATTGATTGTGAGAATGGATTGGTTTACCCTTTTTTTAGTTCATTTTATTACTGTTTTGGAGCTTGTCATAGATTTCTTGATGTTTGTTAAGTTGTTTTAGCAAGTAATCTAGCATTTCTTTCCTTGTTGAAGTTTAATTTGTGTTTAATTTGTGCTTGGATAATATTTAGGGTGGTAAGTTTCAAACTAGGGTTTAAATTCTGTTTTAGATCAGATTTATATGTGTCTTGTTATCTCATTCCCTATTTTACTCAATGCTTTAGATTAGATTTCATTTAAGTCTGGTTATTTCATTTGAAGATTAATTGTGTTGAAGATGAAATTTATTACGTAGTGTGACAATGCGTATTGGACTAATCGGAGACACCTAGTTAGATTTTCTTTATGCGTTAGCTTAGTTCTTATTTTCTGTGCTTTTCATTTGTTAGATTTATATTCAAAGTTCAAACCCCCATTTTCATGTTAAAACCCCCAAAAATAGAAATAAAATATAATCCTAGATTACATCCTACCGTTGGTTCCTCGAGATTCGATCCTGGGCTCGTTATTACAACATGATTGTGTAGTTAAGGGGTTCAGTGAATAATACATTATTAATTTGATAAGCCTATGCGTGACATTTAATATAATAATTTTCGGCTTTATCAGATACTGTCGAAGAAACTGCAAGATCTATCTTGAGTCTGTGAAGAAGAATAAGGCATCCGATACCCCATCCTCTTCAGGTATTTTCGTTATTGATTGTCATCTTATTTCCTCAGACACTTGGATATTGCTGTTAAAGTGTATACTAAAAGCCTAGCTTTTGTAAACATTTATTTGTTGAAATAAAAGAATCACATTGGTCAATATCTGTATTTATTTGTTAAATGTAATTGTTTAATTAATTTATATAGTAGATAACATGGAGTGTGGTGTCACACCCAGAAGATCATGTTGTCGGTTCTCTATAAATTATAAACAAGTTGCTCATGACTAAGATGGAAAGGAACAAACCATTAGAATAGTCGTAGTGTAATTAAGTATTAGTTTATCTTGACTAATAAATTACACTAATACACTTTAAGTGTATTGAGTAGGATCATTTAGGTGAGTTCTTTTTGTACTGACTTAGTAAAAGAACTAGACCTTAGTTATTATGGAAGTGTGTGCTCTTAATCCTAATATAGTAACAAGCACATATGTTTAATATTTATTTCTTTGACTTATCAAGGGTGAGGTTTAGCTCGATAAATCAATATGCCCGATAAGTTGAAAAATGATATTACTTATAGTGTGTGTTGTTGATTATAGAAGGAATCTGTGTCCTAGTTATCTAGGTTGAGAATGTGCCCAAGAGGAGCTCATAAGGATTGTCATGTTAAACCCTGCAGGTGGACCTAGTCTGACATGACAATAAAGTTGAGTGGTACTACTCTTAGAGCTAGATATTAATTAAGTGAGTTGTCAGTAACTTACTTAATTAGTGGACATTCGTAATCTTAAACACAGGGAGACTAACACACTCATGAAAAGAAGGAGCCCATAATGTAATTTGAAAAAAAGAAGGAGATTTTATTTCATTTGAATCAAGAGGAAAGAAAAGGAAAAATAAAAAGGAAAAAGGAAAAACTCTAGGATGATTTTATTTTTTGTAAAAAAAAATTCCTTATTTGCCTTAGGCAAGTAATATAAAAGAAGGGATGAGGGGGCTTCATGAGATACAACTCTTATTCTTTTGCTTGGTGATCTCTTGGTGGTCGGCCCCTCTCTCCCTTTTCTTTTCCCTTTTGCTCTCTTCTCCTTGGTGGTGGTGGTGGCCGGATTTTAGAAGAAGAGGAAGAAGCTTTTGGGTGGTGTTCATCTTGGAGGATCGTCGCCCACACGACGTCCAAGGCGAGGCGAGGAATACGGCAGAAGATCTCGAGGTTATTAGCTTACAAAGAGAAGGTATAACTAGTAATTTTCTTCCGTATCATACTAGTTATTTTCTTTGTAAAAAATTCTAAATACAAGAGGCAATTAGATCTAATTTTTCGAAATAGTTTTTCGAGTTTGTGTTTTCTTCTTGTTCGAATTTGTGATTCGATTGTTCTTTTTGGTTAACCTAGAGTTATTTAAGGAAATAAATATTAGCTTTCCTTAAAAGGCTTTACCTAGGCGGTGGTGGTTGCTCCCATATCCAAGAAGACCACGTGCCTCGCCATGCAGTCCTGGAAGCCAATTTTGGAAATTAATATTTATGGAATTAATAACTTAGGTAGATTTGAATCAATAGTGTTAAGTTCCGCTTGTGATTCAAATCTAAACCATTAAGAACAGATAAGTTAAATTTGGAATCAATGATGTTAAGTTCCGTCTGCGATTCCTAATTTAACTTCTAAAGAACACAATAGGTTATTTAAGGAAAGGTTCGACACTTGTACAAAAAATTTTGTACAGTGGAACCGATACATTTTCCTAGGACTAACCAACAATTGGATACTGGGTGTGACTCACATATATGCAATGACATACAGGGGCTATGGAATAGCAAAAGACTCGTCAAGGAAGAAACAAGTCTGCGAGTTAAGAATGGAGCAAAGGTTGCTGTAGTCGCCATTAAAACATACTTGTTAAAGCTTCCTAATGGACTTGTATTAGAACTAGATAATTGTTATTTTATTCTAGCATTAATAAAGAACATTGTTTTTATTTCTTGCTTAAATAGAAAAGGTTTCCATTTTACTTTTAGTAACAATTATTGTTATATAACCTTAAATAACATTCTTTATGGCACTGAAACTTTATGCAATGACATCTACATGTTAGATATATCTAGAAACATACTCAATATCGAAAAGAGCATTAAACGTGCCCGAATAGATAATCAATAAACCTCTTACTCGTGATATTGTCGCCTTGGCCATATAAGCAAGAGACATGTGTTCGAATTGCAAAAAATTGCAGTTCTCGAATCATTTGAATTAGATACATTTGATACATGTGATTCATGTTTAAAAGGCAAGATGACAAAGTTACCTTTTTCTTGAAAGGGTGAACAAGTTGATGAGTTACTTGGGCTCGTACATACCGATGTATGTGGACCAATGATAACTCATGCATTAGGAGATTATAGCTACTTCATTACTTTCATTGATAATCACTCTCGTTATGGGTATATGTATCTAATGAAACACAAGTCTTAAGCCTTTCAAAAGTTTAGAGAATTTGAAAGTGAAGTAGAGAAACAACTTGACAAAAATATTAAGATACTTCGATCCGATTGAGGTGGTGAATATTTAAGCCAAGAATTTCTAAATTATCTAAGATAATGGTATATTGTCTCAATGGACTCCACCTTATACGCCTCAACATAATGGTGTGTCAGAAAGGTGTAATCGAACCTTGTTAGACATGGATAGATCAATGATGGATCATGCAGATCTTCCTAAGACCTTTTGAGATTATGCACTCATGACAGCTGTTTACTTGCTAAACAGAGTCCCGATGAAGGTAATCTCAACTACTCCATATGAGGCATGTGTTAGAGCAATCTGGGTACCCTAGGTTTTGATGTTTGGGCAAAGGTTTAAGTTAGGTTTATTATTGTATTTGATATGAATTGTGAGTGTGCAGGATGTTGGATCGAGATCACACTAGAGGGGGGGGTGAATAGCGCTCGTGGCTTTCACGTGTCGTAATCGGAAAACTATCGAGTAATAAACGCAGCGGAAATGAAAGCAATCACACAGAAGACACCAATGGTTTACTTGGTTTGGAGCCTAGGGCGACTCCTACTCCAAGGCCTACGCTCTTTGAGCGTTTACTTTGGGCAACAACTATATTGCGCAAAAGTTTACACAAGTATTACAACTTAATAGTAATTAAAAACTATACCGACAACAAAAGTAGTAGATTCTGAAGCTTTGGGTCATCGGGGACTTGTAACAGCACTTTTGGGCATCTCTTGGGTAGCAAACAATGGCTAGATCACTTGTCAGCTGTTCGAGACCCCTTATAAAGGACATTGGAGGCACCTCAAACCCCTTCCAAGGTGCCTCAATGTTGCCGAGTCAGCTGCGTGGAGGAGAGCTGAAATCATCGTTGCTGATCCTCTTGAAGGCGCCTCTATGCCACTCCAAGACGCCTCTAAGCAGCGGTCCAAGGCGCCTCAGATTCCCTCAAGGCACCTCTAGCTCCACTTCACAGCCAGCTTACTCCTTTGCACCCGAGGCGCCTCCAAGCTCCATGGAGGCGCCTCAGATACTGTTCATCCGAGGGAAAACCTTGTTCTTTTATACCTGCAAGACATGTTAGTCCCAAAACACAAACATATCCTGCAAAACAAAGTTAGCACATATAAATACATTAAATGAAGTGTTCGACAGTCTCCAGACTGTCTGGTTCTGACTTCGGATTTCCGATCGAAAACCCTAGGTCGAACCGACGCCTACTGTTCCCTTTTTCGGGGAACGCGTCCTCACCTACTCCACTCAGGAGAGCATACCTTATGCTAGTCTGGTCCTCCAGACCGACTAGACTTTCCGCCTAGGGTTACCACCCCCTATGACCTGTGGTTGCCACCCTCTAGGGGTTTTCGCCACCTAGGGTTACCTCCCCCTAGGATTTTCCTCTACCTAGGGTTACCACCCCTAGGACCTAAGGTTGTCACCCCTTAGGATTTTCCTCCACCTAGGGTTACCACCCCCTAGGACCTAAGGTTGCCGCCCCTTAGGGTTTTCCTCCACCTAGGGTTACCACCCCTAGGACCTAAGGTTACCGCCCCTTAGGATTTTCCACCTGCCTAACCGCAGTTAGGGCTTTCCTGAAACCTCATTTAAGAACATTAGATAACAATTTATCTTAACTTTGAATCCCTTTTTGCCATTATCAAAACTAAGGTTCGATCGTCGGATGTTTTCCGCACCAACAATCTTCCCCTTTTTGATTATGGCAACTGAAATTCAAAGTTAAGAAAAAAGATATAAAGATAGCATAAAGATACAAAGCATCTCTAACATAAGCACAAGCATAAAAATAGCATTTAGCACATACAAAGCTCCCCCTTAATAACAACTCCCCCTTTAGCCTATAAAAATTTTAAAATTTCTTTTAACTTAAGTTACTTTGAATTTTCTTATACTCTCCCCCTTTGCCATATATCAAAATAAACACAAGGAGTAAAGACAATCTCTAGTAATTGACACTTTGCTTGAGATATTGTATAGCTTGTAGAATCATATCCTTTAAAAGCATAAAACATGTTTTAATAAAAACTTATCTTTTTATAACTGAACAAAAAACTATTTCTAACTATACAAATAAGTTTTCTTAAAATATTAATATAATGATTTAGCTAAGGTTTGAAATTTGGCTTTGAAAGTTGACTTAGCTAAATTGAAATAACGCTTAGCTAAAAATTTTGAAAAATATTAAACTAAGTTAAAAAAAAATACTTAACCCAAGTTTTTATTTTCAAGTTTCAAAAACTAAGCTTTCTAAAAAATACATAGTTATATAAGCAAAAATGCTTTTTGAAAATGTTAGGCTAAGTTTGAAATAGTTTTGTAAAACTTAGCTAAATAGTTAAATTTGAAAGGCTTTTTCGAAAGAATATTTAAATTTAAAAAGTTTTTGAAAAATATTTAGTTAAATTTGAAATGCTTTTGAAATGAATTTTTCTGATTTGAAAATTATTTTGAAAATAATTTTTAAAATAAACAACTTAGCAAAATTTGAAAATACTTGTGAAATAACTTTGCTAATCTAAAAAGGATTAAAAACTTAGATTTTCTTTAGCAAAGTGTCAAAAACCTAAAGTCCAAGCATGTGTAACTAAAAAAAATTTATCACTTAATACCCAGGGCCAAATGTCTAACCATTAGCTACTAACTGTTTACCTAGTGGGCAATAGCTTTCACTTGGTTAGTCAAGTTAAGTTAGTAATCTAGTTAGATTTGACTAGGTCAGGATAACTTAACTTGATTAATATATTTTGGCATTTATTATCCAGACTTACTACGATGCACAGAAATAAGCATTCTGAAGTCTAGACTGTACCCTATGCATCTCACCCCATTCTAAGTTTTTCAAACACAAACAAGTTATGCCTAGTGTGTTTGTGAGATGCTCTGGCTGAAATCTAGGGAAACATGATTTCTAGGGTTAATGCCTAGTCTAAGCCCAAATTTTGAAAATCTAAGAAATTGGGATTTTTGAAAAATATTATTTTTTCTAGAATTAAACCAAATTAATTTAAAGATAAAATTTTCAAGTAAAGATAAATTCTATTCTACTAAGCACATCCCTATTTGTCTTCTAAGTGCACTGAACTCAAGTTCAGGTAAGGGCTTTGTAAATATATCAGCTAGGTTTGATTTGGACTCAACATAGTTAAGTACAATATCACCCTTGGCTACATGATCCCTTACAAAATGGTATTTTACTTCAATATGTTTGGTCCTAAAGTGATGAATTAGATTTTTGGTTAGATTAATTGAACTTATGTTATCAATTGAAATTTTAGTACTCTGATATTCTAATTGGTAGTCTTTTAGGGTATGCATCATCTATAATAATTGAGATGCACATTCTCCTAGGGATATGTACTCAGTTTCAGTGGTAGATAAGGCAACACAGTGTTGCTTTCTACTTGAGCAACTTACTAGGCACTGACCTAGAAATTGACAACTACCACTTGTGTTTTTTCTATCTAGTTTGCAGCCGACATAGTTTGAATCAGAATAGCCAGTTAGATCAAGGGTACAAGTCCTAGGGTACCATAGTCCTACAATTAAGGTTCCCTTAATATACCTAAGTATTCTTTTAACGTAAGTTAAGTGTGATTCTTTTGCGCAAGATTGATATCTTGTACATATACCTACTGCAAAAAGAATGTCTGGTCGACTTACAGTTAGGTACAGTAGACTTCCTATCACACTTCGATAGTATTTCAAGTCTACTGGTTTTCCTTCTAAGTCTGAGTCAATTTTAATGTTGGTAGCCATTGGTGTATTAATATTTTTTGAATTTTCCATTCCAAATTTTTTAATTAATTCCTTTGCACATTTTGTTTGAAAAATATAAATTCCATCTTTTGTTTGCTTAATTTTTAAACCTAGGAAAAAGTTAAGTTTGCCTACTAGACTCATTTCAAACTCATTTTCCATTAATTTGGTAAATTCTTTTAGAAATTTTGAATTAGTTGAGCCAAAAAGTATATCATCTACATATATTTGAGCTATAAAAATACATTTTCTAAGGTTTTTACAAACAGAGTTGGGTTTATCTGACCTTAGTTAAACCCTTTAGAAATTAGATAATTGGATAGACGTTCATACCACGCCCTAGGTGCTTGTTTTAGTCCATATAGGACCTTTTTTAGTTTAAAGACATGATTTGGATGTTCTAAGTCCTCAAATCCTGGAGGTTGACCTACATATACCTCTTCTTTAATAAATCCGTTTAAAATGTGGATTTTACATCCATTTGGTATAGCTTGAATCCCTTGTGTGCTGCATAGGCGAACAACATCCTAATGGATTCATGTCTGGCCGTAGGGACATAGGTCTCATCATAATCTAACCCTTCTATTTGATTGAACCCTTTAGCTACTAGCCTAGCTTTGTTTCTAACTATTTCACCTTGATCATCTAATTTGTTTCTAAAAACCCATTTAGTATCAATTATGGTCTTGTTAATGGGTTTAGGGACTAATTCCCAGATCTGATTTCTTTCAAATTGGGCTAACTCTTCTTGCATTACTAAGGTCCAGTCTGGGTCTGGTAGGGCTTCATCTATAGTTTTGGGTTTAATTTTGGAAATGAGAGCTATTTGGGTTAGGTTCCTATAAGATGACCTAGTTCTGACTCCTAGAGTTGGATCACCCAAAATTTGGTCAGATGGGTGATTGGTGCTTATTCTTGCTGGTCTTATATTGGGTTTACTAATTGGTTCTTCAGATTCATTAGGTTCAGGTTGAATTTCTTCATTATCTTCTGTATTTCTTGAGTTAACATTTTCTGAATTCTCATTTTCATTTATTATATTGGGTAGTTTATTTTCTTCATCAAATATTACATTTGTTGTCTCTTCAACTTTTAGGGTATTTTTGTTATAAACTCTATATGCCCTACTCGTTGTTGAGTACCCTAAAAATATTCCTGGGGTTATTTTTGCCGAAAATTTCCCTAAGTAGTCTTTAGTGTTTAAAATAAATACTTTACACCCAAAT
Source organism: Zingiber officinale (assembly GCF_018446385.1). Taxonomy (NCBI): domain Eukaryota; kingdom Viridiplantae; phylum Streptophyta; class Magnoliopsida; order Zingiberales; family Zingiberaceae; genus Zingiber; species Zingiber officinale. Next base: position 81,350,737 of record NC_055999.1, on the reverse strand, counting down.
ACTTTTAAATAGTTTAAGTTAAGAATTTTATTATAGTATATTTCATAAGTTGCTTTATTTTGAGATTTGTTAATTAAGATCCTATTTTGTATATAACAGGTTGTATTAATTGCTTTAGCCCAGAATTGATTAAATAATTTGTATTCGTTTAACATGGTCCTAGCAGCTTCTTGTAGGGTTCTGTTTTTACGTTCTACTAGACCATTTTGTTGGGGGGTCCTAGGGCAAGAGTATTCATGTTTATACCCATTAATTTCACATAATTCAATAAAGTTATGATTTTCAAATTCTCCCCCATGGTCACTTCTAATTCTTTTTATCTGAGTGTCTTTTTCATTTTCTATTAATTTACAAAAAACTTTAAACACTTCAAGAGTTTCATCTTTAGTTTTTATAAATTTTACCCAAGTAAATCTTGAGTAGTCATCGATTATTACTAAGCAATATTGGTTTTTACTTAGTGACTTGGCTCCATGTGAATCAAACAAGTCTAGGTGAAGGAGCTCAAGTATTGAGGTTGTTCTGTTTAGGTTGGTTAGCTTATGGTTTGACTTGATTTGTTTACCTTGTTGACAAGCATCACAAATTGAATTTTCAATAAATTTTAATTTGGACAGACCTCTAACTAGACCATTTTTACTCATTTTTTAAATGAGTCTAGTATGAGTGTGACCCAGTCTCCTATGCCACAACTCAGTTTCCTCTTGTTGTGTTAATAAACACTCTAGTGAGGAAGTTGGTAGGTCTATAGTATAAATATTCTTTTTCCGAATACCCTTAAGTGTAATTTCAGGATTATTAATATTCTTAATTATACACTTAGTTTTTGAAAATGTGACTAAATATCCTGAGTCACATAACTGGCTAATACTAAGTAAATTGAAACTGAATTGTTCAACTAATAATACTTTTCGAATGTAAAAATCAAAATTTAATTGGATGTTACCTATTCCGATTACTTTAAGGGTTCCGTCGTTGCCGAACGTGACAGACCCTAGGTTCTTGAGTTTCAACTTAGTGAATTTCAGACTGTCTCTAGTCATGTGTCTGGAGCATCCACTATCTAGCATCCATTGATCCAAATCTTTATGTTCCTACATAAAGTATTTGATTTGGGTCAATTTACAGGATTTAGAAAATAGTTTGACTGAAATTATCTTAATGTTCCATCTCACCCAGTCTGGATGATCAACCATGGTATTCCTATAGATGTTTGTGAGATGGTTTATTAAGTTAATTGAGTCAATTGGGTTAAGTCAATTAAATTGAATTGATTAAGTTAAATTATTAAATTGATTAATTGATTAATTAAGTTAAATTATTAAATTGATTAATTAAGTTAAATTATTAAATTGATTAATTAAGTTAAATTATTAAATTAATTAATTGATTAATTAAGTTAAATTATTATATTGATTAATTAAATTAAATTGATTAATTAAGTTAAATTATTAAATTGAACTAAGTTTGACCTAGATCCATCTCACCCGATTCTAAGTTATCAATCAGAGAATCTTAAATAGTTTTGTGAGATGATTATCTTTGATTTAGATTATTTCTAAGGATTAATTTACATTTGAGTTAAACTTAGGTTTTCCAATTGGTTAATTAAATATACATTTCGAAGATCGGCTCCCAGGCTGTGGCGAGGCACTAGGCCTTCTTGGGTATGAGATCATCCACCACTTCTAGACAGAGCTTTTCAAAGAAAGTATATATTTAATTTTCCTTTTGAAACCCCTAGGTTTAACTAAACAAGTGTAAATTATGCCTAGGTTCTTAGTCTAACCTAATCTAAACATGCATAATACAAGGAAAATAAATAAACAATCATCAATCAATTCTAGATTTGGTTTTTCTATTGGCTCCCCCTGGATCATAGCCTCGATATGGTTTATCAAGGAAATGGATGACTTGATCATTGGGGACCCAATATTGACCAAGTCCAACTTGATTGACCAAGTTGGACTTAGGTACTCATACTTGGACTATCTTACTATTCAGTCTGTTGATAAGCGATAAATAAGCTCGATATTTCTTTTTAGTTTTAAATCCTAATCCGAATCTGTTGTAAATGACTCTTTGTTTTCCAAGAATTAGGTCAAGGTTCTTGGAGCCCAAAGAAAACCGTTCTAACATTTTCTTCAAATCCTTGACCTGAGTTTTCAGGCTGAAATATTCTTCCTCAAGCTTTTGGACTTGAGTTGAGTTTCCAGTCTGAACTGGGTCAGGCAAGGATTTGAAGTTAGTCACTTCTTTAAGGGTTGTTACCTCCTTTAGAAGTGACTTGATCCTAATATTTGATTTTGCTAATTTTCGCATTAAATAATTTACTAAATTGTGTAAACGCGGGATACTCACAGCGGGGTCAGGCCCTTTGGAAATGGATATGAATTCGTGGCTTCTCTCGGACTTAGCTTCTGATTCATCCTCATTTCTGAATTCATTGATGTAGTCCCGGGATGTCATCGTGAGAAAACTCGTCTGTTCGAGTTCTTCGTCGTCGGATTCTTCCGAGGATGACTCGTCCCAGGTCGCCTTCAGAACCTTCTTTTTCCGTTGCTGCTTCTTTACATCCTCTTGATTTGGGCAGTTGGCTTTGATGTGCCCCCTCTAATTACAACCGTAGCATGTCACTTAGAATTTTACCTTTGACTTCGGTTGAGCCTCCTTGGATTGAATTGCCTTTTTGAGGTCCTTCTTTTTAAATCCTTTCTTTTTCTTGTAGAGTTTCCTTACTAAGTTGACAAGTTCAGTCGTAAGTTCATCATCTTCATCGTCTGAGTCAAGTTCTTCTTCTGACTCTGGTTCAGTTCTGCTCTTCGATCTCGATTCACGCATTCTGCTACTACCTACAACCAAAGCTATATCCTTCTCGACCGGACATGCATTAGTCTGCTCATGCAATTCAAATTCAGAGAAGAGTTCATCTAATTTAATTGAAGATAAGCCCTTGAAAACCTTGTAAGCATCTACCATGGTTGCCCACAAGGTATTTCTCGGAAAAGCATTCAAGGCATACCTCAAGATGTCCCGGTTTTCTACTTTTTGTCCGATTGCATGTAGACCATTGAGTAGATCCTGTATCCGGGTGTGGAGCTGGCTTGCTGTCTCTCCTTCCTGCATTTTGATATTATATAATTTATTGAAAAGTAAATCTCGCTTACTTACCTTGGTTTCTGATGTACCCTCGTGTAGTTCGATTAGCTTTTCCCACAGCTCCTTTGCACTTGAGAAGGGTTCTACTCTGTTAAGTTCCTCCTTTGTCAGACCACACTGGAGTATGCAGGTTTCCTTTGCATTCGCCTCTACTTTCTTTATTAAGGATGCATCATAGTTCTGGTATGATACTAATTTACCCGTGCCGTCAAGTGGGAGTTCGAGGCCTGTCTTGGTGATCATCCAGACTTCGAACTGGGTTTGAAGGTATAACTCCATTCGCCCTTTCAAGTAGCCGAAGTCTTCGACGAAGAAGAGCGGGGGATGGATTGTGCTGTAGCCTTCTTGTTGGGCCATTTGAAAAACTTTCACACGAAAAATAAACGAAAAGATTGTCCCAGGACTTGATCATGGATTAGCAGTGCGGTATAAAAGTAAAAATAAAGTACGATCTTGAGTGGTGTTGCACCAACTTCGAGACAAATCCGATTACGAAAGAAATAAGATCGGAAGACGGCAAGAATACCGATTCCGATCGACTCCGAAAAAATGAAATCACCACGAAAAGAATGCCTGATTGGTGGTTGCACCAAATCAAGGTGACCCCGCTCTAATACCAATTGTTGGATCGAGACCGCGCTAGAGGGGGGATGAATAGCACTCGTAGCTTTCACATGTCGTAATCGGAAAACTATCGAGTAATAAACGCAGCAGAAATGAAAGTAATCACACAGAAGACACCAATGGTTTACTTGGTTCGAAGCCTAGGGCGACTTCTACTCCAAGGCCCATGCTCTTTGAGCATTTACTTTGGGAAACAACTATATCGCGCAAAAATTTACACAAGTATTACAACTTAATAGTAATTAAAAACTATACTGACAACAAAAGTAGTAGATTCTGAAGCTCTGGGTTGTCAGGGACTTGTAACAGCACTTCTGGGCGTCTCTTGGGCAGCAAACAATGGCTAGATCACTTGTTAATTGATGTTCTGAACCTGCTGTTTGAGACCCCTTATAAAGGTCATTGGAGGCGCCTCAAACCCCTTCCAAGGCGCCTCAATATTGCCGAGTCAGCCGCGTGGATGAGAGCTGAAATCGTCGTCACTGATCCTCTTGAAGGCACCTCCATGCCACTCCAAGGCACCTCCAAGCAGCGGTCCAAGGCGCCTCAGATTCCCTCAAGGCACCTCTAACTCCACTTCGCAGCCAGCTTACTCCTTTGCACCCGAGGCGCCTCTAAGCTCCATGGAGGCGCCTCGGATACTGTTCATCTGAGGGAAAACCTTATTCTTTTGTACCTGCAAGACATGTTAGTCCCAAAACACAAACATATCCTGCAAAACAAAGTTAGCACATATAAATACATTAAATGAAGTGTTCGACTGTCTCTGGACTGTCCGGTTCTGACTTTAGATTTTCGACCAGAAACCCTAGGTCGAACTGACGCCTACTATTCCCTCTTCCGGGGAATGCGTGTAACGCCCGCCCTCCCTGCTAACCCTAAGGGACGGGGCTACGATACTCTACGTACATATTACAGCGGAAGACTTAAAATCATTTTTCTTGGTTTAATAAAATCCGAACTACACTAATATGGTTTCCATAACATGATAACAAGATAAATAAAAGCATAACATCAAGTCAACCATATGGTACTACAATTTACTAAACCAAAGTGAAATTCTTAAAAGTTCTTAAAGCAGGTTCTTATTTGGTTGCCTAGCCACCGCCACACACATCTCCTTGCCTCTCCTGCTGCTCCTTTAGCTCATCCAGCTTTTTCCTTTATCTATGGTACAAGGAAAGTAAGCTATGAGCACTCATGGCTCAGTAAGTCCCTTTCCTACTCACTAAAACCGAAAATCATCACATGATCAAAGAATATCTTAACATAACATAATCTCAACTAGTCATGGCATAACATATCATACTCTTTAAGCATATCATGCAACATATCAAAATCATAACTAATCATGGCATATCATCTCTTAAAGCATAGCATGATACACAACATAATCATATCTAATCATGGCATATCATAGCATCATCATAAGGTAGCATGGCATATCAAGCACAACATGAAACATAACATAATCATATCTAATCAAGACATATCATAAATCATAGCATCATCACAACATGTTCATAAGGTATATGCAATATGATTTTGAAAACATGTATCCGAAAAACATGTGTATGTCTCATGATCTTTAAAATCCATTTCTTTTTACATATATACTTAAACATAATCTCAACATAAAGGGGATCCCGGCTATGTACCACATACATACATAATGCGCGCATCCTAAGTAGACCCAAGGTAGCTAGTCTTGAACCTACTAGGAAACTAGGCTCGTAGCTCGACCTAGGGGCACGTAAGGAGCCCACCCTTTACTAGACCCGTAATTCGACCTAGGGGCACGTAAGGAGCCCACCCTTTTGGTACAAGCCACATAAAGTAAAGTACATGTCATACTTATACATATCATACATCATAAAAGCATGCATCACTTAGGCACACATCATATCATAAAAGTATGCATCACTTAGGCATACATCATGTCATAAAAGTATGCATCACTTAGGCATATATCATATCATAAAGGTATGCATCGCTTAGGCATACATCATAGAAAAGTATGCATCACTTAGGCATACATCATGTCATAAGGGTATGCATCACTTAGGCATACATCATATAAAAGAATACATTACTTAGGCATAGGTGGTAAGAACATGTATATCTTAAGCATAGAGCATATCATCAAGCATGCATAATTTCACCACATAACATATCATGTAAGCATGCATATTTTAAGCACATAGCATATCATTAAAGCATGCATATTTCTATCCACATAGCATATCATAAAAGCATGCATAATTTAAGCACATATCATATCATGGAAAGTATAAATCACAAGCATACATGTTTAAGCATAAGGGGTGTATCATGTGATTATACTATCATAAGAAACATGGTAACATAGTTAACTTGGGTTCTAAGCTTCCTAATCCCTTGGGTTCTTATCATGGCCGAACCCCTTAGATCTCATTTTAGATGAAAAACAACCTCCAAGCGTGTGGAACCTAAATTATCATCACATCAATTTCATAGGAAGCATTATAAGCATGATTAACTTGGTTTCTAAGTTCTCCAAGTCCCTAAACTTCATGTGGCTGAACCCTATCAGTATATAAACAAGGTCCCAAATGTCATGAAAGCATGGAAACCTTAAACCTTATTTATAGCATATTTTCTAAGTAACATAGTAAGCATATTGAACTAGTTCCTAAGTCCTTCAAGCCCTTAACATATGTCATGGTCAAACTTTTAACAAGTGTTCATTAGGGCTAAAAAAAAACATACAAGCATGTGAACTTGAACTAACATTATGTATAAATTCATAACAAGACATTATACAATATGTATGGCCGAAACTTACCCTAGCTTCAATTAGGTCATTAAACAACCTATAGCATGGGAACTTTGTCTTTCTACTTATCATATTCCATGTAAAGTGACATAAGCATATTTAATTTTTGTTCTAGGGTTTCTAGGGCATCTATCCCTTCATGGGCGAAACATACAATGGTCCATTTAGGTCATGAAAAAATTATACAAGCATGTGACACAATCAACACATTATCATATTTCCATAAGAAGCATTTTTAACACATTTGGTTTCATTTCTAAGGCCTCTAGGTCCTTTAAACCCTACTTGGCCGAGACTTATCAGTGTATAAACTTGCTTCAAATAGCCTAAAAGAATAAGAAGTCATACAAGTTTCATAGCATGTATAAAGACAAGTATAATAGACATACATGTGAATTGTGTCTTAGGCTTCCTAGGTTTCTTTCTCTTTTTCTTTTATTTTTACTCATGGCCGAAACTTACCAATTTCTAAACTAGGTTTTAAATGGCTTAAAACATGAAAGACCTAAGTAAGTTTCATGGAAAAAATTACTAAGAACATCATATACAAAGTTGGTTCATAAACAAGCTAGGACCTTTGTGATCTTACATGTCATATATCATGTAACTAATTTTCTATACTCCAATTAAACATGAGAGCATTAAACAACTTTCATATCATAATATCACAGAGGTCTTGAGAATATTAGAATTTTTTTTAAGCTTTTCTAAACTATCCATCTTATCATGGCCGAAAATCTACAATACAAGTTCATGAATTTCTAGCAATGTTCAACATGAAATTCTTCAAGAGAACTCTATATTCTATCATACAAACATGGTTACTTAAATTTGAAGGTCTTCCTAACCCTAAGTCCTTTTCTTGGATGAAACATATAGGTGGTTTTCTTTTGGTTCCAAGTAACTTTCAAGCAGGAAAACCAATAGGAGACCCTTAGTAGTTCATGGAAGGAATTTTGTACAAGTTTGGTTAAACAATATTTTTCCTAACCTCTTTAAAATATTTTTGGCCGAAATTTTAGGGTTAGATACTCCTATGACCAAGAATCATTTAGGTATAAAAACATGAAGAAAATCCTTCCTAAATAGCATAGAAAAATATCATGAAATAAGGACTTGTTTAAACCTTCCTAGATTTGAAAACCCTTTCTTTAGCCAAATTTTTCTTAAATTCTTTCCTAGGTTTTATAATCCTCATAAAATCCGAAAATCACTCAAAAATCCTTGTACCACAGGTGAGGGGAAGCTTACATCCTTTTCGCTTGTGGATCTAAGGTATGGTGATGGAAGAAGTAACCTCTTCTTCTAGTTCCCTTTCCTTGATTCCCTTGCTAAGTCCTCCTTGTATCTTAGGCTTTCTTAGGAGAAAACCTTGGCTTTGGGGCCGAAGATGGAGGAGAGGGGACTGATGGTTTTGGTGAGGGAGAGGAAGAATGAGAAAATGAGAGAAAAATAAACTTCTCTTTTCTTGCTCCCTTTTATGTTAAGGGGGAAGAGGTAGCAAGATTGATTTTTGCTTTCCTTCTCCCTTAACCCATTTTATATTTTTCTTTCATTTATTTTATTTTATAATTTATTCTCACCATTCATGATTAAATAAGGGGGATTGAATCCTCTTTAATTCCCTCTTTAAATTTTTGGCAAAAGCAAAGAGGAAGAGGGAGAGAAAGGGAGGAAGGCAAGTTGCCTTTCTCTTCTTTTCTTGTTTTCTTTTGGCTAGCTTTTACTCTTACCTTTATCATGAGTTTTCCTTCTTTGCTATCAACATCTTCTCTCTATCCCAATTGGTTTCTACTAATTAATTATATGAAATATAATATAAGAGGTTCAAGGTTCAATCCTTGACTTCCTCTTCTTTTTATTTCATTTTATTTCTTTTTTTTTTTTTGCTTCAACTCACTTCTTATTATTTTTCTAAGGAAAAATCTCATATTCATATGTTTATCTTAAAAGCTTAGTGGGTGTTACAGTACCCCGTACCTCATAAAAAGTTCATCCTCGAACTTTAAAATAGCTCCGGGTACTTTTGTTTCATATCGTCCTCGCGTTCCCAGGTGGCTTCTTCAAATCGTTGATTCCGCCATATAACCTTTACTAAGGGTATTTCTTTGTTCCTTAACCTCTTGACTTCTCGGTCCAAGATTTGGATAGGTTTACTTTCGTAACTTAGGTCCTCTTGAACTTGTACCGACTGTGGCTCAATCACTTGATCTGTGCTGGGAGTACACTTCTTGAGCATCGATACATGGAACACATTGTGAATGGCTGCCATGTCTGGAGGTAGTTCTAGTCTGTATGCGACTTGACCCACTCTTTCTAAAATCTGATATGGTCCTACGTATCGTGGGCTTAACTTGCTCCTCTTTCCAAATCTCATTATTCCTTTTATGGGGGATACCTTAAGGAATACCAAATCTCCGATGTTGAATTTTAGCGGCCTGCGCCGTTTATCGGCATAATTCTTCTGCCGACTCTGAGCAGTTTCTATTCGTTGACGGATCTTTTGTATAGCTCAGGTGGTGTCATCAATAAGTTCCGTTCAGAACCCCATTTCCTTCTTTTCACCACTCTCATACCAGCATATACGGGATCTACATTCCCTCCCATAAAGAGCTTCGTAAGGTGCCATTTTAATAGTAGCTTGTTAACTATTATTGTAGGCGAATTCTGCCAGGTATAAATATCGACACCAGCTTCCCTTGAAGTCCAGGGCACAAGCTCTTAACGTATCTTCTAATATTTGGTTCACTCTCAAATAACGTCGGTGTTATGGTGAGGGTAGAAAGTCGCCCGGACATAGTTTTGACCCAAGGATACGAAACACATCTTGGTTCCTCGATGGATTCCCATATTGGTTCGTTTCCAGCATTAAGTAAAACTTTATCATATTGATTGAAATTAGGTAGCTGACCTGAGACGATGGCAGAGGTGTTCACCACGTCATCCTGAGCGAGAGATTAGACTCTGGCATTGGTCATAGTGGGAGGGGCCTCCAATCTTCCTTGGCTGATTGAGGTCCCTTCTATGGCAGTGTGCATCTGGTGAAGCTGTGCAGGGGTACTCCTATTCTAGTTGTTCTACGGAGGTAGTGCCTGAGACTGAGTAGGGCAATTTCTTGCCAAATGACCTTCCTTTCCGCAGTTGTAGCACTTTCTGGTGCTTAGGAGACATACTCCAGAATGTATCTTTCCACATGTGGCACACTGAGGGTACTTGGTCTGCTTATTGGCCGGACCACCGTTTGTTTTATTCCACTGTTTCCTCTTTTCACTTGAGTTTCCTTTCTAATCGGTTCTGGTATTGTGCGATTTTTGTCGTCTGGTCAGTGCTTGGTTCATGCCCTTGTTCATTGCTTTCTGGTAGTGCTCGGTAATTAGGGCACTGCTGACTACCTCCTCTGCAGTCTGCGGTCTATTAACTCCGCCGGGTACGTTCAGAGCTATCTCGGGTCGGAGCATCTTTAACATTAATCGGACCCTTTCTTTTTCAGTACGGACCAGTTCTGGGCACAGTCGGGCTAGGCGGTTGAACCTCTTGACGGCTTCATTAACTGACAGATCACCTTGCCGGAACTCAGTGAACTCGTCATAGTGCTTGTTGGCCACTTGCATATGGAAAAATTCCTCTAAAAACTCTGTCTCAAAATCTGTCCACTGCATTTGGTTTATTTGTCTTTTCGCCTTTACTCTGTCCCACCACATCCGGGCATCTCCGGTAAGACAGAACGACACGCATTTGACCTTCTCGTGTTCAGGCCAATCCAATAATTCCATTATGTTCTCCACGGTTTTGAGCCAGGCTTGCGCATCCCATGGTTCACAGTTTCCCGAGAATGCTTCCGGCTTAAGCCTTTGCCACTGAATCAGATAGGTCTCTTGTCGGACCATCGGAGTAGGGGCTGTCGGGGGCAGTAGTGGATTCACCGGTGGGGTGACTGGGTTGCCTTGCTGACCCATCAAGGTAGTGATCAGCTGTTGTTGCTCTACGATCTGATGCTGGAGGTCTGCGACTACCTGTGTCAGGTCTGGTGGAGTCACTATTTCTCCGGTACGGGCATTGCGTGTCCTAACCATGTTTATCTAAATAAGGACCAATAGACTAGTGTAAGTAGTTATCGTTTTTAGCCAATCTAACTTACTGTTTTGTTTCTATCTATTTGTTCTGGTATTATTCCTAACCTACCAATATGTAATCCTAATCTAATTTATAACTAAAAACATAGAATAAAGCATCAACATAAGCAAGTAAAACAAGAAACTAAAGCATAAACAACATAAGGAAAAATAAGGAATATAATGACAAACAATGTAACATAAGGAAATAAAGCATAAGCAATGTAGTAAAGAAAATAAAGCATGGGCAATATAACAAGAAAGAAAATAAAGCATAAGTTATATAATCATGAAAATTAAGCATAAGCATATAACAAGAAAATTAAACATAAGCATTCTTACTTGGAGCGGCAGGTCGGAGGCTTGATGTGTGTGTAGTGAGCTGGCAAAAACTTTGGCTCTGATACCAACCTGTAACGCCCGCACTCCCTGCTAACCCTATGGGACGGGGCTACGATACTCTACGTACATATTACAGCGGAAGACTTAAAATCATTTTTCTTGGTTTAATAAAATCCGAACTACACTAATATGGTTTCCATAACATGATAACAAGATAAATAAAAGCATAACATCAAGTCAACCATATGGTACTACAATTTACTAAACCAAAGTGAAATTCTTAAAAGTTCTTAAAGCAGGTTCTTATTTGGTTGCCTAGCCACCGCCACACACATCTCCTTGCCTCTCCTGCTGCTCCTTTAGCTCATCCAGCTTTTTCCTTTATCTGTGGTACAAGGAAAGTAAGCTATGAGCACTCATGGCTCAGTAAGTCCCTTTCCTACTCACTAAAACCGAAAATCATCACATGATCAAAGAATATCTTAACATAACATAATCTCAACTAGTCATGGAATAACATATCATACTCTTTAAGCATATCATGCAACATATCAAAATCATAACTAGTCATGGCATATCATCTCTTAAAGCATAGCATGATACACAACATAATCATATCTAATCATGGCATATCATAGCATCATCATAAGGTAGCATGGCATATCAAGTACAGCATGAAACATAACATAATCATATCTAATCATGGCATATCATAAATCATAGCATCATCACAACATGATCATAAGGTATATGCAATATGATTTTGAAAACATGTATCCGAAAAACATGTGTATGTCTCATGATCTTTAAAATCCATTTCTTTTTACATATATACTTGAACATAATCTCAACATAAAGGGGATCCCGGCTATGTACCACATACATACATAATGCGCGCATCCTAAGTAGACCCAAGGTAGCTAGTCTTGAACCTACTAGGAAACTAGGTCCGTAGCTCGACCTAGGGGCACGTAAGGAGCCCACCCTTTACTAGGCCCGTAATTCGACCTTGGGGCACGTAAGGAGCCCACCCTTTTGGTACAAGCCACATAAAGTAAAGTACATGTCATACTTATACATATCATACATCATAAAAGCATGCATCACTTAGGCACACATCATATCAAAAAAGTATGCATCACTTAGGCATACATCATGTCATAAAAGTATGCATCACTTAGGCATACATCATATCATAAAGGTATGCATCGCTTAGGCATGCATCATAGAAAAGTATGCATCACTTAGGCATACATCATGTCATAAGGGTATGCATCACTTAGGCATACATCATATAAAAGAATACATTACTTAGGCATAGGTGGTAAGAACATGTATATCTTAAGCATAGAGCATATCATCAAGCATGCATAATTTCACCACATAACATACCATGTAAGCATGCATATTTTAAGCACATAGCATATCATTAAAGCATGCATATTTCTATCCACATAGCATATCATAAAAGCATGCATAATTTAAGCACATATCATATCATGGAAAGTATAAATCACAAGCATACATGTTTAAGCATAAGGGGTGTATCATGTGATTATACTATCATAAGAAACATGGTAACATAGTTAACTTGGGTTCTAAGCTTCCTAATCCCTTGGGTTCTTATCATGGCCGAACCCCTTAGATCTCATTTTAGATGAAAACAACCTCCAAGCGTGTGGAACCTAAATTATCATCACATCAATTTCATAGGAAGCATTATAAGCATGATTAACTTGGTTTCTAAGTTCTCCAAGTCCCTAAACTTCATGTGGCCGAACCCTATCAGTATATAAACAAGGTCCCAAATGTCATGAAAGCATGGAAACCTTAAACTATATTTATAGCATTTTTTCCAAGTAACATAGTAAGCATATTGAACTAGTTCCTAAGTCCTTCAAGCCCTTAACATATGTCATGGTCAAACTTTTAACAAGTGTTCATTAGGGCTAAAAACAAACATACAAGCATGTGAACTTGAACTAACATTATGTATAAATTCATAACAAGACATTATACAATATGTATGGCCGAAACTTACCCTAGCTTCAATTAGGTCATTAAACAACCTATAGCATGGGAACTTTGTCTTTCTACTTATCATATTCCATGTAAAGTGACATAAGCATATTTAATTTTTGTTCTAGGGTTTCTAGGGCATCTATCCCTTCATGGCTGAAACATACAATGGTCCATTTAGGTTATGGAAAAATTATACAAGCATGTGACACAATCAACACATTATCATATTTCCATAAGAAGCATTTTTAACACATTTGGTTTCATTTCTAAGGCCTCTAGGTCCTTTAAACCCTACTTGGCCGAGACTTATCAGTGTATAAACTTGCTTCAAATAGCCTAAAAGCATAAGAAGTCATACAAGTTTCATAGCATGTATAAAGACAAGTATAATAGACATACATGTGAATTGTGTCTTAGGCTTCCTAGGTTTCTTTCCCTTTTTCTTTTATTTTTCCTCATGGCCGAAACTTACCAATTTCTAAACTAGGTTTTAGATGGATTAAAACATGAAAGACCTAAGTAGGTTTCATGGCAAAAATTACTAAGAACATCATATACAAAGTTGGTTCATAAACAAGCTAGGACCCTTGTGATCTTACATGTCATATATCATGTAACTAATTTTCTATACTCCAATTAAACATGAGAGCATTAAACAACTTTCATATCATAATATCACAGAGGTCTTGAGAATATTAGAATTTTGTTTAAGCTTTTCTAAACTATCCATCTTATCATGGCCGAAAATCTACAATACAAGTTCATGAATTTCTAGCAATGTTCAACATGAAATTCTTCAAGAGAACTCTATATTCTATCATACAAACATGGTTACTTAAATTTGAAGGTCTTCCTAGCCCTAAGTCCTTTTCTTGGCCGAAACATATAGGTGGTTTTCTTTTGGTTCCAAGTAACTTTCAAGTAGGAAAACCAATAGGAGACCCTTAGTAGTTCATGGAAGGAATTTTGTACTAGTTTGGTTAAACAATATTTTTCCTAACCTCTTTAAAATATTTTTGGCCAAAATTTTAGGGTTAGATACTCCTCTGACCAAGCATCATTTAGGTATAAAAACATGAAGAAAATCCTTCCTACATAGCATAGAAAAATATCATGAAATAAGGACTTGTTTAAACCTTCCTAGATTTGAAAACCCTTTCTTTAGCCGAATTTTTCTTAAATTCTTTCCTAGGTTTTATAATCGTCATAAAATCTGAAAATCACTCAAAAAGCCTTGTACCACAGGTGAGCAGAAGCTTACATCCTTTTCGCTTGTGGATCTAAGGTATGGTGATGGAAGAAGTAACCTCTTCTTCTAGTTCCCTTTCCTTGATTCCCTTGCTAAGTCCTCCTTGTATCTTAGGCTTTCTTAGGAGAAAACCTTGGCTTTGGGGCCGAAGATGGAGGAGAGGGGACTGATGGTTTCGGTGAGGGAGAGGGAGAATGAGAAAATGAGAGAAAAATAAACTTCTCTTTTCTTGCTCCCTTTTATGTTAAGGGGGAAGAGGTAGCAAGATTGATTTTTGCTTTCCTTCTCCCTTAACCCATTTTCTATTTTTCTTTCATTTATTTTATTTTATAATTTATTCTCACCATTCATGATGAAATAAGGGGGATTGAATCCTCTTTAATTCCCTCTTTAAATTTTCGGCAAAAGCAAAGAGGAAGAGGGAGAGAAAGGGAGGAAGGCAAGTTGTCTTTCTCTTGCTCCTTTCTTGTTTTCTTTTGGCTAGCTTTTACTCTTACCTTTATCATGAGTTTCCCTTCTTTGCTATCAACATATTCTCTCTATCCCAATTGGTTTCTACTAATTAATTATATGAAATATAATATAAGAGGTTCGAGGTTCAATCCTTGACTTCCTCTTCTTTTTATTTCATTTTATTTCTTTTTTTTTTTGCTTCAACTCACTTCTTATTATTTTTCTAAGGCAAAATCCCATATTCATATGTTTATCTTAAAATCTTAGTGGGTGTTACAATGCGTCCTCACCTACTCTGCTCAAGAGATCATACCTGATGTCAGTCTGGTCCTCCAGACGACTAGACTTTCCGCCTAGGATTAGCACCCCCTAGGACCTAGGGTTGTCACCCCCTAAGGTTTTTCACCACCTAGGGTTACCTCCCCCTAGGATTTTCCTCCACCTAGGGTTACTACCCCCTAGGACCTAAGGTTGTCGCCCCTTAGGGTTTTCCTCCACCTAGGGTTACCACCCTCTAGGACCTAAGGTTGCCACCCCTTAGGGTTTTCCTCCACCTAGGGTTACTACCCCCCTAGGACCTATGGCTACCACCCCTTAGGATTTTCCACCTGCCTAACCGCAATTAGGACTTTCCTGAAACCTCATTTAAGCACATTAGATAACAATTAATCTTAACTTTGAATTCCTTTTTGCCATTATCAAAACTAAGGTTCGATCGTTGGATGCTTTCCGCACCAGCACAAGATACAGGTACAACTAGGAAAGTCCAAGTGTGATCTTGGCAAAGGAGGAAAGTCCAAGGATGAGTTTTGGCGGTGTAAATCCAAGCATGTAGTCTTGGAAACGTAAGTCCAAGTATGACTTGGCAATGGACGAAGTCCTGGAGGTGCGACCTCTTGGCAAAGGAAGACCCGACAATAATGACAAGGCTGATGGGAACTCTAGAAGGCAAGACGTGAAGGATGAGGAGGCATCCGAGAGACGCAAGGCTGATGGAGGAAGCTAGAAGGGTAGGTCTAGGTTGGTCGGGAGAGGACGACTGCTGAGTGAATGTACTCGAGGGTAAAATCCTAGAATTAGGATTTTACTGTAGCGTACTGCAGCACTACTGTAGTGTTACTGCAGCACTACTATAGCAGTCGACTGGTGGTTTCATCAGTTGACTATTGTAGTCGATTGGGCAGTCGACTGGGAGCGAATAGAATGCTTCTGTTCGCTCGGCCAGTGTGGAGCAGTCGACTGGTACTTTTACTAGTCGACTAGTATCGAGCCGTTGGGATGTAACGGATGAATTTTCACAAGAGGGCAGTCAACTGATGGTTTTGGCAGTCGACTGGTAGGCAGGATTTGCCAACCCGTAGCCTATATAATCAAGCCTTGGGAGCTTGGTTGAGGTTGACGAAACAGAGGTGGTTAACCCCTATTAGTAGTCTTCCAAAGCCTCCAAGCTCTTCTTGTGATCTAAGAGTGTTTGGATTAAGGTTGTGGTGAGGTTTCTCCACCGAGAAGGAGGTTTGAGCTAGCCGAAGGTTTCCGGGGACTCATCCACCGATGGATTGGGATCGTCCGCCATACGGACAGCCGTGGAGTAGGATCCCTAATCTTCGAACCACGTAAACGCCTTGTGTTACGATTTATTTTGGTTTATTATCTTTCTGTATTGTTTATAGGGTTTACCATTCTCCTTGTTAGTTTATATTTTGTTTTCCGCTGCGTACTAACAAGTGTAGGAAGTGACGATTTAGGTGAGACACTATTCACCCCCCTTCTAGCGGACGTCAAGGTCCCAAAGTATGGACTAGTAGGAAACCCCTCATATCTTATTTGAAGATATGGGGATGTCCTACTTATGTGAAGAGGACTATATCAGACAAGTTGGACGCCAAGTATGATAAGTATTTATTTATTGGATACCCTAAGGAAACTAAGGGTTGTCAATTCTATCACCCCTTGAAACAAAAAGTGTTTGTTTTAAGGCATGCTACCTTCTTAGAGAAAGAATTTCTCATATAGGAAGCAAGTGGGAGTATGGTTGAATTTGATGAAGTTCAAGGGACTCTAATAAATACTAATGAGTGCCTAATCAAGAACCACAACCGATTATAACACAACCTCCTTGTAGATCAGGTAGGACACACAATATTCCTGAGAGATATGGATCTCTTGTAAGAGAATTAATGATGTGTTACTCATTGAGGATGAGAAACCTACTGATTACGAAGAGGCTCTGAATAGTTTAGAAAAGAGCAAGTGACTTATAACCATGAAGTCATAAATGGGTTCCATGTACAAAAACCGAGTTTGGAACTTGGTGGACCCACTTGAAGGCATTACGCCTATAGGGTACAAATGGGTTTTCAAGAAAAAAATTGACATGGATGGTAATATTATTACTTATAAGGCAAGGTTAGTGGTGAAAGGCTATCGTCAAAGGCAAGACATTGACTATGATGAAACTTTCTCACCTGTTGTCATGCTCAAATCCATTCGGATACTCCTGGTCATATCAACTCATCATGATTATGAGATATGACAAATGGATATGAAAATAACTTTCCTTAATGGTAATTTGCTCAAGGATGTGTATATGACACAGCCCGAAGGCTTCACATCTATTAAGAAGAATAAAGTATACAAGCTTTAACGGTCCTTTTATGGACTAAAGCAAGCATCCAGGAGTTGGAATATCTATTTTAATGAGGTGATCAAACAGTTTGATTTTTCACAAAATGTAGATGAACCTTGTGTGTATCAAAAAGTTAGTGGGAGTGTAGTCATATTCCTAATATTATATGCTGATGACATATTGCTTATAAGAAATGATGTGTCAGTTCTATAGTTAGTTAAAGTTTGGTTGTTCAATACATTCTCCATGAAAGATATAGGAGAAGAAACATACATCCTCGGGATGAAAATCTATAGAGATTGATCGAAAAGGTTGCTTGGTCTTTCACAGTCGACATATATAGACAGAGTGCTAAAATGGTTTAGCATATCTAAATCCAAGAAAAGTTTCATAACTATGAGGCATGGAATTCAACTTTCAAAGTCTACATGCCCACGCACAGAAGACGAGAGGATTTGCATGGATAAGATACCTTATGCATCTGCAATAGGATCTATCATGTATGCTATGTTATATACAAGACCCGATGTATCATATGCTTTGAGTGTTACGAGTAGATACCAGTCTGATCTAGGAATGGATCATTAGGTGGCTGTCAAGATGATCCTTAAGTACTTAAGGAGAACTAAGAATATGTTCTTAGTTTATGGAGATGGTGATATGACCATACGCGGATATACAGATGCTAGTTTCCAGACGGATAAGGATGACTCCAATTCCCAGTCTGGATTCATATTCATATTAAATGGTGGTATTATTAGTTGGAAAACTTCCAAGCAAGATACTGTTGCATATTATTATTAGGATGGCAAAATACATTACAGCTTCGGAAGCAACAAAGGAAGCAGTTTGGATCAAGAAGTTTGTTACTAAACTTGGAGTGGTTCCATCCATTGTTAAAGCATTACCTATTTACTGTGACAACACTGGAGCCATTGCATAAGAAAAGGAACCGAGATCTCATCAATGATCAAAACATGTGCTTCGCCGTTATCATCTAATTAGGGAGATCGTTAGTAGGAAAGAAATACAACTCGAGAAAATTCTCATTGAAAGGAATCTAGCGGATCCTTTAACAAAGGCTCTACCACAAAGTAAGTTTGAGAGTCACATCTGTGTTTACGGTTTATGACACTGTGGTGATTGGCTTTAGGCCAAGTGGGAGTGTTAGAATTTTAGGGATGTCCTAAGGCAATCGTCTTACAGTTTTTTCTAATTATTTGATAAGTATAAATTTACTATAATGTTTGATTGTCTTAAACTTATTTATTAAATGTCCATAAAAAAATTCATAGCACTAGAGAATTTGTGATTGGATTACAACCAGTGATTATCTCTACATGTGCAATTATGAATGTATTGACATGTATTCGAACATGATCAATTCTGTAAGACTAGCATGAGTTATACTTCTTGGTTCAGTCAAGCAGCTATTTTCTCATTGGCTGGAGACATTGGGATGTCGAGAGTTAAACATGGATGCTAGTTATGATAACTAGTTCATTAGAGTGACTCGCTGTAAGACTTCATATGGTTCTCTACATATATATAGATATGTTTGTGAAGTTCTTACTGTAGCACAAGTGCAAGTTTCCTTCGACTTGAGGTATACAAGTCATCTTGGTCATGGAGACTTATACTTTGACATCTTAAGCAAGCATCTTATTAAGGTGTGGATCTGGGATGATTGGGTATAAGTTGAAGTGCGCAAAGGTGTTTGGATAGCCCATAGAGGATTCATCGCTCCTTGCGAGGAGACGTATACCCTATGGCCACTCGTTAGGATTATTACTCAAAGTCTTTGGCCAAAGCATCACATGTTGAGAGTGTGAGACTCGTGTACATATGTATGATTAATTTTAATCAGTAGAATGAGGAAGTATTACTTGGATTAGGTGTGACATAGTCAGCCTAGTGGGGACAAGACAGATAGACCATGTCCTGAACCAAGTGGGTATAAGATGAGTGAAAAGAACGAGGCATGACTCACTATAGCTACTGAAGGATTTAGAATTAATTTTAAGATCAACTATGATTTTCTGACTAATTGGGGATCATGATGTACTACTAGGTATCACTCATGATCGTTCTATAATTAAGTAGTTAATTATGGACGACCAAGAGAAATTGGGAACAATTTAGGTCACACGCACTAACGAGTCTCTAAAAGACGTAAAACAAGTTAAAGAATAAGATTTTTAGATCAAGAGATAAATATTTGGTTGGACCATACATATGATAAATATTAAAATATTTGTCACAATGGAAGCATGAATAAGCTGTAGGACCGTTGGGCCGGCTAGAAGGGGGGTTGAATAGCCCTGAATAAAACACAACCCTTTCTCGAACGATTAAGCTAACACTTGAAAAATAGATTAAGCAGAAAATAAAGCATAAAGATGAGGCACCGGATTTGATTTGGTTACAACCGGGGAGGTTGTTAATCCAAGGAAGATGGTCGCACTAAGAACTCCTTCAGGCGGAGAAGCCTCGTTTACAGTAGTGTAGGGACAGAAAAAGAGAAGCTAATCTAAGCAGTGGAAGCACACAAGTGTTGTAACAATTTGTGAACTGATGAAAAGCTTTTGGACCAAGGCTATATTTATAACCTTGGTCGGGGCGCCTGGAAGGGGTTCCGGGCACCCTGGGGGGATAAAATTTTATCCCCAATGTTCAGATCACGTTTGACGCGATCTGGTCAACAAAACAGGTCTGGGCGCCCGGAAGGGTTCCGGGCGCCCCGAGCTGCTCCGGGCGACCCGGAGCCTAAGTTTACTTTTTCATCCGGGACCTCTGCTCCGGTTCGGTTCGGCTCGGTCTGGGTCTTCGATTCCGGATCCGTTCGCTTGGGTGATCTCTGCCATCCGGAAAAGGGCTCACCCGAACCCAACTTATGGTCTTCTCGAGCGGGCTTCCCTCCAGCTTCTCGTCCCTCGGAATCGCCGCGTGTTTCCTTCTCATCCGCCGGCGTACTCATCCGCAGTCTTCGTCCCTCGGATGCACCGCATGCCGTCCTTCTCGCTAGCTGCGTCTCTTGCTCCTCGAGCAATCTTCCGCTCCGGCTTTCATCCCTCGGAACCACTGCACGCTTCCATCTCATCCGCCGGCGTACTCTTCCGCAGCACCTCGTCTCTCGGACTACCATCCTTCTCGCTAGCTGCGTCTTCCGCTCGACTACTTGTGCTCCTAAGCTTCTGCACACTTAGACACAAGGTTAGAAACACACAGGACCTATCTTAACTTGTTGATCACACCAAAACAACCTTGGGGTTCCAACAATCTCCCCCTTTTTGGTGTGATTAACCCAAGTTAAGATAGGGTTAAAATAGACATTAAATAAAATGAAGTAAATTAACTTAATTTGTAATTTAAGGGCCAAAAGATAGACAAGAAAAAATCAAATCTATCTACCTCCCCCTAGACTTATACTTTCCCTTCTCCCCCTTTGATCACAAAAAATGGGGTTCCAAGAAAAACAATCTAAGGGTTAAAAATTTAGTAAATTTGAAAAAAATATTTAAAAGAAATTCTAACTTAAAAATAATTCTAAGTAAAGTTTCTAAGTAAAGTTTTAAAAATATGACTTAGGCAATTTTTTAAAAAATTTCTAAGTAATTTGAGCATAAATTGCTAATTTCAGAAAACCTTTTAACTTAAAAAAAACATTAAAAAAAAATTTCTAAGTAATTTTTGAAATAAATTTTTCTAACTTAATCATTTGAGAATTTTTAAGAAAAATTTTTCTAAGTAAAAAAAATGACTTAGTCAATTTTAAAAAAAAAATTAAGTAAATTTCTAAATTGAAAAAAAATGTTTTGAATAACCTTTTTAAAACATTAATTAATTCTTGCATTATTGCTTTATTAGTAAGTTAATTAAACATTTATTTCAATATTTTGGCTTCCAGGTCGTGGCGAGGCACTAGGCTTCATAATGAAATTCTTTGTTTACTTTTCTCACTTAAAGCGCTAATTTTAATTTTAAAATTAATTTAAGCATGACTTTGGAACCCAATATAGGTTCCAGCCTACTGGATTAACCAAAAAAATTTTAGGGACATATTTTCTTGAAATGTTCTTAATTTATCCCAGGTGATATTTAAAGTACCAATTTAAATTATTAAATCTTCTAAAATTAGTTTTAGATGAACATGCATAGTTTTTCAAGTTATCTACTTGAATTTTCAAATCATCATTTTCAAGTTTCAATTTTTTCACTTGCTAGTTTTAATTTATCTAATTCTTCTAAGGGACAAGACTTAGCTAGAATTACTTTTAAATTTTTATTTTCACTTTCTAATTTGCAGCAATCTTTTGTTAAAAGTTTAACGAACTTAAACATTTTATCGGGAGGAAGAGATCGTACTTGACTTACCTTGTCGATCTCGTTGTCCGTTTCTCCCCTTGAGCTGCTGCTTTCTTCCGACGTGTCTCCCCCTTCATCGATGCTCTCGATGCTCATTTCGGAAGAGCTTGAATTGCAGTCGTCGTCTTGATGACTCGCCATCAGTGCGAGTCCGGAGAATGCTTCGACTTCCGATTCGGACGATGTATTGTCCCACGTCGCCTCCAGGGCCTTTTGTTTTTGGATAGGCTTCTTACCCTTCTCCTTGTCTTTGTTCTTCAGCTTGGGGCAGTTGTCCTTGACATGCCCTTCTTCGTCGCAGTGGTAGCAGCGGATTGTCCTTTTCTTTTTCCTCTGCAGATGGTTAGTAGATCTAGATTTACATAGTTTATTGAATCTTCTTACCATCATTACCATTTCCTCATCGTCAAGAGAAGATTCCGACTCAGGTTCGTCTCTTGAAGCTTTGAGGGTGAAGTTGTTCTTGGGCTCCTTCATTCCTGCACATCTTGACTCATGCACTTCAAATGTTGAAAAAAATTCTTGTAATGAAATTTTTTCTAAGTCCTTCGAAATGTAAAAAGCATCTACTAGTGATGCCCATTTGAATTTCTCGGAAATGAATTTAACGCATACCTGAGCGAATCTCGGTTACTTACCTTTTCTCCGAGATTCGTGAGTCCGGTGATGATTTCTTTTATTCTGGAGTGCAAATGTGCGACTGTCTCGTCTTCGCCAAGTCGCAGGCTGGTGAGTTGATTGCGAAGCAGATCTCGTCTAGTGAGCTTGGCTTCGGACGTTCCTTCATGCAGCTCGAGGAACTTCTCCCAAGGTTCCTTTGCGGAGTTATAGTTCCCAATCCGGTTGACTTCTTGATGCGGAAGAACGCTTAGCAGATGGTATTATGCCTTACCATTCCCCACGAAGTTGGCCTTCTCCTTTTTTGTCCATTGATATATTTCCTTGTTCTCTGGAGCTTCAAAGCCAAGTTTCATTGTTAGAATTAATTCAATATCGGTGGTAAAGAATACTTGCATATGCTTTTTCCAAGTGGCGAAATCCCCTTCGAATTTCGGCGGGTGGATGCTTGGTCCGGTCATCTCTTTGTTGCTTCAGACGGAGGTTAGTCCTTCTGAGGCGTCTCGGCTCTGATACCACTTGTAGGACCGTTGGGCAGGCTAGAAGGGGGAGGGGGGTTGAATAGCGCTGAATAAAACACAACCCTTTCTCGAACGATTAAGCTAACACTTGAAAAATAGATTAAGCAGAAAATAAAGCATAAAGACGAGGCACTGGATTTGACTTGGTTACAACCGGGGAGGTTATTAATCCAAGGAAGATGGTTGCACTAAGAACTCCTTAAGGCGGAGAAGCCTCATTTACTGTAACGACCCGGCCCTCTTGGCCCATTTGGCGGCCCATTTGGTGACCCTCGGGTCGTCGACCGTCGGCCCTTATGTCGTCGGCCCATTTGGCGACCTCTCATGTCGTCGACCGACCCTTGGCCGTGCCGTTACTCACTAGGACTTTCCACCCCTGGCAGTGGATTTTTGCCTCCCCCAGGATTCGAACTCTAAACCTCCAGGCTTAAGTATTAGAGTTTATGAATCCTGGTAACCAAGTGAAATCATCTCACTTAGAATATTTTAAAAGTATTTCCAAATATTTTTATGGACTTTTAGAACCTGAAATAGGGAAAATTGGGTCGTTACAATTCCCCATACCTTATAAAAAGTTTGTCCTCGAACTTAGAATAGCTCTGGATATTTCTCTCTCATACTGTCCTCCCGCTCCCAAGTGACTTCCTCGTGCTTCTGGTTCTGCCAGATAACCTTCACTAGTGGCACTTCTTTATTTCTTAGTCTCTTGATTGCTCTGTCCACTATCTGGGTAGGTTTGCTCTCATAACTAAGATCCTCTTGGATCTGCACTGACTGAGGCTGAATCTCTTGGCTAGGGTCGTGGAGACACTTCTTTAGCAGGGAGACATGAAATACATTATGTATTGCTGACATGTCCTGTGGTAAATCCAGCTTGTAAGCTAATTTCCTAATCCTTTCTGTGATCAGGTAAGGTCCTACATAACGAGGACTTAATTTGCCCTTCTTGCCAAATCTCATCACTCCCTTCATAGGAGCGACCTTGAGAAAGACTGAATCCCCTACTTGGAATTCAAGTGGCCTACGGCGTGTGTCAGCATAACTCTTCTGTCTACTCTGGGCAGTCTCAATCCTCTGTCTGATCTTCTGGATAGCCTGAGTAGTCTCATCTATTAGCTCTGTCTGAATGCCTAGTTCTACTTCCATTTCTACAGGAGTTAATCCACTGCCAAGGGTTAGTAGATCACCTTTAGAGAGTAGTAGTAGTGCAGAAGGTAAGTAGCGTACCGGTTAAGTAGAGTTAGTAATTAAGTAGCGTCCACCTTTAGAGAGTAGTAGTAGTGTAGAAGGTGGGTCGTTACAGTAGTAGTCACCCTAGTGGTGACTGAAGTCCTATCGGTTGCCCTAGAAGACGCCACAACACTTAGAAGACAAGAAGCATACCTCATCCAATGGCCGAAGCTGAAACCAAAAAGATTCTCAGGCACGACTGAGCCCTGGGATGCCCAGGCTTGGTTCAAGACACTTGAGAGCACAATGGAGTTTCTTGACTGACCAGAAATCGAGAAGGGTAAGTGTGCCTCTTTCTACCTATCTGGAGATGCTTGTATGTGGTGGGAGTGAGTTAAGAGTAAGAGAGCAGTCAACCAGATGAGCTGGGTTGACTTCGAGGCAGAGTTTTACGAAGAAGTCTTCCGTCAACGGATCACCAATAAACAATATGAGGAGTTTATAGAGTTCAAACAAGGTGACTTGTCAGTGGAAGAAGCAGCCAAGAAGTTCAACCGACTTGCTCGTCTCTGCCCAGAGTTAGTAAGTACAGTGAAAGAACGAGTCAGACTAACGCTACGAATGCTGAGACCAGAAATAGCACCTAATGTGAGTTGTGAAACTCACCGACCATAGATTGGTGAAGAGCTGGTCAATAGGGCATTAGTGAGCACTATCTGAACAACAACAAGGTACAACAAACACAACACAAGTCAGTCAAGATAGAAGACAAGACAGTGGGGAAACAGAGATCCCAGTCAAGTAATCAGAACTGGAAGGACAAAGATAACAAGAAAGACCCAAGCAGGAAGATGTTCGGGTAGTCTGTGAGTATCCAAAGGTATATCCAGAAGGGCTACCTGGACTATCTCCCAACAGAGAAGTGGAGTTGGAGATTGAATTGGTTCCTGGTACCGATCCAATTTCAAAAGCTCCGTATCGCATGTCTCCAGCAGAGTTGAAAGAGTTGCAAGCACAACTACAGGAGTTACTTGACAAAGGCTTCATCCGCCCTAGTCACTCACCTTGGGGAGCTCCTGTGTTGTTTGTCAAGAAGAAGGATGGATCTATGCGGATGTGCATAGATTATAGGGCTCTGAATCAAGTGACCATCAAGAACAAGTATCCACTGCCCAGAATCGACGACTTATTTGATCAGTTGAGAGGGGCAACAGTATTCTCAAAGATAGACCTACGCTCTGGGTACCATCAGCTAAAAGTGAAGGAAAGAGACATACCCAAAACGGCTTTCAGGACCAGATACGGACACTATGAGTTCGTAGTTATGCCTTTTCGTGTGACTAATGCACTTGCAGTTTTCATGGACCTGATGAACAGAGTGTTCAGAGAATACCTTGACAAATTTGTCATTGTGTTCATCGACGACATTCTAGTCTATTCAAGGACTCCAGAGGAGCATGACACGCACTTGATGATAGTACTGCAGGCTCTTCAGCAAAAGCAGCTTTATGCTAAATTCTCAAAGTGCGAGTTCTGGTTAGATCAGGTGGCATTTCTAGGTCACATAATTTCTAAAGAAGACATCCAAGTGGATTCAGCCAAAATAGAAGCAGTCAACAACTGGAGTAGACCCAAGAATGCCAGGGAGATCAGAAGCTTCCTTGGTTTAGCTGGGTACTATAGAAAATTCGTGGAGGACTTTTCTAGGATAGCCTCTCCACTAACAGCCCTCACCAGAAAGAACAGGAAGTTTGAATGGTCTGATAAATGTGAGCAGAGTTTCCAAGAGCTCAAGAAGAGACTGACCAGTGCTCCTATCCTGACAGTTCCAGAAAGTGACAAGAGTTTTGACATCTACAGTGATGCTTCCAAGATGGGCCTAGGAGCTGTACTCATGCAGGAAGGAAAAGTGATAGCTTATGTTTCCAGACAACTCAAAGATTATGAAAAGAGCTACCCCACTCATGATCTTGAGCTGGCAGCTGTGGTCTTTGCACTAAAACTCTGGCGACATTATTTGTATGGCGTTCAGTGCAGAATTTTCACAGACCTTCAGAGTCTTAAGTACTTCTTCACTCAGAAGGACTTAAACATGAGACAGTGTAGGTGGCTAGAGTTGGTCAAAGATTATGACTGTGAAATCCTCTACCACCCAGGCAAAGTTAATAAAGTGACAGATGCACTAAGCAGAAAATCCAGTGCATCCCTGATGTCTTTGTCATCATTAGCCCTACCACTGCAGAAGGAGTTGTCAGATTTTGGAATGGAAATTATTTATGGGCAACTCTCTGCATTGACCTTAGAGTCAACCCTGCTTGAGGATATACAGAGAAAGCAAAGTGAAGATCCAGAAATTGAAAAGATCAAGCAAGGGATACAAGAAGAAGAAAATTCAGAGTTTTGAGTATCGGACAGTGGAATTCTTTATCAGGGGAGCCGCATTTGTGTCCCCAATGATGAAGAGCTGAGAAAGAAAATTTTAGAGGAAGCTCATAGTACACCCTACTCCATGCATCCTAGTTCTACCAAGATGTATCAAGACGTGAAACAGAGGTTCTGGTGGTTTGGACTCAAAAGAGATGTAGCTAAATATGTCAGTACCTGCCTGACATGTTAGAGGGTCAAAGCAGAACACCAGAGACCAGGAAGAGTTCTTCAGCCTCTTCCAATACCAGAATGGAAATGGGAAGATATATCCATGGACTTTATAACAGGTCTTCCAAGAACCACAAATGGATATGATGCGATATGGGTAATAGTGGACAGATTGACCAAGTCTGCTCATTTTCTAGCCATCAAGGTGTCCCATTCTATAGAGCAGTTGACACAGTTGTATGTTAAAGAGGTGATCAGACTTCACGGAGTTCCTAAATCTATTGTTTCTGATAGAGATGGGCGCTTCACCTCTCACTTCTAGGAATATGTTCAGACTGCACTAGGCACCAAACTCAAGTTCAGAACAGCCTTCCATCCTCAGACTGATGGACAGACAGAGCGAGTAAATCAGATTCTAGAAGATATGCTCAGAGCTTGTTCACTAGATTTCAAAGGAAGTTGGTGCAAGTATTTATGCTTAGCTGAATTTGCCTACAACAATAGCTATCAGGCCACCATCAAGATGACACCTTATGAGGCACTGTATGGCAAGAAGTGCAGATCACCCATTTGTTGGCAAGAACCAGGTGAGAGAAAAGAAATGGAAGTAGAACTGGGCATTTAGACAGAACTGATAGATGAGACTACTCAAGCTATCCAGAAGATTAGACAGAGGATTGAGACTGCCCAGAGTAGACAGAAGAGTTATGCTGACACACGCCGTAGGCCACTTGAATTCCAAGTAGGGGATTCAGTCTTTCTCAAGGTCGCTCCTATGAATGGAGTGATGAGATTTGGCAAGAAGGACAAATTAAGTCCTCGTTATGTAGGACCTTACCTGATCACAGAAAGGATTGGGAAAGTAGCTTACAAGCTGGATTTACCACAGGACATGTCAGCAATACATAATGTATTTCATGTCTCCATGTTAAAGAAGTGTCTCCACGACCCTAGCCAAGTGATTCAGCCTCAGTCAGTGCAGATCCAAGAGGATCTTAGTTATGAGAGCAGACCTACACAGATAGTGGACAGAGCAGTCAAGAGACTAAGAAATAAAGAAGTGCCACTAGTGAAGGTTATTTGGTAGAACCAGAAGCACGAGGAAGTCACTTGGGAGCGGGAGGACAGTATGAGAGAGAAATATCCAGAGCTATTCTAAGTTCGAGGATGAACTTTTTATAAGGTATGGGGAATTGTAACGACCCAATTTTTCCTATTTCAAGTTCTAAAAGTCCATAAAAATATTTGGAAATACTTTTAAAATATTATAGAGATTTTTAGAAATTTTTAGAGTATTTTTATGTAATTTTTGGAGGTCGTTTAGTAGGGTTACAAAAAGAAAGAAGTTTTGACAAAAAACGTTGAAGGTGAAATTCGAACCCAAGACCTCGACCCGAGCCGAACCTCAGCCTAACCCAGCCCAACCAACCGGTCTGCAGTTCTTTTGTGAATATATATGGAATGAAATGTATATATGTAGTAGTTGGAACATTTAAAAGAAATTCAAAAATGAAGGGCGCGGCTGAGGGATCGAAGCTGCGATCTGTGGCTTCGGTTAAAAGTCGGTTGACTGCTGTGCCAGTGAGTTTTGTTAATTAAGGAAAGAATGGAAATAATTTAAAGGATAGTTGATAATAGAAATATTGGAGTTATAAAGGGAGAACTTAGGGCTTGATTTCCCGTCACCTAATTACCTCTCTTCTTCCTCACGCGTGCACGGCGCCGGCTCCTCTCGGGCGGAATTGAAGAACGAAGCTAGGGCTTTGTCTCGGTGGCCGGCCAAGGGTTCAATCCAAGAAGTTCTTCCCGTCTTCACGAACCCTCGTCGAAGAGAGCACGGAGGATGCAAGGAGCCGCTGGAATTTGAGCTGCCCGAACCCTAGATTTCTCCTTTTCGGTTGTAAGTCCAAGAACAGCGAAGTGAGTTGCTACTCACCTGCAGTAGGAGTAGTTTCGGACCTTTGTTTTTCTATAAGGAGTTTCGGATCTTTGGTTTTGTTCTTATTGCCGTGAGTTAGATTTCTGAAGCATGTGGTAGGAGTAGTTCCGAGTTTTGATTTTAGTCCTTTCTTTGCTTTTGGAACATGTTGTACCGAATTTAGTTGATTAGGGATTTAGTCTCTTTTCTTGCGTTCGACAGTAGCATACTTAAGGTAATGTTGCTAGGGGTTTAAGAGATTGTTTTTTTTTATTCGACAGTAGCATGTTTTAGGAATCGGAAGCTTGAAGGGATTTGAATGGATTTAGTAAATGATTTAGATTTGGAACTTGTGGTTTAATTTCGTTGAGTTACATGCATTAGAAAGGTGTGTGATACGTGATATGTCATTGCTCACCATCTTTTGTAGTTAGCACAGATTCTGTTCATAGTTTGTATGTGGAGCTTAATTAACATTGATGCTAGAATAGCCCACTCCCTTTGGTATCTGCAGCAGGCATGAACAGCCCATTTGGAGCTGAGAATGATCCCTTTTGAAGCTCACCGTTAAGTTCTGTTGTGCATATTCATGGGCAAGAATAGCCACCAATTCATAGCAGTTTAGATCCTTTTGTGTTGAGTTAGTAAGCATGATATTCTGTTAATTCCATACAGCAATGATTCCTTTATTTTCTAGATTCCTTTGTTATTAGAATAACATGAGCAAATTTTCAGTTTAACTAGCATTTTAGTTAGATGTTCCTTTGCAATTAACTAGCACGAACAGCAATATTGTACATTACAAGTTTGATTTACTTGCTGGTCTACTAATCATGAACTTGACAACTTGTATGAAAGTAAGAAGTTTAGGCTTCTTTAAGTTCCAGCAAGTTAAATCTTTTGTTATTATGCTAGTATTCAGTTTTAAGATCTTATTTTTGGCCATTTAATGTTAACCAGGCAAAATTAGATTTTTCTTGCTACTACACAAGCATGTTAAACTCTTCTAGAAGATTATGAGAAGTAATAAGTAAGAAAAGACAAAGGTCTTAAACCTGATCCTAAATTCCAGCATTTGAGGATTAGCAGCACGCAAGGTGCTTGAAGAAATGCCAAGGCATTTTATATTAGAAGAGCTAAAAGAATAACAAGTATAAGGAAGTTATAGTTAAAAATAAAATAAGTATTTTACTTTTAAATGGCATGTACCGGACACAAGGTCTATTGGGTGGGCTCCTAGATCGCCCCTAGGCACAAGATCGCCTAGAAGTACCTTAGTAGTTTCGGGATTAGCTACCTCGACTCTTATTAAGGATGCGCGCAAATTGGTACAATGTCGGGCCCAAGAGAAGTTTATTATTATTTTGAAGTATAAAAGTATTAAAGTATAAGTATTAAACAAGTTGAACAAGCTTCACATATGTTTAGAATCAGTAAGTTTAGTTCTTCTTATTTCTAGCATGCAGTATTAGTTAGTATGATTGCCTTTATTGGTTTATGAGCATGATTAGCTATACATGTTTAGTATTTCAGTTAGTATGATTGTCTTTATTGGTTTATGAGCATGATTAGCTATACATGTTTAGTATTTCAGTTAGTATGATTCCTTTATTGGTTTATGAGCATGATTAGCTATACATGTTTAGTATTTCAGTTAGTATGATTCCTTTGCTATTTATGTGCATGAGTAGTTTTACATGTTAGCATTTGGTTTTAGCATGTTTTATTTATATACATGCATATCGAGTTTTTGTGAGTTAGATAGCGCTCACTAAGCTTTATGCTTATAGACTGCATTTCCTCCTACTGCAGATAAAGGAAAAGCTAAAGTATGAAAGGAAGGCGACAAGGTGGTGGTGATGAAGGTGTGTGATGGCTGGATTATGGGGAGATCAAGAGTTTGCTAAGGAATTGTCAAGACCTTTCTGTTTAGAGTTCTTTTTGGTTTTCATTAAACGCTATTATGAAGTTGGGACTGTAATTGAGTTTATTCCGTACTTGTAGGCTGATATGTCGTATTGTTGGAGTTATATACTTGTTTACCATTGCTAGAATAGTTTCCTTTAAGTTATTGTGTTATTATTACTACGTGGTTGTGAAAAATGTGTTCCAGCCGCCTGTGGCCGAGTATATATTATTTGTATTGTTGATTTGCTCACCGGTACAGGGGAGACTCTGCTGAAATTTTTCGGTAGGGATTCCTCGTAGTTAAGTAGCGTACCGGTTAAGTAGAGTTAGTAGTTAAGTAGCGTTCACCTTTAGAGAGTAGTAGTAGTGTAGAAGGTGGGTCGTTACAGTAGTAGTCACCCCAGTGGTGACTGAAGTCCTATCGGTTGCCCTAGAAGTCGCCACAACACTTAGAAGACAAGAAACATACCTCATCCAGTGGCTGAAGCTGAAACCAGAAAGATTCTCAGGCACGACTGAGCCCAGGGATGCCCAGGCTTGGTTCAAGACACTTGAGAGCACAATGGAGCTTCTTGACTGA
This sequence comes from Zingiber officinale, assembly GCF_018446385.1. Classification (NCBI taxonomy): domain Eukaryota; kingdom Viridiplantae; phylum Streptophyta; class Magnoliopsida; order Zingiberales; family Zingiberaceae; genus Zingiber; species Zingiber officinale. The sequence continues at coordinate 81,319,660 of NC_055999.1, read as the reverse complement.
CCAGAAATCGAGAAGGGAAAGTGTGCCTCTTTCTGCCTATCTGGAGATGCTTGTATGTGGTGGGAGCGAGTTAAGAGTAAGAGAGCAGTCAACCAGATGAGCTGGGTTGACTTCGAGACAGAGTTTTACGAAGAAGTCTTCCGTCAACGGATCACCAATAAACAATATGAGGAGTTTATAGAGTTCAAATAAGGTGACTTGTCAGTGGAAGAAGCATCCAAGAAGTTCAACCGACTAGCTCGTCTCTGCCCAGAGTTAGTTAGTACAATGAAAGAACGAGTCAGACTGACGCTCCGAATGCTGAGACCAGAAATAGCACCTAATGTGAGTTGTGAAACTCACCGACCATAGATTGGTGAAAAGTTGGTCAGCACGGCATTAGTGAGCACTATCTGAACAGCAACAAGGTACAACAAACGCAACACAAGCCAGTTAAGATAGAAGACAAGACAGTGGGGAAACAGAGACCCCAGTCAAGTAATCAGAACTGGAAGGACAAAGATAATAAGAAAGACCCAAGCAGGAAGATGTTCGGGTAGTCTGTGAGTATCTAAAGGTATATCCAGAAGGGCTACCTGGACTATCTCCCAATAGAGAAGTGGAGTTGGAGAGTGAATTGGTTCCTGGTACCGGTCCAATTTCAAAAGCTCCGTATCGCATGTCTCCAGCAGAGTTGAAAGAGTTTCAAGCACAACTATAGGAGTTACTTGACAAAGGCTTCATCCGCCCTAGTCACTAACCTTGGGGAGCTCTTGTGTTGTTTGTCAAGAAGAAGGATGGATCTATGCGGATGTGCATAGATTATAGGGCTCTGAATCAAGTGACCATCAAGAACAAGTATCCACTGCCCAGAATCGATGACTTATTTGATCAGTTGAGAGGGGCAACAGTATTCTCAAAGATAGACCTGCGCTCTGGGTACCATCAGCTAAATGTGAAGGAAAGAGACATACCTAGAACGGCTTTCAGGACCAGATACGGACACTACGAGTTCGTAGTCATGCCTTTTGGTGTGACTAATGCACCTGCAGTTTTCCTGGACCTAATGAACAAAGTGTTCAGAGAATACCTTGACAAATTTGTCATTGTGTTCATCGACGACATTCTAGTCTATTCAAGGACTCCAGAGGAGCATGACACGCACTTGAGGATAGTATTGCAGGCTCTTCAGCAAAAGCAGCTTTACGCTAAATTCTCAAAGTGCGAGTTCTGGTTAGATCAGGTGGCATTTCTAGGTCACATAATTTCTAAAGAAGGCATCCAAGTGGATTCAGCCAAAATAGAAGCAGTCAACAACTGGAGCAGACCCAAGAACGCCAGGGAGATCAGAAGCTTCCTTGGTTTAGCTGGGTACTACAGGAAATTCGTGGAGGACTTTTCCAAGATAGCCTCTCCACTAACAACTCTCACCAGGAAGAACAAGAAGTTTGAATGGTCAGATAAATATGAGCAGAGTTTCCAAGAGCTCAAGAAGAGACTGATCACTGCTCCTATCCTGACAGTTCCAGAGAGTGACAAGAGTTTTGTCATCTACAGTGATGCTTCCAAGATGGGCTTAGGAGTTGTACTCATGCAAGAAGGAAAAGTCATAGCCTATGCTTCCAGACAACTCAAAAACTACGAGAAGAACTATCCCACTCACGATCTTGAGCTGGCAGCTGTGGTTTTTGCACTGAAACTCTGCCGACATTATTTGTATGGTGTTCAGTGTAGAATCTTCACAGATCATCAGAGTCTTAAGTACTTCTTCATTCAGAAGGACTTAAACATGAGACAGCGCAGGTGGCTGGAGTTGGTCAAAGATTACGACTGTGAAATCCTCTACCACCCAGGCAAAGCTAACAAAGTGGCAGATGCACTAAGCAGAAAGTCCAGTACATCCCTGATGTCTCTGTCATCATTAGCCCTGCCACTACAGAAGGAGTTGTCAGATTTTGGACTTAAAATTATTTATGGACAGCTATCCGCATTGACCTTAGAGTCTACCTTGCTTGAGGACATACAGAGAAAGCAAAGTTAAGATCCAGACATTCAGAAGATCAAGCAAGGGATACAGAAAGAAGACAAATCTGAGTTTCGAGTAACAGATAGCGGGATTCTTTATCAAGGAAGTCACCTTTGTGTACCCAATGATGAAGAGCTGAGAAAGAAAATTTTAGAGGAAGCTCATAGTACACCCTACTCCATGCATCCTGGTTCTACCAAGATGTATCAAGACGTGAAACAGCGATTCTGGTGGTCTGGACTCAAAAGAGATGTAGCTAAATATGTCAGTACCTGTCTGACATGTCAGAGGGTCAAAGTAGAACACCAGAGACCAGGAGGAGTTCTATAGCCTCTTCCTATACCAGAGTGGAAGTGGGAAGACATATCCATAGACTTCATAACAGGTCTCCCAAGAACCATAAATGGATATGATGCGATGTGGGTGATAGTGGACAGATTGACCAAGTCTGCTCATTTTCTAGCCATCAAGGTGTCCCACTCTATAGAGCAGTTAGCACAGTTATATGTTAAGGAGGTGATCAGACTTCACGGAGTTCCTAAATCTATTGTGTCTGATAGAGATGGGCATTTCACCTCTCACTTTTGGGAGTGTTTTCAGACTGCACTAGGCACCAAACTCAAGTTCAGCACAACCTTCCATCCGCAGACTGATGGACAAACAGAGCGAGTAAATCAGATTCTAGAAGATATGCTCAGAGCTTGTGCACTAGATTTCAAGGGAAGTTGGTGCAAGTACCTGTGCTTAGCTGAATTTGCCTACAACAACAGCTATCAGGCCACCATCAAGATGGCACCTTATGAGGCGCTGTATGGCAGGAAGTGCAGATCACCCATTTGTTGGCAAGAAGAAGGTGAAAGAAAAGAAATGGAAGTTGAACTGGGCATTCAGACAGAGCTAATAAATGAGACTACTCAGGCTATCCAGAAGATCAGACAGAGGATTGAGACTGCCCAGAGTAGACAGAAGAGTTATGCTGACACAGGCCGTAGGCCACTTGAATTCCAAGTAGAGGATTCAGTCTTTCTCAAGGTCGCTCCTATGAAGGGAGTGATGAGATTTGGCAAGAAGGGCAAATTAAGTCCTCGTTATGTAGGACCATACCTGATCACAGAAAGGATTGGAAAAGTAGCTTACAAGCTGGATTTACCACAGGATATGTCAGCAATACATAATGTATTTCATGTCTCCCTGCTAAAGAAGTGACTCCACGACCCTAGCCAAGTGATTCAGCCTCAGTCAGTGCAGATCCAAGAGGATCTTAGTTATGAGAGCAGACCTACACAGATAGTGGACAGAGCAGTCAAGAGACTAAGAAATAAAGAAGTGCCACTAGTGAAGGTTATCTGGCAGAACCAGAAGCACGAGGAAGTCACTTGGGAGCTGGAGGACAGTATGAGAGAGAAATATCCAGAGCTATTCTAAGTTCGAGGACGTACTTTTTATAAGGTATGGGGAATTGTAACGACCCAATTTTCCCTATTTCAGGTTCTAAAAGTCCATAAAAATATTTGGAAATACTTTTAAAATATTCTAGAGATTTTTAGGAATTTTTAGAGTATTTTTATGTAATTTTTGGAGGTCGTTTAGTAGGGTTACAAAAAGAAAGAAGTTTTGACAAAAAACGTTGAAGGTGAGACTCGAACCCAACACCTCGACCCGAGCGGAACCTCAGCTGAACCCAGCCCAACCAACCGGTCTACAGTTCTTTTGTGAATATATATGGAACGAAATGTATATATGCAGTAGTTGGAACATTTAAAAGAAATTCAAAAATGAAGGGCGCGGCTGAGGGATCGAAGCTGTGATCTGTGGCTTTGGTTAAAAGCCGGTTGACAACTGTGCCAGTGAGTTTTGTTAATTAAGGAAAGAACGGAAATAATTTAAAGGATAGTTGACATTAGAAATATTGGAGTTATAAAGGGAGAACTTAGGGCTTGATTCCCGTGACCTAATTTCTACCTCTCTTCTTCCTCACGCGTGCGCGTCGCCGGCTCCTCTCGGGCAGAATTGAAGAACGAAGCTAGGGCTTCGTCTCAGTGGACGGCCAAGGGTCGGTCGACAACATGAGAGGTCGCCAAATAGGCTGACGACATAAGGGCCGCCCAAGAGGCCAAAGGGCCGGGTCGTTACAATAAAAAGGCGCCTTTTTATTATAACGACCCAGCCCTTTGGCCTCTTGGGCAACCCTTGTGGCGGCCCAACTGGTGGCCCTTATGTCATCGACCGACGACCCTTGGCCGTGCCGTTACTCACTAGGTCTTCCCATCCCTGGCCAGTGGATTTTTTTATTGTAACGACCCGGCCCTTTTTGGCCTCTTGGCGACCTCTCATGTCGTCGACCATCGGCTCGTTACTCACTAGACTTTCCACCTGGATTTTTGCCTCCCAGATTCAACTCTAACCTCCAGGCTCATATTAGTGTTTATAACTCAACCAAGTGAGATCATCTCACTTGGTTAGCGAGATCATAAACTCTAATACTTAAGCTGGAGGTTTAGAGTTCGAACTTGGGGAAGCAAAATCCGCTAGGGTAGAAAGTCTAGTGAGTAACGACACGGCCAAGGGTCGACGACATGAGAGGTCGCCAAATGGGCCGACGACATATGGGCCCCGCCCAAGAGGCCAAAAAGGCCGGTCGTTACATAAAAATACCCTCCTCGATTTCTTGGCCCGTTTGGCGGCCCATTTGGCGACCCTCGGGTCGTCGGCCGTCGACTCTTGTCTTGACCCATTTGGCGACCATGTCGATCGACCGGCGTTCGCTCACTAGACTTTCCACTTTTTTGCCTCAGATTCTCTAAACCTCCAGGCTTAAGTATTAGAGTTTATGAATCCTGGTAACCAAGGGAGATGATCTCACTTGGTTACCAGGATTCATAAACTCTAATACTTAAGCCTGGAGGTTTAGAGTTCGAATCCTGGGGGAGGCAAAAATCCACTGCCAGGGGTGGAAAGTCCTAGTGAGTAACGGCACAGCCAAGGTTCGGTCGACGATATGAGAGGTCGCCAAATGGGCCGACGACATAAGGGCCGACGGTCAACGACCCGAGGGTCGCCAAATGGGCCGCCAAATGGGCCAAGAGGGCCGGGTCGTTACATTTACAGTAGTGTAGGGACAGAAAGAGAGAAGCTAATCTAAGCAGTGGGAGCACACAAGTATTGTAACAATTTCTGAACTGATGAAAAGCTTCTGGACCAAGGCTATATTTATAGCCTTGGTCGGGGTGCCTGGAAGGGGTTCTGGGCATCCTGGGAGGATAAAACTTTATCCCCAACGTTCAGATCGCGTTTGACGCGATCTGGTCAACAAAACAGGTCCAGGCGCCCCGGAGCCAAAAGTCAACAGCGGTTGACTTTTTCGTCCGGGACCTCTGTTTCGGTTCGGTTCGGCTTGGTCCAGGTCTTCTACTCCGGAGCCGTTCGCTTGGGTGATCTCTGCCATCCGGAAAAGGGTTCACTCGAACCCAACTTCCGGTCTTCTCGAGCGGGCTTCCCTCCGGCTTCTCGTCCCTCAGAATTACCGCGTGTTTCCTTCTCGTCCGCCGGCGTACTCATTCGCAGTCTTTTGTCCCTCGGAACAACCGCACGCTTCCTTCTCGTTCGCCGGCGTACTCTTCCGTAGCACCTCGTCCCTCGGACTGCCGTCCTTCTCGCTAGCTGCGTCTTCCGCTCGACTACTTGTGCTCCTAAGCTCCTGCACACTTAGACACAAGGTTAGAAACACACAGGACCTAACTTAACTTGTTGATCACACTAAAACAACCTTGGGGTTCCAACATGAGCCACATCTCTTATGGAAGAATTGAACTATATTTGGTTTAATCATGAATTAGTCATGAACCAACTTGGTTTAGTTTTGAACCAAACCAAGGGGTTAATGGGCTAATTTTTGGTTAAGGGATAATGAGTTAGATTTGGGATTTCTAATCCAACTCATTAATGAGGGCTATATATTGATATGGTTGAGAGAACATTATACACATGAGATCATTAATTAGCATGTAAGATTTTTGAAAAATCTTAACCCAATTTCTCTTCTCCTCTCCCTCTCCCCTTCTCTTTGCCGCCGACCACACAACAACAAGGAGAAGTTTTCTCCTTGTTGTCGTGACCACCACAAGGGAGAAAACTCTCCCTTGTGTGCTTCTCTTCTTCCTCTTGATCCCTCTTCTTCGCTCATGGCTAGTAACTTCCAAAGGAGAGGCTTGTACTTAAGGAGTTGTCTTGTGTACCTCGGCGTGGATATGAATAGAGGCAAGGTTCGACAACGTCGCTACGGTTGATGTCATTTTCGTTACAAGTCATACGTAAAGTACACCTAGTGTAAATTTACTTTCTATAAAAATTTAATTATGCGATCATGTTTGGCATGTTGTATCCTTGTATACATGTGGTGCATGTAATGTAATAATTTAGGAATTATTATTGTTTTATTTTTCGCTGTGCAAGTTTTCGAAACGTGTTTTAGCACACACCGCATTAGGCATATCGCAACAACTTGTACTTAAATTATAAATTCACTTTTGTAACTTTCCAATTAACTAGTGATTGCCCAACGAAAGCACTTTCATGTACGGGCCTTGGAGTAGAAGTCGTCATAGGCTCCGAACCAAGTAAAATCAACTCGTGTTATTGTTTTCTTTACTTGTTTTTAATTCTGCTGTGTTTACTTGATCATGTTTTTTAAAATAGTGAAAAATCCATGAGCGCTATTAACCCCCCTCTAGCACTTTCGATGCTACAATTGGTATTAGAGCAGGGCCACTTTGAATTGTTGAAACTATCATTCACACAATTTTTTTGTGGTATTACCTTTGAATTTTATAGAGTCGATCGGAATCAGTGTTATCACCCCTTCAGATCAGATATTTTCGTAATTGAGTTCTTTTCAATTTCTTGATGTTGGTGCAACATCACTTGGGTTCTTTGTTTTACTCTTATCACACTATTAATCCAAGACCAAGTCTTGGGACAATTGTCATTTTTTTATGTGCAAGAATTTTCTTTTTAATGACCCAACAAGAAGGCTACAACACTGCTCATCCACTATTTTTCTCTAGCAAGGACTTCGATTACTGGAAAGGCTGGATGGAGTACCACTTGAAGACGTAAGTCGAAATATGGATCATCATCTAGACGAAGCTTCTCACTACCACTCAATGGCACTAGAAAACCAGTAACATGCGAAAACTGGGACTAGAGCATAATGAAGAAAATTGAGGCGAACGCGAAGGTGACTCAGACTCTATAATGTGGACTAACCAAAGAAGAGCTAAACCGAGTAGGCCCATTCTCAAGCATGAAAGACTTATGGGAGAAACTAATCAAATTGCACAAAGGGACCTCTAATACTAAGATAAGTAAATGAGATCTAATTTTATATAAATTATATAATATAAAAATGTAGGAAGGTGAGATGGTGAGCCAGTTATATGCACGTATCCAAGACCTTCTCAATAGCCTCCATGCAATCGGACAGAAAATGGAAAACTGTGACATTATCGGGTACACACTTAATGCCTTTCCGAGGAACACTTTATGGGCATCCATGGTAGATGTTTACAATGTATCTAAGGATCTTTTGATAATTAAATTAGATGAGCTATTTTCGAAATTCGAACTTCCTGAATAGACTAATGCACTATCTATTGAGAAAAGTATTGCTTTGGTTGCAGGTACAAGCAAAACTTGAGAACCAAAAACTGAGCGCAGGACTGAAACCAACTTCGAAGATGAATCAGACTCATAACCTAGTACAGAAACTATACAAGAAGAAGAAGTGTTTCATAAACTGAGAGATCAAGAAGATGATTCAATCAAAGACGAACCAGTTGAGTCCAAATTCAAACACAAAGGCCAAGTCTGAAGTCACCTGCCATGGTTACAATAAGAAGGGACATATCAAGGTGAACTGTCCAAACCAGAAGGAAATGAAGAAGCAACCAAAGAAGAAGGCACTACAAGTAACATGTGATAAATCTTCATCATAAGACTCCAACGAAAATCTCGAACAGTCAAGCTTCCTCGTGCTTCCAGCCCAAAAATAAATCGTCAAGTCTGAAACAGAGAGTGAATTGAAAGCTGAGTCTGAGAGAAGTCATGGATTCGTATTCATTTTTGAAAGGCCTAACAACATTGTAAGTTCCTCTCAAGTAGATAAATTACATAACTTGATAAAGTATCTGATGCATAAGCTAGCTAAATCCAACATTTGGGTCAAGTCACTCCAAAAGGAGGTAACTGTTGGGACCTGTTGGCTGGCTAGAAGGGGGGATTGAATAATCCCTACACAAATACAAACAAAAATGAACCTTTCTTGGACTTAAAGGAACACTTGCATAAAATAAAATAAAGAAATAAACTAAAAGATAAGGCTCACAGATTTTACTTGGTTACAACCGGGGAGGTTGTTAATCCAAGGAAATGAATTACACTAAGTATCTCCTTCAAGCAAAGAAGTCTCTTACAGCAGTGAAAGTACAAAAAGATGAAGCTAAACTAACAAAGTGAAGTGCACAAGTGTTGAAACACAAATTGCTTGTTGTTCACTGAACTACTAAAATTAAAGCTATATTTATAGCACTATTCCGGGCGCCTGGAATAGTTCGGATCGCTTGGAGTGAGATAGAATTCTATCCCTAATGCGTCGGTCAACGTACATGTTGATTCTGATAAAAGTTGAGTTCCAGGCGCCCGAACCCACAAAAGTCAACATGGTTGACTTTTTCAGTCCGGGCCCTCTTCTCTAGTTCTGCTCACCTCAGTCTGGGTCTTCCACTCCGGTTTCGCTCGCTTGGGTGATCTCGGCCATCCGGAATAGGGCTCACCCAAATCCAATTTTTGGCCTTCTCCTCGAGCAGCCTTCCTCCCTGGCTTCTCATCCCTCGAATGTCGCGTGTGTTCTTCTCGTCCATCGGTGTACTCTTCCACGGCACCTCGTCCCTCAGACGCACCGAGCCCGTCGACTCTCTCTCGTGCCATCCTTCTCACTAGCCGCATCTTCCGTTCGACTTCCTGTGCTCCTAAGCTCTTGCACACTTAGACACAGGGGTTAAAGCAAACATGACCTAACTTAACTTGTTTGATCACATCAAAACAACCTTGGGGTTCCAACAATCTCCCCCTTTTTAATGTGAGCAACCCAAGTTAAGCTAGGGTAAATAGATATAATGTAAAAATAAATAATTTTACAAATAAGTGCAAAAAGGATTTTTCAATTTGAAATATGGATAATACCTCCCCCTGAACTTAATAGTCCCTTCTCCTCCTTTGATCACATTAAAAAAAATAGGGTATCACAACATGTCTAAGGGTAATTCTGATTTTTGTACAAAAAAATTTCAAGCAGAAAAATTTTCTAAGTTTAAATAGATTTTTGTGCAATGTATAAAATAACACAAAAAAATTTAAGTTAAATAGATTTAAAAAAAATAAGTTTTTAATAAAAATAATTTAAATGAAGTTTGCAATTAAAGATAAATTTCTAAGTGAAATTTGAAAAAGTTTTTAAATGAAGTTTGTAATTTTTAAAATTTTAACAAATGTTAAACCTTTGACAAATATTGAAAGAATTAAATTTAATTAACTATTTCATTCTTATCAGTTTGTCAATTAAATATTTAATTCAGATATTGGCTTCCAGGCTGTGGCGAGGTACTAGGCCTTCTTGGTTATTGGATCATTAACCACTTTTAGACAAAGCCTTTTAATGAATTCAAATATTTAATTTTCTACCTAAAAGCCCTAAGTCTAATTTCACTTTTTAATTTAAACAAGTTTTTGAAACCCAATATAGGTTTCTTCCTACAAGGTTAATCAGGTATTTTTTTAGGAATATAAGATTTTGTTACTTTTATGATCTGACCTTTGTGATATTTAAAATATCAGTTCAAATTATATTTTCTAATATTTGTACTATATGTGCATGTATGATTTTTCAAGTCTTTTATTTCTTTTTGTAAATTATCATTTTCTAGCTTTAATTTATCAAAATCTTCTAATCGACAGGATTTTGCTAGAATTACTTTTAGTTCTTTAATTTATTTTTCTAATTTACAACAATATTTAGATAATAATTTTATGAATTTAAATATTTTATCGGGAGGAAGAGATCGTACCTGACTGACCTTGTCGATCTCGTTGTCCGTAGCTCCCTGAACTGCTGCTTTCTTCCGATGTCGCTTGCCTTTCATCGATACTCTTGATGCTCATTTCGGAAGAGCTTTCTTCATATTCATCTTGATGACTTGCCATCAACGCAAGCCCGGAGAAAGCCTCAACTTCCGATTCGGACAATATTTCATCCCACGTCACCTTTAAAGTCTTGCACTTATTCGTTTGGATAGGCTTCTTTCCTTTGTCCTTATCCTTATTCCTTAGCTTAGGGCAGTTGTCCTTAACGTGCCCTTCTTCGTTGTAGTGGTAGCATATGATTGTCCTTTTCTTTCTACCCTACGGATGGTTAGTTTTTCTTGATTTAAATAATTTTTGAAAATGCCTTACCATCATTACCATTTCTTCGTTGTCGAGAGAGGATTCTGACTCATGTTCGTCTCTCGTTGCCTTGAAGGTGATGTTGTGCTTCGGCTCCTTCGTACCTGCACATCTCGATTTATGCACTTAAAAAGTTGAAAATAATTCTTCTAAGGTAATAAATTCTAAGTCCGTAGAGATATTGAAGGCATCTACTAGTGATGCCCATTTTGTATTTCTAGGGAAGACATTAAAAGCGTACCTTAGTGAATCTCGGTTACTTACCTTTTCTCTGATATTTAATAGCCTGGTGATGAGATCCTTAATCCTCGAGTGAAGTTGTGCAATCGTCTCATCTTCTTCAAATCATAGATTGGTGAGCTGGTTGCAAAGTAAGTCCTGTCTCACGAACTTGGCTTCGGACGTCGCTTCATGTAGCTCAAGGAACTTTATTGGTGCGGGAAGCATCCGACGATTGAACCCATGTTTTGATAATGGCAAAGGGATTCAAAGTTAAGTTTATCTAATGTGCATGATTGAGCTTGCGGAAAAGTACTAAGTGTTCTTAGGCAAAAGTCCTAGCTGCGGTTAGGCAAGGTGAAAACCCTAGGGGGTGGTAACCCTAGGTCCTAGGGGGTGGTAACCCTAGGTGAAGGAAAACCCTAAGGAGCGGTAACCTTAGGTCCTAAGGGGTGGTAACCCTAGGTGGTGAAAATCCTAAGGGGGGGGGGGGGGGAACCTTAGGTCCTAGGAGTGGTAACCCTAGGTGGAGAAAAATCCTAGGGGGCGGTAACCCTAGGTCCTAGGGGGTGGTAACCCTAGGTAGAAAGTCTCTCTCCTGAGGGGAGTAGGTGAGGACGCGTTCCCCGTAGAGGTAACAGTAGGCGTCGGGTCGACCTAGGGTTTCCGGTTGGAAATCCGAAGTCAGACCTGAATAGTCCATTGACTATCGATATTTCATTTAGTATACCTATGCTGTGCTAACTTTGTTTTGCAGGGTATGTGTTTGGGACTAACAATTTTGCAGGAACAAAGAAGAAACTTATACCTCGGATGAACAATGTCCGAGGCGCCTCGGGTGCAAGCCGACGCCAGCTGTCCAGAGGAGCTGGAGGCGCCTTCATGAAGACTGAAGGCGCCTTGGACCAGGGAGTGGAGGCGCCTTGGACGGCCATGGAGGCGCCTTCAAGCTGATAAGGTGCGACGAGTTTAGCAGTGATCCATGCGGTTGACTTGGAGACCTGGAGGTGCCTCCAGCACTATTTAAAAGAGGGATTCGAGCAGCAGCCAAAAACAACAATTCAAAAGCGATCCATCGCCAATGTGCTGCTAACGAAAGCTTCCGATCAAGCTGCGACAAGTTCCCGACAACCAGGCGCTCTATTTTCTATAATTTAGTTGTTGGTATTACTTTAAAGTTCTTGTGTACTCATTCTATACTTGTACTGAATTTTACGAGATTATAGTTGTTGCCCAACGTAAACGCTCAACGAGCATGGGCCTTGGAGTAGGAGTTGGCACAGGCTCTGAACCAAGTAAATCACTTGTGTTCGCGTGTTGATTATTTTATTTCCGCTACGTCATTACTCGAGTTTTGCGATTCTGAAACGAGTGAAAGCTACGAGTGCTATTCACCCCCCCCCCCTCTAGCACTTTTGATCCAACAATTGGTATTAGAGCGGGGTCGCTTCGATTTGGTGCAACCACCAATCAAGCAATTTTTTTCGTGGTATTTTTAGTTTTTCATAGTCGATCGGAATTAGTATAATTACTATATTCCGATCTATTTCTCGCTTGAATCAGTTTTGCTCGAAGCTGGTGCAACACCACTCGAGTTCGTTTTCTTTTTATTCCCACACTACTAATCCAAGACCAAGTCTTGGAATAGATTTTATTGTTTTTATCGTGCAAGGTATCAATGGCCCAACAAGAGAGTTATAGCACTGTCCGTCCCCCGCTCTTCACCGGAGAGGACTTCGGTTACTGGAAGGGCAGAATGGAGAACTTCCTGAAGATCCAGTTCGAGACGTGGATGATCGTCAAGACTGGATTGGAACTACCAACTGATAAAGATGGCAAACCTACACTCTGCGAGGACTGGGAACCAGTATTAATCAAAAAGGTGGAGGCAAATGCCAGAGCAACTTGTACCCTCCAGTGCGGACTAACAAAGAAGGAGCTAAACCACGTCAGTCCATTCTCGAGCGCCAAGGAGCTATGGGAGAAGCTGATCGAGTTTCACGAAGGACCTCCGATACCAAAGTAAGTCAGCGAGATTTGTTATTCAATAAATTGTATAACTTAAAAATGCAGGAAGGTGAGACGGCTAGCCAGCTCCACGCCCGAATTCAAGAACTACTAAATGGACTCCATGCGATCGGACAGAAGGTAGATAACCGGGACATCATAAGGTACTCCTTAAACGCCTTTCCAAGGAACACCTTGTGGGCATCCATGGTAGATGCCTACAAGGTTTCTAAGGACCTCTCTACTATTAAGTTATATGAGTTGTTTTCTGAGTTTGAGCTTCATGAACAGACTAACTCACGTCCAGCCGAGAAAGGATTGGCCTTGATTGTAGGTACAAGAAGAACACACGAGTCAAAATCAAAATGTAGAACCGAACAAGAATCAGAAGAGGAACAAGATTCGGAAGACGACGACGAGCTCACAAGCGAATTCGTCAACCTAATGAAAAAAACTTTACAAAAAGAAGGGCTTCAACAAAAAGGATGTCAAAAATGCCATCCAGACCAAAGAAGCCCAATCAAGCTCAAAGGTCAAATTCGAGGTGACTTGCTACGGGTGCAATCAGAAGGGGCACATCAAGGCGAACTGCCCGAACTAAAAGGATCCAAAGAAACCAAGAAGGAAGAAGGCTCCGAAGGCCACTTGGGACAAATCTTCTTCCGAGGAATCCGACGATGAAGAAGTCGAGCAGGCAAGCCTCCTCGCATTGACAGCCCGGGACTACACCAAAAGCGAGGACAAATCGGAAGCCGAGTCCGAGAGAAGCCATGGATCCGCATCCGTTTCTGAAGGGCCAAACCCCTCTGTAAGTAAATGTCGTTTGTATAGTTTAATCAATTATTTAATGCATAAAGTAGCTAAGTCGAAAGTTCGAATCAAGTTGCTTCTAAAGGAGGTAACACTCCTTAAAGAAGTGACTAACCCCATAACCTTGCTTGACCCAGTTCAGACTGGAAATTCAACTCAAGTCCAAAAGCTTGAGGAACAAAATTTAATTCTAAAAACTCAGGTTAAGGATTTAGAAAAGGCCCTAGAACGGTTTTCTTTGGGATCCAAGAACCTTGACCTAATTCTTGGGACTCAAAGAGTCATTTATAATAGAATTGGACTAGGATTTAAATCCAAAAAGAAATATAGATTCTATCTATCCTTAGTCAACAGACGAAATAGTAAATTAGTCCAAGCATGGGTACCCAAGTCCAACTTGGTCAATCAAGTTGGACTTGGTAAATATTGGGTCCCCAAGGATCAAGTACATTACCTTGAAAAACCTTATCGAGGCTATGATCCAGGGGGAGCAAAAAGAAAAATTATTTTAATTAATTAATAAATAAAAATAATCTTAACAAATAATTAATAAAATAATCTTAACAAATAAATAATAAATAAATAAATAAAAATAATCTTAACAAATAAATAATTAATAAATAAAAAAAATGATCTTAACAAATAAATAATCATTAATGGAGGCTCCAGAATAGCTGGCACCTCCAAAAAGGAATCTACCCGACAAGGTAACCAAACGCAACCAACCCGGTAGGGTAATTAGGACTTGAATAAAATGGGCTAAATTTAACTTGACCCACGGTACTGGTGAAGTATTGGATGATAGTACGTTGGGGAAGCTTAGTCTATGCATGTCTAGGAAGATATGGCTTCGACCTGGTGCATTTGGCTAAGTGGAACTGACCGAAGCTGCCCTTTATGGATCCTAACTAGTTGGACCAAGGTTTTGTACTAAGTTCAGTGGATAGGACTATTTGGAAAACTTCGAAGGCATGGTTACTTTAATGATGTCCAAGTGACTCACCATAGCCCAGAAGTTTATCCAAAGAATGTCTATTTGTTGAGCCCAAAGCTAAACCTGAATCTAACATAAAGTTAAACCAAACCCTATAATTTTTTAAAATTTAATTAACTCATTCATTTTTCAAATTCAATTAACTTTAATATTTTTCAAAAATCATTTAACTTAAATATTTTTCAAATTTTAATTAACTTAATATTTTTCAAAATTTAATTAACTTAAAATTTCTCAAATTTAATTAACTTTAATATTTTTCAAAATTAAAAATTACTTAACTATTTTCAAAATGGAAATTATTTTTTTAACCTAATTATTTATTCAAAAAAAAAGTGTCAGACACATAGGCACGCGTCGGAGGCGCCCCCCACACGAGGGAGGCGCCCTCAATCACGACGGGAAATCTCGCGCCGCCTCAACTAAAGGCGCCTCGGATGCTCACCAAGGCGCCTCCAACAACCTACTTAAGGCGCCTTAAGCAACGTCTAAGGCGCCTTAAATCCCAAATTTCATAAATGAACAGAACACTTTCTGTTCGTTCACGGCTCACGTGATTTTCACTCCAAATTCGGCGATTTCTCCCCTCTAAGGCACCTTCAACCCGTCTAAACCCCTTCAATCATCCTCCAATGCCTCCTAGGTACACCTTAAACCATCCTACTGTCCTTATATGTTATTGTTCAGCATTTTTTTTCTAGTTATATGTTGCATAAAGCAGAAAACACCGACATGCTAATCCTACACCGGCTAGGACCCCATCTACGGATCCTATATTCCCCTCAGAGCGACTTAGGGTAGACTTTGCTAGATTCAAATTTGAATCTATTAAACCTAGGTACGTAGGTAGGTCATTTTTTTGCCCAGTTCTGTCACCCCGCAATTCAGATGATAGAACACTTTCAGTTAGAGAAACTGGTTTACTGCAACAATACAGTAAATCAGGATTTGTGTGCACAGTTCTATCACAACCTCGAGAGGGTTGATGATAGTACGTATTCCACCAGAGTTGGTGGAACAGACTTCCAGTTTACTCCCTCCCTGATTCGCACTAGCTTAGAGCTTAGGGAGTCTACATGTGCATTCCTATGCTACCCGGGTAGAGATCTACCATTTGATGATCCCTATTCTCATATTACATTAGACACCATCTATATGCATTTTTTGGGGGAGGAGAGACCATTCGGCCTGACTGAGTTCCGGTCCACTCTTCTTAGGGTTCAGGACTACGTTATGTACAGAGTCCTGACAGCATGCATTTTGCCGATCATATCTCGGGACGCCCCAAAGATGCGACCCTCTCACTCATTCTTTTTGTACGCCCTGAGTCAACGTTTAGATATAGATATTGCCCTGCATATGTTCCAGAACATTATACATGCATCTAGTACAGTCACATCTGGAGTAGTTCACATGCCCTACTGTTATATCTTGACTAAGATCTTTTCAACCTTCAAGATAGACACAGCTGTAGGGACACTTATCCCGCTTACATCATACGACGAGTTAGGGTAGCGTAGTCTTCGGTTAGCCAGTATAGAGGTCATCGCTGAGGGGATTCTAGCCTGGAAGGGTCGACCACAGCCAGCCACTGCTTCGATTGATTCAGAGGCCGAGGATGCACCGCCCGACATTGAGTGGCCCGACTTGTTAGCCGAGGAGTTTTTTGGAGATCCATTACCTTCCACCTCCGCCGGGCCTTCCACCTCAGCCGGACCTTCGACTTCGGCACCACTTTCCGTCGAGGACAGACTCACTCATCTCCAGGTTCAGTCCATTCAGACGTGATAGGCTATTCTAGATAGCCATCGCTTCCTCCGATCCCTACGATCCGAGATAGCTGTCGGATTCGCTTCTCTCCGGGGTGAGATACATCGCTAGGGACAGTCTGCACCCGAGCAGCCTCTTGCACCACCTCCAGCTGACGACCCTCCAGCTGATGACCCTACTCTTTGACGCTCTCATCTTATGCATTGTCCCGTGGATTTTGGACACAAACACTTTCATTTCTTCGTCTAGTTGTACTTATGCTTAGAAAAATTCAGTTACTCTACTTATTTCTGAATACCAGTCTTTTATGGTCTTCCATATGAGTTAGGTAGACTAGATCTCGACTTTCACATAAATTTCCTATATCCAATTTTAAAATTTTTTTTCAAAAATTGCTTAATCTTAAAGTTAACTATTCAAATTCTAGGAAAAATAACGTTTTCAAAATCCCAATCTTATTAGTCTCTCAAAATTTGAATTTAGCCTAGAATCTTCCCCTTAAATATCATGCTCCCCTAGCTTCAGCCAGAGCATCTCACAAACACACTAAGCATAACTTGTTTGTGTTTGAAAGAAACATAGAACGATGTGAGATGCATAGGGTACAGCTTGGACTCTAGGATGCTTATATCTGTACATCATAGTGAGTTTGGGCGTTAAAAACTAACTCTATATTAATCAAGTTAAATGATCCAGCCCTAGTCAAATCTAACTGGATTACTAACTTAACTTGACTAACCAAGTGAAAACCAGTGCCCTCTAGGTATTCAGCCAGTAGTGTAACAACCCAACTTTCCCTATTTCGAGTTCTAAATGTCCTTAAAAATATTTAGAAATAATTTTAAAATATTCTAGAGATTTTTAGAAATTTTTAGAGTATTTTTATGTAATTTTTGGAGTGCGTTTGGTATTTTTACCAAGAGGAAGAAGGTGCAAAAATAAAGTGCTCCAACCGAGGTTCGACCCGTAGACCTCTAAAAAGATATAAGCCTTAAGCGAGGCAACCAAGTGAGCCGCGGGTCTTTTGTGAACAAATAGAGAAGTGAAATATTATAAGGGGTCTTAGGAACCGAAAATAACCATTAGTTATAAAAGGAGGAAACGTTTTCTCCAAAAACCTAATTCCCCGATCCCTTCTTCTCCTCACACACGACGTCGCGCGATTCTCCTCCTCTCACGGAGGAAACGAAGAAGTAGGCTTAGGCTTCACTCCGGCGAGCTCCCTCCTCCGCGGGTTCTTCACATATGCGAGCTCCTCTCGGCAAGGTGAGCGCGCGGGCACAAGAAGGGGGCCAAGATCTTCATCCCTCCGAATCCTAGCAGCCCTTCCTTCGGTTGTAAGTCCAAGAACAGTGGTAAGTTGCTTCTCACCTGTAGTAGGATAGCTCTGAATCTCTTTTGTTCCTCCCTTTGCTTCCATTGTAGTTTGGATTTGGTGGATAAGATTAGTAGCTTGTGATTTTCCTTGCTATGAAGGTTGCTGCCGTGATATGCAACTTATTGCACCTTCTTTTAGAACCAATTGGTAATACTTAGTAGGCTAGAATAGATCTTTGATTTCATTGAGCATGTAGGGTTGTGTTTGCTGCCGCGAACCCCAAAGATTCTCTTTTTTTAGTTCGACAGTAGCATGCTTAAAGTATTGTTGCTAGGGATATAGGAGATTTGCTATAGGATTTTCAATGTTTGGCAGTTAACTGTGATTTGGAGATTTAGTTTAATTTCTGAAGTAGAACATGTATGGATTATGGGTTGTGCTGCTCGGGAGATATATGATAGTATAACTAGATGTTATTCCACTTGAATGATAGTTTAGGTTCTATGAAATGGAAATTACCAGTTTACTATATTTTTGGTACCAACTGGAATATTACAGAAGCTTTTATTAGTGACGAATGGTTTCCCCTGATAGATGAATGGTTTCTTTTACTAATAGATTTAATTGTGTCACTTATATTTTTGTGATAACAATGGGTATTTTGAGTTTTGACTTGCTTTGTTACCCAATGAGCAAGATCGGATTACAATTAGCCTTGTGGTTCTAGTTTTGTTGCTAGACAAAATGCATGAACAGTTTTATTGATAGGTGTAGATTTAGATGTGGCTTTTACCTTAGCAAATACAATTTTTTTTATAAGAGCAACAAACAGCTCCATTGGAGCTTAGAACAATGCATTCCTTTTAAGTGCAGTTTATAGTTTTTCCATTGAATGCAGAATTTTACATTGTAGCTTAGTTCTTCCTTGCTAATTCCATGCACATGATTAGTTCTAAGTTTAGCATTTTAGCCTTGGATTTCCATGTTTCTAAACATGAACAATCTTTGTTATTTAAGCATGGGGTTTGTATTTTACTTGCTATTAGATGAGTAGGAATAGCCATGAATTTTGTTGGAGTGTTTATGTGATCCAGCAAACCCTTTGAGGATTATGAGTATCTATAAGTAAGAAAAGACCAAGGTCTAGAGAAGAAAAGATAACAAGTAAATCTTTCAAAGAGGTTAGTACCCGACTTCCAAGGTTGTCGTTAAACAAATCCAGGTGACCAATTCCGAGGTCTTGGCCCTGGTAAGATCAAGGTCTTTATCCTCATAGGACAGGAGACTCGCTACCTCAGCCATTATTAGAGAGCGCGCATAAGATGGTACTAAGTCTGGGCCCAAGAAAGAGAAGAAGAAAGTTAAATACTAATTTCAAGTATAAGGCTATAAGTAAATGAAACAAGTATCACCTATGTTTAGAACCAGTAAAGTTCAGCTCTTATAATGCTAAGCATACAGTATTAGTTTTCATTTGCTTTCCTTATGAGTTTATTGAGCATGATTAGCTTTATTTCCAGCATGCAGATTTATTCTTGTATGGAGAGATCTGGGAGATCTGGGAAGCTATGAGTTTCATGTTTAGTGGTTGAGAAATAGATGAGTTGTACTTTATGGTTTGTGTCGTTTGAGTTTGTATTTTTATTCCTTGTTTTTATTGAGTTTATTCGTGTCTTAGATTGCATGCTGTGATGAGTCTCTATGTAATAAGTAGTTTTTTCAGTGTTTGATACTTATTAAACTGCATGTTTGTTTGTTACATGTTCCAGCCACCTGTGGCTGAAGTACTTATTCTTGTATCCCAGTTTATGGTCATCGGTACAGGGGAGACTCTGCCGAAATTTTTCAGTAGGAACTTCTCTGGGGCCGTGATAAATTAAGTGTTGCTAATAATTGCATAAGTAACACTAGTAAGTAGAGTAATATATAAGTAACAATCGTCCTTGGAGAGTAGTAGTATAGTAGTAAGAAGGGTGGTCGTTATAGTTGGTATCAGAGCAGTTCCCATTCTCCAGCATCACACACACATCAGCATCAACCTTGCCGCCTTCAAGTAAGAAAGTATTTAAGTTCTTTCTTTATTGCTTTCCTTTATTATTATTTGCAGTATGGAGTAATTGTTTATATGCGCTTTAGTAAGATAGAAGTTTTGTTTCTCTTTTATTCATGTACATAAGTATGTTTAGAAAGGATAGAGAAGATATCAAGTTTTTCTCTGCATAACTAGATGTCAAGAAGAGGACATCCCTGTACCATTCGTACTGAGAATCAAGATCAGGAGAATGAAGAGCTTAGATCAACTCAGCCCAATCTCTCTGAAGTTGTTGCCCAACTCCAGAGGCAAGTAGTAGAGCAGCAACAAGTGATTGCCAATCTGATGGTGAATCAGCAGCCAGTCCCTCCCACTCCTCCAATGGTCGATGTGGAGACTCCAGTGGTGACTGAGATTCCACCAGCTGCCCTGGAAGTCCCCACAGCACCTAGAAGACAAGAAGCATACCTGATACAGTGGCTGAAGCTGAAGCCAGAAAGTTTCTCAGGCACGACTGAGCCCTGGGATGCCCAGGCTTAGTTTAAAACACTGGAGAGCACAATGGATCTTCTTGACTGGCCAGAAGTCGACAAGGTCAAGTGCACCTCTTTCTGCCTGTCAGGAGATGCTCGTATGTGGTGGGAGAGGATAAAGACCAAGAGGGCAGCCAATCAAATGAGCTGGGATGATTTTTAGTCAGAGTTTTATGAAGATTTATTTCACCTACAGATCACCAACAAGCACTATGAGAAATTTATAGAGTTCAAACAAGATGACCTGTCAGTGGAAGAAGCAGCCAAGAAGTTCAATAGACTAGCTCGTTTATGCCCAGAGTTGGTGAGTACAGAGAAGGAGCGAGTCAGACTGATGCTCAGAATGCTGAGACTACAGATAGCACTGAATGTGAGCAGTGGAGCTCACCGACCCCAAACTGGTGAAGAGTTGATCAGTAGGGCATTAATTGCTGAGCACTACCTGAACGACATCAAAGTACAACAAGCACAGCACAAGCCAGTGAAGATAGAGGACAAGTCAGTGGGGAGCCAGAAATCGCAGTCAAGTAAATAGAACTGGAAGGGCAAGGGTAGTAAAAGAAAGCAGTGGAACTCAGGAGGTAACCAGAAGGGAGGACCAGCCAACAAGCAGACCAAGTTCCCTCCCTGTCCCAAATGTGGGAGAATGCATCCAGGAGCCTGTCTTTTGGGTAAGACTGGGTGTTATTCTTGTGGGCAGGAAGGACACATGGCTAAAGAATGTCCTAACAAGCTCAAAGCACCTCAGCCACAGCCAGTGCAATATGGAGGCCAGCCTGCACAGTTATATCACATGGAAGCAGCACTAGAGGGACCCTATATCAGTCAGGGAAGGTTGGAAGCTCCACCAGTTCCAGCCTTTGACAGCGCCAGAGTGTTATCCCTCACCAAAGAGGAAGCTGCTAGCAGCACATAGCTACTGTACTATTTGACACTGGGACGACCCATTCTTTTATATAGATACATTTTGCCAGTAGTTTACAGGTGCCTACAGAGAGTACGAACTCCAAGTTCCTGACGACCCTACCTTCTGGAGAAGTCATGGGATCCAATCAGTGGCTCCGAGCCGTACTGGTCAGAATTGCAGACCGAGAGCTATATGTAAATTTGATAGTTCTCGGCATGCAGGATTTCGAGATCATTTTGGTATGGATTTCCTCAGCAAGTACAGTGTTTTGGTGGATTGCCGCAGAAGGAAAGTAATCTTCAGTCCAGAGGGTGAACCACCTTTTGAATTCACGGGAGTGCCAAGGAAGAAGACCCAGAAACTTCTCTCTTCTCTAGAAGCTCACCAGATGTTAGCTAAAGGGTGTGCTGGTTTTCTTGCATACATAGTAAATGCAGAAGAACAGAAAGGACTCAAGCAGAGGATGTTCGGGTAGTATGCGAGTATCCAGAAGTATTTCCAGAAGAGCTACCTGGACTGCCTCCCAGCAGAGAAGTGGAGTTTGAGATTGAATTGGTTCCTGGTACCGGTCCAATTTCAAAAGCTCCATACCGCATGTCTCCAGCAGAGCTAAAAGAGTTACAATAGCAACTTCAGGAGCTACCTGACAAAGGCTTCATCCGCCCTAGTCACTCACCTTGGGGAGCTCCTGTGTTGTTTGTCAAGAAGAAGGACGGATCTATGCGGATGTGTATAGATTATAGAGCTCTGAATCAAGTGACCATCAAGAACAAGTACCCCATTCCCAGGATCGACGACCTATTTGATCAGTTGAGAGGGGCGACCGTGTTCTCAAAGATAGACCTGCGCTCTGGGTACCATCAGCTGAAAGTGAAAGAAAAGGATATACCCAGAACGGCTTTCAGGACCAGATACGGACACTACGAGTTTGTAGTCATGCCTTTTGGTGTGACTAATGCACCAGCAGTCTTCATGGACTTAATGAACAGAGTGTTCAGAGAATACCTTAACAAATTTGTCATCGTATTCATCGACGACATTATAGTCTATTCAAGAACCCCAGAGGAGCATGACACGCACTTGAGGATAGTACTACAGACCCTTCAGCAAAAGCAGCTGTATGCTAAGTTCTCAAAGTGCGAGTTCTGGTTAGAGAAGGTGGCGTTTCTAGGTCACATTATTTATAAAGAAGGTATCCAAGTAGATCGAGCCAAAATAGAAGTGGTCAACAACTGAAGTAGACCCAAGAACGCCAGGGAGATCAGAAGCTTCCTTGGTTTAGCTGGGTACTACAGGAAATTCGTGGAGGACTTTTCTAGGATAGCTTCTCCACTGACGGCCTTAACCAGGAAGAACAAGAAGTTTGAATGGTCAGACAAATGTGAACAGAGTTTCCAAGAGTTAAAGAAGAGACTGACCAGTGCTCCTATTCTGACTGTTTCAGAGAGTGACAAGAGTTTCGACATCTATAGTGATGCTTCCAAGATGGGCCTAGGAGCTGTACTCATGCAAGAAGGAAAAGTTATATCTTATGCTTCCAGGCAACTCAAGGATTACGAGCGGAACTACCCCACTTATGATCTTGAGCTGGCAGTTGTGGTCTTTGCACTGAAACTCTGGCGACATTACTTGTATGGAGTTCAGTGCAGAATCTTCACAGACCATCAGAGTTTAAAGTATTTCTTTACCCAGAAGGACTTAAACATGAGACAGCGTAGGTGGCTAGAGTTGGTCAAAGATTATGACTGTGAAATCCTCTACCACCCAGGCAAAGCTAACAAAGTGGCAGATGCACTAAGCAGAAAATCCAGCGCATCCCTGATGTCTCTGTCATCAGTAGTCCTGCCACTACAGAAGGAGTTGTCAGATTTTGGACTTGAAGTTATTTATGGGCAACTCTCTGCATTGACCTTAGAGTCAACCCTGCTTGAGGATATACAGAGAAAGCAAAGTGAAGATCCAGATATCCAAAAGATCAAGCAAGGGATACAAGAAAAGGGAAATTCAGAGTTTCGAGTATCAGATAGTGGAATCCTCTACCAGGGGAACCGCCTTTGTGTCCCCAATGACGAAGAGTTGAGAAAGAATATTTTAGAATAAGCCCATAGTACTCCTTACTCCATGCATCCTGGTTCCACCAAGATGTACCAAGACATGAAACAAAGGTTCTGGTGGTCTGGACTCAAAAGAGACGTTGCTAAGTATGTCAATACCTGCCTGACATGCCAGAGAGTCAAAGCAGAACACTAGAAACCAGGAGGAATGTTACAACCTCTCCCAATACTAGAGTGGAAGTGGAAAGACATATCTATGGACTTCATAACAGGTCTTCCAAGAACTACAAATGGATATGACGTAATATGGGTAGTAGTGGACAGATTGACTAAGTCTGCTCATTTTCTAGCCATTAAGGTGTCCCACTCTATAGAGCAGTTGGCACAGTTATATGTTAAGGAGGTGATCAGACTTCACGGAGTTCCTAAATCTATTGTTTCTGATAGAGATGGACGCTTCACCTCACACTTTTGGGAGTGTGTTTAGAATGCACTAGGCACCAAACTCAAGTTCAGCACAGCCTTCCATCCTCAGACTGATGGACAGACAGAGCGAGTAAATCAGATTTTAGAAGATATGCTCAGAGCTTGTGCGCTAGATTTCAAGGGAAGTTGGTGCAAGTATCTATGCTTAGCTGAGTTTGCCTACAATAATAGTTATCAGGCCACCATCAAGATGACACCCTATGAGGCGTTGTATGGCAGGAAGTGCAGATCACCCATTTGCTGGCAAGAAGCAGGTGAAAGAAGAGAAATGGAAGTAGAGCTGGGCATTCAGACAGAGCTGATAGATGAGACTAATGAGGCTATCCAGAAGATCAGACAGAGGATGGGGACTGCCCAGAGTAGACAGAAGAGTTATGCTGACACACGCCGTAGGCAACTTGAATTCCAAGTAGGGGATTCAGTTTTCCTCAAGGTTGCTCCTATGAAGGGAGTGATGAGATTTGGCAAGAAGGGCAAATTAAGTCCTCGCTACGTAGGACCTTACCTGATCATAGAGAGGATTGAGAAGGTAGCTTATAAGCTAGATTTACCACAAGACATGTCAGCAATACATAATGTATTTCATGTCTCCATGCTAAAGAAGTGTCTCCATGACCCTAGCTAAGTGATTGAGCCTCAGTCAGTGCAGATTCAGGAGGATCTTAGCTACGAGAGCAGACCTACACAGATAGTGGACGATAGAGCAGTCAAGAGACTAAGGAACAAAGAAGTGCCACTACTGAAGGTCATCTGGCAGAACCAGAAGCACGGGGAAGTCACTTGGGAGCGTGATGACAGTATGAGACAGAAATATCCAGAGCTATTCTAAGTTCGAGGATGAACTTTTTATAAGGTATGGAGGATTGTAACAACCCAATTTTACCTATTTCGAGTTCTAAATGTCCTTAAAAATATTTTAAAATGCTTTTAAAATATTCTAGAGATTTTTAGAAATTTTTAGAGTATTTTTATGTAATTTTTGGAGTGCGTTTGGTATTTTTACTAAGAGGAAGAAGTTGCAAAAATATAGTGCTCCAGCCGAGGTTCGACCCGTAGACCTCGGACAAGCTATAAGCCTTAAGAGAAACGAGGCAACCAAATGAGCCGCGGGTCTTTTGTGAACAAATAGAGAAGAAAATTATTATAAGGGGTCTTAGGAACCGAAAATAGCCATTAGTTATAAAAGGAGGAAACATATTCTCCAAAAACCTAATTCCCCGATCCCTTCTTCTCCTCACACGCGACGCCGCGCGATTCTCCTCCTCTCGCGGCGGAAACGAAGAAGCAGGCTTAGGGCTTCACTCCGGTGAGCACCCTCCTCCGTGGGTTCTTCACATATCCGAGCTCCTCTCGGCAAGGTGAGCGCGCGGGCACAAGAAGGGGGCCGAGATCTTCATCCCTCTGAACCCTAGCAGCCCTTCCTTCAGTTGTAAGTCCAAGAACAGTAGGTAAGTTGCTTCTCACCTGCAGTAGGATAGCTCCGAATCTCTTTTGTTCCTCCCTTTGCTTCCATTGTAGTTTGGATTTGGTGGATAAGATTAGTAGCTTGTGATTTTCCTTGCTATGAAGGTTGCTGCCGTGATATGCAACTTCCTGCACCTTCTTTTAGAACCAATTGGTAATACTTAGTAGGCTAGAACAGATCTTTGATTTCATTGAGCATGTAGGGTTGTGTTTGCTGCTGTGAACCCCAAAGATTCTCTTTTTTTAGTTCGACAGTAGCATGCTTAAAGTATTGTTGCTAGGGATATAGGACATTTGCTATAGGATTTTCAGTGTTTGACAGTTAACTGTGATTTGGAGATTTAGTTTAATTTCTGAAGTAGAACATGTATGGATTATGGGTTGTGCTGCTCGGGAGATATATGATAGTATAACTAGATGTTATTCCACTTGAATGATAGTTTAGGTTCTATGAAAGGGAAATTACTAGTTTACTATATTTTTGGTACCAACTGGAATATTACAGAAGCTTTTATTAGTGAAGAATGGTTTCCCCTGATAGATGAATGGTTTCATTTACTAATAGATTTAATTGCGTCACTTATATTTTTGTGATAACAATGGGTATTTCGAGTTTAGATTTCCTTTGTTACCCAATGAGCAAGATCGGATTACAATTAGCCTTGTGGTTCTAGTTTTGTTGCTAGACAAAATGCATGAACAGTTTTATTGATAGGTGCAGATTTAGATGTGTCTTTTACCTTAGCAAATACAATTTTTTTTATAAGAGCAACAAACAGCTCCATTGGAGCTTAGAACAATGCATTCTTTTTAAGTGCAGTTTCTAGTTTTTCCATTGAATGTAGAATTTTACATTGTAGCTTAGTTCTTCCTTGCTAATTCCATGCACATGATTAGTTCTAAGTTTGGCATTTTAGCCTTGGATTTCCATGTTTCTAAACATGAACAATCTTTGTTATTTAAGCATGGGGTTTGTATTTTACTTGCTATTAGATGAGTAGGAATAGCCATAAATTTTGTTGGAGTGTTTATGTGATCCAACAAACCCTTTGAGGATTATGAGTATCTATAAGTAAGAAAAGACCAAGGTCTAGAGAAGAAAAGATAACAAGTAAATCTTTCAAAGAGGCTAGTACCCGACTTCCAAGGTTGTCATTAAACAAATCCAGGTGACCAATTCCGAGGTCTTGGCCCTGGTAAGACCAAGGTCTTTATCCTCGTAGAACTGGAGGCTCGCTACCTCAGCCACTATTAGAGAGCGTGCATAAGATGGTACTAAGCCTGGGCCAAGAAAGAGAAGAAGAAAGTTAAATACTAATTTCAAGTATAAGGCTATAAGTAAATGAAACAAGTATCACCTATGTTTAGAACCAGTAAAGTTCAGCTCTTATAATGCTAAGCATACAGTATTAGTTTTCATTTGCTTTCCTTATGAGTTTATTGAGCATGATTAGCTTTATTTCCAGCATGCAGATTTACTCTTGTATATCATGAGTATGCAGTTTATTTTAGTGCTTTTCTATTAGATGAGCATGTGTAGCTTTTCTTTTTAGCATTTTTAGTTTTAGCATCATTTGCATTTTATGCATTTTCGAGTTTTTGTGAGATGGATTAGTACTTACTAAGCGTTTCGCTTATAGATTTATTTTTTCCTCCTACTGCAGATAAAGGAAAAGCTAAAGTATAAAGAGGAAGGCGACAAGGAGGATGTGTGATGGATGTGTGTGATGCCAGAACTATGGAGAGATCTGGGAAGCTATGAGTTCATGTTTAGTGGTTGAGAAATAGATGAGTTGTACTTTATGGTTTGTGTCATTTGAGTTTGTATTTTTATTCCTTGTTTTTATTGAGTTTATTCGTGTCTTAGATTGCTTGCTGTGATGAGTCTCTATGCAATAAGTAGTTATTTCAGTGTTTGACACTTATTAAATTGCATGTTTGTTTGTTACATGTTCCAGCCGCCTGTGGCTGAAGTACTTATTTTTGTATCCCAGTTTATGGTCACCGGTACAAGGGAGACTCTGCCGAAATTTTTTGGTAGGAACTTCTCTGGGGCCGTGATAAATTAAGTGTTGCTAATAATAGCATAAGTAACACTAGTAAGTAGAGTAATAGATAAGTAACGGTCGTCCTTGGAGAGTAGTAGTATAGTAGTAAGAAGGATGGTCGTTACAAGTAGCTAAAGGTTAGACAGTTGGTTAAGGGTATTAAAATTCCAAACTGACTCAGCTTGCACATTAGGGCTCTGATATCTCGCTAAAACAAATTGATTCACAACTCATGCTTGGACTCTAGGACCCTAAGGATTTATTTTGACATTAATTAAGAGGAAGTGAGTGGAGTCAAGCTAAGCTTCTTTTAAGATAAATTTTGTGGTTTTAATTATTTTTAAAAGTTAAACTCTTTGAAAAGTTAAAGCAAATCCAATTTTTCAAAAAAAAAAAAAAGTTCTTTAATTAAGCTTTAAACTTTTCAACATATTTTACTTAACTAATCCTGTATCAATCTTTATCTAAAACCAAGTTGTTTTTAGAAAACCAAATAAAGCCTTTTTAGAAATATTTTTAGAAAAATTACTAAGTTTTTTTTAAATTTATTTAAGTACCTTTCAAAACTAAGTATTTTCAAAAGCATTTCAAGTTTAGCAGCTAAATATTTTTCAAAAAGCTTTCAAATTTAACTAAATATCTTTCCAAAAAGCTTTTTCAAGATTAGCTAAGTACTTGTTTTTTTTCAAAGTTTAACTCAATGTTTTGATATCACAAAATTAGCTAAGTTACTAGTTTTAAAAGAAAAAGTTATGTTTTCAAAATTTATGACAAATCTTTTGATCTCACTTAACTAAATGTTTTACAATGAATATTAATTCTAAAAAAAAGCTAAGTGTTTATCAAAATTTGGTTAACCCTCTATTTTAAAAGCCTTTTCTAAACATTTTTTTTAAAGTTAAGTTTCTCAAAATAAGCTAAGGCCATTTATCTCTCACCTTCTTTTTACTCTCCTTTTATTTTGATATATGGCAAAGGGGGAGAGTATAAGGAAATTCAAATAAAAATTTTAAGAAAAAGGGAAAGCTTCTATTAAGGGGGAGCTTTTGTAAGCTTCTATTTAGGGGGAGCCTTATATGTGCTTATTTATGTGTGTGCTAAATTTATGCTTATACTTTATATGTTTATGCTAAATTCATACTTGTGCTATCACTGTCCTTTCTTTTTACTTAACTTTGAATTTCGATTGCCATAATCAAAAAGGGGGAGATTGTTGGTGCGGGAAGCATCCAACGATCGAACCCAAGTTTTGATAATGGCAAAGAGATTCAAAGTTAAGATTCCTTGTTATCTAATGTGCTTCATTGAACTTGCAGGAAAGTCCTAAGTGTTCTTAGGTAAAAGTCCTAGCTGCGGTTAGTCAAGATGAAAACCCTAGGGGGTGGTAACCCTAGGTCCTAGGGGGTGGTAACCCTAGGTGAAGGAAAACCCTAAGGGGAGGTAACCTTAGGTCCTAGGGGGTGGTAACCCTAGGTGAAGGAAAACCCTAAGGGGAGGTAACCTTAGGTCCTAGGGGGTGGTAACCCTAGGTGGAGAAAAACCCAAGGGGTGGTAACCCTAGGTCCTAGGGGGTGGTAACCCTAGGCAGAAAGTCCAGTCGGTCTGGAGGACCGGACTAGCACCAGGTAATCTCTCCTGAGGGGAGTAGGTGAGGACGCGTTCCCCACAGAGGGAACAGTAGGCGTCGGGTCGACCTAGGGTTTCTGGTTGGAAATCTGAAGTTAGACCCGAATAGTCCGTTGACTGTCAATATTTCATTTAGTATACCTATGCTTTGCTAACTTTGTCGGTATTACTTTAAAGTTCTTGTGTACTCATTCTATACTTGTACTGAATTTTACGAGATTATAGTTATTGCCCAACGTAAACGCTCAAGAGCGTGGGCCTTGGAGTAGGAGTCGCCACAGGCTCCGAACCAAGTAAATCACTTGTGTTAGCGTGTTGATTATTTTATTTCCACTGCGTCATTACTCGAGTTTTGTGATTCCGAAACGAGTGAAAGCCACAAGCACTATTCACCCCCCCCTCTAGCGCTTTCGATCCAACAAACTTCTCCCAAATCTCCTTTGCTGAGTCGTAGGTGCTGATTCGGTTGACTTATTATGGTGAAAGGACGCTCATCAGATAGAACTCTACTTTGTCATTTGCCATGTAGTCAGCCTGCTCCTTCTTCGTATATTGGTATTCTTACTTACCCTCGGGTGCTATAAAACCAAACTTCATTATGAAAAGTAACTCAAAGTTGATTTTAAAGAATACCTGCATTCGTTTTTTCAGCTAGCGAACTCCCCCTCAAAGTTTGGTGGGTATATGCTCGGTTCGTCCATTGATTCAGTGCTTTGATCAGTGGTTAGTCCTCTTGAAGCGTCCTGGCTCTGATACCACTTGTTGAGACCCATTGGCCGGCTAGAAGGGGGGTTGAATAGCCCCTACACAAATACAAACAAAAACAAACCTTTCTTGAACTTAAAGGAACACTTTCATAAAATAAAATAAAGAAATAAACTAAAAGACGAGTCTCACAGATTTTACTTTTTTACAACCGGGGAGGTTGTTAATCCAAGGAAATGAATCACATTGAGTATCTCATTCAGGCGGAGAAGCCTCTTACAGCAGTGAAAGCACAAAAAGATGAAGGTAAACTAACAAAGTGAAGCGTACAAGTGTTGGAACTCAAATTGCTTGTTGTTTACCGAACTACTGAAATCAGAGCTATCTTTATAGCACTGTTTCGAGTGCCTGGAAGGGTTCTGAGAACCCAGAGTGGGATAGAATTCTATCCCCAATACATCGATCAACGTACAAGTCGATTTTGATAAAAGTTGAGTTCCAGGTGCCCGGAAGGATTCCGGGCGCCCGGACTCCGAGCGCTCAGAACCATAAAAGTCAATACAGTTGACTTTTTCAGTTCGGGCCCTTTGTTTCAGTTTTGTTCATCTCGGTCCGAGTCTTCCACTCTGGTTCCGCTCCCTTGGGTGATCTTGGCCATCCGAAATAGGGCTCACTCGAACCCAATTTCTAGCTTTCTCCTCAAGCAGTCTTCTTTCCCGGCTTCTCGTCCCTCAAATGTCTCGTACGTTCTTCTCGTCCACCGGTGTACTCTTCGACGGCACCTCATCCCTCGGATGCACCGAACTCGTTGGCTCTCTCCCGTGTCGTCCTTCTCGCTAGTCACGTCTTTCGGTCGACTTTCTGTGCTCCTAAGCTTCTGCACACTTAGACACAAGGGTTAAACCAAATAGGATCTAACTTAACTTATTTGATCACATCAAAACAACCTTGGGGTTCCAACAGTAATAACCCTTAAAGAAGTGACTAACCTAAGTCCCTTGACTTAGCCTGTTCAAACTAGAACTTCAACTCAAGTCTAATAACTTGAGAAAAAGAATTCCACCTTGAAAAGGCAAGTCAAGGAACTCAAGGACATATTAGAATGATTCACTTTGAGTTTCAAGAATCTTAATCTGATTTTTGGAAAATAAAGGGTCATATACAACCGAATCGGACTTGGATATAAGGCTAAACATCAATTTAGATCATACTTGTCTTTAATGAATTGATCAAATAGAAACCTAGTTCAAGCATGAGTTCTAAAGTCTAATTTGACTAATCAAGTTGGACTTAATTAATATTGGATCCCTAAGGATTACATCTACTACTTTGATAGATCTTATCAAGGCTATGATCCAGGGAGAGTCAATAGAAAGAGCATCTTCATTATCATATAGACTTGTTTGATGCTTGAATTATTACTTTTTTTATTTCTACTTAGGCTCGATCGACACTTGACTAGTTAGACCTAGGATTTTCAGAAAAAAATTAAATATCTAATTTTTTTAAAAAAATATTTTGTCTAGAAGTAGTTGTTGCTCCAAATCCAAGATGGCCCCGAGCCTTGCCACAGCTTGTAAGCTAATTATCGAAATGAATATTTAATCTACTAACTATTAAAACCTAAGTCTCACTCAAATGTAAATAAATTATTAGATTTCAATTTAAATTGAAGATAAAATTAACTACCTTACAAAACCTTTAAGATTTCCTATTTGAAAATCTAGAAAAGGGTTAGATGAATTTGGGTTAAATTTGAGAATTAGTCTAACTCAACTCGAATCAAATCTAACTCAAATTAAATCTAACTTGAATCAAAACTAACTCAAATTAAATCTAACTCTAATCAAACTTAAATATTCTGAAATTCAAACTTATTTTTTATTAAATTCAAACTTAAATATTCTAAAATTTAAACTTAAATATTTTTTAAAAATTTAAACTTAAATATTCTAAAATTCAAATTTAAATTTTTTAAAATTCAAACTTAAATATTTTGAAATTTAAACTTAAATATTCTTTTAAATTCAAACTTTATTTTTTTAATCCAAACTTAAATATTCTAAATTTCAAAATTAAATTTTTTAAAATTCAAACTTAAATACTTTCAAATTTAAACTTAAGATTTTTAAAATTAAAGCTTAAATATTTTTTTTAAAATTTAAACTTAAATATTATTGAAATTCAGACTTAATTATCTTTTGAAATTCAAAATTAATTTTTTAAAATTTAAACTTATTTTTTTAAATTCAAACTTAAATATTCAAAAGTTCAAACTTAAATATTTTTTAAAATTTAAACTTAAATATTCTTAAATTCGAACTTAACTATTTTTAAATTCAAACATAAATATTCTAAAATTAA
The DNA here is from genome assembly GCF_018446385.1 of Zingiber officinale. NCBI lineage: Eukaryota > Viridiplantae > Streptophyta > Magnoliopsida > Zingiberales > Zingiberaceae > Zingiber > Zingiber officinale. The sequence goes on along the minus strand of NC_055999.1, from coordinate 81,287,822 downwards.
AACTTAAATTTTTTAAAATTCAAAATTAAATATTTTAAAATTCAAACTTAAATATTTTTTTTAAATTTAAACTTAAATATTTTTTAAATTCAAATTTAAATACTATTTAAAATTCAAACTTAAATAATTTTTAAAATTCAAACTTAAATATTTTTTTAAAATTCAAAATAAAATATTTTTAAAATTTAAACTTAAATATTTTTTAAAATTCAAACTTAAATATTTTTTTAAAACTCAAACTTGTATAATTTTTTGAAAATTCAAACTTAAATATTTTTTTCAATTTTAAACTTAAATATTTATAAATTGAAACTTAAATATTTTTCCTTAAACTTAAATATTTATCAAATTTAGAGATAATATTCTCAAACTTAAAATCAACTTTAAAATTAAGATTTACTTCATCTCACATAAAATTATAAGTTAACATATTTGATGACTTAGAAAGTGTGAGATGGAAAATCAGTAAAATAGATTATTATTTTAAATATATTTTTATTCTTATGTTTGGACTCTAGGGTCATAGTCATTGACTTAATTTAAATCTTACATTCCCCTTAAAATTATGATAATTACTTAGAGTAATTACTTAAGCATTTACCTAAAAGTTATTCTATTTTTTTTTACATTAATTAAGGGGGAGTAAACGAAATCAAGTTAAGTAGTTTTTTTTAAAAACCTAAGTTTTTTTAAACCTAAGTACTCTTCCAAGTTCGAAGTTAAGCTTTTTAAAAGGGACTAAGGTTCCAAAAACTAAGAAGTAAAGGAGTTAAGTTATGTATCGCCAAAAAGTTTTTTTTTTAAGGATAAGCTAAGTATTTTTATTTCATAAAGCTAAGTATCTTTTCAAAAGTATAACTAAAGCTAAGGACCTTTTAAAGAAATCTTCTGAGTAAAAATTTTTTGAGTGAAAGGAGCCAAAATTAAGTATCTTTTCAAAGAGTTTCTTTTTACAATTAAGTATTTAGCTAAATATTTTTTCAAAGAGATTCTTTTTAGCTAAGTATTCTTCAAGGAAATTCTTTTAAAGCTAAGTAAGAAATTCTTTTCAAGTTTAAACATTTAGCTAAATTTTTTTAGGAAAAGAAAAGCAGAAAAGCTAAATTTTTAAAAAAATAAATAAAATGAAATGACACTTTTTAGAGTGAGCTTAAAGTTAATTTTTTTAGAAAAAAGGTTAAAATTTAGTTTTTCAAAATTAAATACTATCTTTACAAGTTAACAACTTTTCTCTCTACTTAGTATTCTTTAGGGAGAGAAATGTTAAAAGTTAATTTAAAACATAACTTAATAAATAAGTTTTTTTCTTCAAAAGATTGAGGTGGAGAGTATTAAATTAAGAGGGAGCATCTTTACTTTGTTAAATTGTCAAATTATTTTATTTATACTCAAATTCCTTACTTATGTTATATTATTTTTTGTTATGCTTTACTTAGCTTTGAATTGTATTGCCATAATCCAAAAGGGAGAGATTGTTGGTGTAGAAAGCATCAGATGATTGAACCTAAGTTTTAATTATGGCAAAGGATTCAAAGTTAAGGTTTCTTATTGTTCTAACAAGTTGAACTAAGTGTGTAGGAAAGTCCCAAGTGATTTTAGATAAATTAGAAGTCCTAGATGAGGCTAGGAAAAGGGTGGAAAGTCCTAGTTGTAGTTAGGAAACGAAGTTTTAGTCTGGGGGACTGGGCAAAGTCTTGGCAATTCAAGGATATCGGATGAAATCCTAGGGTTACAGATTCTAGGTGGAAGTCCTGGGGGGTTGCGGACACCATGCAAAAGACTGCACGAGCCTGTGATCAAATGTCTAGTGGAAAGTCTTAAAGTCTCAGATGCTAAGTAAAAGTCTAGACAATCTAGAGGGCTAGTCTGGTAAAAAGTAATCTTTCCTGAGAGGAGTAGGTGAGGATGTGTTCCCTGAAGAGGGGACAATGGGTGTCAGTCCGACCTAGAGTTTCAACAAAACTTAAAGTCTAGATTAGACAGTTTGGAAGCTATCAAAACTTATTATTCTTTATATATTTATTGCCTGGACTAACTCTATTTTGGAGAAAGAATGGTCTAGCAAAAAGTTAGTTAGAGCGCCTGGACTCCGAGCCCTTGAACTCTGGGCACGCGAACTCCGGGCGCCTGAACTCCGGACACCCTAAGTTGCTCTAGGTGCTGGGGAAAAATTCGATGAAGCAATGCCCTCGGGCAGGTGCCTGGCCAGACACGCAGGCGATCCAGGAGCCTGGAGTTGCTCCAGGCGCCTGGACAACCAAAAACTCATCGACACGCTGAGTTGGAGCGCGATGATTGGCCAACCCACATCAGTGGTCCAGGCGCCCAGAGGGGGTCCAAGTGCCTGGACGTGGATAAATTTTGAGGATGAAGTTTTGACTATAGGTCACCACATCAACACAGTTTAGGTGCCTGGGAGTGGATCCAGGTGCCCAGATGGGGCTATAAAAGAAGGATTCAACCAGTAGCTTCAACATATCATTTCAAACATCTTCCGCTTCTACACGCTACTCCGAAAAGGTCTCTATGATGCCTGAAAGCTGCTCGAATGATGACTACATTGAAGATCTTCTTTTAAATCATCGGCATTATTTAATTTTGAAGTTACTTGTACTTAAAATGTAAATTTGATTTTGTAACTTTTCAATTAACTAGTGATTGCTCAACGAAAGTATTCTCACGTGCAAGCCTTAGAGTAGGAGTCGTCACAGGTTTTGAACCAAGTAAAACCAACTTGTGTCATTATTTTCTTTACTTGTTTTTAATTCCACTGTTTTTACTTGATCGTGTTTTCCAAAATCGTGAAAAAGCCATGAGAGCTATTCATGTAACACCTATAAATTTCCTCTATTTAAATACAACAAAAAAAAAGAAGTAGAAGAAGAGATAAAAGAAATAAAAATAGATTTACAAATGGCCTTGGGCTAGGATTGAACTCAAGACCTCTTATTTATGATTGGTTAAAGTTGTCATTAGGGTGGTGGTAAAGCATCACATTGGGAATAGGAAACAATTGATTATAAGTAGATTTTGTGTGAAAAGATGCTTCAACTTCCACCTAGTATAAAAGGGAAAGGAAGAGATCTCCTCTTCTTTCCCTAGCCGAATTTTCCCTTCTCCTTCTTATCCTTGATATTTTCAGCCAAGAAACCTAGGGCTCCAAATCTTGAAGCTTTTCAAGTGAAGGATCTAAGGAGTGGGTTTCTCTCAAGGAAGTAGTACATGCGGGGATGGTGTCTTGGGGATTAAAGCGTTCAAGAGGGGATTTATCTCCCTACACCCTAGAAGAGTAAGATTTAGCCAAAGGATGTAAGTACTTCTCACCTGCGGTATAAGTTTCTTCGTCGATGCATGTTGTAGTATGTATCTATGTAAGTTAAGAGAAAATTAATGCCATGATATGTTTTATGTATGTTAAAAGAGATAGATATTATGATTGTAAGATGCCCTCTAAAGTTTTGGGATTAAGAGCACGTTTAGAGTATTTGATTTGCTTCCCATTAAATTTTGGGACTAAGAAGCATAATCAAGTGGCCCAAGGTGCTTCCCCATAAGTGTGAGGGATTAAGTGCACACAAGCTGTTTGTTGAAATGACAAGCTAGTGCAAGTATAAGAAAGCGATATTTAAAGAAAGTATTTTACTTTGATGTGGCATTTTACTAGACACAAGGTCCATAGGTGGACTCCTAGATCACCCCTAGGCCCCTAGATCACCTAGTAGTACCTTAATAGGTTCAGGATTAGTTACCTCGGATCTTATTAAGGATGCGCACCAAGTGGTACAATGTCGGGCCCAAAGCAAGTTGATTATTATTTTCGCTAGTACGTAATATGAAGTTTTCCCAAGTTCATTGCTTATTTAAGTGGAAGCATTCTTAAGTTTGAGAATTAGAGATTATAAGGTGCAGTTTTGATGAACTCTATTGTATGACAAGGTCTATGGTTTTCATTACATGTTTTCAATACAAGCATGGTTTTATGTTGACGTTCTCATGATAATCCTATTTAAAAATGTTGATGTTTGCATGATGAGTCTATTTAAAAATACATGCCATGTACATGTTTCCAAATTATGGGTTTTAGCATGAGTAATTATTGAATGCATGTTTTGTGTTCATCAAGCAATTTTGCAAAGCATGTTTTCCCTTTTAATGCATTGTTTTGTGAGTAGATGACACTTACTAAGCATTCGCTTACAAAATTGTATTCCTTATACTGCAGATAAAGGTAAAGGAAAGCTCGAGTAAGAGGAAGCAACAGGAGCGGTGTCTGGGTGTGTGTGTGTGTCGGAACAGTGGAAGAAGATCGTGGGATTTGTGATAATGTATTTCCTTATCTCAGCTTTACCTGAACATTAATAAAAATCATGTATGATGAATTTACGGTTTGGTAGTAAATAACGTGTCAAAGACTCCCCCTAAAGTAGTGAGATATAATGATAAGCCAAGGAGGAGTACAAAGGGGAGAAACACTACTTTAGTGTAGCCATGTGTGACCCCCCCCACACGGCCGTGACACGGCCGTGTGGAGTCACACGGCCCCAACCCTCTCCCTTACGGCCAAGGTGACACGGCCGTGTGACCCACACGGTCGTGCACCTCTTGCTCTCGGCCAAGGCGACACGGCCGTGTGGTTTCACATGGCCGTGCACCTCTTCCTATCGATTAGAGTGACACATCCGTGTGGATCCACACGGTCGTGCACCCTTTTTGTCTCAGCCAAGGTGACAGGGTCATGTGGCTCACACGGCCATGCACCTCTTCTTCTCGGGCAAGATGACACGACCGTGTGGATTCACACGGTCGTGCCCCCCTTCATCTCAGCTGAGGTGACACGGTCGTGCCCCTCTTCCTCACTGCCCAGGTGACACGGCTGTGTGGAAGCCACACAGCCATGCCCTGCTCCAGCAGGGAAGGCCTTACATGGCCGTGTGGCGCACACGGTCGTGCCCAAACTTGGGTATAGTAAGTCCACACGGTCGGTCATCACCACACGGCCATAGCATGCCCCTTCACGGGTATGGCCACAGGGCTGGTTAGGGTCACACGGTCTAGACCCCTCAGTAACTATAGAGTTCCTCTCAGCTCTGCTTCACTCCAAACCATGGATTAACAGTCGAAACAAGTTCAGACCAGATTTCTGAATCGAGCGAAGTGCAAATAACAATGTCCTTAAAAGGTATAAAAAAAAACAAAAAGTAACGTCCATGCCCTAAGTTAGGGTTTTAGAAAGGCGGTCGTTACAATTCACCCCCCCATCTAATGTTTTCGATCCTACATTCCTGCTCCACTCCACGCACTTGCGATGCGACGTCCACCCCAAATCGGCCAATGGTCGGTACCACGTATGTCCTCGCTAAGAGATGACGCCAGAGCCACATCTCTTTCCTTCTTCAACATCATCGCCGGTTATCACCGGTCCATATGGTCTCGTGAGGAATACTGCTTGTGCCTCGCTAGACCGAGCCACCCTCGAGCTCTAATAACTACCTCTGGTTGCTTGCCTAACTGTTGTTTGTGCTCACTGCTCCGAGTGCCACCGCTGGTCCATAGTGATATCGACACCACCAGCGCCACCTTCGCCACCGTCTGCCACCTACCGCCGAGAGGCCACCACCAGAGGGTTGGGTAAATTTTGAGTTAAGCAAATAAATTAATGTTTTAATTAAATTTGATTAATGTGGATTAATTAATTGGTTAGTTAGTTTAGTTCTCATTAATTGATAAATTAAGTTAATAAATGGAATAATTTGGTTACCTTGATTAATATATTAATTTGATAGACTAATTCAAGATATAAATTTAATTTATTTATGATTTATTATTTAAGGTTAATTAATTACTCAAATTAATTAATATATTTTTAATTAATATGATAAATCCAGTTAGCCTCATTGACTAGTCCTGGGGTGACTGGCTTGACTCCACGGATTTTTTTCACCGGTTACTAGGGTAAATCGGGAAGTACTGGTGAACAGATTTTTAATTAATGTTATTTGATTAAGTGGATGAGTTAGATAATTGGTTGTTATATAGTTAATGAAAAGGTTAATTAAATTTATGGAGTGATTAATTGATAAATTGATGATCTGATTAATTAATAATATATTAATTAATTTAGAAAGATGTTAATCTATAATTTGAATCAATTAATGAATTGGATGATTAAGTTAGGATTAATAGAATCATTAATGGATTGAATAGGTTGGGTAAGTTGATTTACGTATGGATAGACCTCTTAGATTCTTTCGTATCCTTACTTGTAGGATTCGAGTTCAAAGAAAACTCTTTGACTTGAAGATCATTAGGATGATCTACAATCGAGGTGTGTAGTTCCTACTTGTCTTCTTTAGATCTTTGATCTTAGTGCATGATTATATCTATCTATATATTGATTAGGTATCATTTATTTGCTTATCTTAACTCTATTCATATTATTTTTTGAGCTTGACCTTGTATTGCTTGACCTTAGAGATAATTCATTTTAAATCTATGCAGTCTCATGATTCTTCATGCTTGATTTATTTTTTATATATGTATGTTATCACCATACCATAGTGTAGGATGTTAAGTATCCTGCTAGACCCTTGGTTGATGATTTGAGCTTGCACTTATTGACTCAGATCATACTATAGTATAGGATGTCAAGTACCCTGCTAGACCGTTGTTTGCTGTTTAGGCTCATACCTATATGATAGTGAGGTTAGATTGAGGGGTGATTATAAAGTGTTATATTGGATATGATTATTCAATTTTTTTTTGCTTATCATTACGTTGTTATATCATGGCAACCATTGTCTCCATTCATGGTTGAGAGAGTCGTTAGTAATATTTGGTATATCCTGAAGACCATTGTCTTCGATTCGTAGTCGAGAGAGTCGTTAGTAATCGTTGATATATCTTGTCGACCATTGTCTTCCATTCATGGTTAAGAGAGTTGTTAGCGATCATGAGACATACAACTGCTTATGGGACCATTCATGATAGAGCGTTGCTTCTGTAGTCTGTAGTTAGATAGCTACATGTCCTATTTTCCCACCAGACTAGATAGTGGTAGCTTGAGTTTGCCCACAAATAGTGACATTTATACACTCTGATAGCCCACTAGACTAGATAGTGGTAGCGTGATTCTACCCACAGTTAGTAGTTGAGGAGCTAGATGGCTACCTTATCTTGTCTGCACACTAGATCAGATAATGGTAGTATGAGTTTGCCCACAGCTAGTGACCTTAACTACCCACTAGACTAAATAGTCATAGCATGAGTTTACGCGTAGTCATGGCTTGATATATATTTGTTATATGATTGTTATGTGTTTTCTTTATGTAGGTGATTTATTGGTTATACCTGGTGGAGAAAGTTAGTGATGGGTTATATTGTTGTTTATGGTTTGATTAGAAGATGATTTTATGTTGGTGCCCTTACTTTTGTAGTAAGTGTTATTATCTGAGACTGCTTCCTTTTGATCTCCTTATATATATAGTATCATGTATTATCTTCTTATACCATTGAGTTGTTGTACTCACTATCCCTTGCTTTTACTTTGACTTTCATATTAGCAGATAGAGGATGTGTTGTGTCACTTAGAGGTCCTGGCTGCAGGTCCCACTCAAGTTTGTATTTCTGCCGCTATTTATGTTTTCTTTTCCTCATTGAATCGATGAAGTTTTGTTAAAATGGTATAACCATTATCTTGTGTAGTTGTAGTATGATGTCCTGTACATGCATACATATACGCATCATCTTTCATGTGTTTATTGACTTTATAGTGCATTAGAGTTTGCGTTGGCTTGAAGTTATTTGATATCAATTATTTCCTATATTGTTGTTAGAGGGCATTATCTGGTTTAGTAGACAAGTATACCCTTAGGGCATGACAATTTTATTGGAATCAAAAACAAGTTCGAGTTCGAATACTAGGTTTTATGTTATTGGGATTTCCATCTTGTTTTGATTTATAGTTTTTGAGTTTGGGATGCAAGGCAAGCCAAAGGACATCTCTGAGCTATAGGAAAGTATAGTATACTTCTAGCAATTATCTTACCTTTTGGGTTCACTACTCTGTTTAGTTCATTGTTATACAAGTTGAATATTGTAAGAATTAAGATCTGGTTAGTTAGACTCTGTCTAATAGTGTTGGATTATGTAGTTGTTTCTATACTTGTTTATTAGAAACTCACTTAGTTACAATTGGTTTTTGTATGATGACACTTAGTGAATCACCCTATTCGCAGTCGTGGTCGAGTTTAACCACGAAAGCGCTCAGTTGATTCTTTAGGACCTAAACATGATGTAGAGAAGGTGGATTTTTCTATAGCACTAATTGATACTAAGTTGGAAATTAGGGGTCGGGCCATCAAAAAAAACTTATTGGAGGTCAAGGAACATAGTCTCAAAAAGCACTAACAATCGTACATGCCCTTGCTACTACTAATTGAGTAATTGACAAGGTGAATATACTAATATTAGCTCAATTAATAGAGGATCAATATTCTCTATTCCATGGAAGATTTGACTCATCAAATACTCGTACCTGGTTAGATGATCTAGAAAGTACATTTGGATATATGACTCTTATTAATGTGAAGAAGGACATTGTGGGCTTCATGGCTCAAGGCTTGGCATTTCAACAAGTGAAGGTAGAACATCAAAGTGATGCAACAGAAGCATTATGGGCCATAACCCAAAGAGCGTCAATGACTATGTAACGACCCGCCTCCTACTAACTAAGCTATAAGGCCGGGGGTTACATTATACTGTTGCTAACTATTCTTAATGTGCGGAAAACTGAGTTAATTAAAAATTTTACTAACTAATACAATTTCTTTTGCTAATTGCTATTAGATCTGAAATTCATGTTTAAACTACATCTTGAATGATGTTCCTATGCTAAAGGAGGTAATCTAGGCTTCACATATGATCAAGGGCTGAAATGAGGGGTTTCCAGCTGTTATCAGGCCTCCCAATCGATCGGTGGATCGATTGGAGTGGTCTGATTGATCCATTGATCGATTCAGCTTGCTACTGTGCACGGGGTAAATTCTGGATCGATCGGCTGATCGATCCAGACTTGCCAATCGATCCAGTGATCGATTCCAAAGCTCTCTGTTCGCGAGAGCTAATTCCCCGATCAGTTGGTTGATCGATCCATTAACTCTCTGTTCGCGACAGAACGCTACCGGATCGATCGGCTAATCGATCCAAAAACTTACTGTTCGCGGAAACGAGCTCCCCAATCGATCAGCTGATCGACAGAGGGCCCTCCAATCGATCGGCTGATCGATTGGGGTTTCTGATTTCGCAGCTGAGCTATGATTTTAGCACTATTTCGTGCACAAATCACATATATCAATTCTATAAGCATAAAGTGAAACTACTAGGCATATCACTACTCATAGTTTGCTATCTAATATCAAACTTAGTGCATACTTCACCTTTCATACTACTTAAACATTCTAAAGTATAGAAAATAACCAAAATCAGAAATGCTAAATTTCAGGTTTGCTAGTTCCCAAGCATCTTTATTCCAAGTTCCTGTCACACACATCTTCATCGCATTGTCCTCCAGCCTCCGCTAATCCATCTTTCCTTTAACTTTATCTATAGTATAAGGAAAAGAAGTATCTATAAGCTTGGAAGCTTAGTAAGAAACCATCTACCTCACAAAAACATGTATACGATGAAAACATATTTTTTAAAGAATGCTATTTAAAACATATGCTGAACATGTTAAAGCATGGCATACTGAAATTACTAACATGAATACTAAAACATGTCATCGAAACTAATCATGGGATATCATTAAGAAAGAGCTAAACTGGAACATAAACTGAGCTAAACTGAACTAAGCTAATACTGAATTTAAATCATGTTCACATAACTGATTGTGAGTTTTTGAAAGCTATTTATCATAAATAGATGAAAATACTAATTATGCTACTGATGGGTCCGGCAACTGTACTTGCTATGCGCGTATCCCTAACTAGACCCGAGGTAGCAAATCCCGAATCTAGTAGGGTTTACTAGGTTATTTAAACCTAGGGATGACCATGGGAGCCCAACCCAAGGACATCTAGTCCAGTACAGTGCCACTGATAAAAGTAAAATACTGGATCATAAGCTAATTAATTTATCTTGCTTTTACTAGGTTATCTGAACCTAGAGCTAGGTTATCTAAACCTAGAGCTAGGTTATCTAAACCTAGAGGCGACTATGGGAGCCCACCCATTGAACTGTAGTCCCATATAAGCTGAAGCAAGACTAAATATGTTATTTTAAATGCTTCTACCGCATTTACTGAGCTATTAAAATGCCTACTGTAGCATTTTACTGAGCTAAACATTTTATCAAACACTTGGTGTGTACTAGAACACACCCTACATACTGAAACTCTGCATATGACTAAACTAATGCATAAAAACATACGAATAGCTACTTATACTGCAGGTGAGGGGTTTCTTACTTCTTGCGCTAATTTTCCTTACAACCCGATCGCTAGGTTTTCCGGAGAAGAGGATCTCTTCGACGATCTTCTTACGCCTATACGTTCTTCTTGCGGAGGGGAGCGTCCTCGTGCCGGAATTGTCGCCGGGAGGTGCTCCTATGGCCCTAGGGACGGAACCCTAGGCTTCTTGGGCTTGGGCGCTGAGAGGGTGAGGAGAAGAGGGGTTTCGACGGTGAGGGTTTGAGGGAGAAGAGAATTGCCGATCAAAATAACAACTCTCCACTTAATTTCTCTATTTATATTAACTAATTAATACACCCCCAACTAAACCTTAAATATAATTGTTCTCCTTTCCTTTCAGCACACCCCTGCTGAGGCCCCTTGGTTACTGGAGTCATCTATAAGGCGTAGAGTCTAATAGGTCTCGAGTTCGATTCCCGCTTAGGCTGTTTTACGCCCTTATTTATTTTTTCTACTTCGGCTATTCTAAAAATTCCAGAAAAATATTCTAAAATTTTAGAAAAATAAAAGAATATTTCTAAAATAAATTTGAGAATTTTTACAATCCCCCATACCTTATAAAAAGTTCATCCTCGAACTTAGAATAACTCTAGGTACTTCTGTCTCATATTAGCTTCCGTCTTCCAAGTTGCCTCTTCTGTTGTGTGATTCTGTCATATAACTTTTACTAATGGTACCTCCTTGTTCCGTAATTTCTTAACTGCTCGGTCTACTATCTGAATAGGCCGACTGTCATAGCTGAGGTCTTCGCGGACTTGTACCGACTCGGGCTCAATCACCTGGGTGGCATCTGTGATATGCTTCTTTAGCATAGAGACATGAAATACGTTGTGGATAGCTGACATCTCCTGGGGTAGCTCTAACTCATATGCCACCTGGCCAACTCTTCTAGTGATAAGGTATGGTCCCACATATCTAGGACTTAGTTTGCCCTTCTTCCCAAAACGCATTACTCCCTTCATGGGAGCTACTCTGAGAAATACTGTATCCCCAACTGAAAACTCTAAGGGTCTGTGCCGTGTATCAGCATAGCTTTTCTGGCGGCTCTGAGCTATCTCTATCCTCTGGCGGATCTGCTGTATAGCTGCTGTGGTATTTGCTACTAGATCTGTTTGAAGTTCTAGTTCTTTCTGTTCACCACTTTCATACCAGCAGATTGGAGATCTACACCTCCTCCGTAGAGAGCCTCGTAAGGTGCCATGCCGATAGTGGCCTGATAGCTATTATTGTATGCAAATTCTGCTAAACTCAGATATTTGCACCAACTTCCCTTGAAGTCTAGGGCACATGCTCGGAGCATATCTTCGAGTACCTGATTTACTCGCTCCGTATGACCATCTGTCTGAGGGTGGAAAGTTGTGCTAAATTTTAACTTAGTGCCCAATGTTGACTGTACACACTCCTAGAAGTGTGATGTGAATCTACTGTCTCTATCTAAAATGATGGTCCGTGGGACTCCATGCAGTCTGACGATCTCCTTGAGATACAACTGAGCTAGATGCTCCATTGAGTAGGATATCCTGATAGCTAAGAAGTGGGCTGATTTAGTCAATCTATCGACTATCACCCAGATGGCATCAAAACCATTCGTGGTTCTGGGTAATCCCATTATGAAATCCATGGAAATATCCTCCCACTTCCATTCTAGAATCTGAATAGGCTGCAGAACTCCTCCTGGTCTCTGGAGTTCTGCCTTGACCCTCTGACAGGTCAGACAGGTACTGACATATCTAGCGACGTCTCTTTTCATCCTAGGCCACCAAAAGCGTTTCTTTAGGTCCTGGTACATCTTAGTGGAACCAGAATGCATCGCATAAGGGGTCTTGTGAGCCTCGTCTAGAATCTTTCTCCGTAGTTCCTCCTGATTCGGAACGAATAGTCTGTCACCGAAATACAGTACCCCACTATCAAATACTCTGAACTCTCCACTTTTTGATTCTGCTAACCCTTGCTTGATTTTCTGAATTTCAAGGTCCTGATCCTGAGCTGTCTAGTTGTCACCAAGCAGGGTAGATGCTAAGGTCATAGTAGAGAGCTGTCCTACTATGAGTTCGAGACCGAAATCTGCAATCTCCTTTTGTAGGGGCGGTGACATGGCTGCTAGGGATGGTAAGGAAACACTGGATTTCTTGCTAAGGGCGTCTGCCACCTTATTGGCCTTTCCTGGATGGTAGAGGATGCCTATGTCATAGTCTTTGACCAGCTCGAGCCATCTGTGTTGTCACATATTCAGATCCTTCTGAGTGAAGAAGTACTTCAGACTCTGATGATCTGTATACACTCTACACTGCGCTCCATACAAGTAATGTCTCTAAATTTTGAGGGCGAACACAACTGCTGCAAGCTCGAGGTCATGAGTAGGGTAGTTCCTCTCATAATCCTTGAGTTGTCTGGAGGCATAGGTGATCACCTTACCTTCTTGCATCAGTACTGCTCCTAGTCCCAACTTAGAGGCATCGCTGTAAATATCAAAGCTATCGGTGTTTTCTGGTAGAGTTAGAATGGGAGCACTGGTCAATCTCCTTTTTACCTCTATGAAGCTGTTCTCACAGTCCTTTGTCCACTGAAATTTTCTGTTCTTCCTGGTGAGAGCTGTCAGTGGGGAGGCTATCCTGGAGAAATCCTCTACGAATTTTCTATAGTAGCCTGCTAGTCCCAGAAAGCTTCTGATTTCATAGGCGTTCTTAGGTCTTTTCCAATTACTCACAACCTCTATCTTATTGGGGTCTACCATAATACCATCTTTAGAGATGATGTGACCCAGAAAGGATACCTGATCAAGCCAGAATTCACATTTCGTGAACTTGGCGTATAGCTGGTTCTGCTGGAGAGTCTGCAGTACTATCCTCAGGTGCTCTGCGTGTTCTTCCTGAGTTCTGGAATAGATAAGAATGTCGTCGATGAACACGATAACAAATTTATCTAAGTATTCCCTGAATACTCTGTTCATGAGATCCATGAAAGTAGCTGGAGCATTCGTCACGCCAAAGGGCATGACTACGAACTCGTAATGTCCGTATCTGGTCTTGAAAGTCGTCTTGGGTATATCACCTTCTTTAACTTTCACCTGATGATATCCCGATCTGAGGTCTATTTTAGAGAACACTGCTGCTCCCTTTAGTTGATCAAACAGGTCATCTATCCTGGGAAGAGGATACCTGTTCTTTATAGTGACTTGGTTTAGTGCTTGGTAGTCTATACACAAGCGCATGCTCCCGTCCTTCTTCTTTACAAACAATACAGGCGCTCCCCATGGTGAGTGACTAGAGCGTATGAAGCCCTTGTCGGGTAGCTCCTGTAGTTGCTCCTGAAGTTCCTTCAGTTCTGCTAGAGCCATGTGGTAGGGTGCTTTGGAGATGGGATTCGTACCGGGGATGAGCTCTATCTCAAATTCAATCTCCCTGTCTGGTGCTAGACCTAGTAACTCCTCAGGGAAGACTGTTGGGTAGTCACATACAACTCGGACCTCTTCTAGCGTTTGGTCCTTGTTCTGACTAGTACTGACTACATGTGCTAAGAATCCCTTACATCCAGTATCAAGTAGTTTCTGTGCTTTCAGAGCTGAGAGAAACTTCTTGGCTTTTCTCTTTGGTTCTCCAATGTAACCAAACTGCACTCCTGCTTCAGGTTGGAATATAACTTTCTGTTTACGGCACTCTATGGAGGCACCATACTTGATCAGAAAATCCATTCCCAAAATGACATCGTAGTCAGCCATATCTAGCACTATCAGATCACCAAAAAGCTCTCTGCCTGCTATAATGACTGGCACTGCTTCGAGCTAGTGCGTGGATACCATGATCTCTCCTGAAGGCAATGTTATCAAAAACTGACCACTAAGTGCATCTGGAGTTAGTGCTAACTTTTCGGCAAATGCCCTGGATATATAAGAATGGGTTGCCCCAGTATCGAATAAGACAGTTGCACTTTGCTGTAAAATACTAATCTGACCTGTAAAAATTGTCGAGGCATTCGCTACATCCTCCCTGGTGAGTGAGTAGATCCTCGCGTTCGTTGTGGCTGAGGGGGCTTCTAGTCTGCCTTGGCTGATGTGTGGACCATCTATAGCAGCCTGCATCCAGTGTAGCTGTGCTGGTTTATCTCCATACTGAATCGGCTGTGGTGGAGGATTGTTGATTTTGTTCGGGCATTGCTTAGCCATATGCCCTTCCTGGCCACATTCGAAACATCCTCGTGTGCCCTTGCGACAAATTCCGGGGTGGAATTTCCCACAAGTGGAACATTTGGGATAACTAGGTTGTTTACTAGCTGGTCCTCCTTTTGGGTAGCTCCCTGGCTTACGTTTATGGCTGGGGTTCCCTTTCCAGTTAGAGTTGTGGCCCTGGTGTTTCTGAGTGCCTGAGCCTCCTTGGCCTTTAGACTCTGAAATGACTTGCTTCTGCTGTTTGATGTTGTTCTAGTAATGTTCGGTGGTCAGAGCACTGCTTACTAATTCTTCTTTAGTTTGCGGCCTATGAACGCCGCTGGCCACATTCATTGCTATCTCTGGCCTTAGTATTTTGAGCATCAACCAGACTCGTTTCTTTTCAGTGCTGACTAGTTCAGGGCATAAACGGGCCAGTCTATTGAATTTCTTCACGGCTTCCTCAACTGAAAGGTTGCCCTGGCGAAATTCAGTGAACTCGTCGTAGTGGCGGTTTGTGACCCGCATGTGGAAGAACTCCTCAAAGAATTCTCTCTCAAAGTCGGCCCATGTCATCTAGTTCACTGGGTGCTTCGCTTTAATTCTCTCCCACCACATACGTGCGTCTCCTGTCAGGCAGAATGAGGCGCATTTCACCTTTTCAAACTCTGGCCACTCCAGAAGCTCCATCGTACTTTCCAGTGTTTTGAACCAGGCTTGAGCATCCCATGGTTCACCGGTGCCTGAGAAATTCTCTGACTTGATTTCCTGCCACTGGATCAGATAGGCTTCTCTTCTTGCCCCTGCTGCTGGGGCTTCTGGTGCTGTAGGTTGGACTGGTGGAACCTCTAGCACCACTGGGGTTGCTAAGTTAGGTTCTGGAGTGACAGTGGGAGTGTTCTGCTGATTAGCCCTTAAGGTGGCTATCTCCTGTTGCTGTTCAGCTAGCTGCTTCTGTAACTGAGCCACTACTGCTGTAAGGTCTGGAGGAGGCACTGAGCTGCCTGCCTCATGTTGGGGCTCAGTAGCTGGTGTCTTTCTAATTGGGCGTCCTCGTACCATTTTCTAGAGAAATAGAGGACATACATAACTAATACCATCATATTTACATAACTATTACTATCATGTTAGATGCTATCATATATAAACATGCAACTGTTATCCATAAACATGAAAGCAAGAACATAATACCGTGAGAGGTATTCTTACTTGGAAGCTGCAGGTTCAATGCTGATGTGTGTGTGAAGGAAGTATGGAACTTGCTCTGATACCACTCTGTAACGATCCGCCTCCTACTAACTAAGCTGTAAGGCCGGGGGTTACATTATACTATTGCTAACTATTCTTAATGTGCGGAAAACTGAGTTAATTAAAAATTTTGCTAACTAATATAATTTCTTCTGCTAATTGCTATTAGATCTGAAATTCATGTTTAAACTACATCTTGAATGTTGTTCCTATGCTAAAGGAGGTAATCTAGGCTTCACATATGATCAAGGGCTGAAATGAGGGGTTTCCAGCTGTTATCAGGCCTCCCAATCGATCGGTGGATCGATTGGAGTGGTCTGATCGATCCACTGATCGATTCAGCTTGCTCTTGTGCACGGGGTAAATTCTGGACCGATCGACTGATCGATCCAGACTTGCCAATCGATCCAGTGATCGAATCCAAAGCTCTCTGTTCGCGAGAGCTAATTCCCCAATCGGTCGGTTGATCGATCCATTAACTCTCTGTTCGCGACAGAACGCTACCGGATCGATCGACTGATCGATCTAGAAACTTACTGTTCACGAAAACGAGCTCCCCAATCGATCAGCTGATCGACTGAGGGCCCTCCAATTGATCGGCTGATCGATTGGGGTTTTTGATTTCGCAGCTGAGCTATGATTTTAGCACTATTTCGTGCACAAATCACATATATCAACTCTATAAGCATAAAGCAAAACTACTAGGCATATCACTACTCATAGTTTGCTATCTAATATCAAACTTAGTGCATACTTCACCTTTCATACTACTTAAACATTCTAAAGTATAGAAAATAACCAAAATTAGAAATGCTAAATTTTAGGTTTGCTAGTTCCCAAGCATCTTTATTCCAAGTTCCTGTCACACACATCTTCATCGCATTGTCCTCTAGCCTCCGTTAATCCATCTTTCCTTTACCTTTATCTGCAGTATAAAGAAAAGAAGTATCTGTAAGCTTGGGAGCTTAGTAAGAAACCATCTACCTCACACAAATATGCATACGATGAAAGCATGCTTTTTAAAGAATGCTATTTAAAACATATGCTGAACATGTTAAAGCATGGCATACTGAAATTACTAACATGAATACTAAAACATGTCATCGAAACTAATCATGGGATATCATTAAGAAAGAGCTAAACTGGAACATAAACTGAGCTGAACTGAACTAATCTAATACTGAATTTAAATCATGTTCACATAACTGATTGTGAGTTTTTAAAAGCTATTTATCATAAATAGATGAAAATACTAATCATGCTGCTGATGGGCCCGACAATTGTACTTGCTATGCGCGCATCCCTAACTAGACCCGAGATAGCAAATCCTGAATCTAGTAGGGTTTACTAGGTTATCTAAACCTAGGGACGACTATGGGAGCCCAACCCAAGGACATCTAGTCCAGTACAGTGCCACTGATAAAAGTAAAATACTGGATCATAAGCTAATTAATTTATCTTGCTTTTACTAGGTTATCTGAACCTAGAGCTAGGTTATCTAAACCTAGAGGCGACTATGGGAGCCCACCCATTGGACTGTAGTCCCATATAAGCTGAAGCAAGACTAAATATGCTATTTTAAATGCTTCTATTGTATTTACTGAGCTATTAAAATGTCTACTGTAGCATTTTACTGAGCTAAACATTTTATCAAACACTTGGTGTGCACTAGAACACACCCTACAAACTGAAACTCTACATACGACTAAACTAATGCATAAAAACATACGAATAGCTACTTATACTGCAGGTGAGGGGTTTCTTACTTCCTGCGCTAATTTTCCTTACAACCCGATCGCTAGGTTTTCCGGAGAAGAGGATCTCTTCGACGATCTTCTTACGCCTATACGTTCTTCTTGCGGATGGGAGCGTCCTCGTGCCGGAATTGTCGCTGGGAGGTGCTCCTATGGCCCTAGGGACGGAATCCTAGGCTTCTTGGGCTTGGGCGCCGAGAGGGTGAGGAGAAGAGGGGTTTCGACGGTGAGAGTTTGAGGGAGAAGAGAATTGCCGATCAAAATAACAACTCTCCACTTAATTTCTCTATTTATATTAACTAATTAATACACCCCCAACTAAACCTTAAATATAATTGTTCTCCTTTCCTTTCAGCACACCCCTGCTATGGCCCCTTGGTTACTGGAGTCATCTATAAGGCTTAGATTCTAATAGGTGTCGGGTTCGATTCCCGCTTAGGCTATTTTACGCCCTTATTTATTTTTGCTACTTCGGTTATTCTAAAAATTCTAGAAAAATATTCTAAAATTTCAGAAAAATAAAAGAATATTTCTAAAATAAATTTGAGAATTTTCGGGCATGACTAGCAGGTTTACATCGAAAGTTTTTTGTACCTAAGTGTAAGGAGGAACATGGTATAATTCATTTCAGAGGGAGAGCACCATTCACTAACTAGAAGATCTACTATGAACATGCACAAATGATTTCGGAGGTAGCTAGTAGATGATGTAGTGTATAAGGGATCTCATACTGTTATAGACTATTTAAGATTAGACTAGTATATGTGTGCATTGCCTTGTTATTATCCTTAGATGAGGATAGTTTAGCATTACATATTGAGTAGTAAATTTAGAGACCAAATTTTTATTATTGGGGGAGAATATCAAATACTAATATATATATATATCGAAAAGGATTTGAAATGATTAAAAATGGAACTAAATGAATTTATTTAGGAAAATAAAATCAAAATAATTAATAAGCAAATAAATTTATAGATTTTTTAGAAATTTTTATAGATTTTATATGAATATGTTTATAATTTATGGGGAAAAAAGGATAAAGAAAAGCCTACTTAGGAATGCTTTTTTAAAATGAGAGTTGATTAAATTAATTGATGTAAGTTTTTGTAACGACCCGCCTTCTACTGGCTAAGCTGTAAGGCTGATCGTCACATTATGCTGTGCTAACTATTCCCTGACCATCATTGAATCTAGATGCGGAAGCAGTGCTAATTAAAAATTTTGCTGAACTATTATCTTTTCTCTATTCTACTGGTACTAAGGGGTATAATCTGAGCTATTTATGTCGTTATTACCTCCCCCCATGGTCAAGGAACCTAACTGAAGGTTTCTTGCTGATGTCAGGCTTCCTAATCGATCCACGGATCGATTGATGGGATTGGATCGATCCAGTGATCGATCCAGCCTGCTACTGTATGGTGAACATGAGTTGGATCGATCCAGTGATCGATCCAGCACACAACTGTGCTCGGGGCGATATTCTGGATCGATCGGCTGATCGATCCAGGCTGTTCAATTGATCCAGTGATCGATCCCCGACCCTTCTTGAAAACATCCCAAGTTTTTTTTTTTTTTTTTTTTTTACCAATCTCTATCAACAACTACGAATTGAATGATCACATTGCAGAACCATAACGGAACTATCATAACAATTAGACAAGGCTGTATCAACAAATGTGTATCAATAATGACCATAACCCCTCAACAATTCCCCACCCGAATGACAAAGAGAATGAAAATCTCTCACGGTAGATCTCGTATGCACTGCACTCCCGGACAACGGACAGAACTATGCGTCCATCCCGCCTCCTCGACTACTCCGTCCGTGGGCCTTCCAGCATATCTTGGAAGTTATCCTCACCTGTAATATAAATGGGGTGAGTCTACGACCCAGCAAGTACATACCAATATGAGTATAAAGATATCCATAAGATAGTAGAAATAGCAACTAGAAGCCTTTTAAAGAAAACATAGCACAACCAGGTACGGCATAAGAAAGATATAACATGCAACAGTGTTCCTACATAGCTAATAAGGTGAATATGTCACATATCCGGTAACCACAATTAGAGCCAGTCAACAGTCCCATGAACCTAGAGGTACCTCGTAGAGAACATGCATCCAGTCATATAGTCGAAGCTAACATAAATTCCAGTATCAGTCAAGTTTGGATGGGCCCTCCCCGGAGCTCATCCCGGGTCACCCATCCCGTACTGCTACCACATATGCTCATACTCATCCAATTAGCTATATAAGAAAACATAATATATCCGCGTTATACTGTAACAACCTATCACGCATATCCATTTCATTCATTCAGTAATCATTCCCATTCATAGAGACCTTTCCATTTTCGAATCATACGTAACATAAAATACACAATATAAATCATGCATAACAAAATTGAGAAACGATCACAATATAATCATACATATCCGTATAAGAACAGACCACAATGTAAGGTATACAAAACCAATAATCAGAACACCAAAGAAATCCGAAGAAAAGAAAACACCTTACAATGGCAAAAGAAATCCAAAACCTTCACATAAAACTACAGTTAACCTGAGAACCAAACAAGTGCGACCACAAAACGAACAGAACACCATCCACA
Organism: Zingiber officinale; assembly: GCF_018446385.1. Taxonomy (NCBI): domain Eukaryota; kingdom Viridiplantae; phylum Streptophyta; class Magnoliopsida; order Zingiberales; family Zingiberaceae; genus Zingiber; species Zingiber officinale. The sequence continues at coordinate 81,267,594 of NC_055999.1, read as the reverse complement.
ACAATCAATTTCCAAGCAAAACACACTAAAACCTCAGCTAACCAAAGCCACTGGACACTTCAAGCTAGATCCGCAAGAAAAATCCATGGCAATTCATTCCAAATCATTCCAGCATTTCATGAAAATTAGAGAAATAAGAACAAAAACATAGTATCTCCAATCCGTGCCTAAAGCACTTGTAACCTGTCCAAGTCCTTCAAAAGCAGCAGAAAACATAACATCATCAATCCCAAGCTAAATCCGGTACTTAAATCAAGTATATCAAAGTAACGGAAGATCACAAGTAGGGAAGCTAACGTGTAGTCATCTAGGAAGATCACAAGCATACACAATTTTATACAGCACTAACCACAACAGAACCACATCGATCTACAATGACTACACCCTATCGTCTACTTGATTAAACCACCAATTTGAAACCAAATCGATAGAAACCCAAAAATCACCAATGCAGAAATCTCCAACCAATTAATACCATTTTGAAAATCTAGAACCCATCAAGTACTTGTAACCGCCATAGCAAATGTATTAAAATCTGTTGGATCAATTGCGAAAAACCTTGATTATCATAGAGGCAGATCAACCCCGCATTAAAACCAAACAAGTCCACATCTACCGGAGCAGAGCAACATCGAATTAGTTCTACATATTCTAAACCAAACCAGCAATGCTACACATGAAATCCAAAGAATATGGCAAGAAACAAAAACGAAACAAAGAATTGCGAAGCATCCACTACCCACCAAGTTCACCCGTCCTGTGAACAGGTACAAATAGAGAACCCGATGGAAACCTGAGAAATAGCATAGAACCTCAAAGAAATCGTATCAGCAAGCCTAACCATAACTAAACAACATTGAGACCACAAATCGAACCGCAACACCGCTGTAATCGCAAACCAAATCAAGAGTCCTCACGAAATCTCAAGATCGGCTCAAATACCTCACGGAAACCTTAAACTAAATTTAGAACTTCTCAAGAAACTCAACCACAACTCATTCCACAATCGATATCTTAGTCAAACATTTAAACAAACAAGTGTCACACAGAAAAAACTCGAAACATCATCTTCATGGAAGAATTCGAATCCAACTCAATCACTGCCTATCGAACACCAGAAGAACCACAGGAAGAACACTCCGAGGAAATCAAAGTCCATCAAAACAGAATGCACCGGTAAGAATCCAGAAGCATGCAAATCGAGCAAGAACATCAACGGAACCTCAAGCAGAATCACAACTCTATAGGGAAGAAATCAATCGCAAACTATACGACCGATCCGGTCACATAGAAAAACATTTCACAACTTCTACGTTCCTATCCCATACCTCATAGATCTCGCATAACCATAAGGATATGAACTTGCCTTCTTTCTTCTTGCGCCTCCACTCACAACCCTCGCTCCATGCTACCCCGCTGACGGTGAACTTCGCCCGATCAAGTGTCCTCCACGGTAGTCGGCTACAGGTTGCCAAGCTCAACCCGTGCTTGTGCGGCGATGAGGTGCTTCGTCGGTGTGGTGCTTGATCGAGAACCTGCGCTCGGCAGAGAGCCGATCGACACCAGCGAAGACGAAAAGAAGAGGTGAAATCGGCGATTCGGGCGAACCACAGGAATCGGGCGCAAAGTACAGGTATAAATATCTAGGTATTCCTAACCCAAGTTAATTAAATTAATCAACTCCTAACCTAACCGAGTATCATATATTTCCCTCAAATTTATTAGTTCTATCCCCTTAAAGTATGTCATATTAGTTTAATTAAAATTCCGAAAAATTTCTAAAATTCATAGAATATTTTATAAGTTAATCCTTTAATTAGCACTTATGTGCTCTTAGATATTTTTCATAAATCAATTCCTTAATATTTATTCATGGGTCCTTACAATTCTCCCCCCTTAAAAAAAAATTTCGTCCTCGAAATTAGACTTATCAATTAATTTGGGTAACGGTTACACACTTCTAGTTTGGTCTCCCAAGTAACTTCCTGCATCAGCTAATCTCCCATACCAACTAAAACATCCCTAAATTACCTCTTCTGTTGATTGGCGTAACTCTTCTGTCGACTTTGCGCCGTCTATATCCTATCTCGAATCTTGGCCTCTGAGTTCACAGTATGTATCATAATTTCTAAATCCAGAACTGCCCTATCTCCTACCTCGTCCATAAACTAGAAAAAAAATAACTTATTTCTAACAAATTCACTCAAATTCTAATTTATTTATTATTATTATATTTTTGAGTTCAACACATATTTATTCACGTACAAGGTCAATGTTGGATTAAGGATACAACAATGTGTAACCTTGTAATCATGCATTGCAAAAATAATCATATGGATTTTGACTTTGTTGTAATTATCAAAATGTATCCATAACAAATCCTTACCAATCATACCAACATAGGATCAATGTAGCCTTCACTATATCTGTTTTGCCTACTTCCCTAAACCTTAATGCCTATTTCATAACTAGATTGTAGCACCAACTATAACCGAAGTTTATCGTTACACTGTGATTCTTATCTACTATGTTAATACACTACAAATCAAGATATAATATTTAACCAAATTGCAACACCCATTATACTAAACTCTAGCATCTACTAGAATCATTATATAAACCCAAACTACTCTGAGATTGGCGCTATGCTTGTCATATGAAAGTATTCCTTCATCAGACCTTTGGTGAACAAACCTTCATATAGTCCTATCTATTTTCATAGGGGAATTCTAAGACCAGAAATCTAAGAAATTTCCAACTCCTCTTTCCATGCTTAGCTACAATATTTCCATTTTTTTTTATGAGCATACTGTTGGTGTAGTAAACCTGGCAACTTCATATTGGATTAACATTGCCTAATTCAAACATGACAATTTGTAGAAGTAATTATATTTAAGCATGGATAACAACTATTCCCTTCAACCAAGCATGTGCCAAATATATTAACTATAAGGTAACATGATATGGTATTCTTGGATTCCATCCTAACATTTTGTAGTGATGCATATCCTAACATGTGCAAGACAATATCACAGAAAAGGAAACAGAAATTATGAACATACTTGATAGAAATTCAGATATGAAAATTAAATCCTATTGGAAGCTAATAGAACACATTGCTATATAAAATGGAACACTTACCACCTGTTGCTCATACCAACATATGAGTCTAATTCGTTAAGGCATGCATTGCTTTTACAATTAAGAAACCTAAACATCCTGCTCCACAGATTATATAAACATCACAGAATCCAAAAATTTTCAAAATCAACACCCTTTACTAAATGAGCCAGCCACCAAATTCCCAACTGAAATTCCATGACACTACACATTAAGTTACTCTAGGTTCTAAAGCTTAAACATTCAATGAATCTATACACATGCAAACAAATCCAGGTTACTCTCTAAAGATGCACCCCTACTACTGTGGCCCAATTTGTGGCGTGATTCTGTCATGGCATTTAAGACAAGTGCATATAACATGGCATAGTTCAAATATAGCAGTTCATAACACTCCTACAGGTGGGTACATTGAAACAGAATCCATTCTTAATCAAACCTTTAAGCATCAACAACAGTACCGTTGCACTAAGCATGCGTATCAACTATTTCCTACAGCCAAATATGCGCAGAGACCACCTCTAACTAAACAGGTGCGTAAGCATGGTGATCTTATTACTGGGTTTACCTAGATATGCTAAGATATACAAGATCATAGTGTCCATAGTTGAAACATGAGCTTGTCCAAACCCATGCAAAATCCGCAACCAAGCATGTGTAATAATAATTTAGAAATTGTCATACGGGTAAGCCTAAAGCTAGTGCAGCAATAATATGAACTTAGTCTAAACTTATACAAAGACATTTGGAGTTCAAGATGCACATGTACAGGAACATTCAAGACCCCATGTTATACACATCCAGAAGTAGTAAATTGGTATTATCATGATGACAACATCAAAACTATAAACTTAACATGGACACCAACAACCAGTACACAAATCCCATTCAAAACACTAACGACTAGAAAATTAATGGCAGACGAATACTTGCCCACCTCAGTATATTATAAAAACCAGTTTGTATATAACTATAATTGCATCCATATAACTTTAATCTACTCTATTATCTCAAGTATATGCATAAACATAACTACATTTATGACTAGAAATTTAATTCTTACAGACTTGAAGGCAGAAGTAGCCGAGTTCCTGACGAGATGGCTTGCGCATGCTGTCCCTTAGGAGTGTGCTCTGATACCAACTGAAACATCCCAAGTTTTTTTTTTTTTTTTTTTTTTACCAATCTCTATCAACAACTACGAATTGAATGATCACATTGCAGAACCATAACGGAACTATCATAACAATTAGATAAGGCTGTATCAACAAATGTGTATCAATAATGACCATAACCCCTCAACAATTCCCCACCCGAATGACAAAGAGAATGAAAATCTCTCACGGTAGATCTCGTATGCACTGCACTCCCGGACAACGGACAGAACTATGCGTCCATCCCGCCTCCTCGACTACTCCGTCCGTGGGCCTTCCAGCATATCTTGGAAGTTATCCTCACCAGTAATATAAATGGGGTGAGTCTACGACCCAGCAAGTACATACCAATATGAGTATAAAGATATCCATAAGATAGTAGAAATAGCAACTAGAAGCCTTTTAAAGAAAACATAGCACAACCAGGTACGGCATAAGAAAGATATAACATGCAACAGTGTTCCTACATAGCTAATAAGGTGAATATGTCACATATCCGGTAACCACAATTAGAGCCAGTCAACAGTCCCATGAACCTAGAGGTACCTCGTAGAGAACATGCATCCAGTCATATAGCCGAAGCTAACATAAATTCCAGTATCAGTCAAGTTTGGATGGGCCCTCCCCGGAGCTCATCCCGGGTCACCCATCCCGTACTGCTACCACATATGCTCATACTCATCCAATTAGCTATATAAGAAAACATAATATATCCGCGCTATACTGTAACAACCTATCACGCATATCCATTTCATTCATTCAGTAATCATTCCCATTCATAGAGACCTTTCCATTTTCGAATCATACGTAACATAAAATACACAATATAAATCATGCATAACAAAATTGAGAAACGATCACAATATAATCATACATATCCGTATAAGAACAGACCACAATGTAAGGTATACAAAACCAATAATCAGAACACCAAAGAAATCCGAAGAAAAGAAAACACCTTACAATGGCAAAAGAAATCCAAAACCTTCACATAAAACTACAGTTAACCTGAGAACCAAACAAGTGCGACCACAAAACGAACAGAACACCATCCACAACAATCAATTTCCAAGCAAAACACACTAAAACCTCAGCTAACCAAAGCCACTGGACACTTCAAGCTAGATCCGCAAGAAAAATCCATGGCAATTCATTCCAAATCATTCCAGCATTTCATGAAAATTAGAGAAATAAGAACAAAAACATAGTATCTCCAATCCGTGCCTAAAGCACTTGTAACCTGTCCAAGTCCTTCAAAAGCAGCAGAAAACATAACATCATCAATCCCAAGCTAAATCCGGTACTTAAATCAAGTATATCAAAGTAACGGAAGATCACAAGTAGGGAAGCTAACGTGTAGTCATCTAGGAAGATCACAAGCATACACAATTTTATACAGCACTAACCACAACAGAACCACATCGATCTACAATGACTACACCCTATCGTCTACTTGATTAAACCACCAATTTGAAACCAAATCGATAGAAACCCAAAAAATCACCAATGCAGAAATCTCCAACCAATTAATACCATTTTGAAAATCTAGAACCCATCAAGTACTTGTAACCGCCATAGCAAATGTATTAAAATCTGTTGGATCAATTGTGAAAAACCTTGATTATCATAGAGGCAGATCAACCCCGCATTAAAACCAAACAAGTCCACATCTACCGGAGCAGAGCAACATCGAATTAGTTCTACATATTCTAAACCAAACCAGCAATGCTACACATGAAATCCAAAGAATATGGCAAGAAACAAAAACGAAACAAAGAATTGCGAAGCATCCACTACCCACCAAGTTCACCCGTCCTGTGAACAGGTACAAATAGAGAACCCGATGGAAACCTGAGAAATAGCATAGAACCTCAAAGAAATTGTATCAGCAAGCCTAACCATAACTAAACAACATTGAGACCACAAATCGAACCGCAACACCGCTGTAATCGCAAACCAAATCAAGAGTCCTCACGAAATCTCAAGATCAGCTCAAATACCTCACGGAAACCTTAAACTAAATTTAGAACTTCTCAAGAAACTCAACCACAACTCATTCCACAATCGATATCTCAGTCAAACATTTAAACAAACAAGTGTCACACAGAAAAAACTCGAAACATCATCTTCATGGAAGAATTCGAATCCAACTCAATCACTGCCTATCGAACACCAGAAGAACCACAGGAAGAACACTCCGAGGAAATCAAAGTCCATCAAAACAGAATGCACCGGTAAGAATCCAGAAGCATGCAAATCGAGCAAGAACATCAACGGAACCTCAAGCAGAATCACAACTCTATAGGGAAGAAATCAATCGCAAACTATACGACCGATCCGGTCACATAGAAAAACATTTCACAACTTCTACGTTCCTATCCCATACCTCATAGATCTCGCATAACCATAAGGATATGAACTTGCCTTCTTTCTTCTTGCGCCTCCGCTCACAACCCTCGCTCCATGCTACCCCGCTGACGGTGAACTTCGCCCGATCAAGTGTCCTCCACGGTAGTCGGCTACAGGTTGCCAAGCTCAACCCCGTGCTTGTGCGGCGATGAGGTGCTTCGTCGGTGTGGTGCTTGATCGAGAACCTGCGCTCGGCAGAGAGCCGATCGACACCAGCGAAGACGAAAAGAAGAGGTGAAATCGGCGATTCGGGCGAACCACAGGAATCGGGCGCAAAGTACAGGTATAAATATCTAGGTATTCCTAACCCAAGTTAATTAAATTAATCAACTCCTAACCTAACCGAGTATCATATATTTCCCTCAAATTTATTAGTTCTATCCCCTTAAAGTATGTCATATTAGTTTAATTAAAATTCCGAAAAATTTCTAAAATTCATAGAATATTTTATAAGTTAATCCTTTAATTAGCACTTATGTGCTCTTAGATATTTTTCATAAATCAATTCCTTAATATTTATTCATGGGTCCTTACACTTCTGTTCGCGACAGAAGACATCCGGATCGATCCAGTGATTGATTCCAGACTTCTCTGTTTGCAACAGAATGCGTCTGGATCGATCGGCTGATCGATCCAGAAGCTTACTGTTCGCGTACGAACTTCTCAATCGATCGGCTGATCAATTGAGAAGCCTCCAATCGATCGGTCGATCGATTGGGGTTTCTGATTTCGTACTGGAACTCTGATTTCAGCACTGATTCGTGCCAAATACATATACATAAGTTCTAAACTGACTAGGAAACATCCTAACATCACATAATTAATGTCCTAAGCATGGTAGAGTGTTTAATTTACTAGTTCATGGCATTTAGACATACTAAAGTATGGAACAACCAAAATGCTAAAGTGTTATAATGGTTTAAACAAAACTTGCTAGATCCCTAAGATCTTTATTCCAGGTTCCTGCCCACACACATCTTTATCGCATTGCCCTCCAGCCTCCGCTAGTCCATCTTTCCTTTACCTTTATCTGCAGTATAAGGAAAAGTATCTGTAAGCTTTCGCTTAGTAAGAAACCATCTACCTCACAAAAATATACATACGATGCAATTCATGTTTTTAAAGAATGCTATTTAAAACATATGCTGAACTTTACTAAACATGGCATGGCATGGCATACAACACGTAGAACTAAGAAGCTGAACATAGCAATAAAAGCTACTCATAAGCTAACCTGTGTATCCATAAGAAAGAGCTAAACTGATGTAAAAGCCGAGCTAAACTATTACTGATCTGATGCTAAGTTGTACTGAACTCACATAGCTATTTATGAAGTTTTGAAAACTAATTACATAATATGTGAAAATACATAATCATGCTGCTGTTGGGCCCGGCAACTGTACGTGTTATGCGCGCATCCCTAACTAGACCCGGGTTTGCAAGTCCCGAATTTAGTAGGGTTACTAGGTTATCTGAACCTAGGGATGACTGTGGGAGCTCAACCCAATGGATATCTAATCCAGTACAGTGCCACTGAGAAAGTAAAATACTGAATATTGCTAGTTACTGCTTATCCTGCTATTTCTAGGTTATCTGAACCTAGAGCTAGGTTGTCTGAACCTAGAGGCGATTGTGGGAGCCCACCCATTGGACCGTAGTCCCCTATAAGCTGTAATAAACTAACTGTACTAAATAAATTCTTCTATTGCATTTAGCTGGGCTGTTAAAATGCCTAAGTTGCATTTTGCTGTTCTAAGCACTTTTATCGAACACTTGGTGTGCTCTAACCCTACCCTCTATTAGGGAGGCCATCTCTAGGCACCCGACAGCGTCTACATCCTCCAACTGTAGGGGAAGGACATGTCCGGCCCATCTAGAGGTGCTCACTAAGTCCCTAAAACCGTGAAGTGGGTTAAATACACCCTAGGTGTCGAAAAGACTGCATATAGCTAATCTAAAGACATACAATCAAACGAAAAGTTACTTATACTACAGGTGAGGGGTTTCTTACCTCCTGTACTAGATTTCTTACAAATCTAATCGCTAGATCTCTGGAGGAGATGATCCTTTCGACGATATTCTCGCGTCTACACGTTCCTCTCGCGGAGGGGAGCGTCCTCGTGTCGAAGTCGTCGCTGGAAGGTGCCCTTGGAACCCTTAGGACGGAACCCTAGCCTTGCTTGTGGTTGGCGCCGAGAGAGGGAGGAGAGGGAGAGGTGGCGTCGGTGAGGGTTTGAGGAGAAGGAATCCCGATCAAAATAAATCCCACTTAATAATTTCCTAATTATATTAAGTGGGTAATTCGGCCCAACTCTAATATAAATTTAATTGCCTCCCTTTCCTTTCAGCACGGCCCTGTTGGGTTCAACTGGTTACTAGAATTATCCGTAAACCATAGGTCTCGGGTTCAATTCCCGCTTAGGCCGTTTTCGTTTTCTATTTTTTTTTACTACTTCCGCTATTGTAAAAATTCTGTAAAAATATCCTAAAATTCCAGAAAAATTATAGAATATTTCTAAAATAGTTTTGAGAATTTTTGGGCGTTACAATCCCCCATACCTTATAAAAAGTTCATCCTCGAACTTAGAATAATTCTGGATACTTCTGTCTCATGCTGGCTTCTGTCTCCCAAGTTGCCTCTTCTGCTGTGTGATTTCGCCAAATAACTTTTACTAATGGTACTTCCTTATTCCGCAATTTCCTAACTGCTCGATCTACTATCTGAGTAGGCCAACTGTCATAGCTGAGGTCTTCGCGGACTTGTACCAGCTGGGGCTCAATCACCTGGGTGGCATCTGGGATATGCTTCTTCAGCATAGAGACATGAAATACATTGTGGACAGCTGACATTTCCTGAGGTAGCTCTAGCTCATATGCTACTTTGCCCACTCTTCTAGTGATGAGGTATGGTCCCACATATCTGGGACTTAATTTGCCCTTTTTCCCAAAACGCATTACTCCCTTCATGGGAGCCACTCTGAGGAATACTGTATCCCCAACTGAGAACTCTAGAGGCCTGCGCCGTGTATCAGCATAGCTTTTCTGGCGGCTCTGAGCTGTCTCTATCCTCTGGCGGATCTGCTGTATAGCTTCTGTGGTATCTGCTACTAGATCTGTCTGAAGTTCTAGTTCTTTCTGTTCACCACTCTCATACCAGCAGATTGGAGATCTACACCTCCGCCCATAGAGAGCCTCGTAAGGTGCCATACCGATAGTGGCCTGATAGCTGTTGTTGTATGCAAATTCTGCTAAACTCAGATATTTGCACCAACTTCCCTTGAAGTCTAAGGCACATGCTCGGAGCATATCTTCGAGTACCTGATTTACTCGCTCCGTCTATCCATCTGTCTGAGGATGGAAAGCTGTGCTGAACTTTAACTTCGTGCCCAATGCTGACTGTACACACTCCCAGAAGTGTGTGAACCTACTGTCCCTGTCTGAAATAATGGTTCGTGGGACTCCATGTAGTCTAATGATCTCCCTGAGATACAACTGAGCTAACTATTCCATGGAATAGGATATCCTGATAGCTAAGAAGTGGGCTGACTTTGTCAACCTGTCGACTATTACCCAGATGGTATCAAAACCATTCGTGGTTCTGGGTAATCCCACTATGAAATCCATGGAAATATCCTCCCACTTCCATTCTGGGATCTGGATAGGCTGCAGAACTCCTCCTGATTTCTGATGTTCTTCCTTGACCCTTTGGCAGGTCAGGCAGGTGCTGACATATCTAGCAATGTCTCTCTTCATCCCAGGCCACCAAAAATGCTTATTCAAGTCCTGGTACATTTTGGTGGAGCCTGGATGCATCGCATAGGGAGTCTTGTGAGCCTCATCTAAAATCTTCCTTCTGAGTTCCTCCTGATCCGGAACACCTAATCTGTCACCAAAATACAACACCCCGCTAGTGGACACTCTGAATCCTCCACTTTCTATTTCTGCTAATCCTTGCTTGATTTTCTGAATTTCAGGATCCTGCTCCTGAGCTGTCTAGATGTCACCAAGCAAGGTAGACTCTAATGTCATAGTAGAGAGCTGTCCGACTATGAGTTCGAGACCAAAATCTGTGATCTCTTTCTGTAGGGGCTGTGACATGGCTGCTAGGGATAGTAAGGTAGCACTGGACTTTCTGTTGAGTGCGTCTGCTACCTTATTGGCTTTCCCTGGGTGGTAGAGGATGTCTACATCATAGTCTTTGACCAGCTCTAGCCATCTGCGCTGTCGCATATTCTGATCCTTCTGAGTGAAGAAGTACTTCAGACTCTGATGATCTGTATACACTCTGCACTGAGCTCCATATAAGTAATGTCTCCAAATTTTGAGAGCGAACACCACTGCTGCAAGCTCAAGGTCATGAGTGGAGTAATTCCTCTCATAATCCTTGAGTTGTCTGGAGGCATAGGCGATCACCTTGCCATTTTACATCAGCACTGCTCCTAGTCCCAACTTCGAGGCATCACTATATATATCAAAGCTGTCTATATTTTCTGGTAGAGTCAGAATAGGTGCACTGGTCAATCTCCTCTTTAACTCGCTGAAACTGTTCTCACAGTCCTCTGTCCACTGAAACTTTCTGTTCTTCCTGGTGAGAGCTGTCAGTGGGGAGGCTATCCTAGAGAAATCCTCTACAAATTTTCTGTAATAACCTGCTAATCCCATAAAGCTTCTGATCTCGCTGGCGTTCTTGGGTCTCTTCAAGTTACTCACAGCTTCTATCTTACTGGGATCTACCATGATACCATCCTTTGAGATGATGTGACCCAGGAAGGACACCTGATCTAACCAAAATTCACATTTTGTGAACTTGGCGTACAGCTGGTTCTGCTGAAGGGTCTGCAATACTGTTCTCAGGTGCTTTGCGTGTTCTTCCTGAGTTCCTGAATAGATAAGAATGTCATCGATGAATACGATAACAAACTTATCTAAGTATTCTCTGAATACTCTGTTCATGAGGTCCATGAAGGTAGCTGGAGCATTTGTCACGCCGAAGGGCATGACTACGAACTCGTAATGTCCGTATCTAGTCCTGAATGCTATCTTGGGTATATCCCCTTCTTTGACTTTCACCTGATGATAACCTGATCTGAGGTCTATTTTAGAGAACACTGCTGCTCCCTTTAGCTGGTCGAACAGTTCATCTATTCTGGGAAGAGGATACCTGTTCTTGATCGTGACTTGGTTTAGTGCCCGGTAATCTATACACAGGAGCATGCTCTCGTCCTTCTTCTTCACAAACAATACAAGCGCTCCCCATGGTGAGTGACTAGGGCGTATGAAGCCTTTGTCAAGCAGCTCCTGTAGTTGCTCAAGAAGTTCTTTTAGTTCTACTGGAGCCATGCGGTACGGTGCTTTAGAGATAGGATTGGTACCGGGAACGAGCTCTATCTCAAATTCAATCTCCCTGTCTGGTGCTAAACCTGGTAATTCTTCAGGGAAGACTGCTGGGTAGTCACATACGACTCAGACCTCTGCTAGCTGTTGGTCCTTGTCCTGACTGACATTGTCTACGTGTACTAAAAATCCCGTACATCCTGAATCCATTAACTTCTTGGCCTTTCTTTTGGGTTCTCCAATGAATTCGAACTGTGCTTCTGCTTCAGGTTGGAATACAACTTTCTGCTTACGGCACTCGATGGAGGCACCGTATCTGATCAAGAAGTCTATCCCAAAGATGACATCGTAGTCAGTCATATTTAGCACTATCAGATCACAAAAGAGTTCTCTGTCTTCTATAATGACTGGCATCGCCCTGAGCCAGTGCGTGGATGCCATAATTTCTCCTGAAGGCAGTGTCGTCAGAAACTGACTACTGAGTACTTCTGTAGGTATTGCTAACTTCTCAGCAAATGCCCTGGATATATATGAATGGGTTGCCCCAGTATCGAATAAGACAGTTGTACTTTGCTGTAAAATACTAATCTGACCTGAAACAACTGTCGAGACATTTGCTACGTCCTCTCTGGTGAGTGAGTAGATCCGTGCATTTGTCGTAGCTGGAGGGGCTTCTAGTCTGCCCTGGTTGATGTGTGGACCATCTAAAGCGGCCTGCATCTGATGTAACTGAGCTGGCTGGCCTCCGTACTGAATCGGCTGGGGCTGAGGAAGGCTGGTCTTATTTGGGCACTGCTTAGCCATATGCCCTTCCTGTCCACACTCAAAGCATCCTCGTGTGCCCTTACAACAAACTCCAGGGTGGAATTTCCCACAAGTAGCACACTTTGGATAACTGGGTTGTTTATTAGTTGGTCCTCCTTTTGGGTAACTCCCTGGTTTGCGCTTGTTGCTGGAGTTCCCTTTTCAGTTGGAGCTGTGGCCCTGTTGTTTCTGAGTGCCTGAGCCTCCTTATCCTTTGGACTCTGAGAGAACTTGCTTCTGCTGCTTGATATTATTCTGGTAGTGCTCGGTGGTCAGAGCACTGCTGACTAACTCTTCAGTGGTTTGCGACCTATGAACGCCGCCAGCCACGTTCATTGCTATTTCCGGCCTCAGCATCTTGAGCATCAACCGGACTCGTTCTTTCTCTGTGCTGACTAATTCAGGGCATAGAAGAGCCAATCTATTGAATTTCTTCACAGCTTCCTCAACTGATAGGTTGCCCTGACGAAACTCAGTGAACTCGTCGTAGTGGCGGTTGGTGACCCGCATGTGAAAGAACTCCTCAAAGAATTCCTTCTCGAATTCAGCCCATGTCATCTGGTTCACTGGGCGCTTCGCTCTGATTCTCTCCCACCACATGCGTGCATCTCCTGTTAGACAGAAGGAGGCGCACTTCACCTTCTCATGTTCCGGCCAGTCCAGAAGCTCCATCGTACTCTCCAGTGTTTTGAACCAGGCTTGTGCATCCCATGGTTCACTGGTGCCTGAGAAGTTCTCGAGCTTGACTCTCCGCCACTGGATCATATAGGCTTCTCTCTTTGCCTCTACTGCTGCTGGGGCTACTGGTGCTGTAGGCTGGACTGGTGGAACCTCTAAGACTACTGGTGTTGCTAAGTTTGGTTCCGGGGTGACTGTGGGGGTATTCTGCTGACTAGCCTTTAAGGTGGCTATTTCCTGTTGCTGCTGTAACTGAGCCACTAATGCTGTAAGGTCTGGGGGAGGCACTGAACTGCCTGCCTCATGCTGGGGCTCAATATCTGGTGCCCTTCTAGCTGGGCGTCCTCGTGTCATTTCTAAAGACATAGAGAACACACATAACTAAGGCAATCATGTTTATATATCTACTATCATTATCATGTTAGGTGCTATCATCAATCAACATGCTACAGTATCTATAAACATGAAAGAAGAACATAATAAAGTGAGAGACGTTTCTTACTTGGAAGCTACAGGTTCAATGCTGATGTGTGTGTAGGAAGTATGGAACTTTCTGCTCTGATACCACTCTGTAACGACCCGCCTTCTACTGGCTAAGCTGTAAGGCCGATCGTCACATTATGCTGTGCTAACTATTCCCTGACCATCATTGAATCTAGATGCGGAAGCTGTGCTAATTAAAAATTTTGCTGAACTATTATCTTTTCTCTATTCTACTGGTACTAAGGGGTATAATCTGAGCTATTTATGTCGTTATTACCTCCCCCCATGGTCAAGGAACCTAACTGAAGGTTTCTGGCTGATGTCAGGCTTCCCAATCGATCCACGGATCGATTGATGGGATTGGATCGATCCAGTGATCGATCCAGCCTGCTACTGTATGGTGAACTTGAGTTGGATCGATCCAGTGATCGATCCAGCACACTACTGTGCTCGGGGCGATATTCTGGATCGATCGGCTGATCGATCCAGGCTATTCAATCGATCCAGTGATCGATCCCCGACCCTTCTGTTGCGACAGAAGACATTCGGATCGATCCAGTGATCGATTCCAGACTTCTCTGTTTGCAACAGAATGCATCTGGATCGATCGGCTGATCGATCCAGAAGCTTACTGTTCACGTACGAACTTCTCAATCGATCGGCTGATCGATTGAGAAGCCTCCAATCGATCGGTCGATCGATTGGGGTTTCTGATTTCATACTGGAACTCTGATTTCAGCACTGATTCGTGCCAAATACATATACATAAGTTCTAAACTGACTAGGAAACATCATAACATCACATAATTAATGTCCTAAGCATGGTAGAGTGTTTAATTTACTAGTTCATGGCATTTAGACATACTAAAGTACGGAACAACCAAAATGCTAAAGTGTTATAATGGTTTAAACAAAACTTGCTAGATCCCTAAGATCTTTATTCCAGGTTCCTGCCCACACACATCTTTATCGCATTGCCCTCCAGCCTCCGCTAGTCCATCTTTCCTTTACCTTTATCTGCAGTATAATGAAAAGTATCTGTAAGCATTCGCTTAGTAAGAAACCATCTACCTCACAAAAATATGCATACGATGCAATTCATGTTTTTAAAGAATGCTATTTAAAACATATGCTGAACTTTACTAAACATGGCATGGCATGGCATACAACACGTAGAACTAAGAAGCTAAACATAGCAAGAAAAGTTACTCATAAGCTAACCTGTGTATCCATAAGAAAGAGCTAAACTGATGTAAAAGCCGAGCTAAACTATTACTGATCTGATGCTAAGCTGTACTGAACTCACATAGCTATTTATGAAGTTTTGAAAACTAATTACATAATATGTGAAAATACATAATCATGCTGCTGTTGGGCCCGGCAACTGTACGTGTTATGCGCGCATCCCTAACTAGACCCGGGTTTGCAAGTCCCGAATTTAGTAGGGTTACTAGGTTATCTGAACCTAGGGACGACTGTGGAAGCCCAACCCAATGGATATCTAATCCAGTACAGTGCCACTGAGAAAGTAAAATACTGAATATAGCTAGTTACTGCTTATCCTACTATTTCTAGGTTATCTGAACCTAGAGCTAGGTTGTCTGAACCTAGAGGCGACTGTGGGAGCCCACCCATTGGACCGTAGTCCCCTATAAGCTGTAATAAACTAACTGTACTAAATAAATGCTTCTATTGCATTTAGCTGGGCTATTAAAATGCCTAAGTTGCATTTTGCTGTTTTAAGCACTTTTATCGAACACTTTGTGTGCTCTAACCCTCCCCTCTATTAGGGAGACCATCTCTAGGCACCCGACAGTGTCTACATCCTCCAACTGTAGGGGAAGGACATGTCCGGCCCATCTAGAGGTGCTCACTAAGTCCCTAAAACTGTGAAGTGGGTTAAATACACCCTAGGTGTCGAAAATACTGCATATAGCTAATCTAAAGACATACAATCAAACGAAAAGCTACTTATACTGTAGGTGAGGGGTTTCTTACCTCCTGTGCTAGATTTCTTACAAATCTAATCGCTAGATCTCTGGAGGAGATGATCCTTTCGACGATCTTCTCGCGTCTACACATTCCTCTCACGGAGGGGAGCGTACTCGTGTCGAAGTCGTCGCCGGAAGGTGCCCTTGGAACCCTTGGGACGGAACCCTAGCCTTGCTTGTGGTTGGCGCCGAGAGAGGGAGAAGAGGGAGAGGTGGCGTCGGTGAGGGTTTGAGGAGAAGGAATCCCAATCAAAATAAAACCCCACTTAATAATTTCCTATTTATATTAAGTGGGTAATTCGGCCCAACTCTAATATAAATTTAATTGTCTCCCTTTCCTTTCAGCACGGCCCTGCTGGGTTCAACTGGTTACTAGAATTATCCGTAAACCATAGGTCTCGGGTTCAATTCCCGCTTAGGCCGTTTTCGTTTTCTATTTATTTTTGCTTCTTCCGCTACTCTAAAAATTCTGTAAAAATATCCTAAAATTCCAGAAAAATCATAGAATATTTCTAAAATAGTTTTGAGAATTTTCGGGGGTTACAGTTTTATATCTAAAACCTAAGTTTGATTACCATCTTTCAGCGTCGTCTCCCTCCTCACATGCCCATTGCCGCTTGTGGTCGTCGCTGTAACGCTATCGCAAGTGCATGATTATATCATCAATAATATAAAAGATTATCGAACCCACATAGGCTGCTTATAAGTACTAGTGATCTCTTACGGAGAATTAGTTAAACAATTGATGATTGAAAGTTATATGCTATGTAAAGGGAAATAGATTGAGAAGAGGAAAGAAAGAGGAAGAAACTTAGTTTGGAGAA
This sequence comes from Zingiber officinale, assembly GCF_018446385.1. Classification (NCBI taxonomy): domain Eukaryota; kingdom Viridiplantae; phylum Streptophyta; class Magnoliopsida; order Zingiberales; family Zingiberaceae; genus Zingiber; species Zingiber officinale. The sequence goes on along the minus strand of NC_055999.1, from coordinate 81,250,797 downwards.
ATGTTCTAGGGGTTCAGTTTCATTGTGATGTTTATCAATGTATCATGTTCCACCAATTGCCTATCCTTAATTAACATGCACTTGCAGGAAGTTAGATTCATTATCAACTCTCCCTTGCAGTGGTCAAGCCGGCATGCTATTTGGATCAATATCCCTTGCTATTAAATAGAAATGATTCCTATAGAGTCCAGTAATGGGTCACCTCTATCACTAGGGCCCCTCAGTCATAAATCACAAGAACACACTAATATTTAATAACCATAGAGATAAAGATAACAATTACGTACAATTTCATACTTCCTTGTGAGGAATTACTTCTCCTTTCAAGGTGATGCCCTAGACGTCCGGAAATGGGTTACCCCTGTCATTAGAGCCCTTCAGTCATACAATCTAGGGTATCCCCCCTACAGGATCAATAATTCTAAACAACCATTCAATCAAACATGAGGATTAAGCTCAAACACAATGTATGCACATAAGATCAAATAGATACAAGATATGATAATGTCATGTAGATTGGAAATTGACATATCCATGATTTCTTACATTAATCCACACCACAATTACTCTCTTAATCATAGAACAATAGACTTACTCCATGGTAAGAAGAAAAAGATCAAAAGACATAAGAATTACAAGCATCAAAACACAACTAGAAGAAGAAGGGAGAAGAAGCTTATCCAATCGTGTAGAGTGATCTTCAGATCCAATCCTTTGCTTTTGAAGTCGATGAGGTGATGGAAATGGATTCAGATTATTGAATGAAGATCAAGAAGAGCATAGATTGGCACCAAGATGGATCTCCCAAAGGGAGAACCTTCCTCCTCTTGGAAAGGGGAAGAGATCCTCTTATATAGTGTTGGGCACAGGCCTGGCACGACTCGTGCAACCGCCGTGTGGCATCCACACAACCACCTTCTTCTTAGCCTTGGTTCAGGTGGCACGATCGTGTGGATTTAAATGGCTGTGTCTTGCTTGGTCTTTGGATGGGTGGCACGGCCGTAAGGAGTTACATTGCCATGTTCTACTCCTCTAGTAGACCACACGACCGTGTGGAGTCACACGACCGTGTTCTACTCCTCCTCTAGTAGGCCACACGGTCGTATGGAGCCACACGACCATGGCCTTTTCCTTCTCTGCTTCTCTGACACAACCATGAGGATTCACACGACCAGAGTCTTCTATCCTTGTTTGCTCTCCGGATTGTTTATGAGCACCATTTTCATCCCAAAAGTGACTCCTGTCAATAAAAAAATACACAAAGAGTAGATATATGACAAAGAAGAGTAATTATACTAAAAATATTACAAGATGTGTAGAAATGCACAGATCAAACATAAATAAAGTACGTGAATGTACATCAAAGTATGCATAAAAGTGTATATAATCTACACACATCAATCACTGCGCCGACTGCTCACGCGCCTCATATTCGGCGCTACACGTCCCTTCCATCCACCTCGCCTCGCGCTATTGGCCACACCACCTCTGCCATTTCCTTGCATGCACACAGTTCTATTCCTCCGTGCGAGCGAATGGTGCTACCCATGCACGCCCAGCCACTGGCGATGCTTGACTATTCTTGCGAATAGCTAACGATGGTGTCATATTCCTACACTCCATGCACCAATAATGTAGCATCCACCCTGAATCAGCGGATGGTCGGCACTACCTCTGTCATCGCTAAGAGATGATGCTAGAGCCATGTCTCTCGCCTCCTTCGATGCCATTGTCGATCATCGCCGATCCATGTGATCCCATGAGGAATAGTGGCCCCGGTTGCTTGTGTAACGCCCCGCCCCTTCCCGCTTAAGCTGACGAGGGTTACTTATTCTTTCTTCTTAAAACAGCGGAAGTCTTATCTATAGTATATATATATATATATATATATATATATATATATATATATATATATATATATATATATATTTCTTTAAACCTTTCTTTTATTTTTAACACATCATCATCAACTACCTATCATATGAGTCACATAACATGCTTAACATAACTTAAACCATAATACTAAAGAGCATGATGAAGTGTCATAGAGTTATAAAGGAAACAACATGAACATAATTCTTATTAATTAAAAGCAGGTTTTTCTCTTTAGCCAAGTCACTACTACACACGTCCTCCTTGCCCCCTCCTGCTGCTCCCTTAGTACATCCATTCTTTGCCCTTATCTGTAGTACAAGGAAAGTAAGCTGTGAGCACTCAAGGCTCAGTAAGATCCTTTCCTACTCACAAAAATCGTATAGCATAAATAAAGCTTCAATGCATAAAGCATAAAGACAACTCATCATATCATGTATAGAAGCATCATATCATAACAAAATCATATGGTATCATGGCATATCCTTATAAAGTCATAAAGTGCATTCTAGCATAACATGATCATGATCATAACATATCAAAACATAATCATAAGGTTCATCCTAACATAACATAACATAATCATAGGCATCATGGTATATCGTAACATAATCATAATGTGTTATGCAAAATGACTTTTAAAAACATGATTCATGCAATAATATATGCAACATGTCCTTTGAAAACTTATTTCATACATACTTAAACATAATCATAACATGGTTAGGGCCCCGGCTTGTACCACATACATAAATGCGCGCGTTTCTTAGGTCCAAGGTAGCAAGTCTTGAACCCTACAAGGCATACATACTAGGCCTGTTTCTTAGTCCATCGACCTAGGGGCACTTAGGAGCCCATCCCTAACGAGGCTCGTTTCTTAGTCCATCGACCCCGGGGCGCTTATGGAGCCCACCCTTGGTACAAGCCATACATAAAGTAAAATAGCATGTCTTACATATCATGGTTCTTATCATTTCTTGCACATTGTATCTCTTATCATATCATACCATATAGAATTTTGGGCACACAACTCATCATAATGGTATGTAAAAATTTGGGCACACAGCACATCATATATTTTATGCATAAATTGGGCACACAGCTCATCACATATATCATGCATAAATTGGCACATAACTCATCATAAATAATACACATCATAGCATAAGGGTTTCCATCATGTATAGATCATAAGTGTGCATAATTAAACATAGAAGCATAGAAATCTCATAATCATGACATATAATATACATGGAAAACATAATTAGGTTTCTAACCCTAATGTCTTATAGTGGCCGAACCATATAGATTGGGTTTTTGGTAAAAACTCCATACCAACATGTGAACCCTAAGTAAGCATCATTTCTTATACTATAAGAAACACCATGAGCAAGTTTAGGTAGAGTTCTAGGATTCTTAAGCTTACAACTTATCATGGCCGAAACTTGTCGAGCGTACATTGGGTTAAAAACTATCATTCAAGCTTGTGAACCCTAAACAACTTCCATAGCAAAAATATCAAGGAATAACATGAGCATCGTTGAGTTAGGTTCTAAGTTTCCTAGGCCCTTAAACATGAAGTGGCCGAGAGTTATAGGACTTAAAACTAAAGTTCAAGTGTCCTAAAAGCATGAGAACCTTAAACAACTTTCATAGCAAATATTTCAAGGAATAACATGAGCATAGTTGAGTTAGGTTCTAAGTTTTCTAAGCCCTTAATCATGAAGTGGCCGAAACTTGTAGGGCTTAAAACTAGGGTTCAAATGTCCTAAAAGCATGAGAACCTTCAACAACTTTCATAGCAAATATTTCAAGGAATAACATGAACATGGTTGAGTTAGGTTCTAAATTTCCTAAGCCCTTGAACATGATGTGGCCGAATGTTATAGGACTTAAAACTAAGGTTCAATTGTCCTAAAAGCATGAGAACCTTAAACAACTTTCATAGCAAATATTTCAAGGAATAACATGAGCATAGTTGAGTTAGGTTCTAAGTTTCCTAAGCCCTTGAACATGATGTGGCCGAATGTTATAGGACTTAAAACTAAGGTTCAAGTGTCCTAAAAGCATGAGAACCTTAAACAACTTTCATAGCAAATCTTTCAAGGAATAACATGAGCATAGTTGAGTTAGGTTCTAAGTTTCCTAAGCCCTTAATCATGAAGTGGCCGAAACTTGTAGGGCTTAAAACTAGGGTTCAAGTGTCCTAAAAGCATGAGAACCTTAAACAACTTTCATAGTAAACATTTCAAGGAATAACATGAGCATAGTTGGGTTAGGTTCTAAATTTCCTAAGCCCTTGAACATGATGTGGCCGAATGTTATAGAGCATGTAATTTAATTTCCATGCAACAATAAACATAAGAACATTAAGTTAGTTTCATAACATTTCATCAAGGAGGTCATGAGCATCTTAAACTTGTTTTAAATTCTCCTAGGCTTCAAAAACTAAACATGGCCGAACCTTCATGGACATGAAATAGAATTCAACTTAACATACAATCATGGGCATATCATAATAGTTTCATATCTTATCTTAGGGAGATCATGGCATGCTTAGTTTTAAATTAAAGCTCTCCTAGGCCCTTAGTTCTACCATGGACGAATACTCATGAATCTAAGTTCTACCAAACATTTTAACATAGAGACATGAGATAAATCCTTATCATAAAATACATGTTACAAGAAAATATCGAGCATATCAAATTTAGATCTTTTCATTCCCTAGGTCCTTCCTTTGGTTTTATCTTGGTTGGAATTCTTCATGTTGTTTTCTTAGATTTTTATGTAACCGAATCTTCATAGAACAACAAGAGCTATTGTACCATAGGTGAGGGGAACTTACATCCTTTCGCTTGTGGTTTTCCTTAGAGAGAAAAGTGTTCTAGGTGTCAAGGAAGGAGGAAGCTTCTTCTTCTTGTACCTCCTTTTGTTTCCTTTGCTTGTAAGGGCTAGAACTTGAAGGTTTCTTCTTGGAAATTAGATTTCTTGGAGAAGAACTTAACTTAGCTATTGGAATGAGGAGAGGGAAGTTTTCTTGGTTCGGTGAAGAATGAAGAAGGGAGAAGGAGGAAGAAGAAAATGAATTTAATCCCTTATTTTTCTTCTCTAAACCTATTTATCCCTTTGCCAAATGAAACATGTCCTCATTCATTCCCTCAACTCCTCTTTTCCCTCACTCCTTTAATTCCCACGAAAATAGAGAGAGGGAGGGAAGTAGACAATCCCTCTTTTGCTTGCTCCTTTTCTTAACCAAGAGGGAAAAGAAGGTAAGCAACTTGGTTTTCTCTTACTCTTTTTGCTTAGTTTTCTTTTCTCCTTTAACTAGATTTTCCATTCCTTTCTATCCAATTATTTCTCCTTATCCTAATGGTTATATTCATCAATTTATCTCCATAAATTGTGGGAGGTTCAAGGTTCAATCCTTGACCTCACCTCTTCTTATTCTATATTTTCTTTTGTTTTTATTTTCATTTTTCTCTTATTCTTCTCATTTCTTTATGCTCTAAGGAAAATAATATTCATATACCTATCGTATAATTTCGTGGGTGTTACAACTTGTGCCTCGCTAGCCCGAGCCACCCTCAAGCTCTAACAACTATCTTTGCTTGCCTGCCTAACTGCTATTTGTGCTAGCCGCTCTGAGTGCCACCATCGGTCCATAGTGTTGTCGACATTGCCAGGGCTACCTTCGCCACCACTGTCCACCTACCGCTGAGAGGCCACAACGGGAGAGTTGGGTAAATTTTGAGTTAAGTAAATAAATTAATGTTTCAATTAAATTTGATTAATGTGGATTAATTAATTGGTCAGTTAGTTTAGTTCTCATTAATAGATCAATTAAGTTAATAAATGGAATAATCTGGTTACCTTGATTAATATGTTAATTTGATAGACTAATTTAGAATATAATTAGAGATTAATTGGATTAATATAGGTTTGAATCATTAATTGATAGTTGGTAAGTTTTACTTAACAGATTTAATTTGGTTACGATTTATTGTTTAAGGTTAATTAATTGCTCATATTAATTAACATATTTTTAATTAATGTTATTTGATTAAGTGGATAAGTTAGATAATTGGCTGTTATAAAAGTAACGAAAGGTTAATTAAATTAATGGAGTGATTAATTGATAAATTGTTGATCTGATTAATTATTAAATAGATTGATTAATTAAGAAATAAAGATATTAACCTATAATTTAGATCACTTAATAAATTGGATGATTAAGTTAGGATTAATAGAATCATTAATTGATTGAATAGGTTGGGTAAGTTGATTTACATATGGATAGACCTCTTAGATTCTTTCGTATCCTTTACTTATAGGATTCAAGTTTGAAGCAGACACTTTGAATTGAAGATGATTAGGATGGTCTACAATCGAGGTGGGTAGTTCATGCTTATTTTCTTTAGATCTTTGATTTTAGTGCATGATTATATCTATCCATATATTGATTAGGTAGCATTTATTTACTTATCTTGAATCTATTCATATTATCTCTTGAGCTTGACTTTGTATTGCTTGACCTTAGAGATGATCCATTTTATATCTATGTAGTCTCATGATTCTTCATACTTGATTTTTTATATATGTATGATATCACCATACCATAGTGTAGAATGTTGAGTATCATATTGAACCCTTGATTGATGATTTGAGCTTGCGCTTATTGAGTCAGATCATACTATAGTATATGATGTCAAGTACCATTGTTTGTTGTTTAGGCTCATGCCTATACATTAGATTAGACTGAGGGTTGATTATAGAGTGTTATATTGAATGTGATTATTCAGTTTTTTGTTTATCGTTACGTTATTATATCATGATGACCATTGTTTCCCATTTGTAGTTAAGAGAGTCATTAGTAATCGTTGGTATATCCTAACGACTATTGTATCTGATTCATTGTTGAGAGAGTCATTAATGATCGTTGGTATATCTTGTCGATCATTGTATCCCATTCGTGGTTGAGAGAGTCATTAGTGATCATAAGACATAGATTACCCACGGGATCATCCGTTGTAGAGCGTTGCTTCTGTAGTTTGTAACTAGATAGCTACACGTCCTATTTACCCATTAGACCAAATAGTGGTAGTGTGAGTTCACCTGTAGATAGTGACATATATATGCTCTGACTGACCAATAAACTAGATAGTGGTAGCATGATTCCACCCGCAATAAGTAGTTGAGGAGCTAGATACTTACCTTATCCTGTCTTCCCACTAGACCAGATAGTGATAGCATGAGTTTACCCGCAAATAGTGACCTTGACTGCTCACTAGACTAGATAGTGGTAGCATGAGTTTACGCGCAATCAAGACTTGATATATATTCATTATGTGCTTGTTATGTGTTTGCTTTATGTAGGTGATTTATTGGTTATGCCTAGTGGAGTAGGTTAGTGATGGCTTATATTGTTGTTTATGGTTTGATTAGAAGATGATTTTATGTTCGTGCCCTTACTTCTGTAGTAAGTGTTATTACTTGAGACTGTTTCTTTTTGATCTCCTTATATATATATATATATATAGCATCTTGCACCATCTTCTTATACCCACTGAGTTGTTTTACTCACTACCCTTACTTTTCCTTTGATTTTTAGGTTAGCAGATAGAGGATGTGTTGTATCGCTCAGAGGTCCTGGCTGCTAGTACCACTCGAGTTTGGATTTTTGTACGAGTTAATTTATTTTTCTATCGCTACGCTGTTTATGTTTTTCTTTCCTCATCAAATCGATGAAGTTTTGTTAAAATGGTATAGCCATTATCTTGTGCAATTATAGTATTCCTGTACATGCATACATATACACATCATCTTTCAGTGTTTATTGACTTTATATTGCATTAGAGTTTGTGTTGGCTTGAAGTTGTTTAATATTGATTATTTTCTATATGCTCACTAGGGGGTATCGTGATATTTGGTGAACAAGTATACCCTCAAGGCATAACACTATGTATGTGGTAAGCCAAGGCATTTCGCACGTGAGTGTAACGAGCGAAAGGTATATCCTTCTTCTTTACATGGTATGAGTTATGTGTTATCTAATGTGATGTTTGCTAACTCATCTTCTTTGTGGATTGTAGATTCAGGAGCCACAGACCATGTAGCTCATGATAGAAGTACATATATGGAATTCTGCCATTTAAGTCCTCATGCCAGAAGACTGTATGTGGGAAATGAGGCATTTGTGAAGGTGAGAGAGATTGACACTTACAAGTTGTTGCTACAAAATAATCAAGTCATGTATCTCCATGACATGTTATATGCTCCGAAAATAAGGCAGAATCTAGTTTCTTTTCATAGTCTATACCTGTTAGGATATTGTGCTATAATTGGAAACTCTAAGGCTTTCATCTCATATGATACTACTTTAATATGTTTTAATTTTGTCCATGAGAGACTATATGCACTGAACTTGATTTCTTTTCATGAGTTTTATCCTACATCTACCATTGCCTTTAATTCTGATAATGTAGTGGATGATGTGAATGTTTGGTATAGCAGACTTGGTCATATAGGGCAAGAGAGGATGGGTCGGTTAATAGCATGTGGCGCATTAGGCCAGCTAACCAAGGTCGAGTTAACATTATGTCAGTTTTTTATAGAAGGAAAAACTATGAGAAAACCATTTGGAAAAATAATGAGGGTTGGGACTCTATTGTAGTTAGTTTATTCCGACATTTACGGACCCATGAATGTAAGAGCTTGAAATGGAGCCACATATTTTATTACGTTTATAGAAAATTTCACACATTTTGGTAATGTCTACTTGATCTCACATAAGTCTGAGACACTAGAGTGCTTCAGAAGGTTTATTAGCGAGGTAGAAAATCAGCTAGACATGAGAATGAAAACTCTCAGAACCAATCGGGGGTGTGAGTATCTATCTAAGCAGTTGAGAGAGCTCAATTTCAAAAAATATGTTATAAGACAGTTGACTATTCCTGCTATTCCTTAGCAGAATGGAGTCACCGAGAGAAGGAATAGGAATCCATTGGAGATGATGAGGTCCATGATGGCGCAGGCTAATTTACCAATCTCTCAATAGGGAGATGCGTTATTGATTGCAGTCTATGTCCTTAATCATGTTCCAATCAAGTTCGTGATTAGCACCCCATACAAACTTTGGACAGGGAGGCAGCTTGTCCTTAGCCATCTTAGGTCATGTGGTTGTGTTACGTATGTTAGAGATTTCTCACATAAGTACGACAAGTTAGGCCCGTGAGGAAAGAAGTGCATCTTCATCAGATACTCTAAACACTCCAAAGGATATGTGTTCCTAGGAGAACATACGAATGACATAATAACTAAGATTGAATCTCATGATGCCATGTTTCTCAAGAATGATTTTCTTAAGAGAGGAGAAATCGATTAAGACTACACCTTCTATGAGATGGATGAGCCTAGTGGTACAATCGAGCCCAACAGTAGAATTTAAGACCTGGTTACGGATCTTGGTCATAGTGGAAGTGGTCCATCTAAAGGTGGGGAGGCTCTCTCTCCTCATAGGAGTGGTCGAGGAAATACCTTTCATCGTTTCCTTATTGAGAATTTCTCATTGTGACTCCAAAGGATGATGATGAACCAAGGACCTTTGGAGTGACTCTCGAGGGTTCTGAAAAAGACCAATGGTTAATGGCCATATAGGAAGAAATAGAATCAATGAAAGTCAACGGGGTTTGAGACTTAGTTGACTTACCTAAGGTATAAACGCCATTGGGAATAAGTGAGTTCTCAAAATAAAGAGGAAGGTTGATGGATCGATCGAGAGATAAAAAACTCATCTTTTAGTAAGGGTTACACACAAACAAAGGGTATTAACTATGAGGAGACTTTCTCTCCAGTAGTCAAGTTTACATCGATCTATTTACTTTTAGCGATTGTTACAAGTTTAGATCTAGAGTTACACTAGATGGACATTAAGATCGCTTTCCTAAATGGAAGTTTGGATGAGAAGATCTACATAGAACAACCCTCTGGATTCATTTTAGTAGGTCAAGAAGATAAGGTTTGTCGACTTCAAAAGTCAATATATGGCCTAAAGCAATAATCTAGGCAATGGTACCTAAGATTTCATGAGGAGGTGATATCCTATGGTTTAACAATGGTCGAGGAGAATCATTGTGTATATTTAAAAAGGTTAAATGACTATTTTGTGATTCTGTCGTTATATGTGGATGACATAATGTTAGTTGGGAACAACATTGGTATCTTATAACCATTAAAACTTGGTTGTCATCTAGCTTCGACATGAAAGACATGAGTGAAGTTAAGTTCATCCTTGGAGTAAAGATCCAGACGGATTGCTCGAGAAGAGTTTTGGCTCTTTCACAAGAGACCGTCATTAAGGAAATTCTTTAGCGCTTTGGGATGAGTGATAGTAATCCAATTGATACTCTAATCACTAAAAGTAAAGGCCTGAGCTTGGAATTATGTCCTAAAACTCAAGTAGAAGTAAGGGAAATGAGTAAAGTACCTTATTCCAATGCAGTAGGAAGTCTAATGTGTGCAATGTTGTGTACACAACTGGATATATGTTATGCAGTCAATTTAGTATATAGATATCAAGCAAATCTTGGAAGGGGTCACTGGAGAGCAGTGAAAAGGATTTTTTGACATTTCAAAGGAACTATAAACTTCTCTTTGTGTTATGGAGGAGGTGATTTGTGACTTGTGGGATATTCAGATGCCAATTGGGGAGGCTATCTGGGTAAACACAAATCAACATTAGGTTTTTCTTTCTTGCTCAATGGTAGAGCCATTTGCTGGAGTAGTAAGAAGCAAACCTGTGTTGCTCTATCTATGATGGAGGTTGAGATCATTGCTTGACTCATTAGCAGTTCAAGAGAGTGTTTGGCTTCGAAAATTATTAGATGACTTAGGGATGGTAGCGGATAGTGAAAGACCAATAATGATTTATTGTGATAATCATGCCGCTATCGCTTACACTCGAGACTCTAAGTTTCATAGTAGAACCAAACACATAGATATAAGATATTATTATGCTAGAGACATCATTGAGAAGAATGAAGTGACTATCAAGTACATTTCAACACACATTATGGTTATTGACCCCTTCACTAAACCTATTAATAGAGACTCTTTTATAGGACAAAGAGTCATTGGGTTTGTGTACTTTATGACATGTCTTATTTTGTATCGATTTGACTATAGTAATGCATAATGAAATATATAACTTCTTGTGCATTAATTGGTCATATTTATATATATAACATCTTTGTAATACACTTGTTATATATATGTTCTGTAATATAATAGATAAGTCAGGCAGGCAAGGTCGACTCTATCACACGAGTGTCCACCTCCAAGAGTGGGGATAAGACGGTTTCTAGCTGTAAGAGGTTTTGAGAGTAGCCCTGCTAGAACTTAAGTCGCCCTAATATGTGTTTAGGATGAGGTTATATGTGACATGATCGACATGGACATAGTCACATCCATATTGCCTGTAAGAAGATAGGTTTGAGATCTTAAATATCACCTACGAATTGTGATATGTCTTTGAGGTACTCTCTCAGAGATCTCTGGGTAGAGTCTTATATTGGTGTAGCGGGGCCTAGTAAGAGGGGGTGAATTACCTACAATATTTAAAAAGACCTTTCTTGATCTTTAGATTTAATTAGTAGCACAATTAAATCTAATAATAATAAAACTGAACTAAATAACTTAAAAAGGAAGATTAAGAGGTCAAAATTTTACTTTGTTACAACCAAGGTGGTTGTTAATCTAAGATAGTGAAAAACACTAAAAGAACTCTTTCGTTGCAGCCGGAGAAGCCTCCTACAATCGTTAAAAAGCTCAAAGAAATGCTAGTAAAGTGTTACAAGAGTTGTAGTTCAAGTTCTTGATGATTTCCTACCTCCATGAGTCTTTTGATAGCCCTTGGAAAACTCTATCTGAGGCTGGAAGGCGCATAAGTTCTTGATGATTTCCTAACTCCACAGGTCTTTTTATAGGCCCTAGAAAACTCTATCCAAGGCTAGAAGGTGTTGGTGCGGGAAGCATCAGATGATCGAACCTATGTTTTGATAATGGCAAAGGGTTCAAAGTTAAGGTTACTTATTGTCTAACAAGTTTGAATGAGCTTGTAGGAAAGTCCTAAGTGTTCTTAGGCAAAAGTCCTAGCTATGGTTAGGCAGGTGGAAAACCCTAGGGGATGGTAACCCTAGGTCCTAGAGGGTGGTAACCCTAAGTCCTAGGGGGTGGTAACCCTAGGCTGAAAGTCTTGGCAGGTTGAGCGCTTTGGGCAAAACCCTAGAGTCGGGGACTCTAGGTGAAAACCCTGGTGGTCGCGGACTAGGTGGAAGACTAGACGAGTCATGGAGTGGATTTCCAACAGAAAGTCCTGAAGCCTCAGGTATTGAGAAAAAGTCCAGTTAATCTGGAGGACCAGTCTGGCAATAGGTAACTTCTCCTGAGAGGAGTAGGTGAGGACGTGTTCCCCGCTGAGGGAACAGTAGGCGTCGGTTCGACCGAGGGTTTCCGGAGGAAATCCGAAGTCAGAATTACACAGTCCGAAGGCTGTCAAATTATTTATTTACATACTAATTGCTATTTGTCTAACTCTATTTTGTAGGAAACTAACAAGTTTTGCAGGGTCAAACTGTCAAATTATTTATTTACATTTTAATTGCTATTTGTATAACTCTATTTTATAGGAAACTAACAAGTTTTGCAGGGTCAAACTTAGCCTTAATCGGTCGACCAAACCTCAGTATAGCAGGATCAGATTTCTAGATATCAGACCAGGTTTAATCGAGGGATCGGTCAACCGAACAGTGAATATACGGTGATCGAGATCAGGTCAGATTGATCAGATCAGACCAGATAAGTCGGCGAGGATAGTGGGATCGGTCAACTGAACGACGGGATCGGTTGATCGAATGAGGACTCATCCGAAGCTGAATCTAGACTGGAAAGCAGACTGATTCAGGCAGGATCGGTCGACCGTACCAGGGGATCGGTTGGCTGATCAGCGATGAGTCAAACTTGATCCTAAGATCAGTAGATATGAATCAAGCCTAGCTTGGCTATTTAAGGAGGGCCCGACTAGTTGCTTCAACAACACAATTTCCAAGATTAAGAACGGACAACTGCTGCTCTCTTCAATGCTGCTCCGACAACTGACGAATAAATTTCTAATTCCATATTGTCAGTATACTTTGTTTTTTCAATACTTGTAATTGTTTACTTATTAAATATTTCTGAACTATTAGTGATTGTCCACCGAAAGTGATCAATAATCGCGGGTCTTGGAGTATGAGTCATTACAAGCTCTGAACCAAGTAAAAGAAAACTATGTTAGCATTGCTCTTATTCTCCTTCGTTATTCCGTTGCGTTATTCTGAGTTTTCCGAAACGAACGAATTAGCCACGAATGATATTCACCCCCTCTAACATGTCATCGATCCTACAATTGGTATCAGAGTTAGGCCGTTCTGAATTGGTGAAACCACCAATCGAGCAGAGGGGGTTCCTTTTGAAAGAAAATTATATTTCATTGTTGTTTTTAAAATATTCTTACGTCTTTCATTTTTTTTCCTCCAAAATTATTTTTGAAAAATTATTTTTCATCTTTTCACCATTGGTTAGTATTAGCAAAATATCACAGTTATCAAAATTTATAATAATATTTTTATTAATATTTTATTATTTTTTTCTCAACATTAGTGAATTACTATTTTTATTTTTCTCCCACACTACTAATCCAAGACCAAGTCTTGAAACATTTGTTATTTTTCTTTTGTGCGAAATTTTTTTAATGGCCCACCAAGAAGGCTACAACACAACTTGCCCCCTCTTTTCTTCGGTGAAGATTTTGGCTACTAGAAGGGCCGAATGTAGTACCACCTCAAGATGCAGGAGGAAATGTGGATAATAATCCAGACATGATTTACATTTCCCACCGAAGATAGCGTCCTTGTCCTCATGACAAATGGGACACACCAACCCGCAAGAAGATTGAGGCTGACGCAAAAGCAACAAAAACTCTTCAATGCGGCCTAACCAAAGAAGAGCAGAACTGGGTTGGTCCCTTCAACAGTGCAAAGGAGTTGTAGAAAAAATTGATCAAGCTACATGAGAGAACTTCCGACACGAAGGCAAGTAAATGAGACTTCACATTAAATAAATTATATAATATAAAAATATAGAAAGGTGAGTCAACAAGATAGCTTCATGCTCGCATACATGATCTTCTAAACGAACTCCACGCGATTAGATAGAAAGTAGAGAATTACGACGTAATAAGGTACGCACTAAATGCTTTTCTGAGAAATATATTGTGGGCATCAATAGTAGATACCTACAAAGTATCCAAGGATCTTTTGTTAATTAGACTAGATGAACTCTTTTCAGAATTTAAAATTCATGAACAAACTAATGCCTTGACAGGTGAGAAAAGTATTGCTTTGATTGTAGGTGCAAGCAGAACACGGGAACCGAAGCTCAAGCGCTATACTGAACCCAAGTCCGAAGATGAACCGGACTCAGAAGACGACGATGAGATTGCTACCGAACTCGTAAACCTAGTCCAGAGACTATACAAGAAGAAGAAAGGATTCATCAAAAAGGAGATAAAAAAGGTGATCCAATAAAAAACAATGCAACCAAGCCCTAAAATCGAGTCAGAAGTAACCTGTTATGGCTACAACAAGAAGGGACACATTAAAGCAAACTGTCCAAACCAGAAGGAAACAAAGAAGGAACGGAAGAAGAAGAAGGTTCTTCAAGCAATGTGGGATGAATATTCATCAGAAGACTCCGATGAGAACCTTGAAGCAGACAAGTATCCTCGCACTTCCAGCCCGAGAACAACTTGACAAGTCTAAAACTAAAAGCGAATATGATGCTGAGTTCGAGAGAAGACACAGATCCGTATCTGTTTCTGAAGGGCCAAACAGCGCTGTAAGATCCTCTTAAGTAGATAAATTGTACAATTTAATTAATTATTTAATGCATAAATTAGCCAAGTCAAATATCCAAGTCAAGTCACTCTAAAAGGAGGTAACTACCCTTAAGGAAGTGACTAGCCCAAGCTCTTTGACCGAATCTATTCAAACTAGAACTTCAACTCAAGTTCAACAACTTGAGAAAGAAAATTCCAGTCTGAGAGATAAAGTCAAAGAACTAAAGGGAACATTGGAATGGTTCACCTTAGGTTCTAAGAATCTTGATCTGATTCTTGAAAAACAAAAGACCATATACAATTGATCTAGACTTGGATACAAGACTAAATACAAGTTCAAATCATACTTATCTCTTGTCAATAGAACAAATAGAAGAACAGTTCAAGCATGGGCCCCCAAGTCTAACTTGGTTAATCAAGTTGGACTTGGTCAATATTGGATCCCCAAGGATCAAATCCACTACCGTGATAGACCCTATCGAGGCTATGATCCAGGGGAAGCCAATAGAAAAACCATTGTTATCATTAGATAGATTTGTTTGATGCTTGCATTACTACTTTCACTATACATGCTTAGACTAGGGTAGATAAGAACCTAGGCTTGATTCACACTTGACTAGTTAGACCTAGGATTTTCAGAAAGAAAATTAAATATTCAATTTCTTTGAAAGGTTTTGTCTAGAAGTGGTGGATGATCTCATACCCAAGAAGGCATAGTGTCTCGCCACAGCCTGAAAGCTAACCATTGAAATAAATATTTAATTGACTAACTATTAAATCGTAGTCAAACTCAAATGTAAATCAATCCTTAGATGATAATCTAAATTGAAGATAAAATTAACCATCTCACAAAAACATATAAGGTTCCTTGATTGACAATTTAGAAAAAGGTGAGGTGGACTTAGGTAAATAAATAATTTAGTTCAAAACAAGTCAATTAAACAATTAACTTAATAAATTAATTAAATAATTAACTTAATAAATTAATTAAATAATTAACTTAATAAATTAATTAAATAATTAATTTAACAAATCTAAATAATTAACATAATAAATCTAAACAATTAACTTAACAAATCTAAACAATTAAACAATTAACTTAATAAATCTGAATCAATTAAACAATTAACTTAATAAATCAAAATCAATTAAACATTTAACTTAATAAATCAATTAAATTAAATTAATTAATTCAAACCCAAGGAATTAAGTGAATTAAAAATTAAAATTAAAATTACATAAAACTCAATCAACCATCTCACAGTCACTCATAGGAGCAACATGATTGACAACCTAGATTGAGTGAGATGGAAAATAAGGGGTTGAACTCAATCAATCTATCTTACAATCCTTTTAAAATTGGATCCAAAACAAATACTTTATATGTACGAACATAATGATTTGGACCACATGTTAGATAGTGGATGCTCCAGACACATGACTGGAGATCGATTGAAATTCACAAAGCTAAAATATCAAAACCTAGGGTCAATTGCATTCGGCAATGATGGAAAGCTTAAGGTAATTGGAATAGGTAATATCAAATTAAGTTTCGATTTTATTGTTCAAAAAGTGTTATTAGTCGATAAATTTAATTTCAACTTACTTAGCATAAGTCAATTGTGTGACTCCGGATACCTAGTAACATTTTCTAACTCTGATTGCTTAATTAAAAATATTGAAAATACCAAAATCATACTTAAGGAAATTAGGAAAAATAATGTTTACACAATTAACCTACCTACCTCCTCATTAAAGTGTCTTCTGATACAACAAGAGGAAACCAAGCTGTGGCACAGAAGGCTGGGTTACACTCACATTAGACTTATTTCAAAAATGAATCAAAATGGTCTAGTTAAAGGTTTAATCAAATTAAAAAACTTAGAAAATTTAATTTACAGTGTTTGCTAACAAGGTAAACAAGCTAAGTCAACTCACAAACCGACAAACCTAAGTTAAACCAACTCAATACTTGAGCTCATACATTTAGACCTATTTGATTCAGATAGAGCCAAATCACTAAGCAGAAACCAATACTGCTTAGTTATAATTGATGATTACTCTAAGTTTACTTGGGTAAAATTTCTAAAGACTAAAGATGAAACCTTTGAAATCTTTAGTAAGTTTTGCAAGATAGTAGAAAATGAAAACAATACTAAAATTAAAAGAATTAGAAGTGATCATGGAGGAGAATTTGAAAATCATAAATTTATTGAATTTTATGAAATTAATGGATACAAACATGAATCCTCATGCCCTAGAACCCCTCAACAAAATGGACTAGTAGAACGAAAAAATAGAACATTACAAGAAGTTGCTAGAACCATGTTAAATGAATACAACATAAACAACCAATTTTGGGCTGAGGCAATAAACACAACATGCTATATTCAAAATAGAATTTTAATTAATAAATTTTACAATAAAACCCCTTATGAAATATATTATAATAAAATACCCAATCTAAACTATCTAAAAGTATTTTGTTGTAAAGTACACATATTAAACACTAAGGATTACTTGGGAAAATTTACATCAAAATCCTCAACGGGTATCTTCTTAGGGTATCAACAACTAGTAGGGCCTATAAAATTTATAACAATAATACCCTAAAAGTAGAAGAAACATCCAATGTAATTTTTGATGAAAATAACTCACCTAATGAAATCAGTGAAAATAATATCCAAATTACCAGAAATATTGAAGATGATGAAAATAATGAAATTAGGCTTGAATCAAGTGAATCATAAGAACCAATTATCGACTCTAATATAAGACCATCTAGAATAAACCTTAATCACCCATCTAATCAAATTTTAGATGATCCAACCCTAGGGGTTTGAACTAGATCATCTTATAGAAACCTAGGTCAAATAGCCTTTATTTCTAAAATTGAACCCAAAACTATAAAAGAAGCCCTACCTGACCCAGACTAGATAATTACAATGCAACAAGAATTAGCTTAATTTGAAAGAAACCAAGTCTGGGAACTTGTACCTAAACCCACAAATAAATCTATAATTGACACTAAGTGGGTATTTAGAAATAAATTAGATGACAAGGGTGGAATAGTAAGAAATAAGGCTAGACTAGTAGCAAAGGGGTTCAACCAAGTAGAAGGGTTAGATTATGATAAAACCTATGTACCCATAGCCAGACTTGAATCTATAAGGATATTGCTAGCCTATGCAGCACATAAGGGATTTCAGTTATACCAAATAGATGTAAAATCCGTATTCTTAAATGAGTTCATCAAAGAAGAAGTTTATGTAAATCAACCTCCAGGATTTGAAGACCTAGACCACCCAAATCATGTCCTTAGATTAAAGAAAGCTTTATATGGACTAAAACAAGCACATAGGGCTTGGTATAAACGACTTTCAACATACCTAATAACTAAGGGATTTAAACAAGGACAAATTGACCAAATCCTGTTTGTTAAAACCTTAGAAAATGATATTTTTTTTATAGCCCAAATATAAGTAGACAACATAATATTTAGCTCAACTAATACTAAATTCTTAAAAGAATTTATCAAATTAATGGAAAATGAATTTGAAATGAGTCTAGTAGGTGAACTCAACTTCTTTTTAGGCTTACAAATAAGACAAACAAAAGAAAGAATTCATATTTTTCAAACAAAATATGCTAAGAAATTAATTAGAAAATTTGGAGTGGAGAATTTTAAAAATGTAAATACCCCAATGGCAGCTAATGCTAAAATTGACTCTGACTTAGAAGGAAAATTAGTAGACTTAAAATACAATAGAAGTGTAATAGAAAGTCTACTGTACCTAACTACAATTGATCTGATATTTTATTTGTAGTAGGTATGTGTGCTAGATACCAATCTTATGCAAAAGAATCACACTTAACAAATGTTAAAAGAATCCTAAGCTACATTAAGGGAACCCTAAGTGTAGAACTCTGGTACCCTAGGACTAGTACATTCAACTTAATTGGGTTCTCTGACTCAGACTATGCTAGATGTAAATTAGATAGAAAAAATACAAGTGAAAGCTGCCAATTTCTAGGTTAGTGCCTAGTAAGCTGGTCTAGTAGAAAGTAATACTATGTTTCTCTATCCACTACTGAGGCAAATACATAGCCATAGGAGAATGTGCATCTCAACTGTTATGGGTGATGCATACCCTAAAAGATTATCAACTTGAATACAAAATTACAAAAATCTAAATTGATAACATAAGTTCAATAATTTAACTAAAAATCTAATTCACCATTCAATGACTAAACACATAGAAGTTAAACACCACTTTGTAAGGGTTCACGTTGCTAAAGGTGACAATGTACTTGACTATGCTGATTCCAAGTCAAACCTAGCTGACATCTTTACAAAATCTCTACCTGAACTTGAGTTCAGTACACTTAGAAGAGAATTATGAATGTGCACAGTAGAGTAGAAATTGTTAACTTCAAAAAGTTGTTATTATCTTTTCAAAATTATGTTTTGTTTTAAAAATTCTAGGAAAATTATTTTCAAAACTCTCAGTTTTACTAGAATTTTTAAAGATTGGAACTAGTGTAGGATTTTCCCCTTTAGAGAGCATGTACCTATATATTTTAGTCAGAGCATCTCATAAACACATTAGGATTATCTTGTTTGTATATGAAAAATACTTAGAATGGTGTGAGGATCGGTCTGGCAACAGGTAACTTCTCCTGAGAGGAGTAGGTGAGACGCGTTCCCCGTTGAGGGAATAATAGTATCAGTTCGACCTAGGGTTTTCGGAGGAAAATCGAAGTCAGAACCGGACAGTCCGAAGGCTATCAAGTTATTTATTACATATTAATTGTTATTTGTCTAACTCTATTTTGCAGGAAACTATCAAATTTTGCAGGGTCAGACTTAGCCTTGATCGATTGACCGAATGACCGAATCAGTCGATCGAACCTCAGTATAGCAGGATCATATTTCCAGAGATCAGACTGGGTTCGATCGAACAGTGGATATACAATGACCAAGATCAGGCCGGATTGATCGGATCAGACCAGATAAGCCAGCGAGGATAGCGGGATCGGTCGACCAAATGGCGAGATCGAACGAGGACTCATTCAAAGCCGTGATCTAATGATGAAAATTATATTCCCTTGTGTACAAGTGGGAGATGTTAATAACTTATGCCCACTATGGGACATCCATATGGTGTTAGTAATGTATGCCTGTTATGAGGCATTCAAATGGGATAATGGAGGTTATCTCATGACTCCACTAACATAAATGACTGCACTAATATAAATGTATGTTTGTAATTCCATCTTATGACTCCACTAACATGAATGAATATAGTAACTCATCTCATGACTCCACTAACATAAATGAATGTTAGTAACTACATCTCATGATTCCACTAACATAAATGAATATTAGTAATTCCATCTCATGACTCCACTAATATAAATAAATATTAGTAACTCCATCTCATGACTCCACTAACATAAATGACTTTACTAACATAAGTGAATATTAATAACCTCTTAATTAAATGATTATCCATATTCTTATCTTATCCTATAAATCATACTTTTTTGTGAAGTATTGTGAGAGAAAAAGAAAGAAAATGGAGTCTAAGAAAGAAGAGAGTTGTAGTATCTATCTTGTTGAGAAGAACAAAAGAAGACCATCGTCATACATCATCATGTTAAAGATTAAAATGTTGTGACATAACATTAATAGCTAGTTTGAGATATGTGACTATCATCTTGACTTCGAACAGTCCGTGGCTAAGGTTTCTAAAATTTTCGAAAGTTTACGGTGTTGGAGACTATTGCATCACTAACTA
Source organism: Zingiber officinale (assembly GCF_018446385.1). NCBI lineage: Eukaryota > Viridiplantae > Streptophyta > Magnoliopsida > Zingiberales > Zingiberaceae > Zingiber > Zingiber officinale. The sequence continues at coordinate 81,230,193 of NC_055999.1, read as the reverse complement.
AAGTACAAATTTAATTTCCACACTATAGAAATAAATTATACATTTTATTTTTATCAACATCCAATAATATTAAATTACCTAGTTCAGACATGAGAGAGCGTTCTTGGAGCTGTTCCTCATGCTAGAGCTGTTCCATGTTCACATCCCAACGTTTCATCAATCATTTATATATATGCACGTTTGAAGGATAAAGATCGAAAATCCTAATTTAATAAATTTAAAATTTTGAAATAATATCTAAATAAATTCTGAAAAATAATAAATATCTCCAATTGCCTCAAATATAGCACCTACAACCAACAACCAATAATATATCACATGAACCCTAAAAACCAATTTTCAAAAGCTTAGGTTCTGAAATTACCTCAAAGAAAATTCAAAATTTCTGTTAAGATTTGAAATCGAGTGACCCAAGTCCTAAGGAGCAAGAAATCGTCGAATGATAGAAAAAGTAATCGAGCAAGGACCGACAGATTCGAACATGATCGAAAGAAAACTTTGTAAAATGGATAGTACTAGATACGTTTTGTAAAGATGTTTCCAAATCTAATAACGGATCTAAATTTCGAGTACAAAGTCGAAGTGATTTGAAAGAGAAAGAAAATGAAAGAGAAAGAAAATGAAAATAACAAAATAAAAACAATATGACAGAAATAAGTGATTTGAAAGGTGAGGAGAGAATGTTTATAAATATATTATAGTATAGCTGACCAGATTTTAAGAATATTATTTGGAATCTGGCATATAATAATATTTATACATTAAGTATTATACTTTTAAGAGAATGCATATCACATGACACCACACCGGTTATGCTTTTGAGAGACATCGCATCGCATTCCCTGGACTTGTCCATTCAACATTTTAATCGTCAGGATAAACCTTCACCTCGACTGATTCTTTAAATTAATTGGGCATTTTATATGTTCTATCTTACTTTACTTAGAGACAGGGTCGGGATGCTGCTTCCGTCAACCTTAACTTTGCCCTGGCCGTCACGCTTCACTGTAACAAATCTACCATCAAATTACCAGCTGTTACTCCAATAATTGTTTAATGATTGCTATATTATTAAAGCCACTATTGTAGCTTTTTAAATTATTGTGCCAATGCACAGCTGTGTCGCCTACATAATCATGTTGAAGCTAAGTCACTGAACAACAACGAAGAAAGAAGCAGAAAACAAGATGGAAAGCCCTCTCCTCCTGATTGTCTCACTGATCTTCCTCCGTTTATTTTCCTCAGCTCTCTCATCTTCGGTGGTCACCCATTTGCCTGGATTCCAAGGCCCACTACCTTTCTACTTAGAGACAGGGTCTGAATGCTGCTTTCCCCCTACCTTAACTTTGTTGTGACCGCCATGAGCCTCTGCTTTAATTCTTTCAGGTACGTGGAGGTGGACGAGGAGCACGGAGGAGAGTTTTTCTACTACTTAACCGAGTCGGAGAACAAGCCGACAGAGGATCCTCTGCTCCTCTGGCTGACCGGCGGCCCTAGGTGCTCTGCCTTCTGCGGCTTGGTCTTCCAGATCGGTGGGTGAAATTTCCTTGTTTTCTATGATTAACTACTCTCGTTTCATAGTAGAAATCCACTCGCAGGCCCCCTGAAATTTGTGACAGCCGAGTACAATGGGAGCTTGCCAAGCTTGGTGTACAATCCCTATTCCTGGACCAAGGTGACTTCTTCTTCTTGATCAGTAATTGAGGAAGAAATATGATACATGCTTTTGTCATGTCTGCGTGAAAACATTCATGCAGGTAGCCAACATTATATTTTTAGATTCCCCATTGGGTTCTGGATTCTCATACTCAAGAAAATATGAAGGGTATGATGCCAACGATACGATTTGGTCCGAACAGGCTTCTAAGTTTCTTTTACAGGTGGGAAAGATCATATATTCCTGAGGTAATTACTGTAAGTGCCTTAAAGATGTAATCTTTCACTTTTGCAGTGGCTTGTTGAGCACCCACAGTTCATCTCCAATCCCCTCTACATTGCTGGGGATTCATATGCTGGAAAAATTGTACCTATGGTGGCCAAAAGAATATTGGATGGTAACTCTACTTTTAACTTAACTATTGATGAGGCTGTGAACTGTGAAGTGAGAGCTATTTTCATTTACTGTAATCCAGGTATTGATGAAGGGAAAGAACCACTACTTAACCTCCAGGTAAATTGCTAGAATTGATGGGCTATTGGCAATGAATGGAAAATACCTATTTAGGATCTTTTAATTGTTGTCATCTGATTGTATATGAAAGGCAAAGTCTTTACTTATGGATGACTTTCAGGGTTACTTGATTGGCAACCCATTCACAGGTGAAAACATCGATGAGAATTCTAAAATACCTTATGCTCACGGCATGGGGATAATATCAGATGACTTCTTTGAGGTAATCTAAGTCCAGTATTGATCAATTAGGGCGAATATATCAAAATGATATCTTATATCACCTTACTTTCTGAACTTTTAGATGATACAAAAAAGTTGCAGCGGGCAAGACTATCGGAATCCCACCACTTCAAAATGCCAGATACATCTTAACTCATTTAGAAATGTCAGTTAATATAAATAACAACACACCAACAATAACTTGACAATAGATAAACAATAACACAAACAATGGAATACATAACTGAAACTCTAGCAGCACTAATTAAACAAGGGCAACAAGGTTGAGGAAACTATCAAGTCAAGCAATGTAGTGAATGTACTTAAGCGATGTAGTCGGGGAAACTAAACAAGTCAAGACTTAGTCAAAGGAATCAGTTCATCTTGGTTCACTACTAGTTCTGCTACAATCCACCAACGTAAATTTAGTTTGAGCTTGATTTGAACCGAGAGATTTAACATCCAAAATATCCTCAAAAATTGAAAGTAAAGGATCCTAATAATCTATAATTATATTTACATGAATCTTTTTAAATTTTCTGAAATATAACAAATACGTTTCATGGACAGTTATTCGTATCGGAAATTAATGATGAACACATTTTAGAAATGTATTGTCCTGAGTGTCGATTGAAACCACTACCTAGTCTTGCGAGCACAACTTCTGGTAAACGAATTTTGAAGGAGAATCAAAACATTCTTCACCCTCCACCATTTCCCGATCCGGGTTGTCGAGTAAGGACTCAACTCCATTTGATGAATGAATTTCTTATTTTATTGTGCTAGGTAAATTGATCATGTTTACTGATCACAGTGTTATGTCTATACTCTGGCTTACTATTGGGCTAACAATAACATGGTAAGGAAGGCACTCAATATCAAACAGGTACGCTTTTCCTTGTTATTTCAATCATTTAACGATCTTGGGATATATAGAACACAAATGAATTCAATTGAGCTGAAAGTTAAAAGCCTCATGCGTGGTGTAAATATTGTTGAAGGAGACGATTAAAGAATGGATAAGGTGTAATCGTCACTTATCATACCCGATAGAACCCAAGAGTAATATCAAGTATCATCTCAGCCTTTTACAAAGAGGATACCGTGCTTTGGTTTATAGGTGATCAAATTAATATAAATATCATTTGCTTTGTTAGAAAATAGTTTTGTCATTGCAAGGTTTCTTCATTCCTAGTGGTGATCATGATCTGATGGTACCCTTCTCGGGGACAATACAATGGGTAAAATCCTTGAATTCTTCTATTGTGGAAGACTGGAGATCTTGGCATGTTGGTGGTCAAGTTGCTGGGTATGTTTTGTTTCTATAGTGCTTATAAGAAAGCCAACTGTTTTGAGATTATTCTAATTATTGTTCATTAAATCCCAATAGGTATACCATAACATATTCCAATAATTTGACATTTGCAACTGTGAAGGTATGCTGAAAACATATATGATATTTTTCCATCCTTGTACTATTTAAATGAATTGTTTGGTCATGTTCAGGGCAAATTAGTTCTCATTTTTTTTTTCACATAGGGTGCTGGACACACAGCTCCGGAGTACAAATCACAAGAATGTCTAGCTATGATCATGAGGTGGATTTCTGGTGCACTACTATGACGTTTTTTTTTTTCTTCATCGTGGAGTTTTATCTTAATATAAAAAGATCAAGAAAAACATTATTAATGCTTTTTCACTCAATTATCATGGTGATTGTTATTTTATATTACTTTCCCGCAATTGGAGTCTTAGCTACTTTCTGAATGAAAGATGAGCTCAAATTGCTAAAGTTTAAACATTTTGTTGGTTCAAATGGTGTAAAAATTGAATCTTTAAATTTCTGTGAATATAAATTAAGAAATAACTTGGTTGATTGCTTGGTTCATAGTCTAGTGATTGTTACTCTAAGACTTACGAGCCCATGATTCATTTTAGATAAATAATTCACTAATGCTCTCCTTTTCCGAAAAAAAACTTTTAGAGGAGGAAAGATCGTACAAGATATGAAGAAGATACACACTACTATCTGCTTAAATAAATGCAAGTATTAAATATATTGATAACATAGGATGTAGAGATTTGTTGTCAGTTGATGGAGAGCCTTTTGGCATATCCTAGACCTTCTTCCTTTTCAACTAGAGCAACTCTTGTTTTGCCTTTTCTTATCATCAGAGCTAACCGACACTATCAAAAAAGAGGGTAAGACTTCCGTTTTCTTTTCCTTTTACTGTAGTTCAAACAAATTGATTAATTATTACTTATTTATTTATTTTACTTGTTTAGGGATATAACTTGAACTATTTCAAAATGTAACATCAATATGTTGCAAAGAAAGAAAAAATATTGATATCTTCTTTTTTTAAGAAGAAAGATTGTCAGACTAGTGAAATATTTCAATTCTTACTGTCTCTACAATACAACTTCAATTTAGTAAATGTATACCAATTCCAGTGTCCAAATTCCTTTAATTTCCTCTCTTAGCGATGTCCATCATTCATCCTCTACTTATATTAAATGAGATTCGAGAAAAAGAAAATAGATATGTGAATATCATATGAATGTATGAGATGAGGTAATCGTTCTTATCAATAGATGGGCCCTTATAAATTAGATATATTAGAGTATCCGGGTATAAGTGCTGACGTGCCTGCAACTTCTATCAGTAAGATAATATTAACGAAACTTCTCGGTCGCCTATGTACCACCCAGTCACCTGGGTAGGGGTCATACTTCATCTTAACTGTTGTGTTCAGGTTACTGATAATTTTTCCCCACCATCACATGAAAGTTGCTCGGTCGCCCTATATTCAGTTGTCTAGACCCTCTAAAATCTTTTTGTCAAGAGTTATCACGAGCCAATCGTCTCCAAATTCCATCCGATTGCTTGAAACTGTCTAGCATGCTTTCTTGCAATTGTCACAAGTAATGAGTATGATATAGAATATTAAGTTACTCACACTTACTTGACTAAATTAACTTGTCTAGTTAAGTTTTGCCAAGCAATCAGCCTCTAGCTGATTCCACACACTTGGACTTGTGCCAAACAATCAACCTCTAGCTGGTTCCACTCACTTGGACTTTTTGCCAAGCAATCAGCCTCCAAATGATTCCACACACTTGGACTTAAGTCACCTAGACTCTAGCTAGAAATTTATCTATTAAGTCTTAACCACTTTGACTTGATTCATCTAGCCTTCAGCTAGGAATTTGTTTACCAAGTCTTAACCACTTAGACTTAATTCACTTAGCTTTTGTATGTATCCCATGTAATTTTGATGTGATCAACTAAGTTAAGTTAGGTCCTGTTTGTGTTTGATGCCTTGTATCTAAGTGTTCATGAATCTAGAAACATAAGAAGCCGAGTGAAAGACATAGCTAGAGAGAAGGATGGCACGAGAAGTGAGTCGATGGGATCAGTGCATCCGAGGGATGGATACTATGGAAGAGTACACTAGTGGATGAGAAGGACATGCGCGGCGTCTCCGAGGGACGAGAAGTAGGGGAGGAAGCCTATTTGAGGATAAGGTCAGAGTTAGATTCAGGTGAGCTTAACTCTAGTTGACCGGAGTATCACCCACATGAGAGAAGCACAGAAAAAGGTTAACTTGGGAGTTAACCTTGGCTTCTGAAGACTCGATGCGCCTTATTGTGCTTAGAGGCACCTCGATTGCATACTGAGGCAATGTTGCAGCAAAAGGCGCGGAGGCACCTCGGATGATCTAACGCGCCTTGGATGCGAGCAAAGCAGATAAGCTTCAACAGGCGTGGAGGTGCCTCCAAAGGATTAGATGTGCCTCCAATAGACGTAGACTGAATGTTAAGTGGCCATTGCATATGATAAAGTTTTCTCCTCTGCTGGAGGCGCCCTCAATGAATCGAAGCGCCTCCAATGACCAAACTAGCAATTATAAAAGTAGTCTGTGAGCTACTATCTCAATAACAACTCTTATAATCAATTTCTAGTTCATTTTTGAGCATTTAAAGAGTGTAAGAGGTTTTTCCATCTTCAAAGAAGGAGATCTTCATTGAGTTTTCAACCGACTTGGATTAGCAACCACCTAAGTGTTAGTCCCTTTTGGCACGATCGACAAGAGGGAGTGAATTACTCTGAAAAATAAAACCAAACCTTTCTCGTTCTTTTTAAACTAAATTAGAGAAACACTTCCTTGTAAAAGAATTAATTAAAATAAACTAATTAATGAAAAAAAGAGACACAGTATTTACTTGGTTTGCAATAATAAGATTGCTAATCCAAAACTATGAAAAGTTCACTAGAATTCTCCTTCTAGTGGAGTAGTCTCTTATAACATTGACAGCTGACAATCAAAGTAGTAAAACAAAAAAATAATTCGAGTATAAGTGTTGTTCTCTACTACTAAGACTAGAGCTCTATTTATAGCCTGCTGGTCAGATCTGACCATTTGCTGACATGGCAGCTCCGGGCGCCTGGAAGGGCTCCAGGTGCCTAGGCATGGATAAAACTTTATCCACGTTGCAACGGTTCTCAACGGCTCACAATGGATTAACCTTATATGGTCCGGGCGCTCAGACTGTGCTGACCTAGCCCATTCGAAGCCTCGTCAAGGGAGGCGCCCTTGGGTTGCCCCAAGGTCCGAGCGCTAGGAGCATCCGGGTGCCTAGAACTGTTCCAGGCACCTGGAGTTGCTCCAGGCGCCTAGAGCAGTCAACCTTTATTGACTGCTTATTTTTCCTCAAATCTGGCTCCATTTGCTTGGGTGATTTTGACCATCTAGAATAAGACTCATTTGAATTCATTTTTCGGCCTTCTCCTCAAGAAATCTTCTACTCCGACTTCTCGTCTCTCAGAAATATTGTGCACTTCCTTCTCGTACGCCAACGTACTCTTCCGCACCATCTCGTCCCTCCCGTCAACTCTCTCCCGTGTCATCCGTCTCACTAGCTGCGTTTTTCTCTCGACTTCGTCTGCTCCTATGTTGATGTACACTTAGTCATAAGACATCAAATATACACAGGACCTAACTTAACTCGGTTGATCGTATTAAAATTACTTTGGGGTATTTACAATCTCCCCATTTTAGATGTACATAAACTCGAGTTAGAGTTAGAGTAAAACATAGAATTAATAAAATGACAATTAAAATTAGAATTTTATAAACTAAAAATTACAATATAACCTCCCCTAGATTTAAGCTCTCATCTCTCATTCTTCCTTTGTCATGCCCCGAGAGTAAGGTTGTCCGACGAAAATCGGACAACATCTCCCCAGTAACAGTGACAAATGAAACCAGTATATATTACCCAAGGCTACTCACAAGCCAACAACAACCCACACGGCTAGATATAAAATACAACCACACAGTTATTCACACAACTCACACGGCTAAAATAAAAAGAACATAACCACGCAGTTATATAATAAACAGCCCACACGGCTATACTAAAAACAAAGCGGAAGACATAAGAAAAATATAAAAAAAATATAACTAGCTGCGAGTCGACCCGACTTGACACAACAAGTTCATAACCGAAATAAAGGACACCAGTTCGAAAAACCATACAGAAGGTACATAATACAAATACAAATACAAATACAAAACCAATAATGTGAGTGGAAGCAATAATGATAGAAGTCACTCGATGTGACATGGGACTGATGGACAGGATCTTCAGGCGACTCCATAAATCCTTTACCTGCTATCTAAAGAAATAAACCAGTTTACGACGTGGTGAGTACTAAGGCTCAGCGAGTAATAGACAGATAGTATATGAGCATAATATATATATCACTAAAGATTCAAAGGTATACAGTCTCGTAGAGAAATAACAGATACTACCATGATACACAGTAAATGTCCATACCTGAAATCATATCCTAGGCTAGTAATAGAAGGTCAGGAGCAGTAAGGATCTGTCATAATACTGCTCATAACTACGAGGGTAACATGTGAGAAATATACATATACCAATAAGTAACCCAGTGTCTAAACACATACATAGGTATATATATCTCAACATATGTAAGCATATTAGCATAAGTAAGCAACAGCAACATGCGTAAGCAACAACAACATAAGCAAGTAAAATAACAAAAGTGTATGCATGGATGGTCACTCCTGCAAACCCCCGTACCATGACCCTTGTATGGTCGAGAGGCCGGGATAATGACAAACTGTACAACACTCCAACTATCACTACTCTCGAGTGACCGAGTGGATAGTTGCATAGTAGCTAACTAGTTACATCTGCAACGGGATCCTTGCTATTCGCAACTCCAGCTATCACTACCCATGAGTGAGTGAGTGAGTGGGAGCACGATAGGACAAGCGACATCTGCTCCAGCTACCACTACCCATGAGTAGCTGAGCTTGCAGCTCATACTAACGACTCTCTCAACCACAAGGGAGACATGATCGCCGGCATGAATGCAATGACATGATGCGTAAAATACAACAGTCATCATATATATATATATAAACAGAAATCAGGTATGCTACATGAAACCTGCATGCTTAATAAGATACATGAATAAATAATAGTCAAAGCAAGTAAGCGTGGTATCTAGTATATGCTAAATATCATAGATAACAATGTGAGATTGTATAGATATAGAAACGAGTAGCTCAAAGATAGAGTGGATAAGCATCAAACATAGAAAAAACATGAGTGGTGTCAAGATAAACACAGTAACTATCCGAATATATAGTTCAAGCATTAAGATCAATGTACTAAAAAGATAAAACAAGAAGTACCCGCCTTTATCTGTTGATCGTGCTAAACAATCCCACATCGAGACGCTTGTCTCAAATCAAAAATTCTGCAAATCACATAATATACAGTTTAGCAAATCACATACAATAATTAGTTAAACCCAATCCTAACTCAATTAGATAACCATGTTTAAATTCCACCTGATAATCTAAATCCAATTAGATAATTAATCCATCCTTAATCCACCGATCAATTTCTTAATTCTTATAAATTAATCACTAATCAAATCCAATTACATCATCTAACAACTGTAATAATCCTCAATCCATAACAACAAAAATAAAAGCAAAATCTCAAAAACTTGTATCCTATAGATTCCATTACCTCAATAGCACAAAACTTAGCCCCTTCTCCAGAAATGATGTATCCATCCAATAACCTAACCACCTCAAGGATGCCTGTTTGCTGTGGTAAAGATCTGAAACCCAGAAAAAACTCGTAGAGCAATTAGATTTATGAAATCCTTACAATTGGAACTAAAACTTACCCTAATCAACCCCCTTCTCCAACTTGGATCCCTCACAGAAATAAGCCTCGAAGAGATCAGGGATCTGCTCAGTGAGATTTCAACAACCCGCTGTTTGAATGCCTCAGCTCAGTTGGTCGCCTCCCGGTGGTGGTACGGGTCGGTACTCCAAGAATACATCGACAAAGAGCGTCGGTGGTCGATCAGCTGGGAACAACATGAGCAGAGAAGGTGGCGATGCCCTAGGTGCAAATCTGCCGACAATTGAACTCAAGCATTCGCCGAAAGAGGTGGTAGCTCCTCCCTTCCTACAACAGCAAAGCAACTGGAATTAGTGATGTTGTGGCTCAGCGTCCATCGGGCGACACGGCTTCGGGCGGCATCGGCAATGTAGGGCAAAGGCGATGTAGAGAGAGAAAGTAGAGGGCGAGGGATCGGGTGGCGACAAAGACGCGACCATAGTGAGGAAGAAAGGAGAGGAGGCGGTAGCGTAAGGGGAAAGCCGTCGGTGTCGATGTCTAGTGGTCGGCGATCGACGCGATGGGGACCGACAGAGGGGAAAAGGAAATCGTGGAAGAGAAGGAGAGGATTCGACATTTAAAAGCTAGGTCACTGTAGTTATTTTTTATACTTAGGGTTAGGTTAATTAAACCCTAAGTTAGCTCCTCAATTAACTACTAACTAAACGGGTATTCCAAAATAGACTTTCACTTAACACAATCGATTCATCTACTCAAAACGATTCATACGGACTCTGTTTACATCCTGAAATATTTCTAAAAAAATCTAATAAGATTATTTCTCTCATAACACTTATTATTTAATTATTATTTGAGTACCGTATTTTATATCCTCTCTGATCACATCAAAATAAAGTTGGGAGAAAAACACAAATAAATAAAAGATTGAAACTTTTTCTAATGATTAAGAAAATATAATTCAAAGTGAGAAAGATTTTTATAAAATATTTTTCCAAAATCTAAATATTTAAGATTTAATAATCACACTTATCAAATTTAATTTAAAAATAAGTTTAACACATTAAAAAATTTTGAATTTTTTTCTTACGATTCAAAAGTAGTATATGAATATGTAAAAAAAATTTTACAAAAATTCTTTAAGTATTTTAGCACAAATAAATTATTTTGTACAGAAACGTAGTTTTTTACTAGATAAATTTTAAGACTAGATTTTTATCTAAAGAAATCTCCCAAATTTTTCTAATTATTTAGAACAGAATATGTTGCTAATGAAAAATTAAATTTTTAAAGATAAGTTTTCAAGATTTTTTAGTTTTATAAATAAGTTTTTCGATAAATAATTCATAGAAAATTCATTATTTATCAAAAAAATTAAAAAATTTAGATAGAGAACAAACTTTTCCATTAAAAAAAAATTGAATAAGAAATTATAAGAAAACCTCGCACAAAAAATATTTTAAGTAGATAATATTTATTTTTAAAAATAAATATTTAAAAATAGTATTTCTATTCTAAAAATCTAGCTAATTTTTATATATGTTCAAAATATAATGGTAGTTGTAAAAAAAATAAAGTTTTTCAATTTTTTATAGTACAAATTTAGACTTCTATAATTCCTTGAAGTATTTGGATTAACACATGCAAAAAAAATTTGATTTTTCAATTTGGTCTTTTAATTTTTCATTTCATCCTTTAGTTTATCATACAATTCTAAAGGACATATATTCGCTAAGATTGTTTTCAATTCTAAAACTTCATTTTTTTAAATTATTCATAACATGAAGCATATCATAAGGAATCATAACATGATGTCATAAGTGCACATACATAAAGCATATCATAAGGAATCATAACATGATGTCATAAGTGCATATAACCTAAAGCATATCATAAAGAGTCATTATCATGCATGGTTGGGGTTTTGATCTTCCTACAAACCCTAAATCATCCTTAGCCGAACCTTAATATGAGGTTCCAATTTTTTTTAATACCACATGTAGCATGAAACTAACAACATGTAAGAAATCATATATCATAAGGAAGCATAAATAAGCATGGTTAGGTTTCAAAACTTTGCTCTAAGTCTCAATTTCAACCTTGGCCGAAACCTAAATGTGAGGTATTCAAACTTTTAAATACAACATGAAGCATGAAACTTAAACTAACCATATATTAAAGATCATACATCATAAGGAAGCATATACAAGTATGACTAGATTTCAAAACCTTGCCCTAGACCTTGTATCCCAACTTGGCCGAAACATCAATGTAGGGTTTCTCAACCTTTAATACCACATGGAGCATAAAACTCTTAACTAACAACATATAAGAGATCATGTATCATGAAGGAGCATAAACAAGCACGTTTTCATTTCAAAACTTTGCTCTAGACCTTGTCTCTTAACTTAGCCGAAACTTCAAGGTGGTATTTCTAGGTTTTTCATGCAACATAAGCCATGGATATTTAACCTAACATAGCATAAGAAAGCATACATCATGAGGAAGCATAAAACAAGTATAGTTAGGTCAACAACTTTCTCTAAGCCTTTAATTCAACCTTGGCCGAAACTTCAAGGTGGTATTTCTAGGTTTTCATTCAACATAAGCCATGGATATTTAACCTAACATAGCATAAGAAAGCAGACATCATGAGGAAGCATAAAACAAGTACAGTTAGGTCTCAAAATCTTGCCCTAGACCTTGTGTTCATCTTTGGCCGAAACCTAAAGAAAGGTTCTAGATTTTTTTTATACATCATGTAGCATGAAAACTTATCTAACAACATATAATAGATCATGTATCATGAAGGAGCATAAATAAGCATGTTTAGATTTCAAAATCTTACTCTACACCTTATATTTTCTCTTGGCCGAAACCTAAGGTAGGGTTCTAGATTTTTTTTTTATACAACATGTAGCATGATTTGTAACTTGACAACCATAAGTGACCACAACTTCTTATCTTGGCCGAAACTTGCAAGGAGATCCCTAAGTCCTTTTTTTTCAAACAAAACGTAAAGCGTACGATAACTATTGTACTGCAGGTGAGAGGATACTTACTTCTCTTGCTTAATCCTCTAAGAGAAGAAATCCTTGGTTGTGAAGCTTTTCCTAGAGAGCAAACCTTCTTGCTTGGTTCGGCAATGGTGAGGAAGAAGAGAGTGGTTTCGGTGGAGAGAAGGAGGAAGGAGAAAGAGAGAGCAAAAATGAAGATTTTCATTCTTTTTCTCCTTTTATTCCAATTAAGAGGAAGAAGGAAAAATGATCTTTTCCTTCCCTCTTCTTTTACTCATCCTAAATGAAGGGAGAAAGTAAAAACTCTCTTTTCATTGTAAGAAGAGAAGGAAGCTTGAATTTCTCCTCCTTAGTGAAGTGAGCCTTCACTTTCCTTACCTTTAACCATAATTTCCCTCTTTTCATATCAGCACACCCCTGCTGGGGCTACTGGTTATGACATGGAACCACTTACCAAGAGGTCAAAGGTTTAATCCTTGGTCATGCCTCTTTTTGGTTCTTTTTCTTTTATATTTTTGAAAATCCACATAAGGCCCATACTATATCATGTATAAATCTATTTGAATTATTAAGGTACATTTTAATCATGCATAAATCTATATTAATCATGCATAAATCTATATGAATTATTAGAGATCCTATGGGTGTTACATTTATTGCTTTTATTTACTGTGATGTGTGTGATGTGTCTTTGCTAGGTTAAAATTCCTCACCTTAAATAACTAAGTGGGAGAGTGATTTTTAAATAAATTTCACGGTCTCCATTACTGGTTTGTAAGTGATGCAACAAACTTGCGTGTTGGCTCTGAGTGCCTCCCTCCACAACGGATGGGTTTGTTGTGAATCACTAGATCAAACTTCCTTTATGGATGGTTATAGGAAATTATTTAGGAGCGTGTGATCTTCTCCAACTGAAGGGGCACAATCCTATTTAATGGACTAAATATCAAGTAATGGTATATACTTAGACACATTCAATAGTATCCTCCCCAACGGAGTCACTGCTATTGTTTTACGTGACCAAAGGAAAATCAACTATTAATTTTATTTGTCATAAAGTTAGGATGACAAGATCATAAAATTAATGGGTAAGACCCTCCTCTTACAAATGTTGAATTTGTATACGTCCACACTAACGTGGCATGCATAATTCCCGGTGTTTGAAGTGTTGGTGAATTTAAATAATATTATTTTGAGGAATCAATATTATTTTAAATTCAAAAGTTTTGACCAAATATTTGATCAAAGAAAAACCAACTATTAATTTTATTTATCATAAAGTTAGGTTGACAAGACAATAAAATTAATGGATAAATCACAAGGATTTTGAGGTGTTGGTCTTGACCAAATATTTTTATGATTCTTAGGATTTCAAATGTTTGTCAATCCCCTAGCTGTTATACTATAGAATAGACTTAGTAGTCCCAATTATGATTGGAAACAAAACTTGGACTCTAAGGTGGACTTTCCTCTCAGAAATGAGAACAATAGAAGTGTATTTTATTCATTAGTTGTTGAAACATGTTTAGTGGTGTTATCTACCGGTACCTGGTGTGTAGATACGGGAACCACTGATCATGTCTGCAATTCATTGCAGGGGTTCCAGGAAACCTGACAACTATATGAAAGGGAAAATACTGTCTACATGGGCACCGCTGCAAAAGTAGCAGTTGTTATAGTGGGAGATGTTTATCCTTTGAAAGGAATAAAACATTGATTGTTTTTACGTACCAAGTTTTAGAAAAAAAATTGATTTTAGTTTCTAAAACTACTTAAGCATAGATATTCTGTCTATTTTGATAACAAAGTTGTTATCAAGAAAAATAGGAAAGTTTTCAGTTCTGGTACGTTGGTTGGCAATTTATAATCCAATACTCCCACGATGCAACAAATGGAAATTATAACATATCTTCTAACTTTAATAAGAGAAAGCAACTTTTGGAAATGAATCAATCATATCTTTGGAATCTAAGGCTAGGTCATTTTAACTTGAGTAGGATTCAAAGGAAAATAGCTGATGAACTTTTGGGTTCATTTGGTGGTGGAAAACTTTCCAACCTACGAGTCTTGCTTGGAAGGAAAAATGACCGAGAGGCTTTTTAAGTCTAAGGGGTATAGAGCCAAAGATGAATTGGAATTAGTTCATTCTGATTTGTGTGGATCTATGATTATCTAGGCAAGTGGTGGTTTCGAATAATTCATTTTTTAGATGACTATTCAAGATACGGGTACATTTACTTGATGTGCCGCAAGTCTAAGTACTTTGATAAGTTCAAAGAGTACAAGGCTGATGTGGAGAAACATCAAGGTAAAAGTATCATGACACTACGGTGAGATCGTAGTGGCGAGTACCTCTTAGGAGAGTTTAGGAGTCACTTATCAGAAATCGGGAGTCAATCCCAACTGACTGCACCTGGTACACCCTAACAGAATGGTGTGGCAGAAAGAAGGTATAGGACTCTTATAGAAAAGATTAAATCGATGATGAGTTATTTAGAATTACCAAATTCGTTTTGAGAATATACTCTGGAAATGGAAGTGAGCATAGTACCTTCTAAGTCAGAACCCTCTACTCCCATAGAATTGCAGAATGGGCGTTGTTGGAATGTATACTAAAAGTCTAGCTTTTGTATAAATATTTACTTAGAAATAAGAATCACATTGGTCAAATTATCTAGATTTATGCTAAGTGTAGTTGTTCAATTAATTTATATTGTAGATAACATGGTGTGTGGTGTCACACACAGAAGATCATGTTATCAGTTTCTTATAAATTATAAATAGTAGTTCACGACTAAGATGGTTAGGAACAAATCATTGGTATAGTCGTAGTGTAATTTGGTATTAGTCAATCTTGACTATAAAATTACACTAATACACTCTGAGTATATTGAGCATGACCATTTGAGGTAGTTGTTAGGATCTTAGATGGCTAGAGGGGGGGGGGGGTGAATAGCTCCTTTAAAAACTTAAACGAAAACTTCTACACAGATAATCGTTAGCACAGCGGAATTAGACAACTAAAGGAGAGAAAAACACAAGCACACTAACACTAGGATTTACGAGGTTCGGGGATAACTTGCCCCTACTCCTCGGCGTGTCCGTAAGGTGGACGACTCCTTGATCTTCGGTAGATCACACCCCGGATAAACTCCGGCTAGATCCTCCTTCTCGGTGGAGTAACCTCTCCACAAAGATCACAAGAGTAGATTTGAAAGTGAAGCACAATTACTTACAGAGTGTGGCTAAAGGATTGAACAGTTTAACTTACAGCCACGAAGCAGAAAAACAACGACAGGAGGAATCAGCCAAGAGCTCAACAAAAACGCACAGCCTCTTGCTTGAACGACAGAGAGAGTTTTTCCAGAGTGTTGGTGATCCTCTCCACTTCCTCCTTCTTATTTCTCTGCTTTCTTCACTGCGTTTGCCTGCATCGAATCACTGCAAACCAGTAGCGTATCATTGTCGCCAAACCAGGCGTCGCCAATCACGCTTCTTCCTCATCTGAATATCTGAGCTCACACCAATACCATCCTTGGTCTTCACTGGTGTCTCTGAACTCGAACCAATGAGGAAGAGTCAAGCTGATTGCAGCCAGTGAGCCAACTGAACAAGCCAGTGAACGTTGATGCTTCTTTTGCACAATCTGCAGCGATAACCAGTGGAAAAAAACATTTTGTTTTATTCCTTTGATAGTCATTGATTTGAATTAAAGCATCACCATGGTACCTGCAACCTGTTACTCAAAAAGCTCACAAGCAGATGTTAGATCAGACGTATAACAAACGAATTAGAAATCAGCAGAAACTGACAGTGTGTGCAGACAGTGTGGTGGATCGGTCAGCGGACCGATCCACACCTTTGGATTGAACTCTGATCGGTCGTGAAGACCGATCAGGGTATGGCCTGATCGGTCGACAGACCGATCAAGGTTTAATGGGTGCGGTTCCTCGCACTCCTGAGATCGTCACCTGATCGGTCTGGAGACCGATCAGGATATGACCTGATCGGTCCGACAGACCGATCAGGGTTCATATGGATCGGTTCACGGACCGATCCACTTCCTTTTTCCTTCTCGCGACATCATCTCCTGATCGGTCTACAGACCGATCAGATTACACTCAGTAGGCTACTGAGTGTTTCCTGATCGGTCTACAGACCGATCAGATTACTCGATGTGCTACTGAGTGACCGATCAGAGACCCTAGTTTCACTAGATCGGTCTGTGCACCGATCAGGAAAACAAAATCCCACTGGATCGGTCTGTTGACCGATCCAACGCCCATGTGATATTGGGATTGGTCTTGAGAACGAGCTACCGAGCCCTCTCTGACCTAGTCCGGAGAACGAGCTACCGAGCCCTCTCCGACTTCGTCCGGTCCAGAGAACGAGCTACCGAGCCCTCTCTGACCACTCCGTGCCAAGTCTCCATACTTGGACTTTTCCCATGCCAAGCTCCCTGCTTGGACTTTTCACCAGATGTCTGGTCAACCTTGACCCATCTGGATTTCCCTTGCCTGGCTTCACTCACCAGGACTTTCCCTCCCAATGGATCAACCTCGATCAGTAGTCAGTCTGAGTTTGATTAATATCTGATACAAACTTAAATCAGTGTCAACATCAAAACAACAGCCAGGTCAGACTGTATCAACAATCTCCCCCTTTTTGTTGTTTGACAACACGATTTAAGTTTAGATCAGAATTGTTCAAATTTTCATAATTTTAGGGGAATCAAGATCCTCCCCCTAAGGCGGATACTCCACTATATGAGGGTCTTCAAATTTTCATTCATCTAAACTTAGTTATCTTCTCCCCCTTTGTCAAACACCGAAAAGGTGCGAATATGGTAAGATAACATAAAGAGCTCCCCCTTAACCCTTACTGTCTGTTTCGTAAAGCACTTAGAATGCCCTCTAAGTGTATTATAAGACAGTAATAAAGAAATAAAGGACAAACAAGACATGCAAGTGAACAGCATATTAATATCCAATAGAAAATGAAGCATAATAAAGAGCAAGTAAATAGAAAACGGAGTAGCATAAATACAGGAGTAGCATCAGAAGTGCAAACATCCAGGTCAGTCATAAAGACTAACAAATAACATCCAAAATACAGACAGCCAACAAACAAACTGTGTCAATCAACATCCTCACACTGAGGAATATCACCATCATCGGCAAGAGGGGTGAAATCCTGAGACGGCACGCTGGAGGATGGATAGCCTGGGTAAGACTGCGGAGGCGGGTAGCGTGCCATCCATCCGAGTAGCAACTGCTGTGTCACCACCTGATGACTGCGCATATCATCGAAACGCTGGTCAATATGCCCGCGCAGGTCATCATAGCGCTGGTCTATCCGAATACGCAAGCCATCCAGCTCAGCAGATATCATCTCATCATGCCGATCAAAACGGCTCTCTAGCTCGGCGATCTGCCAGCGCAGATCAGGATCGTCCTCTCCATCGTCAGCAGCAGCAGGAGCAGCAGCAACAGGAGCAACCTGTCGTGGAGGTCCCCGTGGTAACTCACCCAAAACTCTCCCATCCTTCCACTGAACACCCCCATTTTGTCCAATGATGCCAGACTTGGAAAATGCCCGTTTCCCAAGTCGACAATCCTGCCTGACCATTTTGACTACCCTACCCTTAGACACATCAACCTGAAGGGTCTCGAGCCAATCAGTAATTATATGCCCATAAGGCATATAAACAGTGGAGCCACTGGGCCGAGAATATGAAATGATCGAAGAGTAGATGCTGGACATAATGTCAAAGTCGAGACGCCGACGTAGCCCATACAGCATCAAACAATGATAGGGTCGGATTTCAGCAAGAGGTTTGGATGTAATTGGAAGAATACAGTTTGTGACTATCTTAAAAAGAATATAGTCAGGGGCAGATAGTCGTAGGGCAGCAAAAGTGGGAAAGTCAACATCCAACTCATCTAGGTCATCTGGTCTAGGATGACCGAAGAAGTACTCATAGATGGAGTCAGGTGAGACATCAAGTGGAGGACGTAATGATTCTGGTAAATCAGGATAAATTGAGAAAAGATCCCCCGTACACATCCGGCAGCCTAGATACCCAAAAAATTCTCTGATGGAGAAATCGATAGATCTTTTAGCGACTCAGGTTTTATAAACATCATCACTGTTCTGATGAAGATTGTTATAGAACTCAGAAACTAGGTCAAGGTTGATGTCCCTCTCTAAGTAGACTACCGAGTCAAGTTTAAAATAGGCTAGGGTTTCGGACACAGAAGGACAAAATTCATCCATATACTTGCGATCCACAGATCGACATGGAAGCAGCTTGAATGTCCTCTGTTGAAATGCTTGCTCAAAATGGCGGTTTGGGAATCTACTAGAACCAGCTGGTTGGGGTCGAGAGGGAGCAGGAGACTTGGATTTCTCAGCTGGGGACTTAGAAGAACTCTGACCGGCTGCTTTCTTCCTAAATAGATAAAGATTTGGACACGGTCGGGGCAAATGGGAGTCCACGGGAGCCACACAGAGAGAACCGAGACAACACACATAGAGAAAATGTGAAAAGAAGCTAAAACGCTAAGAATGAACAAATCTCGGAAGGAAGAAGAGTTACCTGGGCGCCATTGTAACCTTCGGCTTTTAGAAGATGATGGGTCGAGAAGACGGGAGGAAAAGAGGGGCGTCGGCTAGGTTATGAGTCGGTCGGCTAGGGTTTTGAGAAGGAAGAAGATCGGGAAGAGAGTGGGTCGGGAGGTGTTAATGAGGGGATAGTGCACAGTGTGATCTGATCGGACGGCTGTCCGAACAGAGAAATCCTGACCGATCAGGAAACATCCTGATCGGTCAGTGATCGTCCTGATCGGTCGTGGAGACCGATCAGGGATCTTCCTGATCGGTCCTTGGACCGATCAGATGTGGATCAGTGGGCTGCGATCTGTGCCGGTGTCTCCTGATCGATCCCTGGATCGATCAGTGAACTCTGTCAGGAATTTCATGTCCTGATCGGTCGTGGAGACCGATCAGGTATCGTTAAATCTCCTGATCGGTCGTGGAGACCGATCAGGGAACCTCCTGATCGGTCCCCGGACCGATCAGAGGTCGATCAGTAGCGAATGAACTCTACTGATCGGTCGTAGAGACCGATCAGATATCGACCTGATCGGTCCCTGGACCGATCAGTGTCTGATAATCCTGAAATTCTGATTTCAGTAACTAAAATTTTTGAGCCGTTGTTGATCGAGAATTCTGAGAAGTTCACCAACTAAGAATTCAGAACCTCCCAAATTCATAACCTAGTACCTAAGGATCAACACCCACAATTATGAAAAAAAATGAACTCATATGGCCTGAGCGTGTTTAGAGCCCGAAAGTTTCAGACTTCAAAACCCAAAAACTCAGACATTTGGAATCTTAGAGTTCCAATCTTAGATAACCTTATAAAACTATTACCTATAGTGAACCAAGGTATTGGTTAAGACCTAGGATTGCTATGATCAGTTTCAAGTTTGTCAAAATATAAACAACTTGTCCTAATTTTCAAACAAGGCATGAAAGCTGAAATTCTTGATCCTTGTTATGTTTAGTTTCAAGTTTGTCAAAATATATCCAAGTTGTTATTATTTCCTTTAATAACCTATCGTTTTATCAATCAAAGTCATGACATGAACCAAGCAACAATACCAATCAACACATCAACCATCAACCATGATTAGAAAATTTCTAGGCAAAAGTCCAACCAAGATTCCTTAGTTGGAATATATGAGTAAGATCTAGGAGCCAAATACACATGAATTATGTGATGGCCTTCCTCATACTCAATTAATGTCTCTTCAACCTAATTATTCAAGGGATGCATGATACATTTTGAATAATTGGGTTGATCCTAGCATCTCACCCCATTTCTAGCAAACAAAAGTATTTTGTTAAACCTTATAGTTTGTGTGAGATGTTCCCAAGTTGCCCAAATTATTGTCCCAATTACTCTAGTCATTTTAATAGTCCTTATTGATCATGGTGAAGTTCTAATGACCTAAGGAGCCAAACACATTCCCAATTCCCTCCTTAAATGACTAAATTCATTCTCCGGAAGGGGTTTGGTGAAAATATCAGCTAGGTTTGACTTTGACTCCACATATGTGAGCACAATGTCACCCCTAGCTACGTGATCTCTAATGAAGTGATGACGCACTTCAATGTGCTTGGTCCTTGAGTGATGGACTGGATTTTTAGTTAGGTTGATCGTGTTAATGTTGTCACATAGCACTTGTACACCCTTATAAGAAAGTCCATAATCCTCTAGGGTGTGTATCATCCACAACAATTGTGATACACTCTCTCCCATGGCAATATATTCGGCCTCGGTCGTGGAGAGAGCAACACAATGTTGCTTCCGACTTGACCAACTAACTAAAGATGAACCTAAAAATTGGCAACCCCCACTAGTGCTTTTTCGATCCAATTTGCACTAGTCAGAATCGGTATAGCCTATCAAGTCAAAAGACTCTGTACGAGGGTACCATAGACCTACTCGAATTGTGCCCTTAAGGTATCTCAATATTCTCTTAACTGCAATTAAATGAGATTCCTTGGCACAGACTTGATATCTAGCGCACATGCCCACAGCAAAAAGTATGTCTGGTCGACTAGCTGTGAGATATAGAAGACTACCAATCATGCTTCTATATTGCGTTAGATCAATTGGTTTTCCACTCTCATCATTGTCAAGGCGAGTGCTTGTCGCCATTGGAGTGGACATTTCCTTAGAGTCACTCATATTGAATTTTCTAAGCATCTCTTGAGTGTATTTCGTCTGATGGACATAAATGCCATCTCGAGTTTGTTTGATTTCAAGTCCAAGGAAGAATGTCAATTCTCCTACTAGACTCATCTCAAACTCACTTTCCATGTGAGAAATAAATTTATTCAAATAGCCCTTGTTATTTGAGCCACAAATTATGTCATCGACATATACTTGGGCTACAAATATGTTTTCACTATCTCTTCGTAGAAATAGTGTTGGGTCTATTTGTCCTCTTACAAAACCCTTCTCTAGTAAATATGTTGACAACCTTTCGTACCAAGCTCGTGGTGCTTGTTTAAGCCCATAGAGAGCTTTCTTGAGCTTGTATACGTGGTTTGGAGCTTCGGTACTCACAAACCCCGGTGGTTGTTCAACGTAGACCTCTTCTTTAATGAAACCATTTAAGAAGGCAGATTTAACATCCATTTGATAGAGCTTGAAACCTCTATGTGCAGCAAAAGCTAGCATCAAACGAATGGACTCTAATCGGGCCACGGGAGCATAAGTCTCATCATAATCGAGACCTTCGACTTGACTATAGCC
Organism: Zingiber officinale; assembly: GCF_018446385.1. Classification (NCBI taxonomy): domain Eukaryota; kingdom Viridiplantae; phylum Streptophyta; class Magnoliopsida; order Zingiberales; family Zingiberaceae; genus Zingiber; species Zingiber officinale. The sequence goes on along the minus strand of NC_055999.1, from coordinate 81,208,259 downwards.
CTTGGCTACAAGTCTTGCCTTGTTTCTTACAACTTCTCCCTTTTGATTTAACTTATTTTTGAAGACCCATTTAGTTCTAATAATGGTGGTCTTCTTAGGTCTAGGAACTAAGTCCCACACTTGGCTCCTTTCAAATTGACCTAATTCGTCTTGCATAGCTATGATCCAATCAAGATCGTGCAATGCTTCATCAACTAGTCTTGGTTCAATCTCTGAAATCAATGCAACTTCATTAGACTCATTTCTAAAGAATGACCTAGTCCTAACCCCTTGTTGGATATCTCCCACAATTTGATCTTGGGGATGACTAGTGGTTATCCTAGATTGTCTTGGTGTTGGTGGTGCCTCATGAATGGTCTTACTAGGCACAGGCAAGGACTCAATATCAGGCAAGGGATCAACCGGAGCCCTTTGTTGCCTTTGCTCATCGTCATCAGAGTCAACCTCGACTCTTTCTTCATTTTGATCATTCAAACTTAGATTTCTAAGTTCAAGTTGAATTTCTCCTACATCCCTTGATTGTTCATTTGATTGAGGGATTTCTTCAAAGGCTACATCAGAGGACTCTTCAATCAATTTAGTCCTATTGTTGCAGACTCGATAGCCTTTGCTGGTGAGCGAGTACCCGACCAGTATCCCTTCATCAGCCTTGGCCGAAAATTTTCCAAGATGGTCCTTGGTGTTCAAAATAAACACCTTACAACCAAACACCCTAAGATGTTTAATTGTAGGTGGTTTCCCAAACCAAAGTTCATGGGGAGTCTTTCCTAAAAACCTATGTATCAGGATTCGGTTTTGCACATAGCAAGCTGTATTCACAGCTTCAGCCCACAAGTAACTCGGTAGTGAGTACTCATTGAGCATGCTTCGTGCAGCCTCTTGTAAGACTCGGTTCTTTCTCTCCACAACCCCATTTTGCTGTGGGGTCCTTGGAGTTGAGAACTCATGTCTATACCCTTTTGCTTGACAAAATTCTAAGAACCTATGGTTTTGAAATTCACCACCATGATCACTTCTAATGGTTTTAATTGTTGTTGATTTTTCATTTTCAGTTCTTCTACAAAAAGAAATAAAAATATCTATGGTTTGATCCTTAGTTTTCAAAAAGAAGGTCCATGTATATCTAGTAAAATCATCAATAATTACTAAACAATATCTACTACCATTCAATGAAATGACATTGTTACAATCAAACAAGTCCATATGTAATAAGTCTAAGGCAGTAGATGTACTCACAATGCTTTTACCTTTATGAGATGCTTTTGTTTGCTTACCCATTTGATATGCATCACATAGTTTGTTCTTTTGGTACTTGATGCTTGGCAAGCCTCGTACTAGTCCTTTGTTGGCCAACTTCCGAATGTTCTTCATGTTTACATGTGCCAACCTTCTATGCCAAAGCCAAGACTCTTCTTCTTTTGACATGAAACACTTAATCAAAGCATTAGTAGCACTTTTAAACGATACTTGATAAATATTATCAACCCTTGTGCCTACTAGTACCGTGTCAAGTGTGTCAATGTGTTTAACCAAACATTTACTTGAATGAAATTCAATTATGTAACCCGTATCACACAATTGACTGACACTTAGGAGATTAAAAGTCATCCCCTTGACTAGAAGAACATTCTTGATGTGGAGACATTCGGATATATGAATGTCTCCAACCCCTATAACCTTAAGACTACCATTATTGCCAAAAGACACATTACCTCTATTTTTATTTTGTATGGTAGAGAATAGTGACTTGTCCCCTGTCATGTGCTTGGAGCATCCACTATCAACAAACCAAGTTGATAGACGCTCCCCCTCGACCAATGCCTACAAGACACGAAAGAAGGATGTTTTAGGTACCCAAATTCTGGGACCTAATGCATCTACAATGAGAGACTTAGGCACCCATGCCTTGGTCACCTTCTTCCTAGTCTCATGAACCCTAGAAACATGTGTTCTATGAAATTGGGTTCTTGACACTAAAGAAATAAAACTAGACTCCTTAGGTTGGTATCCTAATCCAGCCTTGTTGTAAACCGCCCTTTGGGCATTTAGAATCATGTCTAAGGTCTTAGAGCTGGTTGAGAATTTCTCAAGCATTTTCTTGAGCTTCTCAATTTCACCCTTCAAGGTTTTGTTTTCATCCTCTAGGGCCTCTTGATAAAGGTCATCGACCTCATCTTCCCTAAGGGCCCTTAATTTCTCTATTTCATCTTTTAGCAGTTTAGTTTCTATTTTTGATTTTTTACGGGTAGTAGACAAATGTGCAATTGTTTTATAACACTTTTCTAAATGGGGAGATGTTACCTCTTCATCATCCGAAGATGATGAAGTCGCAGCTGAAGAGCTTGAGTCCTCACTCTCGGACTCGGACTCCTCTCTTGCCATGAGGGCTAACTGCCGTGTACTCTTCTCCCTCTTCTCTTCCTCAGATGAACTTGAAGAAGACTCATCCCATGTAGCTTTTAGAGCCTTCTTCTTCTTGACTCTTTCCTCCTTCTTTTTGGCTCGTTCCTCCTTCCTTTTTAATTTCGGACACTCGCTCCGATAGTGTCCCTTTTTGCTGCACTCATAACATGTAACATTAGTTTTGTCAATATTTTGTTCACTAGGTTTACCTTTCCCTTTGTATCTTCTGCTCCTTCTCATGATTCTTCTCACGAAGTTGGCCATCTCGCTTGATGATGATTCCCCTTCATCATCGGACTCGGAGGAGGATGAAGATGAAACAATTTCTTTCTCCTTCTTCTTTTCTCTCTTCCTTCTTCCCTCCTTGCTCTTTTCTTCTGCAACCAAAGCAATACCTTTCTCTTTTTGCCCTTTGTTAGCAAGTTCATGTAACTCCATTTCACAAAAAAATTCATCTAACTTAACAATGGAAAGATCCTTGGATACCTTGTAGGCATCCACCATAGATGACCACAAGGCATTCCTAGGAAAAGCTTTTAGAGCATACCTTACGAGGTCACGGTTTTCTACTCGTTCATCCACCGAATGGAGACCATTGATGATCTCCTTGAACCTTCCATGTATCTCACTTACAGTTTCATTTTCCTTCATGACAAGGTTCTGTAGTTGGTTTAGGAACAAATCCCTCTTGGCGATCCGAGAGTCTCGAGTCCCTTCTTGGAGCTCGATGAGCTTGTTCCATAGATCCTTCGCACTTGTGAAAGGACCAACCTTGACAAGTTGATCCTTGGCTATCCCACATTGCAAAGTGACAACCGCCTTGGCATCGGCTTGTCCCTTGCGAGTTTGCTCGGTTGACCATCTCGATGAGTCAAGTTCCTTACCTTCTTCATCCTTTGGAGGTGAGAATCCCTCCTTGACGGAGAACCACATGGAGATATCGGTCTTGAGGTAATACTCCATGCGGCTTTTCCAGTATTGAAAATCTGCTCCATCGAAATAAGGTGGACGGTTGGTGCTGAGTCCCTCCTTCATGGCCATTGTTTAGCTCTTTGGGTTGTTAAGCCGTAATGAAGAGCACCAGGCTCTGATACCACTTGTTAGGATCTTAGATGGCTAGAGGGGGGGTGAATAGCTCCTTTAAAAACTTAAACGAAAACTTCTACACAGATAATCGTTAGCACAGCGGAATTAGACAACTAAAGGAGAGAAAAACACAAGCACACTAACACTAGGATTTACGAGGTTCGGGGATAACTTGCCCCTACTCCTCGGCGTGTCCGTAAGGTGGACGACTCCTTGATCTTCGGTAGATCACACCCCGGATAAACTCCGGCTAGATCCTCCTTCTCGGTGGAGTAACCTCTCCACAAAGATCACAAGAGTAGATTTGAAAGTGAAGCACAATTACTTACAGAGTGTGGCTAAAGGATTGAACAGTTTAACTTACAGCCACGAAGCAGAAAAACAACGACAGGAGGAATCAGCCAAGAGCTCAACAAAAACGCACAGCCTCTTGCTTGAACGACAGAGAGAGTTTTTCCAGAGTGTTGGTGATCCTCTCCACTTCCTCCTTCTTATTTCTCCGCTTTCTTCACTGCGTTTGTCTGCATCGAATCACTGCAAACCAGTAGCGTATCACTGTCGCCAAACCAGGCGTCGCCAATCACGCTTCTTCCTCATCTGAATATCTGAGCTCACACCAATACCATCCTTGGTCTTCACTGGTGTCTCTGAACTCGAACCAATGAGGAAGAGTCAAGCTGATTGCAGCCAGTGAGCCAACTGAACAAGCCAGTGAACGTTGATGCTTCTTTTGCACAATCTGCAGCGATAACCAGTGGAAAAAAACATTTTGTTTTATTCCTTTGATAGTCATTGATTTGAATTAAAACATCACCATGGTACCTGCAACCTGTTACTCAAAAAGCTCACAAGCAGATGTTAGATCAGACGTATAACAAACGAATCAGAAATCAGCAGAAACTGACAGTGTGTGCAGACAGTGTGGTGGATCGGTCAGCGGACCGATCCACACCTTTGGATTGATCGGTCGTGAAGACCGATCAGGGTTTAATGGGTGCGGTTCCTCGCACTCCTGAGATCGTCACCTGATCGGTCTGGAGACCGATCAGGATATGACCTGATCGGTCCGACAGACCGATCAGGGTTCATATGGATCGGTTCACGGACCGATCCACTTCCTTTTTCCTTCTCGCGACATCATCTCCTGATCGGTCTACAGACCGATCAGATTACACTCAGTAGGCTACTGAGTGTTTCCTGATCGGTCTACAGACCGATCAGATTACACTCAGTGTGCTTCTGAGTGTTTCCTGATCGGTCGCCAGACCGATCAGAAACCCTAGTTTCACCAGATCGGTCTGTGCACCGATCAGGAAAACAAAATCCCACTGGATCAGTCTGTTGACCGATCCAACGCCCATGTGATATTGGGATTGGTCTTGAGAACGAGCTACCGAGCCCTCTCTGACCTAGTCCGGAGAACGAGCTACCGAGCCCTCTCCGACTTCGTCCGGTCCAGAGAACGAGCTACCGAGCCCTTTCTGACCACTCCGTGCCAAGTCTCCATACTTGGACTTTTCCCATGCCAAGCTCCCTGCTTGGACTTTTCACCAGATGTCTGGTCAACCTTGACTCATCTGGATTTCCCTTGCCTGGCTTCACTCACCAGGACTTTCCCTCCCAATGGATCAACCTCGATTAGTAGTCAGTCTGAGTTTGATTAATATCTGATACAAACTTAAATCAGTGTCAACATCAAAACAACAGCCAGGTCAGACTGTATCAACAGTAGTTTCTTTTTATACTGACTAAATAAAAAAACAATACCTCTGTTATTATGGAAGTGTATGCTCTTAATCCTAATATAATAACAAGCACATATACTTAATATTTATTTCTTTGATTTATCAAAAGGTGCGATTTAGCTTGATAAATCAAAAGGCCCGATAAGTTGGGAAATGATATTACTTATAGTGTGTATTGTTGATTATAGAAGGAAACTGTGTCCTAGTAATCTAGGTTGATAATGTCCCCAAGAGGAGCTCATAAGGATTGTCATGTTAAACCCTGTAGGTGGACTTAGTCCGACATGACGATAAGATTGAGTGGTACTACTCTTGTACTAAGACATTAATTAAAATGAGTTGTCAGTAACTCAATTAATTAGTAGGCATCCGATATCTTAAACACGGGGAGATTAACACACTCTTGATAAGAAGGAGCCCATAATGTAATTTGGGATTGGTGTGGTAGTGCAATAATAACTCTCTAGTGGAATGAGATATTATTGATGAACTTGAGTTGTGTGTTCGATGCGAACACGGGATACTCGAGCTCGTCGGGAGGGCAAAACCAATTTCTCCTCTAGGTCCCTGTCATAGCCTCATTAATGCCTCATATCCACTCATGAAAAGTCCATCTTGGTGTCCAAGAGGGGGCCGTCCCATGGCTTGGTGACCAAGCCATGGTGCCGGCCACTTCCTCCTCATAGGGGCCGGCCTCTTGCTTGGTACCCAAGCAAGAAGGAGGCCGACCACATAATTCAAAGTATGAGGGGTGTTTTGAATTTTTAAAATCTTCTCATTGTAGATAACTACAAGTTTTAAAAGATAGATTTTAAAATTATAAAACTTTCCATATTTGAATTAGATCACATGGTTTAAAAGAAAGTTTTAAAAGTTTTAAAACTTTCCTTTTTTAACCATCCACATGGTTTTTTTTTTAAAAAGAGAGTTTTAAATTTAAAACTTTCCTTTTTTGTAAACATGTTAAAAAAAGAAAATTTTAAATGAGAAGTTTTAAATCTTAGAACTTGTTTTAAAATTTTCCTTTTTCAAAACATCCACATTAGGAAATTAAAAAAGAGCTTGTAAAATTTTATAAGAGCTTTCCTTCTTTGCTTATAAAATTTTTACAAGATATATTTTTCTTCTTTTATGGGCCGGCCACCCTTGCTTGGTGCCCAAGCAAGGGGACGACCATTCAATCAATTAAGAGGGGAAAAAGGAATTAAAAAGGAGGAAAGGAAAACAAGAGGAAGATTTTAATTTTTTGTAAAAATCTTTCCTTATTTGCCTTGGGCAAGTATTATAAAAAGAAGGGGAGGAGAGACCTCATGATGGATCAATTCTTATTCTCTTGCTTATGCTCTCTCTTATGGTTGGCCCTCTCCCCTTTTCTTTCCCCTTCCTCTCTTTTGTTCCTTGGTGATGGTTGTGGCCGAAACTTAGAGAAGGAGGAGGAGTTTTTGGGTGGTGATCATCTTAGAGGTTTGTCGCCCACACGATGTCCAAGAGGAGGCGAGGAATACGGCAGAAGATCAAGAGGTTGTTGCATACAAAGAAAGGTATAACTAGTAATTATTTTTCGCATCATGCTAGTTTTTCTTTGTATGAATTCCAAACACAAGAGGCATATGATTCTAGCGTTTCAAATTTGTGATTCGAGTTTGTGTTTTTTTTTTTTTTCGAATTTGTGATTCGATTGTTCTTTTTGGTTAAACCTAGAGTTATATAAGGAAATTAAATATTAGATTTCTTTAAAAGGCTTTGTCTAGGCGGTGGTGGATGATCCCATATCCAAGAATGACTAGTGCCTCGCCATGCAATCCTAGAAGCCAATTTTGGAAATTAATATTTAATTAAATTTATAACATAGGTGGATTTGGATCAATAATGTTAAGCATCGTTTGTGATCCAAATATAAACCATTAAGAACAAATAAGTTAAATTTGGAATCAATAATGTTAAGTTCCATTTGCGATTTCTAATTTAATTTCTAAAGAACACAATAGGTTGTTTAGGAAAGGTTCGACACTTGTACAAAATTTTTGTATAGTGGAACCGGTATGATCTTCCTAGGATCAACCAACAATTGATATTAGAGCTAGGGGTTACCTCTGTGTGTTTGGTTTCCAGTTTAATTATGCACATGTCATACATAATTTAGGCAGGATAATAGTAGGATGTACTAACTCTATGGTTGTAGGCTCTAACTATTATGACTTACAGATATTGTGTGTGATTGGACCCTTGGACATGTCAAGGGCATTTTATTATGTGTGCATGATTGTAATATTAAATACAGCAGGAGCTGTATTAGTTATTAGGATTTTACATTTTTGTTTCGATCTAGATTAGATGTACATTCCTTTGTGGAATATAGGATCGATATATGTAAAATTCTATTTTTGTCGCGGATCGTATCCTTGTAAGGCGTGGTACTATTGGAGGACCAGAAGCACAGTGGAAAAGGAAGCTCGATGGACCCGACGGCATGAACCCTAGAGTTGGCAGCACGCGAAGGACAGTGATGGAAAAGACCATAATAGTTGGAAAATAATTTCCATATTTATTGCTTTTATTTACTGTGATGTGTGCTTGCTAGGTTAAAATTCCTCACCTTAAATAACTAAGTGGGAGAGGGATTTTTAAATAAATTCCATTGTCTCCATTACTGGTTTGTAAGTGATGCAAACAAACTTACGCGTTGGCTCTGAATGTCTTCCTCTATATTGGATGAGTTTGTTTGTGGATCACTAGATCAAACTTCCATTTTGGATTACTATAAAACATTAATTAGGAGCGTGCACTACAACAAAACCTGCAAACGACAACACCCCTACGACAACGGTTTTATGAGAAAGCGTTGCGTATTTGCTCAAAGACAACAGTTTTTGCCAAAACCGTTGTCTTTGAACTCCCCATTAAATATAAAAGACAACGATTTTGGCAAAACTGTTGTCATTGAGCAATATTTTTTTTAAACGACAACACTTTTTACAACGGTTTTATAAACCGTTGTCTTTATCCGCGTTTTTAGCGTCTACGATAACAGTTTTGAAAAAACCGTTGTAATTGAATTTGGTCATTTTCCCCCCTCGCTGTTTTCCTTTCCCTCGCTGTTTTCATTTCGGCACCGTGTTTTTCCTTTGCGCTCCCGAACCTAGGGCAATTTTCTTTCCCTCTCCTCATACAATCTCTTCACACCATCCCGTCGACCATTGGATCTTCCTCCACAACGGTGTGCTCTCCTCTCTCTCTCATTCTCACCCTCACTCTTGATTTGTCTACCTTTGCCTCCTAAAGGTTCGAGATGAGCCATGTCCTTGGTGCGCTCCTTGCATCTTCCCCTCTTCTGGCACAAGCCTAGACCCGCTGCCTGCGTGCCAATGCAGGTAGCGCCAACTTCGTCATTGACAGGAGCGACGATGCGGTCTTCATCACCTTCTCCAGGAAGCAAGCCGTCACTTCGTCGTCTGGCCTTGGTAGAGGGTTCTTCGAACATGTTTCCCTATATAGCGACACACATGACATCTTCGCACCGCTGGGAAGAGGCGAGGAGGGTGACGGCGGGAAGCCGCAGCCCATGCTCCTCCAGGCCAGTGCCCTCCGCTTGTTTATGAGCTTGTACCACACCTCCGAGTTCCAGGTCTGCGCTCGATCTTTTTTTCCTTCGATTAGGGTTTCCTCTGCTTTAGATTCAATCAAATTAGGGTCATTTTTTTAAAAAAATAATTCACCAAATCGTCTTAATCGTATCATTAATTGAATATGGCGATCATTTTCCACGAGATTTGTTCCTCTAGTTTTTCTTAATGACTTCTTAGATCAGAGAAGAACATGAAAACATACGTCTATTTCGCATGTAAGCAAGCTTCTTCTGCAGGGTTTATAGCAGACTGCAAAGGCATCAAGATTTTAGCCATGGCATCCTTGTTTATTGTTGTTTCTGTTCATGTCTATAGAACTACAGCAGAGTCGGAGATGCATATTTCTACATTATATGCTCCAAGAAGACTGCCCATTTTCTAACAAAGAGAGACAACAAGTTTCAGTCAAAATAGACTAATTTTTCCATGCCTGGAGAAGGCAGCAGAATCTTTGATGTCCAAGTAAATTTGATTTGCTTTCCATCATAAAATTAGCATGTGACCTCTTCTATACTCCTTTTGTTGTTTAGTCAGTATTAAGATAAGAAGTTCTGATTTTAAATCATTAATTAGTATTAGGATGGCGCCGAAGCCGCTGGACTACAAGTTGCTGAATGAGAATGTGAAGAAAGTTGCATATGCTGTTAAAGGGGAGCTTTACCTTCGGGCTTCGGAGTTGCAAAAGGAGGGGAAGAAGGTTATGATGCTTTCTCATACACAATTTTCATTGATTCTGCCACAACATGATTTGAGTTAAATAGAATAAATTTTATTGAAAGAGACTCTTATTTCGATTCTTGAAAGATCTGACTTTGATTGTTTTTTTCCATTCTTGTTATCTGGTTGAAGATATCTTCCTGGGTTATTTAGCATTGTATATGTTTGCTTTATTGCTTGTATCAAGATATGAAGTGCACATATGCCTTTGATTCTTTTTATTGTTAGCTTGTTGGGATGCCACTTGTGAGATTAAAATTTGAGGTTATAATACTGCACTCCCCTTGCAATTTATTCTTAAGAAACAAGATACAAGTTGGACTTACTTTCCATGAGATTGGTTTTTTTTGTTGTTTGCAGATTATTTTCACAAATGTCGGGAACCCTCATGCTCTCGGATAGAAGCCATTAACATTTCCCCGTCAGGTTTCCATTTTCTCTTTATTCTTTCTTAAAAACTACTTGTATCAAAGTGTTGATCATTCTTCTCTATTGCTTGACTTAAGGAACGCAGTGAGAAAAAAATCATCTTCACAAATCAAAAATTCCTTGTACATGGAGCAATTTCTCCTTCTCTGTGCTCCCTGAGATAAAGAGACATTTTTCATTAGATTTCATTTTTTAATGGTGTAATTTTTTACCTATACTATTCTCCAGGTGGTAGCATTATGCCAAGCTCCATTTCTATTGGATGACCCTAATGTCGGGCTTTTATTCCTAGCAGATGTCATTGCAAGAGCTAAACATTATCTTTCATTGAATTCGGGTGGTTTAGGTATTCACATATTCCTACAATTTTCAACTCGCAGTCTGCTTAAACCTTTTCCTTTTTGATGCAGTCTGTTTCTCAAGCTAAACTGCTTTGCAACTTGTTTCCTCTTGTTAACGGTGATCTGGAAAAGAAATGTATTCTGTACTTGTTTGTGCATTTGTAACCCAAGCAATTTTTATGTTGGCCTTTTCATAACATTTGTGTCATATTCCGGTTTTTAGTTGTATCTTTATATGTAACAAACCCAAAACATCATCTGCAGGCCTTGTTATTTTTTTTCATGTTGATGAGTAAATATTGTTTTAGTCATTCTGATAAGAATCTCAACTTTCTTTCGAGCAATCAGGTGCATATAGTGATTCTCGAGGACTTCCTGGAATTAGGAAAGAATTTGCAGAGTTCATTGAAAAATCTATGCATGAGTTGGACTTTTTTATTTCTTCTTCTAACTCTTGACATTTTGTATGGTCGATAAGTCATTTGCAATGGATGTTCAATCGAACTATCAGATTATTAGAAGCAGGTATCGAGCTAGTGTAAGTCCATTTGCATGTCTAAATATCTTTTGTCTATCATTCAGCCACCATATTTTATTATCATCTTTTTTATGCCAGATATGTATTTGACGATCAACCTCCAGAGCTGAAGAAACAAGAACTTGCCAAAAGGCTAGTCTTTACAGTTTTGTCATTGTCCCCCTCCTTTTTTTTTATTGCAAGATAATGACAATCTTTAAGCTTATTTTATTCTTTAGATATTTAAAGAGGAAAGATGCAACTAACGATCTGAACACAACAATTGAGGTCATTGCTTGTGCATAACAAGTACCTTTATTGGGACTCTTTAGTGTGCTAGAATTTCTTTTGCTGTCTTGGTTACATTTGTTGTTTGCAGACTGGTGATTTGGAGGGAATTGAAAAGTACAACAAAAGGACTGTCAAGGTAATCTTTGATATTGCTATTTTATTGGAAATTACCATGAGGATCTTATTGATTATGATGCAATCAGCATAAAGTTAGCATGTTGATTATCTGTTTTCTTCATATGTAACATAGAGTTTCTTTAAATATATTTTGAACTTTCAAATTACTTTCTTGAAGAATTTGATTCTAGTAGATGACTGTAGAGTTTTTTCACAGGTAACCAAGCAACATATTGAAGATTGTAAACGTCTCTTAAGACTAATGGGTGTGCCTACTATTGAGGTAAACTAGTCTACTTTCACTTATTGAATTCTTTATCCTTGCTACAAGAATTTGAACTAACAATGACACAATTTTACTTTCTCTTGCAAACATTTCCTAAAGCTGCATGCAATTGCTTAATATACAAGTATTGTATCTCTAGTTTTAGAAGCTAAACTCATCTTTCTGATCTAAAGGCACCCTGTGAAGCAGAAGCTCAATGCACAGCTCTTTTCAAAAGTGACAAGGTAAAATGATGCAATGTAACACATTCTATTTTATTTTTTTTAACTTTAATATCCTAAACGTATTTGTTTGTTATCAATCTCTAGGTGTTTGCGGTTGCCTCAGAAAACATGGATACTTTAACTTTTGGGGTACCAAGGTTTCTCCATCATTTAATGGATCCTAGTTCCAAAAAAATCTCTATGATGGAATTTGACGTTTCAAAGGTATATTTATTCTGCTTATTGTTAATTGAATTACTGTATTTATTCTCATCCTTATTTTTCAGGTTCTTGAAGAGCTAAGACTCACTATGGATCAGCTCATTGATTTGTGTATTCTCTCTGGATGTGATTATTGTAATAACATTAAAGGTAAACTTTCTTATGAGATATTGTACATTCAACAAGTTTAACATACAAGGCTAGTACTCTACTGCTTACTGTTTACGAAATTTGATAACTAATGTTCATTCAAATCTCTAGTATGATAATGCTTGTGTGGTTGAATATGATGTCAGTGCTACAACTGTTCCATGTCTATGTTACTTGGACTTGATATAGTTCAACATGAGTATGATCGCAATCTCTGACATGACTATTTTTTCAAATTGTACATGTGTTCAATAGGATTAGTCATTGTTCACTCTTAGTGTCACTGTTTGAGTGTCATTATCCAAGTATCTATATCCAACGCAGATTCCATGAAATAAATTATACACATACCTTTGCCCAATACCTCATTCTAACATTTGATGTTACATGACGCTTATTTAGTTGTTTCTGCATTATGCAAGGACTGACGGTTAAATTATATTTTGTGAATACCAGAGTTCTTTTCCTTTCAGACACAGCCTTGATATTCCTCTTCCAATGTGTTACTCATGAATGCAGCTGATTGAGAGAGGATTTATTATTATTATTATTAGAACCATATTTTGATAAGGCTCCTTGAGTCACATGGAGTACATTAGTTGGAAGAGTTTTTCCATTTCTTCTAGCAGTGGCTAACAGTTCTGCAACATGTACAAATAGATACTCAAAGATTATGTTCAAGGGTAGTCATAAGTTTGAGTCAATGTAAAACTTGATGAAGTTGCAAAAAATCCTCTTTAAACCAGTCATTATTTGAAAACGTAAGAGAAGGAGGAAAATTTGTAATTGTCTATTTTTTTCCCTAACTGGATAAAAGTAGTTTTTTAGTTGCTCTTATTCTTTGGTAGTCATATTTATAGTAATTTTGACTATAACCACCTCAAACATACAACTTCGAGTATAAAATGGCTTGTTTCCTTGTATTGCTTATTTTCCAAGAATTCATATTGTCATGTAGACTATAATCTGGAATTATGGAATTTTATAAGTTTTGTTGAATTTTTCTTTCGCAGGTCGGGCAATTCATGAGGCTTGAGTTTTTTTGATGCAAGAAGTGAGCTTTGTTAGGATGTAGCTTGCCTTGCTAATTTGTAAATTAAAAGCGCGCCATATGGAGAACAACAAATGGAAAACATGTGATTTAATGTATATGGAGAACAGTAATGGAAAATATGTGTATTTTGATGAGTAACAACTCATTTTGTATATTTTTGTATATGTGTGGCTACAAGATGAATTATATATGGATGTTTATTTTGGATTTAATGTAGTAAATATTTAGTTTTGTATTGGTGGTTTGTTTATAGTAAAATAAGATTGGTTGTTTGGTATTAATGAACATTAAAGACAACAGTTAAAAATGTTGTAAAAACTATGTAAACCACAACGATTTTTTTTTGAAAAAAGTGATAAAAGACAATGGTTTTATCCGTTGTAAAATATATTAAAACTATTGTAAAAAAAAAGTAAAACGAGTAAATATTATCTACCACAACAGTTTATATCTGTTGTAAAAAGAGTCTACTACAACGGTTTATTTCTGTTGTTGAAATTAGCTACAACAACGGTTTTAAACCGTTGTCGTATCCTTCGTAGCTAAATTTTGAGCATATATACAACAACGGATAAAAACCGTTGTCAAATGTCTACAAAGACAACGGATTCAAAACCGTTGTCGTAGGGCAATACATTCTACAACACCCTCAGTTACAATGGTTTTTTGACCCTACGACAACGGATAATATCCGTTGTTGTTTGCAGTTTTTGTTGTAGTGGTATGATCTTCCCCATCGGAAGGGGCACAATCTTATTTAATGGACTAAGTGTCAAGTAATGGTATACACTTAGGCACATCTAATAGTATCCTCCCCATCGGAGTCACTGCTATTATTTGTATGACCGAAGGAAAACCAACTATTAATTTTATTTGTCATAAAGTTAGGTTGACAAGGATAAAATTAATGGGTAAAACCTCCTCTTACAAATGTTTGATTTTGTATACGTCCACACTATCGTGGCATGCAAAATTCACAGTGATTTGAGGTGTTGGTTAATTTAAATAGTATTGTTTGAGGAATCAATATTATTCTAAATTTAGAGTCTTGACCAAAGTTTATTTTGTGATTCTTAAGATGACTTTCAACCCACTGGCCATTATACTATAGAATAGACTTAGAAGTCTCAATTATGATTAGAAACAAAACTTGGACTCTAAGGTGGACTGTCCTCTCATAAATGAGAACAATAAAAGTGTATTTTATTCATCAATTGTTGAAACATGTTTAGTAGTGTTATCTACTAGTACTTGGTATGTAGATATGGGAGCCACTGATCATGTCTGTAATTCATTGCAGGGGTTCTAGGAAACCCGACAACTATATGAAGGGGAAATCACAGTCTACATGGGCACTGCTGCAAAAGTAGCAGCTGTTGCAGTGGGAGATGTTTATCCTCCGATAAGAATAAAACATGGATTTTGAGAAATTGTCTTTACGTACCAAGTTTAGAAAGAACTAGATTTCAATTTCTAAACTATTTAAAGAACTTATATTCTGTCTCTTTTGATAACAAAGTTGTTATCAAGAAAAAGAGGGAAGTTATCTATTTTGGTACGTTGGTTGGCAATTTATATAAATCCAATAACTTCCACGATGCAACAAATGGAAATTAATAACACATCTTCTAACTCTAATAAGAGAAACCAACCTTCGAAAATGAACCAATCATATCTTTGGCATCTAAGGTTAGGTCATATTAACTTGAGTAGGATTCAAAGGAAAATAGTCGATGAACTTTTGGGTTCATTGGTGGTGGAAAACTTTCCAACCTGCGAGTCTTGCTTGGAAGGAAAAATGACCGAGAGGCCGTTTAAGTCTAAGGAGTACAGAGCCAAAGACGTGATGAAATTGGTTCATTTTGATTTGTGAGGACTTATGACTATCCAGGCAAGAGGTGGTTTTGAACATTTCGTCTCTTTTATAGACAACTATTCGAGATACAAGTACATTTACTTGATGTGCCGTAAGTCTAAGTACTTTGATAAGTTTAAAGTGTACAAGGTTGATGTGGAGAAACGTCAAGGTAAAAGTATCAAGGCACTGCAGTGAGATCGTAGTGGTGAGTACCTCTTAGGAGAGTTTAGGAGTCGCTTATCAAAAGTCGAGATTCAATCCCAACTGTCTGCACCTGGTACACCCCAACAGAATTGTGTGACAGAACGAAGGAATAGGACTCTTATGGAAATAGTTAGATCAATGATGAGTTATTCAGAATTACCAAATTCGTTTTAGGGATATACTCTGGAAATGGCAGTGAACATAGTACCTTCTAAGTTAGAACCCTTTACTCCCATAGAATTGTAGAATGGGCGTAAGCCTAGTCTGAAGCATATTCGAAATTGGGGTAGACCAGCACATGTGCTGAAGGGAGACACTGAAAAGTTAGAATTATGAACAGGAGTTCACTTGTTCATGAGTTATCCTAGAAAGACGAAAGGTGGTTTATTTTATAGTCCTAAAGATCAGAAGGTCATTGTTGGCACCAATGCCCGATTTTTAGAAAAGAACTATGTAATGAACCATAAGCCCATGAGAAAAAATGTTCTTAAGGAAATAATAAAGGACACGTCTAATCTAGTACCAACAATACAAGATGAAGTACCACAAAAAACTGCAGCATGTGTCATAAATGATGCACAGTTACAGACAGTGCCTCGTCATAGTGAGAGGGTTGTTAAACAACCTGAAAGATTCATGTTCTTAGGAGAGTCTTCGACTTGATCCCTGGTGAACATGAACCTGATCCCCGATCATATGACGAAGCACTCCAAGATAAAGATGCAGTATCTTTACAAAGATCAATGAATACAGAATTAGAATATATGTATTCTAATAAAGTCTGGGAGCTTATAGAACCACCAAATGGTGTAAAAGACATTGAGTGTAAATAGGCCTATAATAGAAAAAGAGGGATAGATGGGAAGGTGGGAACTTTCAAAGCAAGGCTTGTTGAAAAAGGAAACCTTTTCACCGGTAGCCATGCTTAAGTCTATCCGGAATCTTTTATCTAGTGTTGCTCATATGAATTATGAGATTTGGCAAGTGGATGTCAAGACAGCTTTCCTTAATGGAAGTCTTGAAGAAAACATCTATATGAAGCAACCAGAAGGGTTCATTGAAAAAGGCAAAAGGCATCTAGTATGTAAGCTAAATTGGTTTATTTATGGACTGAAGCAAGCTTCAAGGTCTTGGAACATTCGGTTTAATGAAGTAATCCAGTCGTATGGATTTATTCAGTGTCCAGATGAGTCTTGTGTATACAAGAAGTGTGATGGAAACGAAGTGGTATTTCTTGTACTATACGTAGATGACATTTTTGATAGTTGGAAACAATATCAAAGTGTTGTCGGAAATAAGGGTATGGTTGTTCAAGCAATTCAATATGAAGGACTTGGGAGAATGTGCACATATTCTCAGGATGAAAGTAATAAGGGATCGCAAGGAAAGAATATTGTGCTTATTCCAAGCATCATATATCAATAAGATCCTAGCTTGTTTTAGCATGCAAGACTTCATGAAAGGTTTTTCTACCTTTCAGGCATGGAGTAACTTTATCTAAAGAGATATCTCCGAAGACATCAAAAGAGATAGAAGGCAGTTCCTTATACTTCAGCTGTAGGAAGCCTAATGTAAGTTATGCACGAGACCAGATATCTGTTTTGTTGTGAGCATAGTTAGCAGATATTAAAGTAACCTTGGACAGGGACATTGGACTGCTGTAAAGCATATAATAAAGTACTTGAGAAAGACTAGAGATTATATGCAGGTTTACCAAGCAGATAATTTTCTCCCTGAAGGTTACACGGATTTTTGACTTCCAATCAGATAGGGACAATGGTAAGTCGACCATGGGGTTTTGTGTTACTTTAGGAGGTGAAGCCACAACAATGGAGGAGTGTTAAGCATGTAGGACCATTGCGGCCGGCTAGAAGGGGGTTGTTGGTTAGTCCTGTAAAGACAAAAGGCAAACAACCCTTCTCAAAATTTTTAAGCTAACACTTGCATAAATAATAAGCAGAAAGTAAATAGAACATTAAAAAGAACGAGGCACAGGGATTTACTTGGTTACAACCGATGTGGTTGTTAATCCAAGGAAGATTAAGCACTAAAACTCCTTCAGGCGGAGAAGCCTCTTACAACGTTGAAGCGCAGAAATAGAAGCTTAACTACAATTAAAGCGTACAAGTGTTTGGAAATGAAATGCTCGTGATTGTTGAAAAGCTTCTGGACCAAGGCTATATTTATAGCCTTGCTCGGGGTGCCCCGAAGGGTTCCGGGCGCCCTGGTGGGATAAACTTTATCCCCCAATGATCAGATCGAGTCAAAACTCGATCCTGGTCAAAAGGCTGGTCCGGGCGCCCGGAAGGGTTCCGGGCGCCCCGGAGCCCGAAGTCAACAGATGTTGACTTTTTCGTCCGGGACCTCTTCTCTGGTTCAGTCCCGCCTCGGTCCGATTCTTCTCCTCCAGATCCGCTCACTTGGGTGATCTCTGCCATCCAGAAAAGGGCTCACCCGAACCCAAGTTCCGGTCTTCTCGAGCAGGCTTCGCTCCGGCTCCTCGTCCCTCGAAGTCGTAGCATGATTCCTTCTCGTCCGCCAGCGTACTCGTCCGCAGTGTTCGTCCCTCAGTCCCACCGAGCCCGTAGTCTCTCTCCTGTGCCAACCTTCTCGCTAGCTGCGTCTCTTGCACCCCGAGCAATCTTCCGCTCCGGCTTCTCGTCCCTCGGAACCAACGCACGCTTCCTTCTCATCCACCGGGGTACTCTTCCGCGGCACCTCATCTCTCGGACGCACCGAGCCCGTCGGCTCTCTCCCCATGCCGTCCTTCTCGCTAGCCGCGTCTTCCGCTCGAGTACCTGTGGTCCTAAGCTCCTGTACACTTAGACACAAGGTTAGAAACACCACAGGACCTAACTTAACTTGTTGATCACACCAAAACAACCTTGGGGTTCCAACAATCTCCCCCTTTTTGATGTGATCAACCCAAGTTAAGATAGGGTCAAAAATAGATATGAAAATTAAACAATTTTCAATTTTTCAATTTTTCAATTAACGTGCAACAAGATAGAAACAATAAATTTCAAAAATTTCAATTT
Source organism: Zingiber officinale (assembly GCF_018446385.1). Classification (NCBI taxonomy): domain Eukaryota; kingdom Viridiplantae; phylum Streptophyta; class Magnoliopsida; order Zingiberales; family Zingiberaceae; genus Zingiber; species Zingiber officinale. The sequence goes on along the minus strand of NC_055999.1, from coordinate 81,189,972 downwards.
TTCTACCTCCCCCTAGACTTATACTTTTTCTTCTCCCCCTTTGATCACATAAAAAATTGGGGTTGCAAGAAAAAATCTAAGGTTTGACACTTAGAAACTTTATAAAGATCTATTTCACTGATTTTCTGACAATATTTCTAAGTCAAAGTGAATTTCTAAAAGAAATTCTAAGTCACTAGAACTTTTAGAAAATTTTGAGAACTTTGAAAATTTTGTAATAATTTCCACAAAAGCAATCTCAAAATATCAGAGAAAATTTCTAAGTTAAAAATAACTTTTGAAAAATTTCTAAGTTTTCGTCATGAAAATTAAGAATTTTCTCAGTAGAAAACTTTATGCATAAAATTTTTTTTTGGAACATGTAGAAATAATAAAAAAAAATCTATGTATTTATTTTTAATTTTATTTCATCATTATTTTAATGCTTTTATCAGAAGGTTTTAAATTTCCATTTTAACTTATTACAATTTCTCAAATTTGAAGTAAGAAAATTTGAACATACGAAGAATTGTATCATGTTAATATCTGTTAATAGTTTGTTGAGATACTTTAATCAACAGGCTATTTCTTTCAACTTTAAAGCAACAAATATTAAACATGCAAGAAATTGTATTGGCAAAATAATTGGTAAAAATTCGTTTGATAATTTTTCTAATTTGCAAGATTCATTTGACAAAATATTTTGTAACTTGCAAGAGTCTTTTGGCAATATTTCTGATTTGAAAAATTCTTTTGACAAAATAATTTGTAATTCGCAAGAATCTTTCGTCAAAACTTTTTGCAATTCGAGAAACTTTTTCGATAATATTTCTAGTTTGCAAGAATCTTTCGTCAAAATATTTTTTAATTCGAAAAATTCTTTCGATAATATTGGTAAACCGAAAAGCTTTTTCGATGATTGAATTTTTGATTCGCAAAAATTTTCAGGCAACTTTTCAATTGATTGTGCCAATTGTTCAGAAGGTCATACCTGACTTACCTTTTCGGCAATTGATTCTCCCCCTGTCGAGTTGCTTTCTTTCGAAGTCTCTCCCTCTTCAACGATGCTCATCTGGGATGAGCTTTCTGTGGCTTCGGGATGGAATTCGCCTGTTGGGGTTGTTGCGGTACTTACCTCGGTTTCGGACTCTTCAGATGGCGAATCGGTGTTGGATTCGTCCTCGACTTCAGCTGGTTCATTGTGGAGCTTCAAGAACTTTTCCCAAAGTTCTTTTGCGCTTTTGTATTCGTCGATTCTGTCGAGATCTTCATTTGGTATTACGGTTAGAAGATGAAATTCTGCCCGTCCGTTTGCCATCGATTCGTTACGTTGTTTGTTGGTCCAGAGGCGTAAATCGATTTCTTCTCCATTCGCATTATTCGGTTCTTCATAACCAAATTTCATTATTGAAAAAATACCAGAATCAGAGTTTAGATATACCTCCATTTGTTTCTTCCATGAAGAAAACTCCCCCTCAAATGCTGATGGATATTCGCTAGCTCCGGCCATCGTTTTGTTGCTTCAAACGGCGGTTAGTCCTTCTGAGGCGTCTCGGCTCTGATACCACTTATAGGACCGTTGCGGCCGGCTAGAAGGGGGTTGTTGGTTAGTCCTGTAAAGACAAAAGGCAAACAACCCTTCTCGAAATCTTTAAGCTAACACTTGCATAAATAATAAGCAGAAAGTAAATAGAACATTAAAAAGAACGAGGCCGATGTGGTTGTTAATCCAAGGAAGATTAAGCACTAAAACTCCTTCAGGCGGAGAAGCCTCTTACAACGTTGAAGCGCAGAAATAGAAGCTTAACTACAACTAAAGCGTACAAGTGTTTGGAAATGAAATGCTCGTGATTGTTGAAAAGCTTCTGGACAAAGGCTATATTTGATAGCCTTGGTCGGAGTGCCCCGAAGGGTTCTGGGCGCCCTGGGGGGAGGGGATAAACTTTATCCCCCAACGATTAGATCGATTCAAAACTCGATCCTAGTCAAAAGGCTGGTCCGGGCGCCCGGAAGGGTTCCGGGCGCCCCGGAGGGCTCCGAGCGCCCCGGACTGCTCCGGGCGCCCCGGAGCCCAAAGTCAACAGATGTTGACTTTTTCGTCCGGGACCTCTTCTCTGGTTCAGTCCCGCCTCGGTCCGGTTCTTCTCCTCCGGATCCACTCGCTTGGGTGATCTCTGCCATCCGGAAAAGGGCTCACCCGAACCCAAGTTCCGGTCTTCTCGAGCAGGCTTCCGCTCCGGCTCCTCGTCCCTCGGAGTCGTCGCATGATTCCTTCTCGTCCTCCAGTGTACTCATCCGTAGTCTTCGTCCCTCAGTTGCACCGAGCCCGTCGGCTCTCTCCTGTGCCGACCTTCTAGAGAGCTGCGTCTCTTGCTCCCCGAGCAATCTTCCGCTCCGGCTTCTCGTCCCTCGGAACCAACGCACGCTTCCTTCTCATCCACCGGGGTACTCTTCCGCGGCACCTCATCTCTCGGACGCACCGAGCCCGACGGCTCTCTCCCCATGCCGTCCTTCTCACTAGCCGCGTCTTCCGCTCGAGTACCTGTGGTCCTAAGCTCCTGTACACTTAGACACAAGGTTAGAAACACCACAGGACCTAACTTAACTTGTTGATCACACCAAAACAATCTTGGGGTTCCAACAAAGCATAGGTGCTTTTTCGGACTCCACCATAGAAGCTGAGTATGTGGCAGCCTCTGAAGCAGCCATAGAAGTTATATGGCTCAAAAACTTCATGATGGACTTAGACATGATTTCTGGTTTGCCCAAAAATTATTACAATTTATTGTGATAATAGTGGTGCAGTAGCAAACTCGAAGAAACCATAAGTCCATAAGGCAAGTAAACAATAGATCGCAAATACCACCGAATACGAGACATCGTATAACGAGGATAAGTTGTTGTTGCCTAGATTGCATCAGGTGATAACTTGGGAGATCCTTTCACTAAGGCCCTTAAGGCAAGAGCTTTGGATGGGCATGTTGAAGGGTTGGGAATCAGATGTATGGAAGGATATATGGTAGCATAGTCTTTTAGTATAAGTGGGAGATTGTTGGAATGTATACTAAAAGCCTAGCTTTTTGTATAAATATTTACTTTGAAATAAGAATCACATTGGTCAAATTGTCTACATTTATGCTAAGTGTAGTTGTTCAATTAATTTATATTATAGATAACATGGTGTGTGGTGTCACACACAGAAGATCATGTTATTAGTTCCTTATAAATTATAAATAGAAGTTCACAACTAAGATTGTTAGGAACAAATCATTGGTATAGTCATAGTGTAATTTGGTATTAGTCAATCTTGACTATAAAATTACACTAATACACTCAGAGTGTATTGAGCAAGATCATTTGAGGTAGTTTCTTTTTATACTGACTAAATAAAAGAACAATACCTCTGTTATTATGGAAGTGTGTGCTCTTAATCCTAATATAATAACAAGCACATATACTTAATATTTATTTATTTGATTTATCAAAGGGTGCGATTTAGCTTGATAAATCAAAAGGCCCGATAAGTTGGGAAATGATATTATTTATAGTGTGTGTTGTTGATTATAGAAGGAAACTGTGTCATAGTAATCTAGGGTGATAATGTCCCCAAGAGGAGCTCATAAGGATTGTCATGTTAAACCCTGCAGGTGGACTTAGTCCGACATGATGATAAGGTTGAGTGGTACTACTCTTGGACTAAGACATTAATTAAAATGAGTTGTCAGTAACTCAATTAATTAGTGGACATCCGATATCTTAAACACAGGGAGATTAACACACTCATGATAAAAAGGAGCCCATAATGTAATTTGGGATTGGTGCGGTAGTACAATAATAGCTCTCTAGTGGAATGAGTTATTATTGATGAACTTGAGTTGTGTGTTATAGGCGAACATGAGATACTCGAGCTCGTCGGGAGGCCAAAACCAATTTCTCCTCTAGGTCCCTGTCGTTGCCTCATTAATGCCTCATATCCACTCATGAAAAGCCCATCTTGGTGTCCAAGAGGGAGCCGACCATGGCTTGGTGACCAAGCCATGGGGTCGGTCACTTCCTCTTCAAAGGGGTCGGGCTCTTGCTTGGTGCCCAAGCAAGAAGTGGGCCGGCCACATAATTCAAAGTATGAGGGGCGTTTTAAATTTTTAAAATCTTCTCATTGTAGATATCTACAAGTTTTAAAAGAGAGATTTTGAAATTATAAAACTTTCCATATTTGAATTAGGCTACATGGTTTAAAAGAAAGTTTTAAAAGTTTTAAAACTTTCCTTTTTTAACCATCCACATGGTTTTTTTTTTAAAAAAAAGAGTTTTAAATTTAAAAATTTCTTTTTTTGTTACCATGTTAAAAAAGGAAATTTTAAATGAGAAGTTTTAAATCTTAAAACTTATTTTAAAATTTCCCTTTTTTAAAACATCCACATTAGGAAATTAAAAGAGAGCTTGTAAAATTTTATAAGAGCTTTCCTTCTTTGCTTATAAAATTTTTACAAGATATATTTTTCTTCTTTTAAGGGTAGGCCACCCTTGCTTGGTGCCCAAGCAAGGGGTCGGCCATTCAATCAATTAAGAGGAGAAAAAGGAATTAAAAAGGAGGAAAGGAAAACAAGAGGAAGGTTTTAATTTTTGTAAAAATCTTTCCTTATTTGCCTTGGGCATGTATTATAAAAGAAGGGGAGGAGAGACCTCATGATGGATCAATTCTTATTCTCTTGCTTGTGCTCTCTCTTGTGGTCGGCCCTCTCCCCTTTCCTTTCCCCTTCCTCTCTTTTGTTCCTTGGTGGTGGCTATGGCCGAAACTTAGAGAAGGAGGAGGAGTTTTTGGGTGGTGTTCATCTTGGAGGTTCGTCACCCACACAACGTCCAAGAGGAGGCGAGGAATACGGCAGAAAATCAAGAGGTCATTGTATATAAAGAAAGGTATAACTAGTAATTATTTTCCACATCATGCTAGTTTTTTTTTTGTATGAATTCCAAACACAAGAGGCATATGATTCTAGAGTTTCAAATTTGTGATTCGAGTTTGTGTTTTTTTTATTTTTTGAATTTGTGATTCGATTATTCTTTTTGGTTAAACCTAGAGTTATATAAGTAAATTAAATATTAGATTTCTTTAAAAGGCTTTGTCTAGGCGGTGGTGGATGATCCCATACCCAAGAAGGACTAGTGCCTCGCCATGCAGTCCTAGAAGTCAATTTTGGAAATTAATATTTAATTAAATTTATAACATAGGTGGATTTGGATCAATAATGTTAAGCATCGTTTGTGATCCAAATCTAAACCATTAAGAACATATAAGTTAAAGTTGGAATCAATAATGTTAAGTTCTATTTGTGATTCCTAATTTAATTTCTAAAGAACACAATAGGTTGTTTAGGAAAGGTTCGACACTTGTACAAAATTTTAGTACAGTCAAACCGGTACAATCTTCCTAGGACCAACCAATAGGCGTAAGCCTAGTCTGAAGCATATTAGGATTTGGGGTAGTCCAGCACATGTGATGAAGGGAGACACTGATAAGTTGGACAGGAGTTCACTTGTTTGTGGGTTATCTTAGAGAAACAAAAAGAGGTTTATAGTCCTAAAAATCAGAAGGTTATTGTTAGCACCAATGTCTAATTTTTAGAAGAGGACTATGTAATGAACCACAAGTCCATAAGTAAATTTGTTCTTAAGGAAATAATAAAGGACACGTCTAATCTAGTACCTAACTGTATAAGATGAAATATCACAAGAAACTACAACACGTATCACAAATGATACACAATTACAGACAATGCCTCGTCGTACTGGGAGGGTTGTTAGCCAACCTGAAAAATTCATGTTTTGGGAGAGTCTTTGGACTTGATCCCTGGTGAACATGAACCTAATCCCCAGACATATGACGAAGCGCTCCAAGATAAAGATGCAACATCTTGGCAAAGAGCGATGAATACAGAAATAGAATCTATGTATTCTAATAAAGTCTGGGAGCTTGTAGAATCACCAAATGGTATAAAAGTCATTAGGTCCACAATAGAAAAAGAAGGACAGACAAGAAGGTGGAAACTTTCAAAGTAAGACTTGTTGAAAAAGGGTATCAATTATAAGAAAACCTTTTCACCGGTAGCCATGCTTAAAGTCTATCCAGATTCTTTTATCTATTGTTGCTCATATGGATTATGAGATTTGGCAAGTGGATGTCAAGACAGTTTTTCCTTAACGGAAGTCTTGAAGAAAACATCCATATGAAGCAACCAGAGGGGTTCATTGCAAAGGGAAAAGAGCATCTAGTATGTAAGCTCAATCGGTCTATGGACTGAAGCAAAGCTTCAAGGTCTTGGAACATCCGGTTTAATGAAGTAATGTAGACCTATGGATTTATTCAGTGTCCGGATAAGTCTTGCGTATACAAGAAGTGTGATGGAAATGTGGTGGTATTTCTTGTACTATACGTAGATACCATTTTTGGTAGTTGGAAACAATATCAAAGTGTTGTCAGAAGTAAGGGTATGGTTGTCCAAGCAATTCGATATGAAGGACTTGGGAGAATACGCACATATTCTTGGGATCAAAGGGATCACAAGAAAAGTATGTTGTGTTTATCCCGAGCTTCATAATATCCTAGCTCGTTTTAGCATGCAAGACTCCATGAAAGGTTTTTTCTACCTTTTGGGCATGGAGAAGCTTTATCTAAAGAGATGTCTCCGAAGACATCAAAGGGGATAGAGGACATGAAGGCAATTCCTTATACTTCGGCTGTCGGAAGCCCAATGTATGCAATGCTGTGAACGAGATCAGATATCTGTTTTACCGTAGGCATGGTTAGCAGATATAAAAGTAACACAGGACTGGGACACTGGACTGCCGTAAAGCATATATTAAAGTACCTGAGAAGGACTAGAGATTATATGTTAGTTTACAAGTCAAATGATTTGATCCCAGTGGGTTACTCGGATTTTTGACTTCCAATCAGATAAGGACAATAGCAAGTCAACCTCAGGGTTTTGTGTTTACTTTAGGAAGTGAAGTCATAACTATGGAGGAATCTTAAGCATATGTGCTTTTCGGACTCCACCATAGAAGTTGAGTATGTGGCAGCATTTGAGGCAGCCACAGAAGTTATATGGCTTAGAAACTTCATGATGGACTTAGACATGATTTCTGGTTTACCCAAAAAATTATTACAATTTATTGTGATAATAGTGGTGCAGTAGCAAATTCGAAGAAACCATAAGTCCATAAGGCAAGTAAACACAATAGAGCGTAAGTACCACTCAATACGAGGCATCATATAATGAGAAAAAGTTATTGTCGCCTAGATTGCATCGGATGATAACCTAGATAGATCCTTTCACTAAGACCCTTAAGGCAAGAGCTTTTGTTGGGCATGATGAGGGGTTGGGAATAAGATGTATGGCAGGATATATGGTGGCATAGTCTTTTAGTATAAGTGAGAGATTGTTAGAGTGTATACTAAAAGTCTAGCTTTTTGTAAATATTTATTTTAGAAATAAAGAATCACATTGGTCAAATATTTACATTTATATGTTAAATGCAGTTGTTCAATTAATTTATATTGTAGATAACATGGTATGTGGTGTCACACACAGAAAATCATGTTATCAGTTCCTTATAAATTATAAACAGTAGTTCACGACTAAGATGGTTAGGAACAAATCATTGGTATAGTCGTAGTGTAATTTAGTATTAGTTTATCTTGACTATAAAATTACACTAATACACTCAGAGTGTATTGAGCCGGACCATTTGAAGTAGTTTCTTTTTATACTACTAAATAAAAGAACAATACCTCTGTTATTATGGAAGTGTGTGCTCTTAATCCTAATATAATAACAAGCACATATACTTAATATTTATTTCTTTGATTTATCAAAGGGTGTGATTTAGCTCAATAAATCAATAGGCCCGATAAGTTGGGAAATAATATTATTTATAGTGTATGTTGTTGATTATAGAAGGAAACTGTATCCTAGTAAATATAGGTTAATAATGTCCCCAATAGGAGCTCATAAGGATTGTCATGTTAAACCCTGCAGGTGGACTTAGTCCGACACAACAATAACGTTGAGTGGTACTACTCTTGGACTAAGATATTAATTAAAATGAGTTGTCAGTAACTCAATTAATTAATGGACATCCGACATCTTAAACATAGGGAGATTAACACACTCATAATAAGAAAGAGCCAAAAATGTAATTTGGGATTGGTGCGGTAGTTCAATAATAATTCTTTAGTGGTATCACTACAAGAATTTCTGGATTTAACCACACCTAATAGACAATAGTTTTTCAAGAAATTATTGTCTTTTTTCCATTTAACAACAGTTTTATTGAAAACTGTTGTTGTTCACCATAATATTTTTTAAATAACAACAGTTGTTCAAAACACTGTTGTCTAATGTATGTCAAAGACAACGGTTTTAAAACACTATTATCTTTTATTGTTGCTTATGTGATAATATACAACAGTTTTATTAAACTGTTGTCTATTGAATGTTGTTGAATCCTAACAACACAACAGTTTTTTTAACTTCATGAAAAAAAACATAAAACCCACTTCTCTGTGACTCTTCTAACGAACAAAAACCTATCTCCGACTCCTCCTTCGCGACTCCTCCGCGAAAGATGCTCCTCCTCCAAATTTTACTTTATTTGGAGGTCAAATGATGGAGATCAAGAAGAATTAATATGAGTCGTTGATCCAGATCAAGAGAAATCTTCCTCCTTCATTCAGATCTAAGCCATCCAACCCTCCATCCAGATTTGAAGCTACATGGACCATTAGATCGAAGCAAGAAGGCAACTAGATCCGCACCACTCATCTCTTCATCAGCTAGATCAAATGGATCCATCTTCATCAAATCGGACGGCCCAGATTAAAGGAGGAGAAAATCATTCCCTTTCCTTTATTTCTTCGCACGGCACAGTATCAGAACCCCCGATTCTGATCTCGCGCGGCTTCTCCTCGAGATAGGGCTCGCGACGCCACCGCCCTTCCACTTCTTCTCCTTCACCAACGGCGGGCGGCAACCTCCTCCCGCACACCGCCGTCGGCCGGCCATCCACTGCCCAATCTTCCTCTTCTGGATTCCAATCAGTGACGGCAGCAGCAAACATCTCTTGGCGGCAATAGCGAGCGACGGCAGCAGCAATGAGCATCCACCTTATCGGAGGGGTTCTCCAACAAGATCCTTCACCTTACGGCGGTCTTCTTCACTTCTTCCTATTGGGGTTCAGGCGGTAGAGGTAGAGGTTGGCGGCGGTTCATTCCAGCACCTCCATTACTTCCATTCATCTTCCATCCGAGGGGGTTCCTTGGTGGAAGATTCGTTCATCATCACCGTTGTTGAAGCAAGCACAGCCGGTATTTGGTTGTTGTTCATCGGTTCTGGGAGTTCAGGAGCTGGGTGTTTTGTGTGAAGCTCCTTCATTAGATTCTGAACAAAGCATCGATTTGATTGTCAGTTGTTTATAAACCCCAGTAGGAAGAAAACAGGTCATCACAATCAAATCGATGATCAATGATAGAAAATAGGTCTTTCACAATCTTAATTTTTAGTTGTTTATAAACCTTTGATCATCGATTTGATTGTGATTTCCATACTTTGCAGACCCATGGAATTCTTTGTGTTGTCAGTTGGGGTGTTTTGTTTCCACTAGGTCAAATATTTGCCAGATATCTGAAGACATTCAAGTCCGCAGACCCCGCATGGTTTTACCTCCATATTTCCTGCCAGATGCTTGGCTATGTCATTGGTGTTGCTGGCTGGGCTACTGGTCTGGAATTTGAAGGTGGCAGAGTGCATGATGTCGATGGTATTCAGATAAAGCCCAAGTCGAGGCATATTTGGATAGACCGCTGCAGCTTACAAGATTATGATGATGGACTAATTGATATCACTCGCGAAAGTACTGATATCACCGTTTCAAGGTGATGTAATATACTAATTTTCTGTGTGATTATAGATTAATTGTCCTTGTAGAAGTTTCTGTTTCTTTTGGTCTATATTCTGATACACTTGTAGTTGCTTTCCTTCTTTTACTAGCCATCACAACATAATGCAGCAATCTTTTCTAAAATTTCTTTAGCAAAATATGCAATCTTGTCAATATGGTTTGTTCTTGCAATAGATTAGCATAAAAAAGTTAGTGGTGATCACTACAAGAATTGTTGTATGCTTCTCATTTCCATGTTTGAACAGATGCCGCTTCGCCAATCATGACAAGACAATGCTTATTGGAGCAGACAAGAGTCATGTTACCGATAGATGTATTCGCATTACCATTCACCATTGCTTCTTCAATGGAACAAGACAGAGACAGCCTCGACTTAGATTTGGCAAAGTTCACCTTTATAACAACTACACAAGAAACTGGAGCATATATGCTGTCTGTGCCAGTGTAGAAGCACAGGTCCTTTCTAATTTAAAATATACAAGCAGCGCTTGTTTGTCTGTGTTCTACTCAAAATACCTGACTGACTTTTTTCTCTGGCTCCAGATCTTGTCTCAATGCAATATTTATGAAGCAGGACAAAAGAAGTTGGTATTTAGGTACATACCTGAGAAGGTAATTCTTGTTAGATTACAACATGAATCATTCCTGACAAGTTGGTATTTCATTCTAAATGAGCTTATGAACATTTCATGTTGAATTTATTAAGAATGTAGTGAGCCTTGGTAATTAGATGTATGTTGTTGGCACAGGCAGCCGATCGGGAAGAGGTGAAGGCGAGTTGGATAAACCAACCATCTATTTTCGTTCAAGTTTCATTGAAAATGAGTGCATAAACCAACCATCTATTTTCGTTAAAGCTTAAACAGTCTTCGATTACAAAACTAACTTTGCAACAAAAGTGAATGCATCAAGAGATTCCATGCTCACAAAGTTTCAAGATACACATTTGTTAACTGATTTTTAGTTCCTTAATTTCTTTCAATGCTTTGTTTGGTTAAATGTTAGTGATAGTTGTCCTTTTATTGTATGCAATTAGGATTAGATTTCTTTAATGCTCTAGATTACGTTCCATGCTTAATTTCTTTAGTTGCTTACTTTATGTTGTCTTTAATTTCCTTGCAATCATAGCTTAAGTTAGACTAGGTTTTCTTATTTGCATCGTCTTTCATTTCTTAGGTTAGGTTCATTTAATGCTTTGCTCTTTCATTCCTTAGTTTGGTTCCGTTAATGGTGAAATCATAGTGTAGAGTGACAATGCGCTATGAGATCACTACTAATGGATAGATAGGATGTTTTTCATTAATTAGGATTAGATTTCATACTTGCTTTGCTCTTTTGTTCCTTAGGTTTAATTTCATATTTGTTTTGTTTCATTAATTAGGATCACTACTAACGATTTATGTTGTTTCAGGTAATTACTGCAACCATTCCTACTATAGTTGGTGAAAACATTAACGTGTTCATGACTTTAAAATAGTATATTCCAGATTTTCTTAAGGTGAGGACACAAATTTAATGAGGAATATACTTTTTAAGCTGTTAACATCTAAATTGGTATCCTATGCATCAGCTTGATGATGTAATAGATCTTGAGATTCCAAGAGGAAGAAATAGACTTGTTTCTTTAAATGGTGAAACTTAAATTAAAGATTAGAAAGTCAACTGATGTAACATGCCACTCCACTTCTCTTTTTATGATTTAGCTCATGATCAATGTAAACTTAAAGTATTAATCTAAAGCCTATGGTAACTTTCTGGATTCATTTTTATTTAAGACATTCTTTCCTTTAATTGCCCCTTTTAGAATTTAATGTATGACTTACTCCTTAGCATCATATGGAGTGTGTGGGAACGTTTGCATTAGATTGTACCTTTTAGAATTAATGTTGCTTGATCACTGGGAAAAATAATGTTTGCATGGTTTATAATAGAAGCTTTGTATACAGTGACATAGAATGAAAATTCTGCTTAATAAGAAATTTAAGAGCCACCATATTATTTCAAGAGGTTACCATTTATGTTACATAGATAACGCTTTTTGCACTTCTGTTAGATGACTATATCAAATGGTTTTTATGGTTATGTAACATTTATGCAATGCAATTAGAATCACGCGTACAGTTTAGTTTCTAATTTGTAATATATATCTTTATTCGAATAGGTGTCCTCAAGAGTATTGGGAAGAATGCCGACAAGCTAAAAAAATGAAGAGACTTTAACAAATTAAGGAGCACTAGGAGCTGCAATCCCTCCTCTTCACCGACATCTAAGTAGAAAATCTCGTGTTACATTGTTCTACCTTTGTTTTAATAGTGTTATCATATTCTTGGTTGCTTATGAAATTTTGTTGGTTGCTTATGAAATTTCTTCAGAATGTTATAGATATTATTTTTGAATGTTAGAAAATTGTATATTAAATTTTATTTTGAAATTTAGTATTTTGAATGATTTATAATATTGGAAAATTGTGTATTAATTTTTTTTATTTTTTATCTAAAAAAGACAATGGTTTTTCATCGTTGTCGTAGATAGTTTAAAACTGTTGTTGAAGACCCTGCTATTAAAGGTAGACGCTTAAAGACAACGGTGAAAAACTGTTGTCTTTGAAGGAAAAGACAACAGTTTTTCACCATTGTAAAAATGTTGTCTTTGCCTTCAAAGACAATGGTTAAAAACTGTTGTCTTTGGGCACCCCCTTTAACAACACGACATTTAACAACAATTCTAAATGAGCTACGACAACGGTGAAAAACCGTTATTGTTAGGTTTTTTTTTGTAGTGTATGAATTATTATTAATGAAATTAAGTTGAGTGTTCGGGGCGAACACGGGAAGCTTAATTTCATCGGGAGACCAAAACCAATTCCTACTCTCGGTCTCTATCGTAGCCTCTTGTATATAGAGAATTATATCCACCTTCCTACCCACCCTTAGGTGGCTGGCCAAGTTAGCTTGGAGCCCAAGCTAGGGTCAGCCAAGACCAAAAGGTTGAGCCAAGTAGGTGGTCGGCCAATGCTTGGAGCCCAAGCATGGTGTGGCCGACCCTAACCAAATTAAAAGGATTTTTATTTTAAAATCTTTTCTTATGAGGAAGCATGGTTTTAAAAGAGAGTTTAAAATTTAAATCTTTCCTTTTATAACTTTCTACAAAAGATTAAGTAAAAAGTTTGATATCTTTCCTTATTTTTTGTTAAAAGGAAGATTTTAATTTTTGATAAAACGTTCCTTTTTTGTAACCATGTTCATGATTTAAAAGAAAGTTTTAAAAGTTTTAAATCTTTCCTTTTATAGTTTTATACAAAAGATTAAGAGAATAATTAGATATCTTTCCTTATTTGTAGATTGAAAGGAGATTTTAATTTTAGAAAAAAATTTCCTTTTTGTAAATCATCCACATGTATGAATAGAGAGATTTTAATTTATAAAAGTTTCCTTTTATGACCAACCATGAAGGGAATTTTTTAAAGAGAATTTTTTATTTAGAAATTTCCGGAAACAAATTAAGAAGTTTTAATTTTGTGATCAAAACTTGCCTTGTTGGGAAGGATTAAGGTGGCTGGCCATGTATTGTTTGAAAGGAAATTTTAATTAAAACTTTCCTTTCATTGGCAAAGACAATAAGGAAGTTTTGATAAAACTTTCCTTATTTGCCAAGACCAAGGAATATAAAAGAGAGGGTAGGTGTATCTTCATGGGTGACAACTCTCTTCTATTTTTCCTCTCTCTTTTCTTCCTTGGTGGTGGTCGGCCATATCATCTCCCCATCTCCTCCTTTTCTTCCTCCTTAGTGGCCGAACCTCATCAACCTCTAGGAAATTATTTTGGTGGCCGGATCTAGCTTGGAGAAGAAGAAGAGAAAGGAGGATTTTGTTTCCTAGTTTTCCTTGGAGCTTGGTTGGTGGCTGAGAGTTATAATTTCTTGGAGAAGCTTGCTTGGCCGAAACATGGAAGAAGGAAGAAGGGCTTGGGTGATTCTCATCTCGGTAGATCATTGCCCACACAATGTCCGAGATAAGAAGAGGAATACGGTAGAAGATCAAGAGGTTGTTGCATACAAAGAAAGGTATAACTAGTAATTATTTCCCTCATCATACTAGTTTTTCTTTGTATGAATTCCAAACACAAGAGGCATATAATTCTAGGATTCGAATTTGTGATTCGAGTTTGTTTTTTTTTGTTTTTCGAATTTGTGATTCGATTGTTCTTTTTGGTTAAACCTAGGGTTATATAAGGAAATTAAATATTAGATTTCATTGAAAGGCTTTGTCTAGGAAGTGGTGGTTTCTCTCATATCCAAGAAGGCCTAGTGCCTCGCCATGTTTAACCTGAAAGTCGATCTCTGAAATTAATATTTAATTGAATTTGTAACATGGGTGGATTTGGATCAATAATGTTAAGCATCGTTTGCGATCCACGTCTAAACCACTAAAAACAGATAAGTTAAATTTGGAATCAATAATGTTAAGTTCCGTTTACGATTCCGAATTTAATTTCTATAGAACACAATAGGTTGTTAGGAAAGGTTCGACACTTGTACAAAATTTTTGTACAATGGAACCGGTACGATATTCCTAGGATCAACCAACAGAACACGGGAAGCTTAATTTCATCGGGAGACCAAAACCAATTCCTCCTCTCGGTCCCTATCATAGCCTCTTGTATATAGAGAATTATACCCACCTTCCTACCCACCCCTTAGGTGGCCGGCCAAGCAAGCTTGGAGCCCAAGCTTAGGCCGACCAAGCCAAGGGTTGAGGGGGTCGGCCATAGCTTAGAGCCCAAGCTTGTTGTGGCCGGCCCTAGTTAAATTAAAAGGATTTTTATTTAAAATCTTTCCTTATGTGGAAGCAATGATTTAAAAGAAGAGTTTAAAAATTAAATATTTTCTTTTATAGTTGTCTACAAAAGATTAAGAGAAAGATTAGATATCTTTTCTTATTTGTAGTTGGAAGGAAGATTTTAATTTTGAAGAAAACTTTCCTTTTTGGAAATCATCCACATGTTTTAAAAAAGAGATTTTAATTTATAAAATTTCCTTTTATAACCAACCATGAAGGGAAAAATTATTAGAGAAATTTTTATTTTAAAAATTTCTGGAAACAAATTAGGAAGTTTTAATTCTTGTGTTATTAAAACTTTCCTTCCTTGGAGCTATGAGGTGGTTGGCTATGTTGATTTAAGAAAAGGAAATTGTTTTTTATCAATTAAATTTTCCTTTTCATGGAAAAAAAATTAAAGAAGTTTTTATTTAAATTTCCTTATTTACCAAGACCAAGGAATATAAAAGAGGGGGTAGAGGTGTCTCACCTTATATAACTCTATTCTATTTTCCTCTCCTCTCTTCCTTGGTGGTGGCCGGCCTAGTTCCTTGCTCTTCTCCTTTTCTCTTCCTCCTTGGTGGTCGGCGACATCAACACAAGAGGAGCCCTTGGTGGCCGGTTCTAGCTAGGAGAAGAAGGAGAGAAAGGAGGCTTTGCTTTTGCATCCCTTGGAGCTTGAAGGTTGGTGGCCGAATCTTGCAAGAAGGAAGGTGTTGGTGGTTCTCATCTCGGTAGATCGTTGCCAACACAACGTCCGAGATAAGAAGAGGAATACGGTAGAAGATCAAGAGGTTATTGTTTATAAAGAAAGGTATAACTAGTAATTGTTTTCCGCATCATACTAGTTTTTCTTTGTATGAATTCCAAACACAAGAGGCTAGAGATTCTAGATTTTTGGATTTGTAATTCGAAGTTGTGTTTCTTATGTTTTATTTGTCGATCTTGTGATTCGATTGTTTTTTTTTGTTAAACCTAAGGTTATATAAGGAAATTAAATATTGAATTTTGTTAAGAGGCTTTGTCGAGGCAGTGGTGGATGTTTCCATACCTAAGAAGGCCAAGTGTCTCGCCATGTTTGACCTGGGAGCCGATTTCCGAAATAAATATTTAATTAAATTTGTAACCTAAGTGGATTTGGATCTATAATGTTAAGTATCATTTGCAATCCAAGTCTAAACCACTAAGAACAGATAAGTTAAATTTGGAATCAATAATGTTAATTTCCGTTTGCGATTCCGAATTTAATTTCTAAAGAACACAATAGGTTGTTAGGAAAGGTTTGACACTTGTACAAAATTTTTGTATAGTGGAACCAGTACGATCTTCCTAGGACCAACCAACACTAACTGGCAGTTAGGAAAAGTGAAGTTTAAGTGGGCCAAAGAGGATCGCATATTGGTAAAGTAAAGTCCTAACTGTGGTTAGGCAAAAGAAAGTACAAGTGGGTCAAGGAGGATCATACGTTGGCAAAAGGAAAGCCCTAACTACGGTTAGATAAAGGAAAGTCCAAGTGGATCAAGGAGGACCGCACATTGGCAATGAAAGTCCCAACTGTGATTAGACAAAGGAAAGTCCAAATGGGTTAAGGAGGACCGCACATTAGTAAAAGGAAAGCTCTAACTGTGGTTAGACAAAGGAAAGTCTAAGTGAGTCAAGGAGGACCGCATGTTGCAAGAGGAAAGTCCTAATTACAGTTAAGCAAGAGAAAAATCCAAGTGGATTACGAAGGACCGTACTTGGTGATTGGAAGTCTAATGGGGAGTTGGAAGAAGAGAAACTCCAACTGGGTCAAAAGTTTAACTAGACACTTGTTGAAGAAGTCCCAACAGGTGATAGTTGACCAGAGGTTGGGTAAGGGAACCCTAGACTTAGAGTAAGCAAGTTAGAGTTGAATAATCGATTGGGTAATCGATTGAACCAAAGTCAATTGATCAGATAATTTATTGGGAGCATTTCTTCATGAAACAAAAGGTGTCTCAATTAATTGGGTAATCGATCAAGAGCTACGCTAATCGATCAGGTGATCAATTGGGAGCCTTTCTTTGTGAAACAGAAAGGGTTCAGATTGATTGGGCAATCGATCAAGGTAAACCCAATCAATTAGGTAATCGATTGGGAGAAGAAGTTCATGACAAACAATGGTTTTTGAATCTATCAGGTGATCGATTGAGAGAAGTTTGCGAGCGAATAGTGAGCTTCTAAATCAATTGAGTGATCGATTAAGAAGCCGTGTAATCAATTGGGTAATTGATTGGGAGAAGCATAAAAGAGTTGTTGCGAAGTTTGGACAGCTGAATTTGATCATATTTGACGAGGCAATCGATTGGGGTAAGATTAATCAATTGGGAACCCTAATCTACATGATATAAAGGCGTTCGCGAAGGATTCAAATCACTTCTTCTTCTCCACCCTTCTCCGCCAGTGCTTGAAGTTGTGGAAGACAAGTGTTGCTGTACTTTCTAAAATTCAAGAGACTTCTATAAGCAACAAGAGATCAAGCAAGCAAGGTTTTCCTTGTATTGTGTATTTACTTATTTTTTTGTATTCTTGTTGTGAGCTTGTATGAGGCTTCTCCGCCTCTGGATTGTTTTCGAGAAGAAGTGATTTCATAGTGGATGAGATCGGGAGGAGAGTGGACTCTTAGATTAATCACTTCAAGGAGGTGGATGTAAAGTAAAATCAAGAATGTAAACATTCCTTTAAGTTTTCGCCCACTCCCGAAGTGTCCTAACACCAATTAGGTATTCAGTTGTCTAGCTTCACTATGACTTAACTATTGTCTGATTTCCAATCAAAACTTCATTATTTATCAAGTAACCTGTTCCTGTACACTTGACACAACTTGTTAGATTTCAACAAATCTAATTTTAATCTTAGTAATCATCAAAATTTTGGGTTTAATATTATGCTCTTGAACATGGATTCATTCAAAATTGACATCGTTGCACTTCTGGGCTTCCACTTAGTTTTTCCATGTTGTAATTTCCAGATCTTGAGGCATTGAACGTCATCAAGCACTTTTGCCAAAAGAAATGATCATCGTGTTTGATGCATAGAGAGCTATTTATTCGGAATTAGCATCATTACACTCCTAACATTCACTTGAGTCTTCCCATCGTTTTATTTGTTTGTTTGTTTTTTTGTTGTTTTTGACACATCAATGTCGTTAGGCACTTGTAATAAAAAGTGATTGATGAACTTAGACACCCGTCATTGACTTCAAATAGGCATTGTTGAATTCCTGATATTCCCTTGAAGTCTTCCTATATTTAAAATTTCTAAGTTTGAACTCTCAAGTGTTATCCATCACTTTTAATTAAAAGTGTCTGATGAACTTAAACACCTCATATTCGCTCCAAACTGGCATTGTTGCATTATTGACATTCTCTTGAGTTTTTTCATGTTCAATTTTCACAATTTTGGGACCTCTAGGGCCACCAAGCACTTTTGGCAAGAGTATTAAGGATCATGAATTCAATGGACTAAAGTTCTAAGTCGACTAACAGCTTTCATGTGGATGCTTCAATCAATTAGAAAATATCCAATCGATTACAAAAGTTGATTTCATTACACCAAATTAACTGATGGTGTTTTTATATTCACTTAATGTTTATTTTTAACGTGTTTATTGTAGGCATGACCCTATTCCTAATAAAGAATAATAAAGCATTCACCTTCATTTGATAATATTAAAATCAAGATAATAGAAAAGTCACTTGGTTGCTTTACCTAAAGCGAAATATTTGTACTGATAATATATCATCTATAGTTGAGTTCAATGTTGGCTTGAATAGAAATACTAGTTATTTGAAGTACTACCACCAACTCAATAGCATTTGGATTAGGGTTGTAATGAGCTTAAGCTTGGTTCAAATTTAATTTGAATTTTTTTTTATTTAAATATTATCGAGCCCTTATTCGAGCTTGTTTGGAATTTTATTTTTTTAAACTTATTTAATAAGTCAGTGAGTTTGATATTACAAACCTATTTGTTTGTTTTAAGAACTTGTTTGTCTATTTATAAGTTTGATAATAACTTTGTTGTTGAACAAAAATTATAAATTTTATTCATAGACATTGTTTATGAAAATTATTTGCAAACGGTTCATGATTTTTATACACAAGCATCAACAGAAAGGCAGCAAAGATAAAATACGTGAAAGATTATGGTTTCCAAAAATATAATTTTCTATAGTGGATGAAAATTAAGTGAAAGAAAGTAATTATATTTTTTATTATTTATTTTTAGTAATTCAGATGTATAGATTTTGTCCGATTAATTTTCAAGGTAGACGATATTTATCGGATAAATTTAGAGTACAATTTATCCATACTTAGTTGACCTCTAAAATAATCTAAGATTCAAATTCAAGTCCCCTTATTTACCCTTTAAATATTTTAGCATGGAGCAATGATATTTATTGCTCGGATGGAAAAGAAAGAAAGTAGGGGAAAGGAGCAAGAGAAAAGCAGTGATGAGAAAATCAGACCGGACCGATAGTTGAACCGCGAATCGATTTTTGATCCGGTTCGATCAACCATTAAAGTTAAAAAAATAAAAAAAAATCGGTCAAAATCGATCAAAACCAGTCAAACCCGCATAAAATAGGTCAAAACTGTTCAAAATCGATCAAAATCGCAGGTTCAATCATGATTGAACCATGATTTTTAATTATTGAAGCATGATTTATATATATATAATGGTTGAACCATCGATTCGACCGATCTAATCTTAAAAATTTCGATCCAATCATCACACCGGTTTGGTGACCGGTCAGAATTTCAAAACATTGGAGAAAAGAACTGTTGTGTTTTAATTCAAATTATTTCATTGCTTATTATAATGCATAGAAGTATGCATTTAGTCCTACATTGCTAAGCAAAGAAAGGTTGGAAGACCTTATATATGAAGCTCTTCCATCCTTGCTTAGCAAAGTTGGGGGTCTACAGGCATGCGCGGGCTGAGCACAAATCAGGTGGTTTCGGGGGGTTCGAGCCGGAAATCCATAAACCGGACGCGACGCACGCGATCATCGCCTGCAGGGGGGGGTGCAAATCCCCAGCTCGTGGGCCTCGCGCTTGTAGGCGGACTGGTTTGGTCTGATTCTTGTTTCTGTCCCGAGCCGTCTGCTCGCGCGTGAAGAGGCAACGCACCTGTCCGATTCGCTGCCAAAGCAATGCTTCGGCGTGAATAAATGCAGCACCTCTGTTTATCATTCCTGACACCGAAAAAAACAAAGCAGTCTGCTTTCTCCTCCTTCTCTGTTCTGTCTGTGCTCGCTGAGAATTTAGCTTTTCCCTGTTCTGAGGCTTGGTTTTTAGCAATCTGAGGTTGAGTCCGAGTGTGACGTTCGTCTTGGAGTGCACCTACGGACGACGCGAGTGGTTGTCGGATCTTGGGAGAATTTTGCCGGAGAGCCTCTGCACCGTGGGCGGCAATAAATTCTCTAAAAATAGTCGGCACGCCGGCGCTTCAACCAGAGATACACGATTTCTCAACCTTACTCTTTTCATTTACAAGTTTATTGCATGCTTGCTATTTTGGTGCAATTATATTACTGAGTTACTGCTGTAGTTCAAACAATAATTTTAGAGAATTTATTGTAAGCATCAGTAAACATGATGAATGATAGGATAACGGGTTCTGATGAGGCTAGTGCCAGACCCGAGAAATTCTTCGGGGAAAACTTCAGACGTTGGCAACAACGGATGAAATTTTGTCTTACTATGCTAGGGCTATTCTCCGTTATAGAAACAGATCCTCCTTCGCCTAATGAAGAGGAACCTTCCTATAGTGCTGCCTTACAGAGGTTTAAGCAAAGGGATTATCTCTGCCATTGGAGGATCCTGTCTGCCCTCTCAGACGCACTATTTGATGTGTACTGTTCAAGGCTTCGACTAAAGAACTATGGAAATCTTTGGATAAAAAATACAATTCCGAAGATTCTGGTTTAGAAAAATACACTGTGGCAAAATTCCTAAACTTCAAAATGGTTGAAGACAAATCTGTGGTTGAGCAGACACATGAATTCCAAGTTCAAATTCATGGTCTTGCTGAAGGAGATATGTCATTACCCGAAAAATTTCAGGTCTTGTCTATCATCGAAAAATTGCCTCCGAGTTGGGAAGATTTTGGCATGACTCTTAAACATCGGAGAGGTAAAATCTCTCTAGAAGATTTGATGATTGCCTTAAATATCGAAGAAGAACATCGGAAGCAACATAAAGATGATGATAAAAGAATGCCCATGGATTTTATTCCAAAGGCAAACGTAGTAGTCTCATCCAACAAGAAAAAATTAAAAAAAATAAGAAAATGAAGAACAAGATGAAACCCAAACCAAAGATTCAAAATAAAAATGGAACTAAGTCGTGCTGGGCATGTGGACAAGTTGGACATTATGCCAAATTCTGCCCCAAGAAGAAGAACCAGAGCAATATGTCCAACACCAAGGCACAAGCAAATGTTGTGACTGCTAGTGACGGCACCAGCGATAGGTTTGTTACCTTCAAACCCGAACTAAATTTGATCTATCAACCCAATGAATGGTTAGTTGATACAGGTGCTAATGTGCACTGTTGTGCTGATCGCTCTGCCTTCCTTACTTATCAGGTAATTGAAGGCACTTTCGTGGTCATGGGGAACCATTCTGCAACCAGGGTGTTTAGGATAGGACAAGTTGACCTGAGGTTCACCTCTGGAAAAGTCCTATCACTGCATGAGGTGCATCATGTTCCAGCGGTCCGTCGGAATCTGATTAGCGGGTCAAAATTAGTCCGTGCTGGTTATGAATTGAACTTTAAATGTAATAAAGTTGTAATATTACATTTAGGAACCTTTATTGGAAAAGGTTACCTTAATGAAGGTTTATTTAAACTCAATGTAGAAAATGCTACCTTAAATAAATCTACTGATATTGGTTGTTCATATAACATTGAGTCTTATGATATATGGCATGACAGATTAGGACATGTTAATTTCAATACTGTGAAAAGGATGATGAACCTAGACATGATTCCTAAGCATGCTATAAATGATAGGAAAAAATGTGAAGTTTGTGTGCAATATAAACAAACCCGAAAACCCTTCAAATCAGTTGAGAGAAATTCTGATATTTTAGAATTGATCCATACTGACTGTTATGAGTTTAACGGTGTAATAACAAGAGATCATAAAAGGTATTTCATCACCTTCATTGATGATCACTCTCGTTATTGTTATGTTTATTTGCTGAAAACCAAGGATGAAGCTTTAGATAAATTTATGATTTTTAAATCTGAAGCTGAGAATCAAACAAATAAATCTGTTAAGAGGTTAAGGTCTGATAGGGGTGGAGAGTTTACCTCGAACCTGTTTCAAAAATTTTGTCAAGATACAGGTATAATTCACGAGGTAACTGCTCCATATAGTCCTCAATCCAACGGTATAGCAGAACAAAAAAATCGAACCCTTGAAGATATGATTTATTCCATGTTAGGCAGTTCTGGGTTACCCAACTTCATGTGGGGGGAAGCTCTATACACTGCATGTCATGTGTTAAATAGAGTCACCATGAGGTCTAGGGATAAAATCCCATATGAGCTTTGGAAAGGCCGGAGGACAAGTTTGAAATACCTTAAAGTGTGGGGGTGCCTTGCAAAGGTAATAGTACCTGAACACAGAAGGAAAAAACTTAGTCCAAAGACCGTAGATGGTATTTTCTTGGATTATGCTCAAAATAGTATTGCATATAGGTTTCTGATTATTAAATCTGAAATTTCTGGAATAGATGCAAATACTATTGTAGAACTTCGTGATGCTATATTTTTTGAGGACATATTTCCTATGAAGACGAGAAGTCTATATCTAGTATTCCTACTAGAGATATGCCTGCTTCCGAAGAGACCCCATTATCCGTATAAGGTACACCTTCCTCAAGTCACTCTAGACTAGATGAATCTAGTGAGCATACAGAACTGAGAAGGAGCAAGAGGCAACGTGTGTCTACGGATTTAGGCCAGGATTTTATCACCTATAATATAGAAGGTGACCCTGTGACATATAGAGATGCTATGGCTTCTCCTGAAGCTAAACACTGGAAAGAGGCTATTAAAAGTGAAATGGACTCTATTATCTCTAATGCTACTTGGAAGTTGGTAGATTTACCTCCTGGGTGTAACACTATAGGATGTAAATGGGTGTTTAAGAGAAAACTAAAACCTGATGGGTCAGTAGATAAATTCAAAGCCCGCCTAGTTGCTAAGGGATTCAAACAGAAAGAAGGGATTGACTATTTTGACACTTATTCTCCTGTTACCAGAATTACTATAATCCGAGTGTTAATAGCATTGACATCCATATATCATCTTGAGGTCCATCAAATGGATGTCAAAACGACATTCCTTAATGGAGATCTGGAAGAAGAAATATATATGGACCGGCCTGAGGGACATGTAGTTTCTGGAAATGAGAATAAAGTCTGTAGGTTAGTCAAATCCCTTTATGGTTTGAAGCAAGCCCCAAAGTAGTGACACGAAAAATTTGATAGAGCTATGTTATCGTTTGGCTTTGAAATGAATGACTCTGATAAATGTGTGTATGCTAAAATGAAAGGTGATAATTGTATTATCTTATGTTTATATGTAGATGATATTCTACTTTTTGGTTCTAACCTTTCTATTATTAATGAGACTAAGGCTCTCTTAAGTGGTAAGTTTGATATGAAGGATATGGGTTGTGCTGATATGATTTTAGGGCTGAAGTTGACTCGATCAACTGATGGAATAACAATTTCTCAGTCACTCTATGTTGAGAGAGTATTAGAGAAATATGGCTATAGGCAAGTTAAATCTGTCGTCACACCTTATGATCCTTCAAAAACTCTCCACAAGAATAAGAGTGGTGTGGCAGTGTCTCAATTAAGATACTCACAAATAATAGGTAATCTAATGTATTTAGCAAATTGTTCTAGACCTGATATTTCTTTTGCTATATCGAAATTGAGCAGGTTTACCAGCTGTCCGGACAGAACGCATTGGGATGCATTAGACAGAGTACTCAGATACCTAAAAGGTACTATATCCTTGGGCTTATGGTATGAGAGATTCCCTGCAGTCCTGGAGGGATATAGTGATGCTAGTTGGATAGCTAACTGCTGAGTGTAAAAGCGTTACTGGTTATGTCTTTACACTTGGAGGCGGTGCAGTTGCTTGGAGGTCTGTTAAACAGACGATTGTAACACGTTCTACATCTGAGGCAGAATTGTGTGCTTTGGATACCACAGTAACTGAAGCTGATTGGCTTAAGGGTCTTCTTTTTGAAATTCCCTTGATGATAAAGCCAATACCTTCTATTTCAGTACACTGTGATAATCAAACAACAATAACTCGGATTAGAAGCTCCAAGTATAACCAGAAACAAAAAAGATATGTACGAATAAGATTAAAGTCTATTCATGAGTTAGTGTCTCTTGGAGTGGTGTCATTGGACTTTGTAAGTTCAAAAGACAATATTGCTGATCCACTCACTAAAGGACTTGATTCTGAGAAAATCAAGAGATCCAGTAAGGGAATGAGACTGAGACCTATCCTGGTTTCACCTATAATGGTAACCCAACCTATCTGATTGGAGATCCCAAGAAGTAGGTTCAATGTGGTACAAACAAGTTATAAGGGTGAACCGTAAGTATCAAATTGATTGAGATGTAATCTCATAGTCTCTTCCCTGGATAGATGCTTGACTGCTAGTAAGGATGAGCTTAGGAGCTCTTAATGAGTTCAAGGTCTTAATGACAGGATGCTTGCAGTACATCCTTGGAGAACTCACCTATGTAAGTGTAACTGTGTGGCCGCAGTGTGGGGGGTCTAGGTAACTCTCCTTAGCACTTATGAAACAAGATTCGGTGGCATGGCCGTAATGCACCAACCCAGAAGGATTCAACCGTCGCCCGTGATGTGTTGTTACCAATTGATTTTCACATATAAAAGGTTTAAGTTCAAGACTGAGTTCACTACAAACCTATGTGAATAAGATTGGTGTACTTAGGTGAAAATTCAAACCGGAAGGTATTTTCACTAAAAGCTCATTGCAACCAAGCCTCAGAACATATCTTTGTTTTCAACCAAAATAATTTGAATTAGTGGGGGATTGTTGTGTTTTAATTCAAATTATTTCATTGCTTATTATAATGCATAGAAGTATGCATTTAGTCCCACATTGCTAAGCAAAGAAAAGTTGGAAGGCCTTATATATGGAGCCCTTCCATCCTTGCTTAGCAAAGTTAAGGGGGCCTACACGCATGCGCGGGCCGAGCCCAAATCAGGTGGTTTCTGGGGGTTCAAGCCAGAAATCCATAAATCGGGCGCGACGCACGCGATCAACGCGCGCAGGGGGGGGGTGCAAATCCCCAGCTCGTGGGCCTCGCGCTTGCAGGCGGGCTGATTTGTTTTTGCCAGTCTCTGGTTTGGTTTGATTCTTGGTTCTGTCCCGAGCCGTGCGCACTCTTGGGTTTGGTCCGCGCGTGAGGAAGCGGCGCACCTGCCCACGCGTAAGGAAGCAGCGCACCTGCTCGTGCGTGAAGAGGCAACGCACCTGCCCGATTCGCTGCCAAAGCAATGCTTCGGCGTGAATAAATGCAGCACCTCTGTTCATCATTCCTGACACCGAAAAAAACAAAGCAGTCTGCTTTCTCCTCCTTCTCTATTCTGTCTGTGCTTGCTGAGAGTTTAGCTTTTCCCTGTTCTGAGGCTTGGTTTTTAGCGATCTGAGGTTGAGTCCGAGTGCGAACACAACAAGAAAAAAGACTTACAACAACGGTTTTTCACCGTTGTCGTAGCCCCTTTCGGACTGTTGTTAAAGGCTGCATTGTTAAAGGGGGTGCTCAAAGACAACAGTTTTTATCCGTTGTCTTTGAAGACAAAGACAACAGTTTTTAACCGTTGTCTTTGAAAACAGACAACAGTTTTACAACGGTAAAAACCCGTTGTCTTCTCATTGACAACAGTTGTTCACCGTTGTCTTTGAACATATGCCTTTAATAATAGACTCTTCAACAACAGTTTTGAACTGTCTACGACAACGACTAAAAACCGTTGTCTTTTTAACCAAAGACAACGGTTAAAAACCGTTGTCTTTTTAGCCAACAATGTTATTTAACATCAGTTTGATAATGATTTTTCACTGTTGTCTTTTAATGTCATTGACAACAGTTTCACATATTTAAACTGATGTCTTTGGGTACAATATACAATGTTTTGACAATAAATAAAAAACTGAATTTTTTCCATCATTTAATAACCATTATTTTATTTAAATAATATATCTACAAAATATCATCATCCAGTGCAAATTTCATTAAAGTACCAAACATCATCATCCAAACATCATTAAAGTACCAAACATCAACATCCAAACATCACAAAAGTTTACAAAACTAAATAGTACCCATAACAATATATCACACATATATATGAAGTCCAAAATATCTTGTTTTGTTGGATCAAATCTTCTCTACCTGTGCATCTTCTAAATACCCTGTGCATCTTCTAAACACCATATCGAGAACTGCAGCCTTTTCCCTGAGGTATTATGCAGAGTTTATATATGCTTTCTAAACACCCTGTGCTTTCTCCTCCCTCCTAGCTTCTCTTTTCTTCTCCTTTCTGGGTATGGTCATTATCTTTTCCCTGAGGTAAATAGCATATGATTGCAAGTTAAGTCATTTCCCCAGAATAAATGGCATAAAGATGATGATGACAAAGATGTTGTACATATCTTTCTGGCATAGTGTGCTGCAGCAGCAGGACAAATTTGAACATTTTGTCGCCCCTGGGAAAAAGTCCAAGCTTGTCAGCAATGGTGATTATTCCAAGTCCTGTAGGAGGAACCAAAACCAATCTTCCAAATATGATAGCAGCAGTTGTTCGTAAACCAAGTCTTTTACTGCCTGGGCCAGAGCCTGGAACACAACAAAGTGCCATATAGCATGTAACATTCTGGATATTCTAGATTCAAGATGGAAACCCAATGGATAGTTTTTATGTCAACTATTTCATCAAGCATCACTAAATGTACTTGTTCAACTTCTACCAGCAAAAGAACTTTAGGCTGTCAGACATAGGATATCAATATGTGTTTGAAGAAATGTTACATAAGAAATGGAAGATTGCATACCATCCACAAGATTTCCACCCAGAGCAAGCAAAATACATGGGATCATCGCTTCCCTGGAAATCAAAATATAGACAATCCTTCAGGTCTTAAAATATTTTTTGCTTTGAATGTAAATACAAAAAATAGAGGTCCTTGAGTGTTAAAAGGTTATGCAAATAACCAAGTCATTAACCAGACAAAACTCCAAAGCAGAGGTCCGTAAATGTCAAAAAAATTATGCAATAACTGTCATTAACCACTAACCAGACATCAGATATCAGGCTCATCTTATTAGCTCACTATAGTGCAATTAGAATAGTTACAGAAATGGATGGCCAATAAGTGATCTTAATTCTCTAATCTAAATTTACCATAGAAGAATGTGATTGCAACTTGACATTTCTTAAACAGTTCATACTTAGCATCATTCATAGAAATCTTCATACTTTTTCAACCTTAACAAGGTAACTATTTTCTGTTTTAAGACTCTATTTGCATGTTACTAAATGAAAAGGTTCTAAATTTCAGTAACATGAGAAAATTGGCAAAGACAAAGAAGGAAACCGATCAATACCCAAGAATAAGGCAGCTGTCAGTGAAGAAGAATAGCGGGGTATCATCAGTCAAGATGAAGTTCTTCAAAAATGGTATAGCGCCAATGATGATAGCCAAAGCCTAATTCCATATAAAACATTAGTAATACCTAATCCCATATAAAACATCATTAAAGTAATCATGCAAAATATTGCTTCTGCATAACATGTTAAAGACAATCATTAACAGAAGGTAACAATACAATAATTCAAATAACCACCACAAAAAATTCAGAGAATTTCATGTTACCCCCCAAAAGTTTGCCCTTTTGCCAAATGTACTCAAAGTTTCATTATAAAACTCTAGTGAAGGCAGGGGTTTTAACTTATTAGAGTTTGTAAAGGTTGGGAGTTTGCTTTGCTAAACTAAAATTTTGATTTAGAGGGATGTTGCCAATGAAAAAGTAGTCATCCGGTATTGACAAAATGAAACTCTGATTCATTTCACAAGAGAGTAAAATCTGGAAAAAATTAAAATTTCAATATGAGAAATGGGCAAGTTTGTATTTCTTCATAATCAAAGAATTCATAAAAATAACAGAGGAAGGAAATTAGGAAGAGTCAATGAGATGATACTTGATCTTGACCGGTTAAACTAATACATTCATTACAGAAAATCAAACAAATATGAAGTTCACATTTTTATCTCAACACAAAAAATGTTCATTATACTAGGCATGCCAACATCATTACTCTTCACTCTAAAAGCATAAATAAATTAAGATCCCAATGTCCATGAGACAAGAAGCCCCAGAGAGTGTTTTAAGTATAAAGTATTTAATAACAAGTGACAAGGACAAGGAATTGGAAATTAGAACTTCAAAAAGACAATCTTCAAATCAAATACTCACTGAGGCAATAATGGGAGGCTGAAAAATTTGCTTTAGCTTCAGCTTTCCAACAATATACCATAGGATGCCAATTATCTGCATAACCATCCAATCCGACATATGACACGCTCAGATATTAGTATAAAAAAAATTAGAATTTAAAAAATGAATCACCAGAACTTCAAACAAGGTTCTTTCATTTTCTAAACTAATATTCAATCCAATTAATATAAGTTAACAGGTAACCACAAATTTAGAAAGCCATTGCCTAAGCTGCTTATGCAACTGCATAAACCTTATGGCCACATAAGGATCATACACACTAAAAAAATCCTAGGCTTGTTGAAATCCATGCCACGCTCAAGTTAATATTGACTACACCATACCAACTTTGACAAATCGACAAACAAAAAAACAAGTATTTAGTTTAGATGAACTGAATAAGGTTTTAACTGCACATACAGATCACATATCTCATATGTCACTATTTAGTCCTCTTAAAAAACTATCTAGGCGGCTCAACGTTGCCCAAGCATGAGCTTTTTAATACCATGGTGTGAGATTGCAATTTGTTTTGTTAGACATCACACAAAGATAGCATTATGGCTGATAGGAAAAGCAATGTTATACTAAAAAGAACGCGGAGTCTTATGGTCCATATTTGTGCACAATCCATATTCCATATACATGTGATTCTCATGTGCCGTTGATGAGAATTCAAGCCTAGTTTAGCCATAGTGAGGTGAGTCTTGCATGTTGAAATCTATCATCGAATACAAGGTTCAACAACAGTAGATTGTTCAGCGATCCAGTGTGCAACAAACTGTAATCATGGGTACAGACTCACAGCAAACTATAACATAGCCAACTGAAAGGGGTTTACCTAGCCATAGCATGAACAATATCTAGCTGCAGCCTTGTAACATCAGACAATGTAGTGCACAGAACTGTACAATTGCAATTATCATTCCATGCTACACCAAGCATCATTAGTTTTCATATGTTGCACCTATGCCATGGAATTTGCACATGATGAAAGATAACAATAATCACCACAACATCGTGAAACCCCTTTGAAGGAATTTGTGGTATAATCAACATTTATTAAGGAAGGAAATGATATTCGGATCGGGTGTGATTATCTGACACGAGTGTGGATCCAAGTGCCTGTCATGGAAAGGATATCAAGCATCCATTCAGAGTGTCAATGCTCGAGTGCATGTATTCAAGATCAATACAAAAGGAATAAATGAAAAGTCAAAGTATCGAAGAGGAATCATTGTTGCTTAGATCAAACCTAATCTTTATGGGTTTCCATCTTGACAAAAGCCCAGTCATCAACTCACCAAATCAAAATCCAACGATCTACTTCCACATATTCGAAAGCAAGAAGGAAAAGAACAAAAGCATTCTCCACCAATACCCTAAAGCCCCCAAATCCGATAAAAAAAAAAAAAACTAGAACATCGCATAGGAAGGCTAGAGCATCACGGCAGAAGATCCAATCGCGACTCAATCCACAAATTGGGCATCACCAACAAGAAATTAGACTCCTCCAAACAACCTAATCATCACCTCACAGATCTCATACCATCACATGGAAGTATACTTGCCTGACCAGTTAAGGCACGGCTCGGAGAGAAGAGGATCGACGGTTGTGGTCCGCAGTGCTCGAGCGAGGGAGAAGGATCGCTGCTGTGTTGTCCTCGTGAGGGAAATAAGAAGATCGCCTGCTCGCACACAAGGAAGAGAGGAGACCGGCGACTGGGCCTCATCTCTGATGTTGGCGTGAGGAGAGGCCGGCAACGCCCAGGAACTCGCGAGAGGGAAGGGAGGATGGAGAGGGCGGCGTCACGAGGTGAGGCTTAGGGGAAGAAGTCGGCGATGAAGAAAGGGGTTCGGCGGTGTCGCGGGAGTGAGGGCTCGGGATTAAGGAATTCAGTGGAGAAGGGAAAGTAAGGGAAAAATAAGAAACCTTGGTTTTAAAAATTCGCGGAGGAGTCGCGAAGGAGGAGTCGGAGTGGGTTTTAGGTTTTTTTAACGAAGTTAAAAAAACTGTTGTGTTTTTATGATTCAACAACATTTAATAGACAACAGTTTAATAAAACTATTGTATATTATCACATAAGCAACACTAAAAGATAACAGTTTTTTAAAACCGTTGTTTTTGACATACATTAGACAACAGTTTTTTAAAAATTGTTGTCTTTGACATACATTAGATAACAGTTTTTTAAAAACTGTTGTCATTTAAAAAAATTATGGTGAACAACAACGGTTTTCAATAAAACCGTTGTTAAATGGCAAAAAGACAACAGTTTCTTGAAAAACTGTTGTCTATTAGGTGTGGTTAAATCTAAAATTTTTTGTAGTGGAAGTTCGTCTTGGAGTGCACCTACGGACGACGCGAGTGGTTGTCGGATCTTGGGAGAATTTTGCCGGAGAGCCTCTGTATCGTGAGCGGCAATAAATTCTCTAAAGACAGTCGACACGCCGGCGCTTCAACCAGAGATACACGATTTCTCAACCTTACTCTTTTTATTTATAAGTTTATTGCATGCTTGCTATTTTGATATAATTATATTACTGAGTTACTGCTGTAGTTCAAACAACAAGAACTTGGCGGCTGAGTCGGACATACTTGTAATGTCATGGGGACAAGCAACCTAGCGGCAGCCTTACCGAGATCACGAGCGACCTCATGAAGGTGGTTTGCCACCGTCACAATTAGTGACCTCACGATCGCCTTGTAAGATTTGTAGGGCACACGAGCACTCTCATGATATTGCCGCCATGCAAAACTTGTAGGGCGAAGAGGGCTCTCGTTCTCTCCTCACAAGACTTGTATAGTCGCCATGAGCAACCTCATGATCGGCGTGCAAGACTTGTAATGGTTATGAGTCGCTTGTGGTAGCCTGCTACAAGTCATTCGTGGTTGGTACATGCTCATGGTTGTCACTGCGAGAGAAATTAAGTAAAGTGTGTATAAATTGTACTTTAAATTTATTCGATTACCTCAATGCACGTCTCTCACTTGGCAATAATAGTGCAGATGCATTTCTTTGCCAGACAATATATACAAGCTTTTTTATAGAGAGAAATGCGTTCGTATCATATCCCTGGACCTGCCCATTCAACATTTTAATCGCCAGGATCAACCTTCACATCGACTGATTCATTATAATTAATTTGGGCATTTTATACGTTCTATATTACTTTGCTTATTATATTCCTATCTCCCGCCTCAACTGTTCCATCTTTGACTTCTCTGCTAATGTTGCTGTAATCACATGAGATCGAGCTGTACTAATCAGTCCCGTACAATCTTGGTTGCAGATTTAATCATTTATGTAACTCCAGGTCACCCAAACAAGAAGGAAGAAGGAAGATGGAAATCCCTCTCCTGATTGTCTCACTGATCTTTCTCCGCTTCTTTTCCTCTGCTCTCTCATCTTCTGTCGTCACCTATTTGCCTGGATTCCAAGGCCCCCTGCCCTTCTACTTAGAGACAGGGTCCGGATGTTGTTTCCCCCAACCTTAACTTTGCTCTGACCCCCATGAACCTCTGCTCTCGTTGGTGCAGGTATGTGGAGGTGGACCAGGACCACGGCGGTGAGTTTTTCTACTACTTCATCGAGTCGGAGAACAATCCGGCAGAGGACCCCCTGCTCCTCTGGCTGACCGGCGGCCCCAGGTGCTCTGCCTTCAGCGGATTAGTCTTCGAAATCGGTGGGTTAAATTTCTATGTTTGCTATGATTAGCTACTCTCGTTTCACAGTAGAAATCCACTCGCAGGCCCACTGAATTTTGTGACAGCCGAGTACAACGGGAGCTTGCCAAGCTTGGTGTACAATCCCTATTCCTGGACCAAGGTGACTTCTTCTTCTTGATCAGTAATTGAGGAAGCAATATGATACATGCTTTTGTCCTGTCTGCGTGAAAACATTCATGCAGGTAGCCAACATTATCTTTTTAGATTCCCCATTGGGTTCTGGCTTCTCATACTCAAGAAAATATGAAGGGTATGATGCCAACGATACGATTTGGTCCGAACAGGCTTCTAAGTTTCTTTTACAGGTGGGAAAGATCATATATATTCCTGATGTAATTACTGTAAGTGCCTTAAAGATATAATCTTTCACTTTTGCAGTGGCTTGTTGAGCACCCACAGTTCATCTCCAATCCCCTCTACATTGCTGGGGATTCATATGCTGGAAAAATTGTACCTATGGTGGCCAAAAGAATATTGGATGGTAACTCTACTTTTAATGTAAACTATTGATGAGGGTGTTAATTTACATGCCATTTTCATTTACTGTAATTCAGGTATTGATGAAGGGAAAGAACCATTACTTAACCTCTAGGTAAATTGCTTGAATTGATGGGCCACTGGCAATAAAGGGAAAGAATCTAATTTTGATCTTTAAATTATGTCATAGTTTATATGAAAGAAAAAGCCTTGGCTTTCAAGCTTACTTGATTGGCAATCCATCCACGGGTGGAAAAGTCGATACCAATTCTAAAATACCTTATGCTCACAGCATGAGAATCATATCTGATGACTTCTTTGAGGTAATCATAGTAGATCAATTAGGAGGAATATCTCAAAATGATCTTTGATATCACTTTACTTTCTGAACTTTCAGATGATACAAAAAAGTTGCAGCGGACAAGCCTATGAAAATCCCACCACTTCACAATGTCAGATGTATCTTAACTCATTTACCAATGTGAGTCAATGTAAACAACAACACGAACAATGAAATACATAAATGAAACTCTAACAGCACTAAACAAGGGCAACAAGGTTGGGGAAACTGAACAAGTCAAGTAATGTAGTGAATGTACATAAGCAATGTAGTCGAGGAAACTGAATAAATCAAGACCTAGTCAAAGGAATCAGTTCATCTTGGTTCACTACTAGTTCTGCTACAAACCACCAACATGAATTCAGTTTGAGCTTGAATGGCAAGACAAATAAATTTTCATTCGACTATGATATTTACCAAGAGATTAACATGTGTATATCCTCTAAAATTGAAACTAAACAATCCTAATAATCTATAATTATATTTACATAAATCTTTTTAAGTTTTTTGAAATATAACAAATATGCTTCATGGGCAGTTATTCTTATCATAAATTAATGAGGCACACATTTTAGAAATGTCTTGTGCTGAGTGTCGATGGGAACCCCTGCCTAGTCATGCAAGCACATCTTCTTGTAAACGAATTTTGAAGGAGAATCAAAACATTCTTCACCCACCACCATTTCCCGATCAGAATTGTCGGGTAAGGACTTAACTCCATTTGATGAATGAGTTTCTAATTTTATTGTGCTAGGTAAATTTATCATGTTTGCTATTCATAGTGTTATTTTTATACTCTGGCTTTCTATTGGGCTAACAGTGACATTGTGAGGACGACACTCAATGTCAAAAGGTATACTTTTCCCCATTGTTTCTATCATTTAAAGACCTTGCGATAAAAAAAAACTAGAACACAAATGAATGGAGCTTAAAGTTAAAACTCTCATGGGTGATGTAAATACTGTTGAAGGAGACAATTAAAGAATGGGTAAGGTGTAATCGTTACTTATCATACCCAAAAGAGCTCAAGAGTAATATCAAGTATCATTTCAGCCTTTTGCAAAGAGGATACCATGCTTTGGTTTACAGGTGATCAAATTAATATGAACATTATTTGTTGCTTTGTTACACAACAATTTGGTCATTGCAAGAGGTTTCTTCATTCCCAGTGGTGATCATGATCTAGTGGTACCTTTCTCGGGGACAAAACAATGGATAAAGTCCTTGAATTCTTCTATTGTGGAAGATTGGAGATCTTGGCATGTTGGTGGTCAAGTTGCTGGGTACGCTTTGTTTCAAGTGTTACAAGAAAGTCAACTGTTTTGGGATTATTCTACTTACTGTTCATCAAATCCTAATAGGTATACAATGACATATTCCAATAATTTGAAATTTGCAACTGTGAAGGTATGTCGAAAACATATATGATATTTTCCTATCCTTGTACTATTTGAATGAATTGTTTGGTCATGTTCATGGCAAATTAGTTCTCATTATTTTCATATAGGGTGCTGGACACACAGCTCCGGAGTACAAATCACAAGAATGTCTAGCTATGATCATGAGATGGATTTCTGGTGAATTGCTATGATATATTTTTCTTCCCTCCATCATGGAGTTTTATCTTAGTAAGAACAAGATCAAGGAAAACATTATTAATGTTTTTTTTACTCTATTATCATGGTGATTGTTATTGTATATTGCTTTCCCTCTATCGAGCTTTTCCTCTATCGAGGTATGAGCATTGCGCATCTTTCTGACGGAAAGATGAGTTCAAATTGCTAAAGTTAAGACATTTTATTTGTTCAAATGGTGTAAAAACTGAATCTCCAAATTGCTGCATATCCTGTGACTGTTGATTGTTGAAATGCTTTGGCACAAAATGGTGTTTGCATTTTTGGATCTGATCCAACTTATTTAGAAAGTTGTGTTGAAATGGTGTTAGTTAAGGAGTATACTCAATCGAGATCAGATCTCTGGTTTACAAATTGATGTTAGATTATATATTTATTTATTTATAGCTTTTAAGATAATTTCAATTTTTTTATAGAGTTTAGGGTTTCTTAACTTAATTATAACTCTATATTTCTATATATCAATTTTAGATTCAATAATATGGTTAGATTTTTTCTTTTTTTAATTTCTACATGGTATCAGAGCGGTTCTCCTTCTCTGACCTAATTTTTTTTTACCACCCCTTGTTATTACTTCTGTTGCCGCTGCTATCTCCTACTACTGCTATTGAATTTGACGTCAACATCTATTTTCTGTCGATTTCGGTGTCGATGTCCTGTCCTACCGATTTCGGCGCCAATGCTATTTTCTGCCGATTTAGGTACCGACGTCCTGTGCTGTCAATTTCGGCGCCAACGCTCTTTTCTGTCAATTTTGGTGCCGAAGTCTTATGTTGCCGATATCGACACTAACATCCTTTTCTACTGATTTTAACACAGACGTCCTGTGCTACTGATTTTTACATTTGACATCCTTTTCTGCTTCAGATTCTTTGTGTGACCACGGGTTATCCTGACATCAGTTTTTACACATCATACAAATATGTATCCTTACAGTTTGGTTATTTTGAGAATTATTCGTTCTGTCATCATATCTGGTCGTGCAGATGCTTTATGGAAATCTGATTCATATATGTTTGAGCAGTTTCAACAGTTCCTTCACAACCCTCTGCTATGTCAGCTTCCTCTCATATTGGTTTGTCATCGTCTGGTATTTCAGGTATATATTTATCTTTGTAGATTTTGGACTCTGGTGCCTCCCATCATATGTCATCCAATTTGTCATCTTTTATTTCTTTGTCTCCCAGTTCATCTATATCTATTGTGATTATTGATGACACTCCTATGTCATTACTAGGTGTTGGTTCAATTGTTACATCTTCTTTATCTCTTACTAATGTTTATTATATTATGAGTTTTACTTTAAATTTTATTTCTGTTAGTCAATTATAAGAGTCTG
Organism: Zingiber officinale; assembly: GCF_018446385.1. Classification (NCBI taxonomy): domain Eukaryota; kingdom Viridiplantae; phylum Streptophyta; class Magnoliopsida; order Zingiberales; family Zingiberaceae; genus Zingiber; species Zingiber officinale. The sequence continues at coordinate 81,154,102 of NC_055999.1, read as the reverse complement.
GATACCTAGTCTCTTTTTCTTCATCCAATTATTATGTTCAGGACCCACAATCTCAGAAATTGATTAGAACCGGTGATAGGCAAGGAGGACTTTATGTTTTAGATCAACTTAAAGTACCAAAAGTTGTAGCTTCAAGTGTGGATTTATCATATTTTCATTTGAGTCGTTCATCTTCTGATTTTTATTTATAGCACTCTCGTTTAGATCATGTTTCGACGTCTCATTTGCAATTTTTAATTTCTACAGCAGTATTAGGACCTTTAAAAAGTTCTGATATTTCTGATTGTAGTGGTTGTAAACTGGTCAATTTTTTTATCTTACCATTTTTTAAAAGTCTCTCTTTTTCTTCTGCTCCATTTGATCTTATCCATTCTGATGTGTGGCGACCCTCTCCTATTCCTACAAAAGAGGGTTCAAGGTATTATGTTTCATTTATTGATGATTGTACTCGTTATTCTTGGGTTTATCTTATGAAACATAGGTCTGATTATATTACCATTTTCAACAACTTCATAGCTCTTGTGAAAACTCAACATTCTAGTGACATAAAGTGTTTTTGTTATGATTTGGGGGGCGAATACACTTCAAATCATTTTTCACAATTACTTGCTTCTGATGGTACTATTCATCAAACCTCGTGTACAGATATTCCTGAACAGAATGATGTGGCTGAATGAAAACATATGCATCTTGTTGAAACAACCCGTTTATTTTTATTGTCTGTCAATGTTTCTAGTACCTTTTGGGGGGAAGCAATCCTTACCGCTGCTCACGTGATTAATAGAATTTCAACATCACACAATGCATGCTTGTCACATTTTGAAAAATTGTATGGGCATGCTCCTCTTTACTCCTCTTTGCGTATTTTTAGTTGTACTTGCTTTGTCCTTCGTCTACATATCGAGCGTAATAAATTAACCTCTCGGTATACTCTTTGTATATTTCTGGGTTATGATATTAGTCAAAAAAGATATCGTTGCTTTGATCCTGTTGTCAAAAATTGTATGTCTCTCGTCATGTTGTGTTTCTTGAACATATTCCATTATTTTCTATTCCTGCTAGTTCGTATAATATGACAAAGTTAAATCTACTTTGCATTGATCCTTTCAATACTGACATTGAGAAAGCTTCACCCACAGCTCCTACTGATAGCTCAACTGAATCTGGTACTTTGGTTCCTGAGATATCCACTCCACATGCTCCTCCTGCTGCGACTACCCAATCATCTCCTGAGATTGCGGATGATCCTTCTCTCCATCGTCGTCAATCCACTCCTGTTCGTAACTCAATTAAACTATCAGATTTTGCTTACTCTTGTTATTCTCATTCTTTTTCTTCATTTGTTGCATCTATTCATTGTCTTTCTGAGCTCGTATCCTATAGAGAAGCTGTTTGTAACCACTTTGGCAGAGTGCTATGGCTGAGGAACTAACTTCTTTGCATCAGAGTCATACATGAGTTTGGTTCCATTGCCACTAGGAAAACATATTGTTGATTCTCGTTGGATATATAAGATCAAAACTAAATCTGATGGATCTATCAAATGATACAAAGCTCATCTTGTTGCTAAAGGTTATTCTCAGGAGTATGACATGGATTATGAGGAAACATTTGCTCCTGTTGCAAAAATGACGACTGTTCGTACTCTAATTATTGTTGCTTCTGGTTGTCGATTGAGAATATCTTAGATGGATGTCAAGAATGCATTTCTAAATGGTGATCTTCTGGAAGAAGTTTATATGACACCTCCTCCTGATATTTCACACTAACCTGGTGAAGTTTGCAGACTTCGTAAAGCGCTTTATGGTCTCAAATAAACACCTCATGCTTGGTTTGAGAAGTTCTCTATAGTGATTACTTCGTTTGATTTTCATCTTAGTAATCATGATTCAACATTGTTTGTCAGATGTGCGAATGTAGGTTGTATTCTTTTATCATTATATGTTGATGACATGATTATTACTGATGATGATTCTGATCAAATTGCTTCCTTGAAGTCTGAATTGGCTCATTATTTTTCTATGAAAGACTTGGGTATACTACGCTACTTTATGGGCATTGAGGTTGCTTATTCCCCGAAAGGTTATATTTTATCTCAATCAAAGTACATATCTGATCTTTTTGAGCGTGCTCGTCTTACTAATAATAGAGTTGTTGATACTCCTATTGAGACTAATGCTCGAAATTCTTCATCTAATGGCTCACCTTTGTCGGATCTTAGTTTGTACAGAACTATTGTTGGAAACTTGGTTTATCTCACCATGACTCATTCAGATATTGCGTATGCTGTTCATGTAGTTATTCAATTTGTCGCTGCACTAGCTAAGGTTCATTGGGCTGCTGTTCTTCGTATTCTCAGGTATCTTTGGGGCACTCAATTTCAAAGCCTTTTATTTCCTTCTACGTTATCTCTTGAGCTGCGTGCATACTGTGATGCAGATTGGGCTAATGATCCTACAGATCGCAAATCTACCACTGACTTTTGCATTTTTCTTGGGGATTCCCTCATTTTTTGGAAGAGTAAAAAAGCAAGATGTTGTTTCTAGATTTTCCACAAAAGCTGAGTATCGTGCCATGACCTCAACTACTTGTGAGATAATTTGGTTGCGTTGGTTGCTTGCGGATATGAGTGTCTCTCTTCATCAACCTACTCCATTATATTGTGATAATCAGAGTGCTATTCAAATTATACGCAATTCAGTTTTTCATGAGCGGACGAAATATATTGAAATTGATTATCACATTACTTGTCATCATCTTTAGATTGACACCATCATATTGCCTTTTGTTCCTTCAAAGCTACATATTACTGATATGTTTACCAAGACACATTCCGCTTCACGTTTTCATTTCTTATCTGACAAACTCTCAATGCTTATAGCTATAGCAATGTGAGTTTGAGTTGGATGTTAGATTATATATTTATTTGTTTATAGCTTTTAGGGCAATTTGGACTTTTTTCTTTTTTTTATATAGAGTTTAGAGTTTCTTAACTTAACTATATAAGACCTTATACTCTGTATTTCTATGTATCAATTTTAGATTCAATAATATGATTAATTTTTTCCTTCTCTTAATTACTATAGTATGAGCGTTGAGCATTTTTCTGACTGAAAGATGAGTTCAAATTGCTAAAGTTTAGACATTTTGTCTGTTCAAATGGTGTAAAAACTGAATCTCCAAATTGCTGCATATCCTGTGATTGTTGATTGTTGAAATGCTTTGGCACAAAATGGTGTTTGTATTTTTGGATCTGATCCAACTTTTTTAGAAAGTTGTGTTGAACTGAAGGTGTTAGTTAAGGAGTACACTTAATCGAGATCAGATCCCTGGTTTACAAAAAGTGGATTAGGTGATGGACCACTTATAATTGCGGTAAGATCATGGTCACGATCTGATTGTAATTGGTTGCAATCCTTTTTTGGGTTCACCGTACCTCCCAAGTTATAGTTTGGGTCGGGCGAATGGCCAGAGACCACCCGGAGGCCGGCCCTGCTCGGCGCTAGGCATTCGGAGGTCACTCGGAGGCCGCTGACGATGGACAAGTAACTAGGTTGTCGGGTGCCAAACTGGGGGTGGCCTCGGATGGCCTCTACCCATCAGTCCTGACCCAAACTATAACATGAGGAGACGATGAACCTAAAAAGGGATCACAACTAATTACGACCAGATCATGACAACAATTCAACTACCATTCTATGGTATATTCTCTGTTCCATTTTTTTTAACCAGGAGATCTGGCCTCCACTAAATCATGCCAAGTCTATTCAATGTATTTATTATTTAACTGAAATTTAAGTGATTCAAAATAGTTATCTTTTCTTGGATTTGCCTCTAAAAAGAATGGGTTGGTAGTAGAAAAGATAAGAGTACAACTTGAAGTTCTTAACAACCTGAGAAATGTTTTATATATTTTTTTACTAAAAATATATTTATTCCAACATTAGTATAGTAACTACAAAGTAGTCGTTACATTAATCTTCTCATAGGTATGGTACATTGGTAAATCATTAGGAAAATAAGTAAGAAGATTAGGGTTTGAATCACATTAAAGATAAAGATTTAAAAAATCGATTTTTGAGTGTGCATAAGTGGACTCTGAATTTATCAGATAGATTAATCAAGGAAGAAGGAAGAAAGTTGTCTATCTCTAGGATTAATAGGATAAAACCTAAATACCTAATATGCAACATAACACTCCAATTATTATAATATATTAAAAATATTATTTATCTTATTATTTTATTAAGAATATGAATCATTTAATAACTAATTTTATTGAAACTTAAAATAAAATTACGTTAGTGTTATTTGTTTTCTTTTCACACTGAAAATAATTTTAAGCCTTATTAGTAATTTTCTCTAGTTGATTTATATAAAAAACATGTACGGTCATAATTCATTTTACACTCACATCTTAGGATTGGTAATTCCACAAGCGGAGAAATTTCTATACATAATTTGGGCCGACAATGTTAGAAAGTATATTTTTATCGACTTTTTCGCTAATATGAGTGTGATATTAAATTAATTTTTATATGAAGAATTTGTTACAGTAACTTACTGTTGAGGTTTTCGAGCACCACCTTACATTGCACTATCTAGCACACTTTTACTAAGATCAATTTATAAATCTAAAGTACTAATTTAGATATATTCATATATTATATTATACATATAATATGCACTAGTTTTAATTAAAAATATTGTACATAAAGATTTTTAGATAAAATAATTTAACAATTCGATTAATATATTTAAAATTAATTAGAATCACTTACAAAAAATACTAACGTCATTGTAAAATTATTATAACAGACCGTTAACCACTGTATATCGATGACTGCTATATTTGTTATTTAATGATTTAATAATTATAATTGACTGCTTTAATAATTGCATAAGATTTTCAAGAACTTGACTTTTTAATAATAATAATAATAATAACTCCTTACTTAAAAGTGATAAATGGTCTGTCGTGTGGGCCGGTGACGAGGGGTAGGGATTTTTTGGTTCAGAGATATCTTAGTCCCCTGTATATTTATTAATTGAATGAATTGAATCCTATCTATTTAACATGTGGGATCTAACCTAACCAACTAATAAAAGAACAGGACCTCTTATCCAGAAAATTCTGGACCAGAGGATCTGACTTCGGCTATAAAACCTTGCGATGAGCAAGTATCTTTTGCCACATGAATTATCTGTCGTGTACTAATCAATGCAAGCACATCTTGATCACCTATTGAATAGGTTAAAGCTCAAGAAGAATAAGATGGAAAGCCCTCTCCTGATTTGATCCCGTCCGGAAGCTGAGTCAGACGGAGGCTGGCTGTGCTGTCCTCGAGGTTGACAGAAAGTCGTTGAGACGCCTGGTTGATCTGGTACCTCCTGGAAAGGTTCCCAAGGATGGATGACAGGGGGTGATGACAGGAGGTGATGACAAGGACGATGAGGCAAGGATCCTGCACATACTCAGACAAGCCGCCCTCACGTTAGAGACCAAGAACCATGGGTCAGGCCCTCCGACGCTCAAGTCAGGTACTTTTTCCCCATAAGCTCAGTGAAAGGACGAAAGTAAATGACGAATGCGTAAAGACGAGTGAGCGTACCTGCGTTGAGAAAAAGCCTCCCTTTTTATATGGCAGTGAGTACTTCTGGAGTCTGACGAGTGTAAGGGAATGTCAGGTGTCAGAATTTGTCTAGCGATGAATGACACATGGCGTCCTCCTATAGGTCTGAGAAGGGATCGGCGGGCAATGAGCCTAAACCGTTACCATATTCCCTGACATGCGGTGATTATTCTCTGACAGGTTGTTACAATTCCCTGACTTGATTGTCATATAATGTGTGCCCACCCCGGTCTGTTAACTCTGGCCTGGGTCCTTGTACATGCAAATCTTGACCTGTGGGCACAAACCGGCATTCCCTGGCGCATTACCTGTCTTATGCTTGTCGCCTCGTGAATTCAGATCTGTACGTCCAGCCCTACATTTCCCCTTCGTAAATCCCGACCTGCGCTTACCGCCCTGCCAGTTGAGGCCTTCGCTTATCGTTCCTTAAGTCTCGTTTCGTAACCCGACCCTGCTATGTATTTTACCCTGTAAGTCCGGAACTGTATTCTGGAACTATATCCCATAAGCCCTGACCTGTATGTCTTGATCCGTGTCTCCTGCTCTGCCTGTCTTATCCTGTGAGTCCTGACCTGCGAGCCTTATGCCACCTATCCTAACCTGCACGTCTTGGTCCGTATATCCTGACCTGTACGTCTTGATCCGTGTCTCCTGACCTGCAAGTTCATACTGGCCCTGTAGGCCTGGCCTCTGAATGCCACATAAGCTCAACCATGATCGCTCTGTAATCCTGACTTTTGACTTACACGTGGGTTGGCCCTTTGACCGCCACGCAGGCTTGACTTTCGACCTTTACAAAAGCTTGACTTCTGACCTCCACATAAACTTGACTTCTGACCTCCACATAAGCTTGACTTCTGACCGTGTCATCTATCCGACCCCTCCACCATGCACCGTATCACAAGCCTCCCCTTCAAGTCTAGTCGAAGGAGGCTCTAGTCTGACTGACTAGACCCAAGCCCCATTCTTACCTGACCTGACCTTTGTGTCTCTTTAGTTGCTGACCCTTTTCCCAATATCCCACTCAAAATTTATCACCCTTCATAAATGATAGGTGGGATTTTATTGCATGTGTGTTCCTTCTCCCCTCCTCGATCATGCTACTTTTCCATAAATCCCATACTATTTCCCAAATATCTTTGCGTGCCCCCAGATTCACTCTTCATATTCCCCTCTTTAAAAAGGGGTCGTGTATACTGTTGCTTTCACTTTCCTCAAGCACCCTTCCTCTTTGTTCATGGAATCAGATGAGATATCTTCTCCGCGTCACCAGCTTACTCACTTGACTCAGTTATTAACTCATAAAGATAAGGCCCTACTTGAGATGACGCAAAGTAGGGACCTTCAATCCTCTCTCTGTCAGGAAATGGAAGAACTCTGGCTGTCAGCTAAATCCAGGACCTGAGCCGAGGCAGCTCTAAAGCATAAGGCTCATTCAGACCTGAGGAGTCAGACTCATTTTATTGCCTACTTGAAGCTGAAGCACGAGGACACTGTAACCCTCCTGCAAGAGGAAGGCCAAATAAAAGATGAAATCATTGCCCATCTACAAAACAGCATCCAATGTATCAAGGAAGAACTAGCTTAAGCACAGGTTCATCTAGCGAAAAGGGATCAAGCATCTTGATCTTGTAATAATGTGAACTCCTGAAAAATGTTCCTCAACTCTTATTAAATAAACCATGTTCTCTGTGTTACCTGCCTATCAAGATGTGAGTCTGTACTTCCTTTTCTCTTCTTCTATTATCATGTTCTCTAGACACATACTAAGAAAAATTTCTGGAAAGGATAATTTACTTACCAAACTTTTTTGTTACCACAAGGGTTGGGAAGTCGTGGCTCATACAGACATGCTTGTTTGTACCTCACATTTGTAGTAGAATTATGGTCTACAGACTTGTTGAGCACGAGAGTATGTCTCCTTGTGGCCTAGCACTGAGGCGAGAGTTGGGGACACCGACCTGGAAGATCGTTGGGCGTGAGAGCATGCTCAATTATAACTCGCACTGGGGTGAGAGTCTGGGACACTGACCTGGAAGGTCGTTGGTCGTGAGAGCATGCTCACTTATAACTCGCACTGGGACGAGTGTCTGGGACACCGACCTGGAAAGCCGTTGGACATGAGAGCATGCTCACTTATAACTCGCACTTGGGTGAGAGTCTGGGATACCGACTTGGAAGGTCGTTGGGCGTGAGAGCATGCTCACTTATAAATTGCACTGGGGTGAGAGTCTGGGACACCGACCGAGAAGGTCGTTGGGCGTGAGAGCATGCTCACTTATAACTCGCACTGGGGTGAGAGTCTGGGACACTGACTTGGAAAGGTCGTTGGGTGTGAGAGCATGCTCACTTATAACTCACACTGGGGCGAGAGTCTGGGACACCGACCTGGAAGGTCATTGGTTGTGAGAGCATGCTCACTTATAACTCGCACTGGGGCGAGAGTCTAGGGCACCGACCTGGAAAGATCATTGGGCGTGAGAGCATGCTTACTTATAACTCGCACTAGGGCGAGAGTCTGGGACACTGACTTGGAAAGTCGTTGGGCGTGAGAGCATCCTCACTTATAACTCGCACTTGGGCGAGAGTCTGGGACACCGACCTAGAAAGTTGTTGGGCGTGAGAGCATGCTCACTTATAACTCGCACTGGGGTGAGAATCTGAGACACCGACCTGGAAGGTTATTGGGCGTGAGAGCATGCTCACTTATAACTCGCACTGGGGCGAGAGTCTGAGACACTCACATGGAAGGTCGTTGGGCGTGAGAGCATACTCACTTATAACTCGCACTGGGGTGAGAGTCTGAGACACTGACCTGGAAGGTCGTTGGGCGTGAGAGCATGCTCACTTATAACTCATACTGGGGCGAGAGTCTGGGACATCGACCTGGAAGATCGTTGGGCGTGAGTGCATGATCACTTATAACTTGCACCGGGGCGAGAGTCTGGGGCACCGATCTGGAAGGTTGTTGGTCGTGAGAGCTTGCTCACTTATAACTCGCACTGGGGCAAGAGTCTGGGACACCGACTTGGAAGGTCGTTGGGCGTAAGAGCATGCTCACTTGTAACTCGCACTGGGGCGAGAGTCTAGGATACCGACCTGGAAGGTCGTTGGTCGTGAGAGCATGCTCACTTATAACTTGCACTGGGGCGAGAGTCTGGGACACCGACTTGGAAGGTCGTTGGGCGTGAGAGCATGCTCACTTATAACTTCCACTGGGGCGAGAGTCTGGGACACCGACCTGGAAAGATCGTTGGGCGTGAGAGCATGCTCACTTATAACTCGCACTGGGGCGAGAGTCTGGGACACCGACCTAGAAGGTCGTTGGGCGTGAGAGCATACTCACTTATAACTCGCACTGGGGCGAGAGTCTGGGACACCGACCTGGAAAGGACGTTAGGAGTGAGAGCATGCTCACTTATAACTCGCACTGGGCGAGAGTCTGGGACACCGACCTGAAAGGTCGTTGGGTGTGAGAGCATGCTCACTTATAACTCGCACTGGGGCGAGAGTCTAGGATACCGACCTGGAAAGGTCGTTGGGCGTGAGAGCATGTTCACTTATAACTCATACTGGGGTGAGAGTCTGGGATACCGACCTGGAAAGGTCGTTGGGTCTGAGAGCATGATCACTAATAACTCGCACTGGGGCGAGTGTCTAGGATTGTGAACAGGAAGCTACTTAAGAAACTTCTTAGGGCTGGTCCAGCAATGAGATTGATATTTGAGGGCTGGCCTGGGGAGTATCCCCAAAATTCCTGCTCTGGTGACGCATTTTAGGTGTCTAACCAATTGTGTGCTACTCGAGATATTGCCTGCAAATATCTCACACAAACTTTAATCAGATAAGTTATTTGTTTATTTCAATTCTTACTGAGCGGCAAATTCAAATTCATACTTCCCTTCGTTTTCCTCTCTCTTTCCCGAGGTGACCGCATAACCCTGACGTATGACTTTCCTTTGCTTTTCTCGAGGTAACCACATGACCATCTTTCCGTCTGACGTATAGCCTTCCTGTGCCGGAATGCTACCGTACAAAAAATCTCCTTCCATGATTTGCTTGTCACGTCCATCATTAATACCCTTCATAGGCGAATGACACGTGTCCCACGAACTTTTCCCGCCACCATGACTGATCAGAGCCTTTTGGCACGCGACCCTAGATCCGACGACTCAAGTTATCATATCCCCCCCCTTTTCGATGCTTCCTAGGGGTTTTGGCTTTATAAATCCTAAAGGTTGTCCGCCATCATCTTCTCACCATTTGGATTGTTTTCGACTCTTCTACTTCTTCTTGCTCTTCCTGTTGCTTTCGAGCGCTTCTTCTCTTCCCCCCCCCCCCCCCCCCCCCCCCCCCAATTTCCTCATGGCTAAAGGTAATGAGGTGCCTTGGTATTCGTATTATATTTCAGACTTAGATGATAGCGACTTATCCCAGATCCATGCTAGCCTGCATCTTATTGAAGATTATCAACTACGAGCTCCCAAGCCGAATGAGCATCCTTCTTCTCCTCCCCAAGGGGTTGTAATTTTTTTCAAAGATCAACTCTTGGGAGGTCTTCACTTTCCTCTTCACCCACTTTTCTCTTCCTTGAGTCAATATTTTGGTATCCCACTTTCGCAGTTTGCTCCCAATGCTTTTCGTGCTATCTGTGGCATGGTTATCCTCTGTAGGGTATACCAGATTCCTTTAACCGCACAACTTTTCCACCATTTCTATTCTCTCAAATGATCTGAGCCCGGTGTGTTCATGGTACAATCCCATGCCAGGTGTAAATTCTTCCCTGATATGCCCTCCTCCAATAAGGGTTGGAAGTCCCACTTCATCTTCATCAGACTGCCTGAGTTGGTATCCTGGCTGACCAACTGGCGCTCCAATCTTCCTTCACCTTTTGAATTGCTTGAACATAAGCATCAACCTATCTGCCATACAACTTCAGAGAAACTAAAGGGAGTCCGCCTTCTCCTTTCCGTAATACTGCGAGAAGGTTTTTACATCTTTTTGAACTCAGCCTGATCCTCACGGCTATAGGAGCTCCATTTGGTAAGACTTTGCTTTTCCTTCTGCTAGTCTTCGCTAACTGAGGTATTTCCTTCTTTCTTTGCAGAGGTTGCTATGTTTCGGGCCTACTCATCCGAATCATCCAGGATGCCCAGCGATATTTTGAAGGCCATAGGCGAAGAAGTCGCGAGAGGCCTTGCCGCTCCCTCAGCCACATCCTCTCATGAAACAACGGAGGATCCAGCAGAGTCCTCCACCCCACTCCTTCTAGCAGCTGCCCTTCCTAAGATTGGCTCTATAGCTTTGGAGCCCATCGAGGAAGAGTAGACTCTTTCTCCACCTCCAGATAAGCGCCTACGCCTCCAGCGCAAGCGTAAAAGAGTCGCACCATCAGTTTAGTCTTCCCCCTCGCTTCCTCCTCTCGAGAAGGCTTCCTCCCAAGTCCCTAAGGTTTGGGTTAAGACAACTAAAACCTCCTTCTAGGAGTCTCCTCTGATGGAAGAAGTACCCGCACCTACTCCCGTCCGAGTCTTAGCTCCCGAGCACGTCGACCCCTCTGTCGGAGACCAGCTCGGGAGTTCTGCGACCCCCTCTACTGCTCCTGTCGCCTCCTCTCCCTCAGCCGCTCACACCAGGGCATAGTCCAAGAGGAGTAAATATGATTTCACGGCTTCATAGCGTCTGCCCTTTGTAACTAGATTAGATTCAGCGAGGGATTCAGCAGAGGCTAGCGGTACTTCTCCTATCCCCAGCCAGCTTCAGCTGCATGGAGCCTTGGCTACCTCCTGACGGTTGGCCAATGAGCAGTTCTGGGGAGGCTCCCAATGGGAAGGGCTGGATCTGGTTTCTCAACATATTATATCAGTGAGTCTTCTTTTTCCTGGCCTGACTATCTGAAATTACTTCTGACTTTCCTCTTTTTGGCGGGCAAGCCTGCTCTAGTGGCTTGAGCTTGACCCAGTTTGCAGCTGATCTGCTACAAGAGAATGAGTTGCTGAAGTCTTGTGTCCGGGAATTAGAGTTACCACTTACTCCCTACGATCCTCTTGACCCTCTGACTTCAGACAACCCTCTGGATTCTTATCTTCACACGGTCGGGGAGTCCGCTCAATCTGCGAGGAATTTGGCTCAGGCGTCTTCCAAAAAGATAAAAGAACTACAAGCGGCCCTGAAGACCAGCGATTCAAAACTGAACTCAAAGGGGCAGCGTCGTCGCCAGCTGGCGACCGAGATGGAGGAGAAAGAGTCAGAGCTGGCCACCCTCTCTATAGATCTGAAGGTATTTCAGGAGTCTTATAAGGTTCTGCAAAAAGACCTGGAAGTCGCCCAAGCAAACCTGGCTACTAGTGCCGACCGGGAAAAGGCATTGAAGGCTCAATGGGACATTGACCAGGCCACCATCAAGTCGCTCCAAGCGGATCTTCTCAAGGCTCAGGAAGATGTCTCCACCCTTAAGCAGGAGAAGACACTGGCTTTAGTGGATGCAGACAAAATACAAGTCGAGCTGGTGGAATAGCAGTCGGGTGAGAATGATCGCCTCAGAGCCTACAGACTCGCCTACGTTAAGTCCTCATCCTTTAGGAAGAAAATAGGCGACTTAGTTAACCTGATGCTATGATATGGGGGCGTGGCCGCTGTACGCCAATTGTTTGAACAAGGCCTTCTTTGCTCTGCCCCCCCCCCCCAGATAACTTCCTACACAGGGCTCGCCTGGTGCAAGAACTTCCCGATGAAGCCTTCCCTTCTTTCATGGCCGACGATGACTTCTCGACTCCTTTTGTACCTTCCCCAAGTGTTGTACCTCCTACAGACCCCCAGCCATGATGTAAAACTTTCTTAGAAAATCCATCGGTCTGCTCTTGTCTGAAATTACTTAAGCTTAGGAAATCTCTTGGCAATTATCTCTATCTTAAGAATTTTTTATTTGCTATGCTCCCTACCAAGACCTGTTTGTTCCCCGACCAGGGATCTGTTTTGATCATGATGACGTTCTGACTAGTGCCCCTGCTCTGGGCCTCTGATCACTCAGTGTCCCGAGCTGACTCCCGAATTGGGTTCGCTCCTCGAACTTAATAAGCAAGGGCGAAATAAATAGAGAGAGAGAAAGCGTGCGAAGATCTCAAATGCTTCGTACTATAGTATCGTTCTTTCGCGAGGCAATTCCCATGATGACTCTCGTACATCGTGCCATTTACTTTCTCCTGCCCCTTTCCTCTAGCTTCATTTTCTGTGATGATCCCACGTCTCCTTTTGCTTGGATAACCTAAACCGCTTTTATTGTGAGCCGTCGGATGGAGATTTGACCATAATACCCTCATGCATCTCGGCTATAAATAGGTCTCCTCCTCTATCCCTTGGGACTTTTTCGTCTACTTCCTCCTTCTGATCTCGCTCACTGCTTCCTTTGGCCTTTCGCTTCCTCTTGCCTTCCGCCTTCTGATCTCAGCTTAAATCCTTCCTATGGCTTTTCCGACCATCATTTACCCCGACGTCTCTTCTTTCGCTGGCGTGGATCTGGATGATCTTCGTTTCACCTACGAAATCTCAAAAGCCATGCACATCATTATTCCTAACACGCTTTACCGGGCTTCCTCTCCTCCAGAGGGATATGCCACTTTTTATAAGGAGCAATTCATCTCGGGGTTTCGTTTCCCCATTCACCCCCTATTCTCTGACGTAAGTCGTTACTTCAGGATTTCTCTGGGCCAACTTACTCCCAATTCTATAAGGATCCTGTGCAGATTCGTGGTCCTGTGCGAAGTTTATGACATATCCTAGTCTGCTCGCTTATTCCACTATTTCTTTACTCCTCGCCAGCAAAGCGAGGGCTTGTTTAGTTTCCAGGCCCGCACTTGCACTACTTTCTTTTGACCTATTCCCTCCTCTAAACCTAATTGGAAAGATAAATATTTTTTCCTTAAGTTTCCTTCCGCTGTGGAATGACCCACTAAGTGGCAACGGGTGCTTCCTGTAGCACCTTATGTGGGGGACTTCAATACTGATTCCCTCTTCACAGAAGCTCTGGCTCAGCTAAGGTGCTGGAGGTTGGACTTAACGAGACTGCTATCCGAGGACGTGCTGTCCTTCTTCAGGCTGAGCCGCATCTCCTCTACCGACACTACAAGAAAAACCCTCATAGACATCGATTTTCCACCGCTGTCTATTACAAAATCGGCCGATGTCTATGAAGACGATGTAAAAGGTCTGCCATTTTAGACATCGGGTTATAACCGGTGTAGTATCACTTAACGACACCGATTTTTGAATCGGTTATAAACCTGTGTAGTATCACTTAACGACACTGTTTCAGCAACGGTGTAAAACCGATGTAATATTAGTTAATGACACCAGTTTTAGCAGGGGTGGAAAACCGATATAATATCAGTATTATTTAACGACACGGATTCAGTTTCCAAAATAGTGAAAAACCAATATTATACAAACAAGTCAATATCCATGTAACCAACACATAAATATTATTCTTACAACATAAAAAGATAATAGATATTGTACATATCAAATCCGTATCCACAAATTACACAAATATTCTTCTTACAATAGTATCCATAAAATACACAAATATTCTTTTTACAACATCAAAAGGTAATAGATATTGTACACATCAAGGTAGTATCCGCAATTTACATTCCATGCAAATGCATCCCTCATCCAAAGTTTTCAAAAATCAAATACCTTTCCTACAGCAAGCCCTTGATCTCAGTATCCAGTTTAATTTGTCTAGTTGACAAGGTCGACAGATGTGTGCACAAAGTTGAGACAACAAGCTTATCTACATACAAACATTAAATAATATCAGTTGCATTTTGAAGAAAAACAAGAATTAAAAAGAAAGAAAAGGCATTACACCAATACGACCTTTTCCAACAATGGCCTCAAGACCTGCAAGTGTGCTGAGAGAGGATGCAAAATCATTTGCCCAAATGTTCCTTCCATCAACAACTCCGGCAACAAGATATTTGCCAGTAGGGAAGCTACTAGATTACAAAGTGGAACAAACAATCATAAAGATGTACTTTTTATTATTTATATAGATATCAATTACAAGTGATAGACTCCACTGGATTACACACTTAAAAGATATATTTCACAGATAAAAACTTACTGAAGAGTTTGTGATCTCAAATCCTTCTTTGGTAAAGTGGCTTGCCCAAAAAAATTGATATATTTCACCATGCAAGTATATCTCATTTGCTGACCTAGAAAATATAGAAAGTTTTGACATGCTAGGACCAAACGAGTAGATACCTCTATAGATTGATCTTATTGTTAAATTAGCACTAGCACAGTGAGAGCTATTAATTGATCCGACCCCCGGGAAATGTAGAAAGCTAGTAAGAAAATTGAATTTTCCCACAATCACCAAGATATCTCATTTCCAACACATGTTTACTCAAAATAGAATGCAAAGAAATTACTAGTACACAAGCAAAATAATGACACAGTAAACACATTTGATGGATGAAAGTGTGAATCTGACACCTCAGATTTTTCTATCACTCCATTTTAATGATAAGATGCTTGGTAAGAAATAGCTAGTTGATTCACTCAAAATCTATGAGAGTCACTTCATGGCTAGCAATTCCACTGGACCAAAACTAAGCAACAGTCAACTCCATTATAAAACCACCTTTAACAAGAAAAGTAAATGATTTAACTGAAGGAGATACTCCCCATTTCCTAGGCCTCTCCAAAGGACATATCTGTTAAGGAGTATATTACATAAAGTGCAAGTTCACAATTTCATAATATGTTAGCAAAGCATTGTACCGGAATTGTATCAAATCCTGAAGTTCGCATTCTTCCCTGAACCCATGTAGCTCCAAGAGGCACCTCAATGGAACTTCTTTTGATATGACCTATCATTTTAAGAGTAAAACAGAGAGACATATGAATCAAAAGAATTGACACTCATTTAGCAACTACTCATGAGCTAAAACTAATATAAACTAAACTTACATTCTAACAATAAAGAGAATGAAAATTGGTGAACAAGTTGTAAAGAAGAAATCTGTTAGGGGAAAATAGGGTAACAACGAATGAACTAATACTAGAAAATAGGTTAGAAGTGTTTGTCATATCACAAATTCCCAAGTGTAGTAGCCATGGAGGCTCAGAAGTACGAAGTGCTGTCATTTTGTGAAGTGTATGCAATCTTCTTGGGAGAAAAATATGCTTTATTACTAAGTAGAAATGAAGCAATTAAAAAGAATAGCTAGAAACAAGTAAAATTATATTATAACTAAATTTAGATAGAAATATACCGGAAATATAAAGGTAAACAAATCTATTGGAAGTGGTCCAACTTTACATGACAATAAAAGACCATTAACTATTTGCTCAAAATACCCAATGAAGGGCCAAGCATGTACATCTTTTTCAGAAATAATATGCAAAGCAACAGCTATCTCGTGTGCCTAACTAGAAAGAGGTGGGGCTATACAATGAGCAAGCTTTAGCATAGTCTCAAATGCTACATCTCTAACAATTGATGAGTGTAGTAATGGGTCAACATATTTCACCTACAGCAGATTGTTTGAGGATGAGAAATAAAATGGCCAAACTAAATCTTTGTTGCAACAAATGTTTATCTAGTAACTAAAAAATAAAGTTACTAATGACCATTAATTCAATCAATAGATTTTGAAAAAATAAAATAAAAACTTCCACAGTACATATAAGCAATCTTGAAGTAGGAAGACAAAAAAAAAAGGTAAGACATATTCAATGACTTACTCATGGAGGTAGCTAATCATGAGTAAATATTGGATTAGCAATAACCATCTGACCAAGAGTCCTAAGCATAATTGGGATATTTTTCTGAATAACCTTAACCCTGTGACAGAGAGTTGTTTCCTACTTTCCTCCTTCAGCAACAATTAACTTAGTATGACAAACAAAATTTGCACTTCATCATTATACCAATAAATAAACTATGAGTCATTCATGAATCATCACCTAAACCCTAAACCGTATTAGGAACTATTCAGATGGATTCAGAAATTCACAATATCATAATTAACTTGGTTATGAATCGATTTAACAAGAAGGTCAAAAGAAAATACTCACTTAATGATCAAAGCCTTTAAGTTGTATATGTAGTGCGTCTAAGAAGCCCAACACACAAATCCTATAGAAACCATAACAACAAAAAAAAGTAAATTTATAAACCAGAAAACATGGCATATCAGTGAAAAGAATTAGCATAGACATAAAAGAAACTTGATAGTTCAAGGAATACATAAAACCAACTTAGCAACAGGAAATAACAACTCCTCAATCTAGCAAACAAAAATGATAAAATCAACTCAGGATAGTGTTTGAGGAAATTCATCAAACACATTGCATGCATCAATCAATTAATACTTGCAATCAAGAGATCAAGAAGATGAAATTGTCGAAGATGAGGAAGGAATTTAGTAGTGACGATGGATAAAATGAGGCACACATCACATAGTGGTTGTGCCCTGTCAATACAGAAATGCAGGTCTGAGATTGCCAATTCCATATCCTAATAGTTTGGTCGTCACTTGCGCTAACAATCCATGGATGCTCATCATGGAACTGCACAGTGCGAATGTAATCAAGATGACCAAGGAGGGTAAACAAGCACCGGTGTGTCTTATAATTCCAGACCTTAATCTTATAGTCATCTCCTGCAAATACAACATCCTTGTCAAAAATAAGTGTAACCGAATTGGACCCTTGAGATTATTGGAGCAGATCTAAAGCTAGCATGCTTTAAAACGTCAAAGAAAAGTAAATACAACATATTCCAATATCATCGTTGAGAAGATTTGAATCTTTAATTCAAAAAACGTACATCGTTAGCAATTTCATCTAATCTCAGGATCACGAAAGCAAACCAACCACAATTTGCGAAGGGCGTCGGGAATCTGATCTCAGACTTAACGAGCAAAATAGAATGCAATGCCAAGGTAACTAGATCAAAGAAGGCTGAGCAAGATCTGAACTCGTACTTGACGAACAAAAAGGAATGAAATGCTAGGGAAATAAGATCAGAAGCAGACTGAGCATTATCAGGACAAGGCAACAATCACCTCTGGATACGAAAAGGGGCTGGGTCTTGTGGAAGTGGACGCCGCGTATGGGTTCGTCGTGCTCGTCGAAGTGGTCGATGAGAGTGCCCATGCGGTAATCCCATAGCTAGATAATGCCACTGTGAAGGCTAGCAAGGACCCACGGACGTTTGCTGTGGAAGCTCACACCCTTCACCCGGTTGCTCTTCGTGTCGAATTTGGTCAGCATATTTGCCAGATCAAAAACATACCAGACAAACGCAAATCAGAACGGAGGAAGAGGGGGTGCACACCGGAAAACAGATGTAGGGCTCGAATCCGAAGCAGGATCTATAGAAGCTTCTTCTGACCAGAAATTTAAGAACTGGATCTCGAGACTAGATCGCTGCCGACGGGGATCTGGAGGGGAGACGACAAAATTGAAGGGGTAGCCCGATGACGGGAGACGGACACGGAGACGGAGAGAGGAAGCAAGGACGTCGTGTGTTGATCCTAATCGGGAGAGGAAGGGCGTCGATCTAGGAAGGGGAAGAGGGAGATGAGGTTGAGAGAGATGGTCGGACGACCAACGGCGAGGAGGAAAGTGGTGGTGGTATCGCGACGGTATACGGTGGACGGCGCGATATAAGTTTAGGTTTGGAGGGAAGAGTGAAGTGTTGCAAATTTCGACTAAGTATTGGTGGAAAAATTAAATTATTTTATTTTATCATAGACACCGGGTTTTAAAAACCGCTGTTAAAATTGGAGTCTATTAACGAAAAAAAGGCGCTCATAGACATCGGCTTAAAAAATCGATGCCTATGAGCGAAAATCTGCGCTTATAGACACCAATTTTTGGAAAAACCGATGTAAAATACTCAAAGACATCAGTTTTTTCTTAAAATCGTTGTTGTTCCATCGATGTCTATGAGGGTTTTTTTTTATAGTGCGAGCTGCCTCGCTTCTTGGGTGAGTATTGCTTGCCCTTGAATTACTTCGCCCTGGTTTTTGGGATTGTTATTCTAACTCTGGTTTCCCTGTGCAGCCAACACCTTGCTCCGCACATCAGACGTCCAACCTCTCCCCTTTAGTGATCAGGAAATAATGCGTAGAGGCAAAATCATATTGGAAAGGAGACCTCCCACATTCTGCCCCTACCTGGTTAGGGGCGACTACCGTCGCAACCGCCGTAATTCCTCGCTCAGCTCCTCAACCAACTCCCATGTCCGCCCCCGAACAACTCCCGAACCTACTTTCCGACCGGCCCCCAGACCACCTTCCAGGCCGGACATACCTCCTGCCAGTCCTTCCTTCCGAGCAGTTTCCCGGGCAGCCCGGCAGGCGCGTTCTGCTGTTGACCCCACAAGTCAAAATGTTGTACCTCTTTCTGCTCGTTGATCCTGACCTTCCCCTGAAGATTCAAATTCAGACGATCAGCCATTGTTACGCTAATTCCGACACAAATTTATTGACCTTGTATCTACTGATCCTCCTGCTGCTCAACCTTCCTTCTTATCTCTGACGGCCGCCTCAAGATCGGGATTCCTAGGTACTTATGTGCCTCCTTCAGAGATCCCAGAGAGAACTTTTCGAGGGATGCCTTCAATTATCCCTGAAGAAGCCCAAGGCGAATCTCACCTGCCCCCCAGGGGTCCTGTTTCGCCCCCCGCATCTCCTCTTGCCTCTCGGACCTCTGCGCCCCATCATCCTGGAGCCTCCAATGCGGCTGAAGGACCTTCCACTCATGCCCTTGTGGGTGGAGGCGAAGTCGGACCATCTAGATCACAACACCCAATAGCTGGAGGTGAAGTTGGAACATCTAGATTATGACGCCCAACCTACTCACACTTCAGGGCCACTCTACCTTCAAAACGGCACCTACAGCGCCAAGAAGAGGCCCATACCAGCTGCATCACTCTGCGAGGACTATTGTCTAACAGCTGGAAAGAACACATGGAGCAGATACATTCTTTTCCAGTGCCAGACCAGCTGGACCTGATCGCGGAAGGAGCTATAGTCGTAAGCTTCCCATATTATTTCCTTCCCTTATTCTTACTATCCCTTATACTTATCTTTCTGTAGAACCTCGTTGAATCCTTGGCAATAAGTCACACACTGCCCTCTCTATATCAAGAGAATAAGGCTATGAAGGACAAGGTGGCTGAAGTGGAACTTCAATTGAATAACCCGGCGGAGGCCAACCAAATACTGTGGGCTGAGATAGAGACCTTGAAGAGAGCAAACACTCTTCATAGGCAATCTTTAAGAGGGGCAGATCAGGAAATCCAGGGCCTTCGTGAGGAAAAGAACTGGATCATTACTCTTCATCAACAAATCGTAGATCAGTTAACTAAGGAGCTGCAATCTAAGGAGGCCCTATTACAAGATCAGAGCAAGACTTTGAAATCACAAGCAGCGGAACTGCGTGCCGTGCGAGCTGAATTAGCCCAAGCCTGCTCTGCTTCTTCTGGAGTCACCACATCTCTGGAAATATATAGGGCTGGAGAGAACGAACGCTGCAGGCTGAGCTGAGAGGCCTACCTCCATTTCAGAGAGTTTGGCGTCCAGGTAGGGGATCGCTTCGTGACCTCTATAGCTTATGGTGCTGCAGGGGCCTTGCGGCAACTATATGAACAAGGATACCTTAATTCCACTCCCCCTGAAGATTTCTTAGATCACCGTCGTATTTTGAAAGAAATACCTGACGAAGTCTTCTCCACCTTTAAGTAATTTGTGTTTGTAAACTATGTAAACTGAACAATTCTATGCTTAATGTTCTTTCCCATTTCTTGTTATTCACTTTCTGGGTATGAGTCCAAAATGAGTTTGATGATTTACAAATAGTAAGGACGTAACAGTCCTGACCAGGCAAACATTCTTACCGACCGGTCGAGTAGGTATTCCCGACCTGATCTATCCTACCTCCCTTAGACCCACACTTATTGGGACCAGGTTTTACAGAAAATAAAATTGTCTATGTGCGGTAAGGCCGAAGATAGTTAGCGCTCCAGGGGCAGTCTAGATTCCTGCCCTAGTCATCCTGCAGGTAGTAAGCACCTGACGCCAACTTTTTAATAATTTTATAGGGCCCATCCCATTGGGGTGCTAGCTTGGGTACGCCCCCACAGGCTTCGTTTGCTTCCAGACCAGGTCCCCTTCTCCGAAGAAATGAGGAACCACCTTTCTATCATAACTCTGCCTTATCCTTTGTCGGTAGGCAGCTAGCCTGGCCACCATCTATTCGCGGGTTTCACTAATGAGGTCCAGCTCCGCAAGTCATCGTTTGACATTTTCTTCATCGTATAGCATCCTCCTAGTGGAAGGCACCCCGATCTCTATAGGTACCACCGCCTCATTTCTGTATACTAGATGAAAGGGAGTAAGGCCTGTGCTTTCCCGAGGCATTGTACGGTAGGTCTAGAGAATACTATGCAATTCTTTCACCCAATCTCCTCCAACGTGATCCAGCTTAACCTTCAATCCTTGCACAATCTCTCGGTTAATGACTTCTGTCTACCCATTACTTTGAGGGTATGCCACGGATGTGAAGGCTTGAATAATGTCGAACCCTTGACACTAGGTCTGGATCTTCCGACCTTGAAACTGTCTTCCATTATCTGATACCAATTTATGGGGTATGCCGAATCTGCATAGAATGTTTTTCCATAAAAACTGAATAACTGCTCTCTCGGTAATTCTGGCCAAGGCTTCGGCTTCTACCCATTTGGAAAAGTAGTCCACTGCCACAAGCACAAATCACTTTTGATTGAGTGTCATAGGAAATGGTCCTACAATATCCATACCCCACTGATCGAAGGGGCAAGAAACCATAGATGTCTTTAGCATCGAGATGGGCGTATGCGTCAAATTCTGATGTTTTTGGCAAGATAAACAAATGTTTACCAACTGCTGAGCATCCTTCTGTAAGGTAGGCCAGAAATAGCCAGCCAACAATACCTTGCGGGCCAATGTTCTGCCTCCAGTGTGACTGTCGCAACACCCTCGATGTATTTCTTATAAGGCATGCTCCGCCTCTTCCATGCTTAAGCACTTGAGTAAAGGCCTGGAAAATGCCCGCTTATATAATTGATCTCCTATCATGGTGTAGGCGTGAGCCTTTTTCCTGACCAGCCGTGCTTCCTTAAGGTCGGTTGGTAGGATACCTTGTTGAAGATAACTGATCTTTGGTGCTGTCCTATCAATAGGCTCGTCCATGTTATTCTGAAGATCTATCTGAGCTATGAGGAAGGTCTATGCTATTGACTTATCTAATACCCATGTTGTCAGAGAACTGGCCATTTTGGCTAACTCGTCAGCTCGGCCATTCTATGTTCTGGGAATCTTGCTCACCGTGACCTCCTTGAATTCTTCTTTAATTTTCTCATAAGCCTCTCGGTATACTTGTAGCTTGTCACTATTGACCTCAAAGTTGCCCGCTACTTGTTGTGTTACCAATTGGGAATCCGAATAGATGATTACTCGGGCAGCTCCCACATGCCGGGCTGCCTGCAACCCTGCCAACAAAGCCTCATACTCTGCCTTGTTATTAGTGGCTCTGAAGTTTAATCGAATGACTATCTGCAGGATGTCTTCATGAGGAGATATCAGAAGAACCCCAACACCGCTTCTCTGCTGCGTAGCCGATCCATCCATATATATCTTCCAAGTTTCTTTGGGATCAGTTTGATAAATCTCCGTCAAGAAATCGGCAAAGGCCTGCACTTTAATAGCCGTGCGAGGTTGATAGACTATATTATACTCTCCCAATTCTGCCGCCCACTTGATAAGTCGGCCAACAACCTCTACATTGGTAAGAGCCTTACCCATGGTGCAATTGGTCAAGACCGTGATGAGATGCGCTAGAAAATAAGGTCTTAGACGCCGTGCCATGAGCACTAGTCTGTAGACTAACTTTTCCAGGGTTGTGTATCTAGACTTAGCCCCCTTCAATAGATGACTAAAAAAGTACACTGACCATTATACATTATCCTGCTCTTTTA
Organism: Zingiber officinale; assembly: GCF_018446385.1. Taxonomy (NCBI): domain Eukaryota; kingdom Viridiplantae; phylum Streptophyta; class Magnoliopsida; order Zingiberales; family Zingiberaceae; genus Zingiber; species Zingiber officinale. Next base: position 81,131,431 of record NC_055999.1, on the reverse strand, counting down.
CTAACACCGCCCCCACGACCTCAGGGGTGGTTGATAGGTAGACCTAGAGTGGCTTTCCTGTAATAGGCTTCAATAAAGAAGGTAAAGTCTCCAAATACTTTTTTAGCCCTTCAAAAGACCGCATGCATTCCTCATCCCATTGGAATTTCGAGGCTTTCCTGAGCACTTTAAAGAAGGGTGTCGCTTTGTCTGTTGATCGGGAGATAAATCTGGACAGGGCTATTATCCTGCCCACTAACTTCTAAGCCTCCTTCAGGTTTTGGGGAGCTTTCATATCCTCGAGTGCTTGGACCTTCTCAGGATTGGCTTCGATTCCTCGCTCGGTCACCAAATATACCAAAAACTTCTCACCTTTGGCTTAAACAAACATTTCAGGGGATTTAATTTTAACCCGTACTGTCGGAGAGTGCCACAGGTCTCCTCCACATCAGCTATCAGGTTTGCGGCTAAAGGGGATTTGATGAGTATATCATCTACATAGACTTCCACGTTACGCTCGGCCTACTCCCGGAAGATTTTGTCCATCATCCTTTGGTAAGTAGCTCCAGCATTCCTGAGTCCAAAAGGCATGATAGTGTAACAGAAAGTACCATCCGCCATAATAAAACTGACCTTCTCCTAATCCTTTAAGGCTAGGGGGATTCTGATGAGGTCTCTAAAGAATTCTCCCTCGGTCAGTCCATGAGAAAAGACGCTTATGAGTATTTCTGATGTGGCCAAGGGGACGTCCTGGGACACTTGGTTGAAGCGTTTAATATAGCTTCATAATGGCTCAGAGGGCCCCTGTTTGAGGGTGAACAGGCAATGGTCGGTCTTTTGATATTTCCTGCTGTTGGCGAAGTGGCGCAGGAACGCAATTTTGAAATCTAAGAAGCAGGTGATGGACCCATGCAGTAGTCCATCAAACCACTTCTGGGCGGAACCCGATAGAATATTCAAGAATACTTGGCATTTGACGGCATCGCTATACTGGTGCAGTAGAGCAGCATTTCTAAATTTATGGAGATGATCTTTAGGATCTTTGCTGCCATCATATTCTCTAATAGCTAGGGGCATGTATCCCTTGGGCAGCTTTTCCCCCAATATTTTGGAAGAGAAGGGCACTTTCTCTTCCGCCTCCTCCCGACGTTCTTCTCGGAGGACGGTAGCCTTCCCCCTTTTCGAATCCTTAGGCAAAGAACTTTCAGCCACAGAAACTTGTGGTTGCTCCTTGTGACTATTGTTAGAATGTATACTAAAAGCCTAGCTTTTATAAACATTTATTTTTGAAATAAAAGAATCACATTGGTCAAATGTTTATATTTATTTGTTAAATATAGTTGTTCAATTAATTTATAAAGTAGATAACATGGTGTGTGGTGTCACACACAGAAGATCATGTTATCAGCTCTTTATAAATAATAAACAGTTGCTCACGACTAAGATGGAAAGGAACAAACCATTGGAATAGTCGTAGTGTAATTAGGTATTAGTTTATCTTGACTAATAAATTATACTAGTGCACTCTAAGTTTATTGAGTATGACCATTTTAGCTAAGTTCTTTTTATACTGACTTAATAAAAGAACTAGACGTTAGTTATTATGGAAGTGTGTGCTCTTAATCCTAATATAATAACAAACACATATATTTAGTATTTATTTCTTTGACTTATCAAAGGGTGAGATTTAGCTCGATAAATCAATAAGCTCAATAAGTTGGAAATGATATTACATATAGTGTGTCCTGTTGATTATAGAAGGAATCTGTGTCATAGTTATCTAGGTTGAGAATGTCCCCAAGGGGAGCTCATAAGGATTGTCATGTTAAACCCTACAGGTGGACTTAGTCCGACATGACAATGAAGTTGAGTGTTACTACTCTTGGAGCTAGATATTAATTAAGTGAGTTGTCAGTAACTTACTTAATTAGTGGACATTCGTTATCTTAAACACAGGGAGACTAACACACTCATGGTAAGAAGGAGCCCATAATGTAATTTGGGATTGGTGCGGTAGTGCAACAATAACTCTCTAGTGGAATGAGTTATTATTGATGAACTTGAGTTGTGTGTTCGGGGCGAACATGGGATACTCAAGCTCATCGGAAAGCCAAAACAAGTTTCTCCTCTAGGTCCCTGTCGTAGCCTCATTAGTGTCTTATAAACCACTCATTAAAAGTCCTGCTTGGTGTCCAAGAAAGGAGGTCGGCCCATTGCTTGGTGACCAAGCAATGGCCAGCCACCATCTCCTTAAGAGGGCCGGCCCTCTTGCTTGGTGACCAAGCAAGTAGGGGTCGTCCATAATAAATTCAAATAGGAGGGGTGTTTTAAATTTTTTAAAATCTTCTTTTTGTAGAAAACTATAAGTTTTAAAAGAGAGATTTTAATTTTAAAAACTTTCCTTATTTGAATTAGGCCACATGATTTAATAGAGAGTTTTAAAAGTTTTAAAACTTTCCTTTTTTAACCATCCTCATGGTTTTAGAAAAAAGGAAGAGAAGTTTTAAAAAAATTAAAATTTTCTATTCATGTTAAAAAAGGAAATTTTTGAAGAGAAGTTTTAAATTTTAAAACATGGTTTTAATTTTTAAAACTTTCTTTTTTAACATCCACTTTAGGAAAGAGAGCCTGTAAAATTTTATAAGAGTTTTTCTTCTTGTAAAATTTTATAAAAAAATTATTATTCCTTCCTATAAGTGGCCGGCCACCCTTGCTTGGTGCCCAAGCAAGGGGCCGACCAAGATTAAATCAAGCCAATCATTGATTTGGTGATTGATTCAATCAAGAGGAAAGAAAAGGAAAAATAAAAAGGGAAAAGGAAAAACTAGAGGAAGATATTAATTTTTGTAAAAATCTTCCCTTATTTGTCTTGGGCAAGTAATATAAAAGAAGGGGGTGAGGAGGCCTCATGTGGGACAACTTTATTCTCTTGCTTGGTGATCCTCTTGGTGTGGTCGGCCCTCTCCCTTCTCCCTTTCCCTTTGCTCTCTTTTGCTCCTTGTTGGTGGTGGCCGAATATTAGAAGAAGGAGAAGAAAGCTTTGGGTGGTGTTCATCTTGGAGGATCGTCGCCCACACGACGTCCAAGGCGAGGCGAGGAATACGGCAGAAGATCTCGAGGTCATTAGCATACAAAGAGAAGGTATAACTAGTATTTTTCTTCCGCATCATACTAGTTATTTTTCTTTATTAGAATTCCAAACACAAGAGGCATTAGATCTAGTTTTTTGAATTAGTAATTCGTGTTTGTGTTTTTCTTTGTTTTTCAAATTTGTGATTAGATTGTTCTTTTTGGTTAAACCTAGAGTTATATAAGGAAATTAAATATTAGCTTTCCTTAAAAGGCTTTGTCTAGGAAGTGGTGGTTGCTCCCATATCCAAGAAGACCTTGTGCCTCGCCATGTTTAACCTGGAAGCCAATTTTGAAAATTAATATTTAATTAAATTTATAACGTAGGTGGATTTGGATCAATAGTGTTAAGTTTCGCTTGCGATCCAAGTCTAAACCATTAAGAACATATAAGTTAAATTTGGAATCAATAATGTTAAGTTCCGTTTGCGATTCCTAATTTAACTTCTAAAGAACATAATAGGTTATTTAGGAAAGGTTCGACACTTGTACAAAATTTTTGTACAGTGGAACTGGTACGATCTTCCTAGGACTAACCAACAATTGGTATCAGAGCTAGGGTTTGCCTCTGTGTGTTTTGGTTTTCAAATTAATTATGCACATGTCATAGATAATTTAGGCAGGATAATAGTAGGGTGTGCTAACTTTATGGTTGTAGGCTCCAACTATTATGACATATAGATATTGTGTGTGATTGGACCCTTGGACATGTCAAGGGTATTATTTTGTGTGCATGATTGTATGTATCTACTACTGCAGGAGCTGTATTATTTTTAGGATTTTATTTTTGTTCGATCTAGAATACATGTACATTCCTTTATGGAATATAAGATCGATATATGTAAAATTCTATATTTGTCGCGGATCGTATCTTTGCGAGGCATGGTGCTTTTGGAGGGCCAGAGACGCAGCGGAATAAGAAGCAAGATAGATGCGACAACTCGACCCGATGGCGGTGGCTAAAGATGGCAGCAGCTAGGGTGGGAGTATACTGAAGACAGTGATGGAAAATGCCATAATAGTTGGAAAATTAATTTCTAAATTTATTGCTTTTATTTACTGTGATGTTTATGTGCATGTGATGTATGCTAGCATAGGTTAAAATCCTCAATTTTAAATAACTAAGTGGGAGAGGGATTTTAATAAATTCCACAGTCTCTATTACTGGTTTGTATGTGATGCAACAAGCTTGCGTGTTGGCTCTGAGTGCCTCCCTCCACAATGGATGAGTTTGTTGCGGATCACTAGATCAAACTTCCTTTATGGATGGTTATAGGAAATTATTTAGGAGCGTGTGATCTTCTCCAACTGAAGGGGCACAATCCTATTTAATGGACTAAGTATCAAGTAATGGTATACACTTAGACGCATTCAATAGTATCCTCCCCAACGGAGTCACTACTATTATTTTGTGTGACCAAAGGAAAACCAACTATTAATTTTATTTGTCATAAAGTTAGGATGACAAGATAATAAAATTAATGGGTTACACCCTTCTTTTACAAATGATGAATTTGTATACGTCCACACTAACGTGACATGCAATATTCACGGTGTTTTGAGGTGTTAGTAAATTTAAATAGTATTGTTTGAGGAATCAATATTATTCTAAATTTAGAGTCCTGACCAAAATTTATTTTGTGATTCTTAGGATGACTTTCAACCCACTGGCCATTATTCTAAAAGAAAATAGACTTACTGGTCCCAACTATATAGATTGGAAAAGAAACCTGGACATTGTCTTAACTGATGAAAGCTATAAGTTTGTACTGTCAGAGATATGCCCAGATACACCTAATGGTGACTCTACCCCAGAGGAAATTGAGTATCATAAGAAATGGGTAAAAACAGATGAGATGACGTGGTGTTACATTTTGGCTTCAATGTCAAATGTATTGCAACATCAACATCAAGATTTACCAACTGCTTATGATATAATGAACAATCTCAAAGAACTCTTTGGGCACTAGAGTGGGACTGCTACGCAAGAGACAATGAGAAAGTTAATGACAGCCACCATGTCAGAGGGGACACCCATAAGGGATTATATCCTCAAAATGATGGCTTATCTAAACGAAATACAAGTCCTTGGAGGTGATATCGATGGGGAAATCCAGGTCGATATAATTCTCCAAACGCTACCCAGAAGTTTTCAGCAGTTCCGCCTGAACTATAACATGAATAAAAGGGAGTATACATTGGTGGAACTTCTGACAGGACTACAGACAGCAGAAGGTATATTTCGTCACAGTTTTCAGATTCACTATGCTGAAAATGGTTCTACTTCTAAGTCAAAAGACAAGAAGAAGAAGAAACAGGTCTTTTCAGCAAAGAAGGAGAATAAACCTCAGGGTACAGGATAAAAGACTGGAATGAAGAAGCCGAAGGACAAGTGCTTCATCTGCAAGCAGTCAAGACATTGGAAGGCAAACTATCCCCGTAGGAATCAGAACAATAAAGGTATGTCTCATGCTCTAGTAGTTGAAACATGTTTAGCAGTGTTATCTACCAGCACCTGGTGTGTAGATACGGGAGTCACTGATCATGTCTGTAATTCTTTGCAGGGGTTCCAGGAAACCCTGACGACTATTTGAAGGAGAGATAACCGTCTACATGGGCAATGCTACTAAGGTGACGGTTGTTGTAGTGGTAGACGCCTACTTATCTTTTGATAGGAATAGAAGTTTGATTTTAAGAAATTATCTTTATGTACCCAGTTTTAGAAAGAATTTAATTTCAGTTTCTAAACTGTATTTGGATGGATATTCTGTTTCCTTTAGTAACAATGTGGTTATAAATAAAAATAAGGTGATTATCTATTCTGGTGTATTGGTTGGCAATTTATATACTTTAAATCCAATTTCTCCCACAATACAAAATATGATAATTAATAACACATCTTCTAACTCTAATAAGAGAAAAGAACCTTCCGAAATGAACCAAACATATCTTTGGCATCCAAGACTTGGTCATATTAACTTAAGTAGGATTCAAAGGCTTGTAGCCGATAGACTCTTGGGTTCATTAGAGTTGGAAAAGTTTCCAACATGTGAATCTTGCTTGGAAGGAAAAATGACCAAGAGACCTTTTAAGGCCAAGGGGTATAGAGCCAAAGATGCGTTAGAACTGGTTCATTTTGATTTGTGTGGTCCTATGTCTATCCAGGGAAGAGATGGTTATGAATCTTTCATCTCCTTTATAGACGATTATTCAAGATATGGATACATTTACTTGATGCGCCACAAGTCTGAATGCTTTGATAAGTTCAAAGAATATAGGGCTGATGTGGAGAAACATCTTGGTAAAAGTATCAAGACACTACGGTCTGACTGTGGTGGCGAATATCTCTTTAGAGAGTTTAGGAATTACTTATTAGAAGTCGGGATTCAATCTCAATTGTCTGCACCTGGTACACCCCAACAGAATGGTGTGGCAGAATGAAGGAATATGACTCTTATGGAAATGGTTAGATCGATGATGAGTTATTCAGAATTACCAAATTCGTTTTAGGGATATGCTCTGGAAATAGCAGTGTACATTCTGAATATGATACCTTCTAAAATAGTTCCTTCTACTCCCATGAAATTGTGGAATGGGCGTAAGCCTAGTCTAAATCATATTTGGATATAGGGTAGTCCAGCACATGTGCTGAAGGGAGATACTGACAAGTTGGAATCACGTACAGAAGTGTGTCTGTTTATGGGATATCCTAAGGGAACGAAAGGTTGCTTGTTTTATAATCCTAAAAATTAGAAGATCATTGTTAGCACCAATGCTCGATTTTTAGAAGAAGATTATGTAATGAACCATAAGCCTATGAGTGAAATTGTTCTAGAATAAATAAGAGAGGACACATCTACTTCAGTACCAACAGTACAAGATGAAGTACCACAAGAGACTGCAACACGTGTCACAACCACAGACAGTGCCTCGTCGTAGAGGGAGGGTTGTGAGGCAACCTGAAAGATTCATGTTTTTAGGAGAATCTTCGGATTTGATCCCGGGTAAACATGAAACTGATCCCCGGTCATATGATGAAGCACTTCAAGATATAGATGCAGTATCTTGGCAAAAGGCAATGAATTCTGAAATTAAGTCTATGTATTACAATAAAGTCTGGGAGCTTGTAGAACCACCAAATGGTGTAAAAGCCGTTGGATACAAATGGATCTACAAAAGGAAAAGAGGAATAGACGGGAAGGTAGAAACCTTCAAAGCAAGGCTTGTTGCAAAAGAGTATATTCAGAAAGAGGGAATCGATTATGAGGAGACTTTTTCGTCGGTAGCTATGCTAAAGTCTATCCGGATACTCTTATCCATTGCTGCTCATATGGATTATAAGATTTGGCAAATGGATGTCAAGACAGCATTCCTTAATGGAAGTCTTGAAGAAAACATCCATATGAAGCAACCAGAAGGGTTTATTGAAATAGGCAAAGAGCATCTAGTGTGCAAGCTCAATCGATCCATTTATGGACTGAAGAAAGCTTCAATATCTTGGAACATCCAGTTTAATGAAGTAATCAAGTCATATGGATTTATTCAGTATCCGGATGAGTCTTGTATATACAAGAAGTGTAACGGAAACGTGGTGGTATTTCTTGTACTATACGTCGATGATATTTTGGTAATTGGCAACAAAGTCAAGGTATTATCGGACGTAAGGGTATGGTTATCCAAACAATTTGATATGAAAGACTTAGGAGAATGTGCACACATTCTTGTTAGGATGTATACTAAAAGTCTAGCTTTTGGTATAAACATTTATCTAGAAATAAGAATCACATTGGTCAAATGTTTACATTTATGATAAATGTAGTTGTTCAATTAATTTATATTGTAGATAACATGGTGTGTGGTGTCACACACAGAGGATCATGTTATCAGTACCTTATAAATTATAAACAGTAGCTCACGACCAAAAGGAACAAACCATTGGAAGGTCGTAGTGTAATTAGGTATTAGTTTATCTTAACTATATAATTACACTAGTACACTTAGAGTGTATTGAGTAGGACCATTAGAGGTCGTTTCTTTTATACTGACTTTATAAAGGAACAAAGACCTCAGTTATTATGGAAGTGTGTGCTCTTAATCCTAATATAATAACAAGCACATATATTTGATATTTATTTCTTTAATTTATCAATGGGTGAGATTTAGTTCGATAAATCAATAAGCCCGATAAGTTGGAAAATGATATCACTTATAGTGTGTGTTGTTGATTATAGAAGTAAACTGTGTCCTAGTAATCTAGGTTGAGAATATCCCCAAGAGGAGCTCATAAGGATTGTCATGTTAAACCCTGCAGGTGGACTTAGTCTGACATGACGATAAGGTTGAGTGGTACTACTCTTTGATTAAGATATTAATTAAATGAGTTGTCAGTAACTCACTTAATTAGTGGACATTCGACATCTTAAACACAGGGAGACTAACACACTCATAATAAGAAGGAGCCCAAAATGTAATTTGGGATTGGTGCGGTAGTTCAATAATAGTTCTCTAGTGGAATGAATTATTATTGATAAAATTAAGTTGTGTGTTCGGGGCGAACACGGGATGCTTAATTTTATCGGGAGACCAAAACCAATTCCTCCTCTCGGTCCCTATCGTAGCCTCTTAATTATAGAGTACTATACCCACCTATACCCACCTTCTTACTCATCCCATAGGGGCCGGCCAAGCTAGCTTGGAGACCAAGCTAGGACCGGCCAAAGTTTGGTTCATGGGTGCTTCAAGGTGGCCAACCCTAGCTTGGGTTCAAGCTTGTTGTGGCCGGCCCAAATTAAAATAAAAGGATTTTTATTTTTTAAATTTTTCTTATGTGGATAACATGATTTAAAAGAGAGTTTAAAAATTTAAATTTTTCCTTTTATAAGATTCTACAAAAGATTAAGAGAAGAACTAAATCTCTTTCCTTATTTGTAGATTAAAAGGTTGATTTTAATTTTGGTAAAAACTTTCCTTTTAACCATGTTCATGATTTAAAAGAAAGTTTAAAATTAATAATTCTCTTTTATTAGTGTCTACAAAAGATTAAGAAAAGATATGATATCTTTCCTTATTTGTAGATTGAAAGGAGATTTTAATTTTTAGAGATAACTTTCCGGAAATTATCCACATGTTTAAAGAAAGATTTAATTTATAAAATTTCCTTTTTATTAACCAATCATGAAGGGATAAAATTATTAGAGAAATTTTTTATAAAATTTCCGGAAGCAAATAAGGAAATTTTAATTTGTGTTTAAAATTTTTATTTGCTTAGAGATTTGGTGTGGCCGGCCATTATAATAATGAGAAGAAAAATTATTTTTAATTAAATAAAATTTTCCTTTTCATGGCAAAAGAATTAAGGAAGTTTTTATTAAAATTTCCTTATTTGCCAAGACCAAGGATTATAAAAGAGGAGGTGGAGGAGCCTTCATGGGTGAACAACCTCTATTCTTTTCCTCCCTCTTCTTTGGTTTTGGTGGCCGGCCCTATTTCTCTCCTCTCCTCTTGTTGGCCGAAACCTATCTTCTTGGTGGAGCTCTTGTTTGTGGCCGGATCAAGGAAGGAGAAGAAGAAGAGAAAGCAAGCCTCGTCTCTAGCATCCATTGGAGCATTGGTGGTGGCCAAAATTCTTCATCCTTGAAGAAATTTATTGTGGCCGAAATCTAGAAGAAAGAAGGAAGGTGGAAAGGTGGTTCTCATCTCGGAAGATCATTGCCCACACAACGTCCGAGGTTAGAAGAGGAATACGGTAGAAGATCAAGAGGTCTTTGTCTTTAAAAGAAAGGTATAACTAGTAATGTTTTTCCGCATCATGCTAGTTTTATTTCTTTGTAAAAATACCAAATACAAGAGGCATGCGATTCTAGTATTTCGAATTAGTTTTCGATGTTGTGTTCTTTTGTTTTCTTTTCGAACTTGTGCTTCGATTGCTCTTTTTGGTTGACCTAGAGTTATTTAAGGAAATTAAATATTAGCTTTCCTTAAAAGGCTTTGTCTAGTCGGTGGTGGTTGTTCCCATATCCAAGAAGGCCATGTGCCTCGCCACGTCAGTATTGGAAGCCAATTTTAGAAATAGATATTTAATTGTCTTAGTAACCTAGGTGATTTGGATCAAACGTGTTAAGTTCCGCAGGAGATCCAAGTCTAAACCTAAAAGAACAAATAAGTTAAAATTAGGATCAAACGTGTTAAGTTCCGCAGGCGATCTAAGTTTAATTTAAAAGAACACATGGTAGCTAGGAAAAGGTTCAGACCTTTGTACAAAATTTTTGTACAGTGGAATCGTTAGGCTTTCTGAGTAGCAACCAACAATTGGTATCAGAGCTAGGGTTTTACCTCTGTGTATTTGGTATTAGTTTAATTATGCACATGTCATACATAATTTAGGCAGGTTAATAGTAGGATGTGCTAACTTTTTGGATGCAGGATCCAACTATTATGTCTTATAGTTATTATGTGTGATTTGACCCTTGGACATGTCAAGGGCATTTTATTCTGTGTGCATGATTGTATTATAAAATACAGCAGGAGCTGTATTTAGTTTTATTAGGATTTTATTTTTTGATCTAGTTACATGTACATTCCTTTTATGGAATATAGGATCGATGGATGTAAATTTTATTTTATGTTCGATCTAGTTTACATGTACATTCCTTCGAGGAATATAGGATCGAAAAATGTAAAATTCTATTTATGTCGCGGATCGAATCTTGCAAGGCGTGGAACCTTTTGAGGACCAGAGGCGCAGCGGAACAAGGAGCAAGATGGATGCGACAACTAGATCCGATGGCGATGGCAGCAGCTAGTGTTGGCGACACACGGAGGACAGCAATAGATAAAAGCCATAATAGTTGAAAATTAATTTTTCTATTTATTGCTTTTTATGCTGTGTTGTGTGTGCTTGTTAGTATGCATGCTAAGTAGGCTAGCATAGTCAAAATTCCTCACTTTAAATAACTAAGTGGGATAGGGATTTATTTTTTAAATAAATTCCACGGTCTCCATTACTGGTTTATAAGTGATGCAACAAGCTTGCGCGTTGGCTCTGAGTGCCTTCCTCCATATCGGATGAGCTTGTTTGCGGATCACTAGCTTAAACTTCCAATTTGGATGACTATAGGAAGTTAATTAAGAGCATGTGATCTTCCCCATCGGAAGGGGTACAATCTTATTAATGGACTTAGTGTCAAGTAATGGTATACACTTAGGCACGTCTAATAGTATCCTCCCCATCGGAGTCACTACTATTATTTGTGTGACCGAAGAAAACTAACTATTAATTTGTCAAATAAATAGGTTAACAAGATAATAAAATTAAAAACTCCTCTTACAAATGTTTGATTTTGTATACGTCCACACTATCGTGGCATACAAAATGCACGGTGTTTGAGGTAATTTTATTTTGTCATAAAGATTTATTGACAAGGTAATTAATGGGTAAAACCCTCCTCTTACAAATGTATAAATTTTGTATACGTCCACACTATCGTGGCATGCAAAATTCACGGTGTTTGAGGTGTTGGTGAATTTAAATAATATTGTTTGAGGAATCAATGTTATTTTAAATTCAAAAAGTTTTAACCAAATATTTGATCAAAGACAGATCAACTATTAATTTTATTCGTCATAAAGTAAAGTTGACGAGATAATAAAATTAATGGATAAAATCTCCTCTTTGATTTTGTATACGTTCACACTATCGTGGCATACAAAATTCATGGGGATTTTAAGGAATTGATCTTGACCAAATATTTTTGTGATTCTTAGGATTTAAAATGTTTGTCAATTCCCTAGTTGTTATACTATAGAAAAGACTTAGTAGTCCCAATTGTAATGATTGGAAATAGGACTTGGACATTAAGGTAGTCTGTCTTCTTAGAACTAAGAACAATATAAGTGTATTTAATTCATTAGTTGAAACATGTTTAGTGATGTTATCTACCAGAACCTGGAGTGTAGATACAGATGCCATTAATCATGTCCGAAATTCATTGCAGGGTTCCAGGAAACCCGATAACTAAATGAAAATAAAAACTCCGTCCACATGGGCACTGCTGTAAAAGTGGCAGCTGTTGCAGTGGGAGATGTTTATCCTTTGATAAAATATGAATTTTAAGTAATTGTCTTTACGTACCAAGTTTAGAAAGAACTAGTTTTCAGTTTCTAAACTATTCAAAGAACTTGATGTTCTGCTTCTTTTAATAACAAAGTTGTTATTAAGAAAAAGAGGAAAGCTATCTATTCTGGTACGTTGGTTGACAATTTATAAATCCAATAACTCCCACGATGTAACAAATGGAAATTAGTAACACATCTTCTAACTTTAAGAGAAAGCAACCTTCGGAAATAAACCAATTATATCTTTGGCATCTAAGGCTAGGTTATATTAACTTGAGTAGGATTCATTGGTAGCTTATGAACTTTTGGGTTCATTGGTAGTGGAAATCTTTCCAACCTGCAAGTCTTACTTGGAAGGAAAAATAACCGAGAAGCTTTTAAGTATAAGGGGTATGGAGCCAAAGATACATTAGAATTGGTTCATTCTGATTTGTGCAATCCTATGACTATCCAGACAAGAGGTAGTATCGAATATTTCATCTATTTTATAGACAACTATTCAAGATACAAATACATTTACTTAATGTGTCGCAAGACTAAGTGCTTTGATTAGTTCAAATAGTACAAGGTTGATGCGGAGAAATGTTAAAGTAAAAGTATCAAGTCACTATGGTAAGATCGTAGTGGCAAGTACCTCTTGGGAGAATTTAGGAGTCACTTATCAAAGTAGGGATTCAATCCAAACTAACTGCACCTGGTACACCCCTACAGAATGGTGTAGAAAAAGGAAGGTATAGGACTCTTATGGAAATAAGTAGATTGATGATGAGTTATTTGGAAAATTATCAAATTCATTTTAAGGATATACTCTGGAAACAGAAGTGAACATAGTACCTTCCAAAGTCAGAACTCTCTACTCATATAGAATTGCTAAATAGGCAAAGCCTATTTTGAAGCATATTCGGATTCGGGTAGTCCAGCACATATGCTGAAGAGAGACAATGATAAGTTGGACAGGAATTCACTTGTTTGTAAGTTATCCTAGAGAAATGAAAGTAGGTTTATAGTCTTAAAAATCAGAAGGTCATTGTTAGCATCAATGATCGATTTTTAGAAAAGGACTATGTAATAAACCACAAGCCCATAAGTAAATTTGTTCTTAAAGAAATTATGAAGGACATGTCTAATCTAGTACCAACTGTACAAGATGAAATATCACAAGAAACTGCAACACGTATCACAATAGATACACAATTATAGACTAGTACATCATCGTAGTGGGAGGGTTGTCAAACAACCAAAAGGATTCATGTTTTGGGAAAGTTTTTGGACTTGATCCCAAATGAACATGAGTCTGATCCTGGAAATATGATGAAGCACTCCAAAATAAAGATGCAGCATCTTGGCAAAGAGCAATGAATACAGAATTAGAATATAAGTATTCTAATAAAATCTGGAAGCTTGTAGAATCACCAGATGGTGTAAAAGCCATTGGGTAAAAATAGGTCTACAATAGGAAAAGATGGATAGACAGGAAGGTGGAAACTTTCAAAGCAAGGCTTGATGAAAAAGGAAACTTTTTCACTGGTAGCCATGCTTAAGTCTATCTGGATTCTTTTATCTATTTGGCAAGTGGATGTCAAGACAACATTCCTTAATGGAAGTCTTGAAGAAAGCATCCATATAAAGTAACCAGAAGAGTTCATTGCAAAGGGCAAAGAGCATCTTGTGTGCAAGCTCAATCAGTCTATGGACTGAAGCAAAGCTTCAAGGTCTTGAAATATCCGGTTTATCAAAATAATCCAGACCTATGGATTTATTTAGTAACTGGATAAGTCTTGTGTATACAAAAAGTGTGATGGAAACGTGGTGGTATTTCTTGTACTATACGTAGATAACATTTTTGGTAGTTGGAAACAATATCAAAATGTTGTCAGAAGTAAGGGTATGGTTGTCCAAGCAATTCGATATGAAGGACTTGGGAGAATGTATATATTCTTGAGATCAAAGTAATAAGGGATCGCAAGAAAAGAATATTTTACTTATCCCAAGCTTCATATATCGAAAAAATCCTTGCTTGTTTTAAGCATGCAAAACTCCAAGAAAGGTTTCTTACCTTTTTAGAATGAAGTAACTTTATCTAAAGAAATGTCTCCGTAGACATCAAAGAAGATAGAGGAAATGAAGGCAGTTCTTTATGCTTCGGCTGTCGGAAGCCTAATGTATGCTATGCACGAGATCAGAAATCTGTTTTGCCAAGGGCATAGTTAACAGATATCAAAGTAATCCTGGACAAGGACATTGGACTGCAGTAAAGCATATATTGAAGTACCTTAGAGGCACTAGAGATTATATGCTAGCTTACAAGGCAGTTATTTTGGTCCCTGTGGGTTGCACGGATTTTGACTTCCAGTCGGATAGGGACAATAGTAAGTCAACCTCTGGGTTTTGTGTTTACTTTAGGAGCTAAAGTCATAACTATAGAAGAGTGATAAGCATAGGTATTTTTCTGGACTCCACCATAGAAGCTGAGTATATGGCAAACCTCTGAGGTAGTCATAAAAGCTGAATGACTCAATAACCTCAAGATAGACTTAGATATGATTTTCTGGTTTGTCCATAGATTATTACAATTTATTGTAATAATAGTGGTGCAGTAGCAAACTCGAAGAAACCATGAGTCTATAAGGCAAGTAAACACAATAGCGCGCAAGTACCACCCATTACGAGAAATCGTATAAATGAGGAAAAGTTGTTGCTGCCTAGATTGCATCAGATGATGACCTATAGATCTTTTCACTAAGGCCCTTAAGGCAAGAGCTTTTGATGGGCATGTTGAAGGGTTGGGAATAAGATGTATGGCAGCAGATATAGCAGCTTAGTCTTTTAGTATAAGTGGGAGATTGTTAGGATGTATACTAAAAGTCTAGCTTTTGGTATAAACATTTATCTAGAAATAAGAATCACATTGGTCAAATGTCTATATTTATGATAAATGTAGTTGTTCAATTAATTTATATTGTAGATAACATGGTGTGTGGTGTCACACACAGAGGATCATGTTATCAGTACCTTATAAATTATAAACAGTAGCTCACGACCAAAATGGAAAGGAACAAACCATTGGAAGTTCATAGTGTAATTATGTATTAGTTTATCTTAACTATATAATTACACTAGTACACTTAGAGTGTATTGAGTAGGACCATTAGAGGTCGTTTCTTTTATACTGACTTTATAAAGGAACAAAGACCTCAGTTATTATGGAAGTGTATGCTCTTAACCCTAATATAATAACAAGCACATATATTTGATATTTATTTCTTTAATTTATCAATGGGTGAGATTTAGTTCGATAAATCAATAAGCCCGATAAGTTGGGAAATGATATCACTTATAGTGTGTGTTGTTGATTATAGAAGGAAACTGTGTCCTAGTAATCTAGGTTGAGAATGTCCCCAAGAGGAGCTCATAAGGATTGTCATGTTAAACCCTGCAGGTGAACTTAGTCCGACATGACGATAAGGTTGAGTGGTACTACTCTTGGACTAAGATATTAATTAAATGAGTTGTCAGTAACTCACTTAATTAGTGGACATTCGACATCTTAAACACAGGGAGACTAACACACTCATAATAAGAAGGAGCCCAAAATGTAATTTGGGATTGGTGCGGTAGTTCAGTAATAGTTCTCTAGTGGAATAAATTATTATTAATAAAATTAAGTTGTGTGTTCGGGCCGAACACGGGATGCTTAATTTTATCGAGAGACTAAAACCAATTCCTCCTCTCGGTCCCTATCGTAGCCTCTTAATTGTAGAGTACTATACCCACCTATACCCACCTTCTTACCCATCCCATAGGGGCCGACCAAGCTAGCTTGGAGACCAAGCTAGGACCGGCCAAAGTTTGGTTCATAGGTGCTTCAAGGTGGCCGACCCTAGCTTGGGTTCAAGCTTGGTGTGGCCGACCCAAATTAAAATAAAAGGATTTTTATTTTTTAAATTTTTCTTATGTGGATAACATGATTTAAAAGAGAGTTTAAAATTTAAATTTTTTCCTTTTATAAGATTCTACAAAAGATTAAGAGAAGAACTAAATCTCTTTCCTTATTTGTAGATTAAAAGGTTGATTTTAATTTTGGTAAAAACTTTCCTTTTAACCATGTTCATGATTTAAAAGAAAGTTTAAAATTAATAATTCTCTTTTATTAGTGTCTACAAAAGATTAAGAAAAGATTTGATATCTTTCCTTATTTGTAGATTGAAAGGAGATTTTAATTTTTAGAGATAACTTTCCGGAAATTATCCACATGTTTAAAAAAAGATTTAATTTATAAAATTTCCTTTTTATTAACCAATCATGAAGGGACAAAATTATTGGAGAAATTTTTTATAAAATTTCCGGAAGCAAATAAGGAAGTTTTAATTTGTGTTTAAAATTTTTATTTGCTTGGAGAATTTAATGTGGTTATGAGAAGAAAAATTATTTTTAATTAAATAAATTTTTCCTTTTCATGGCAAAAGAATTAAGGAAGTTTTTATTAAAATTTCCTTATTTGCCAAGACCAAGGATTATAAAAGAGGAGGTGGAGGAGCCTTCATGGGTGAACAACCTCTATTCTTTTCCTCCCTCTCTTCTTTGGTTTTGGTGGCCGGCCCTATTTCTCTCCTCTCCTCTTGTTGGCCGAAACCTATCTTCTTGGTGGAGCTCTTGTTTGTGGCCGGATCAAGGAAGGAGAAGAAGAAGAGAAAGCAAGCCTCGTCTCTATCATCCCTTGGAGCATTGGTGGTGGCCTAAATTCTTCATCCTTGAAGAAATTTATTGTGGCCGAAATCTAGAAGAAAGAAGGAAGGTGGAAAGGTGGTTCTCATCTCGGAAGATCGTTGCCCACACAACGTTCGAGGTTAGAAGAGGAATACGGTAGAAGATCAAGAGGTCTTTGTCTTCAAAAAAAAAGTATAACTAGTAATGTTTTTCCGCATCATGCTAGTTTTATTTCTTTGTAAAAATACCAAATACAAGAGGCATGCGATTCTAGTATTTCGAATTAGTTTTCGATGTTGTGTTCTTTTGTTTTCTTTTCGAACTTGTGCTTCGATTGCTCTTTTTGGTTGACCTAGAGTTATTTAAGGAAATTAAATATTAGCTTTCCTTAAATGATTTTGTCTAGTCGGTGGTGGTTGTTCCCATATCCAAGAAGGCCATGTGCCTCGCCACGTCAGTATTGGAAGCCAATTTTAGAAATAGATATTTAATTGTCTTAGTAACCTAGGTGATTTGGATCAAACGTGTTAAGTTCCGCAGGAGATCCAAGTCTAAACCTAAAAGAACAAATAAGTTAAAATTAGGATCAAACGTGTTAAGTTCCGCAGGCGATCCAAGTTTAATTTAAAAGAACACATGGTAGATAGGAAAAGGTTCAGACCTTTGTACAAAATTTTTGTACAGTGGAACCGTTAGGCTTTCCGAGTAGCAACCAACAATTCTTGGGATCAAAGTTATAAGAGATCGCCAGAAAAGAATGTTGTGCCTATCTCAAGCTTCATATGTAGATACAATCCTTGCTCATTTTAGTATGAAGAACTCCAAGAAAGGTTTCTTACCTTTTAAGGCATGGAGTAGCCTTATCTAAAGAGATGTCTCCGAAGACATCAAAGGAGATAGAGGATATGAAGGCAATTCCTTATGCTTTGGCTGTAGGAAGCCTTATGTATGCAATGCTGTGTACGAGACCTGATATCTATTTTGCCATGGGCATGGTTAGCAGATATCAGAGTAACCCTGAACAAGGACATTGGACTGCTGTAAAGCATATATTGAAGTACCTGAGAAGGACTAGAGATTATATGCTAGTTAACCAAGCAGACGATTTGCTCCCTGTGGGTTACACGGATTCGGATTTCCAATCAGATAGGGACAACAGTAAATCTACATCAGGCTATGTGATTACTTTAGGAGGTGGAGCCATTGCATGGAGGAGTGTTAAGCAGAAATGCGTTTCAGACTCAACCATGATAGCTGAGTATGTGGCAGCCTCTGAGGCAGCCAAAGAAGCAGTATGGCTTAGGAACTTTCTAATGGACTTAGATGTGATTCCTGGTTTGCCCAAAATCATCACAATTTATTGTGATAATAGTGGTACAGTTGCAAACTCAAAGGAACCATGAGCCCATAAGGCGAGTAAACATATAGAGCACAAGTACCACCTTATACTAGACATCGTCAAGCGAGGAGAAGTTGTCGTTGCCAAGATTGCATCAGCAGATAACCTGGCAGATCCTTTCACTAAAGCCCTTCCGACGAAAGCTTTTGATCGGCATGTGGAAGGGATGGAAATCAGATGTATGGCAGCAGATATGCAGCTTAATCTTTTAGTATAAGTGGGAGATTGTTAGAGTGTATACTAAAAGCCTTACTTTTTTTAAACATTTATTTTTGAAATAAAAGAATCACATTTGTCAAATATCTATATTTATTTGTTAAATATAGTTGTTCAATTAATTTATAAAGTAGATAACATGGTGTGTGGTGTCACACACAGAAGATCATGTTATCAGCTCTTTATAAATTATAAACAGTTGCTCATGACTAAGATGGAAAGGAACAAACCATTGGAATAGTCGTAGTGTAATTAGGTATTAGTTTATCTTGACTAATAAATTACACTAGTACACTCTAAGTGTATTGAGTATGACTATTTTAGGTAAGTTCTTTTTATACTGACTTAATAAAAGAACTAGACCTTAGTTATTATGGAAGTGTGTGCTCTTAATCCTAATATAATAACAAACACATATATTTAGTATTTATTTTTTTGACTTATCAAAGGGTGAGATTTAGCTCGATAAATCAATAAGCTCGATAAGTTGTGAAATGATATTACTTATAGTGTGCCCCATTGATTATAGAAGGAATCTGTGCCCTAGTTATGTAGGTTGAGAATGCCCCCAAGAGGAGCTCATAAGGATTGTCATGTTAAACCCTACAGGTGGAATTAGTCTGACATAACAATGAAGTTGAGTGGTACTACTCTTGGAGCTAGATATTAATTAAGTGACTTGTCAGTAACTTACTTAATTAGTGGGCATTCGTTATCTTAAACACAGGGAGACTAACACACTCATGGTAAGAAGGAGCCCGTAATATAATTTGGGATTGGTGCGGTAGTGCAACAATAACTCTCTAGTGGAATGAGTTATTGTTGATGAACTTGAGTTGTGTGTTCGGGGTGAACACGGGATACTCAAACTCATCGGAAGGCCAAAACCAATTTCTCCTCTAGGTCTCTATCGTAGCCTCATTAGTGCCTTATAAACCACTCATTAAAAGCCCTTCTTGGTGTCCAAGAAAGGAGGCCGACCCATTGCTTGGTGACCAAGCAATGGCCGACCACCATCTCCTTAAGAGGGCTGACCCTCTTGCTTGGTGACCAAGCAAGTAGGGGTCGACCTTAATAAATTCAAATAGGAGGGGTGTTTTGAATTTTTTTAAAATCTTCTCTTTGTAGAAAACTATAAGTTTTAAAAGAGAGATTTTAATTTTAAAAACTTTCCTTATTTGAATTAGGCCACATGATTTAATAGAGAATTTTAAAATTTTAAAATTTCCTTTTTTAACCATTCTCATGGTTTTAGAAAAAAGGAAGAGAAGTTTTAAAAAAATTAAAAATTTTTATTCATGTTAAAAAAGGAAATTTTTGAAGAGAAGTTTTAAATTTTAAAACATGGTTTTAATTTTTAAAACTTTAATTTTTAACATCCACTTTAGGAAAGAGAGCTTGTAAAATTTTATAAGAATTTTTCTTCTTGTAAAATTTTATAAAAAAATTATTATTCCTTCCTATAAGTGGCCGGCCACCCTTGCTTGGTGCCCAAGCAAGGGGCCGGCCAAGATTAAATCAAGCCAATCATTGATTTGGTGATTGATTCAATCAAGAGGAAAGAAAAGGAAAAACTAGAGGAAGATATTAATTTTTGTAAAAAAATTTCCCTTATTTGCCTTGGGCAAGTAATATAAAAGAAGGGGTGAGGAGGCCTCATGTGAGACAACTCTTATTCTCTTGCTTGTTGATCCTCTTGGTGTGGTCGTCCCTCTCCCTTCTCCCTTTCCCTTTGCTCTCTTTTGCTCCTTGTTGGTGGTGGCCGAATATTAGAAGAAGGAGAAGAAAGTTTTGAGTGGTGTTCATCTTGGAGGATCATCACCCACACGACGTCTAAGGCGAGGCGAGGAATATGGCAAAAGGTCTCGAAGTCATTAGCATACAAAGAGAATGTATAACTAGTATTTTTCTTCCGCATCATACTAGTTATTTTTCTTTGTTAGAATTCCAAACACAAGAGGCATTAGATCTAGTTTTTCGAATTAGTAATTCGTGTTTGTGTTTTTCTTTATTTTTCAAATTTGTGATTAGATTGTTCTTTTTGGTTAAACGTAGAGTTATATAAGGAAATTAAATATTAGCTTTCCTTAAAAGGCTTTGTCTAGGAAGTGGTGGTTGCTCCCATATCCAAGAAGGCCTTGTGCCTCGCCATGTTTAACCTGGAAGCCAATTTTGGAAATTAATATTTAATTAAATTTATAACGTAGGTGGATTTGGATCAATAGTGTTAAGTTCTGCTTGCGATCCAAGTCTAAACCATTAAGAACAGATAAGTTAAATTTGGAATCAATAATGTTAAGTTCCGTTTGCGATTCCTAATTTAACTTCTAAAGAACATAATAGGTTATTTAGGAAAGGTTCGACACTTGTATAAAATTTTTGTACAGTGGAACCGGTACGATCTTCCTAGGACTAACCAACAACTATAGCACCCAGGATCTAGTTAATAGTAACCCTGGCCGAGCTCTCTATAAAATGCAGGGGAAATTCCATGTGCTGCTTTCTCTTGGAACCCCGATCTGAGTCGTGGGCCGACTCCTTGGAATTTCTGACAGTTTTCACGGTCGGGAGGTGATAGTTTACTTTTCGGAGGCCGCTCGTTTCTTAGCTTCTTTGAATAGTTCATACTCTCTCGCTGTCATGGCCACGTTGATTCGACCAGAGTCCTTCATCTTCACGTTTCGAAATAGGTAGAGACGATTCCCACAGACGGTGCCAAATTTGATCCCGTCCAAAAGTTGAGTCAGGCGGAGGCTGACTGTGCTGTCCTCGAGGTTGACAGAAAGTCGTTGAGACGCCTGGTTGATCTAGCACTTCTTGGAAAGTTTCCCACGGGTGGATGATGGGGGGGGTGATGATGGGGACGATGAGGCAAGGATCCTGCACACACTCAGACAAGCCACCCTCACGTTACAGACCAAGAACCAGGGAAAAAGTCCCTGGGTTAGGCCCTCCAACGCTCAAGTCAGGTATTTTTTCCCCAGAAGCACAGTGAAAGGATGAAAAGTAAAGGACGAATGCGTAAAGACGAGTGAGCTTACCTGCATAGAGAAAAAGCCTCCCTTTTTATATGGCAGTGAGTACTTTTGGAGTTTGACGAGTGTCAAGGAATGTCGGGTGTCAGGATTTGTCTAGCAGTGAATGACAAAGCCTCCCTTTCTATAGGTCTGAGAAGGGATCTACGAACAATGAGTCCTAGACCGTTAGCATATTCCCTGACATGTGGTGATTATTCTCTGACAGGTTGTTACGATTCCTTGGCTTGATTGTCGTATAATGTGTACCCACCCCGGTATGTTAACCCTGGCCTTGGTCCTTGTACTTGCAAATCTTTACCTATGGGCACAGACCATCATTTCCTGGCGCATTCCCTGGCTTGTGCTTGTCGCCCCATGAATCCAGATCTGTACGTCCAACCCTACATTTGCCCTTCGATAAATCCCGACCTGCGCTTACCACCCTACCAGTTGAGGCATTCAATTATCGTTCATTAAGTCTCGTTCCATAACCCGACCCTGATATGTATTTTACCCTGTAAGTCCGAAACTGTATTCCGGAACTGTATTCCATAAGCCCTGACATGTATGTCTTAATCCGTGTCTCCTGCTCTGCCTGTCTTATCTTGCGAGTCTTGACCTGCGAGCCTTAGGCCACCTATCCTAACGTGCACGTCCTGGTCCGTAAATCCCAACCTGTACATCCTGATCCATGTCTCCTGACCTGCAAGTTCATACTGGCCCTGTAGGCCTGGCCTCTGAATGCCACATAAGCTCAACCATGATTGCTCTGTAATCCTGACTTTTGACTAACATGTGGGCTGGCCCTTTGACCGCCATGCAGGCTTGACTTCCGACCTCCACATAGGCTTGACTTCCGACCTCCACATAGGCTTGACTTCTGACCTCCACATAAGCTTGACTTCTGACTACGTCATCTATCTGACCCCTCCACCATGCACCATATCATGATTGTCTCGTGATATTCCTGCTTCGTTTCCTCTGCTCTCTCATCCTCCATAGTCACTCATTTGCTTGGATTCCAAGACCCCCCTGCCCTTCTACTTAGAAACAGGGTT
The DNA here is from genome assembly GCF_018446385.1 of Zingiber officinale. Lineage (NCBI taxonomy): Eukaryota > Viridiplantae > Streptophyta > Magnoliopsida > Zingiberales > Zingiberaceae > Zingiber > Zingiber officinale. The sequence goes on along the minus strand of NC_055999.1, from coordinate 81,108,812 downwards.
CGGATGCTGCTTCCCACAACCTTAACATTGCTCTGACTGCCATGAACCTCTGCTTTCATTGCTTCAGGAACGTGGAGGTGCACGAGGAACACGGTGGCGAGTTGTTCTACTACTTCATCGAGTCGGGGAACAAGCAGGCGGAGGAACCTCTACTGCTCTGGCTGACTGGCTTACCCAGGTGCTCTGCCTTAAGCGGCTTGGCCCTCGAAATTGGTGGGTGAAACATTCATCTTTGTTATGCTTAATCACTCTGATCTTACAATAGAAACTCTCGTGCAGGTCCTCTAAAATTTGTGTCAGCTGAGTACAATGGGAGCTTGCCAAGCTTGTCCTGGAAGAAAAACAAATAGTGGAAGAAAAAATTGCATTTCACGTGGATGAGGAAAATAAGGAACGAGAGCTTCAAACTCTTTATTTTTATAGGTCTATTACATAACTAAAATAACACCACTAACTCCATATTTATCTCTCCACTAACTCCATTAACCCATATACTATTCCTACTAATACCTCATCTATCCACTACTTTCCATTCACTAACCCCATCTCTATCAAAAATCAAGTTTAATTTTCAACGCCTCCTCTTAAACTTGATTTTATATCTTGATAAAGTCTTCAAATTTGAGCGTCTTGATAAAGATATCGCAACTTTATCTTAAGATTTTGTATATTCCACTTGCACTTCTTTTCTTATAATGCACACTCTGATATAGTGATAGCGCGTTGATACGGGTTATGATGAATGGACCGAGAAGGTGATGTGGAGGTCAGAGTCAAGATGACGGGATGGTCAAAGTCAATGTGAGGTGACAATCATACTCGAGAAGGAGTAGCATCTCTTCATCTGACTTTGATTAATCGCCCGTTGTTAAGGTTTTTAGATTCAACCAGATCGAGTTATAATCCGGTCGGGGAAAGATGGTTAGCCCTTAGGATGAGCGAACTAGGGAGTTTAGTGTCTTAAGGGCGGCCAGACCTTAAGGTGACCAATATTAAGGCCAGCCAGCCTTATGTGTTGGCTGGAATGACTGACTCACCCTACAACAGACCAACCATAGGTGACAGTGCAAATGTGTACCCATCTGGTCACAAAGTCGGATGAGTATATATGTTCTAGCCATACAAATATCCGACCGGGAAATGACATGATATAGCTCAGCTTAATATATTAAGAACGTAGCTGAATCAAAATAGACAGAATATCTATTCTTTAATAGCTTAGAAACCGAAATCAGATTCTTTCTAAACTTAGTACGTAAAGACAATTTCTAAAAATCCATATTTTATTCCTATCAGAGGATAAACATCTCCCACTGCAACATCTGCTACTTTTGCAGTAGTTCCCATGTAGATGGTGTTTTCCTTTTCATATAGCTGTCGGGTTTCCTGGAACCCTGCAATGAATTGCAGACATGATTAGTGGCATCTGTATCTACACTCCAGGTACTGGTAGATAACACCACTAAACATGTTTCAACAACTAATGAATTAAATACACTTATATTGTTCACAGTTCTAAGAAGACAGTCCACCTTAATGTCCAAGTCCTATTTCTAATCATTATAATTGGGACTACTAAGTCTTTTCTATAGTATAATAACTAGGGGATTGACAAACATTTAAAATCCTAATAATCACAAAAATATTTGGCCAAGACCAACACTTTAAAATCCCTGTGAATTTTGTATGCCACGATAGTGTGGGCGTATACAAATTCAAAAAAGAGATTTTGTCCATTAATTTTATTATCTCGTCATTCTAACTTCATGACAAATAAAATTAATAGTTGGTCTATCTTTAATCAAAATATTTTGGTCAAAACTTTGAATTTAAAATAACATTGATTCCTCAAAAAATATTATTTAAATTCACCAACACCTCAAACACTAGGAATTTTGCATGCCACGATAGTGTGGACGTATACAAATTCGAACATTTGTAAGAGGAGAGTTTTACCCATTAATTATCTTGTCAATAAATCTTTATGACAAATAAAATTACCTCAAACACCGTGAATTTTGTATGCCACGATAGTGTGGACGTATACAAAACTAAACATTTGTAAGAGGAGTTTTTCCCATTAATTTTATTTTCTTGTCATCCTGACAAATAAAATTACCTCATACACCGTGAATTTTGTATGCCACGATAGTGTGGACATGTACAAAAACTCGACATTTGTAAGAGGGGGTTTTAATTTTATTATCTTGTCAACTTATCTTTTTGACAAATTAATAGTTGGTTTTCCTTTGGTCACACAAATAATAACAGTGACTCCGATGGGGAGGATACTATTAGACGTGCCTAAGTGTATACCATTACTTGACACTAAGTCCATTAATAAGATTGTGCCCCTTCCGATGGGGAAGATCACACGCTCTTAATTAATTTCCTATAGTCATCATAAATGGAAGTTTGATCTAGTGATCCGCAAATAAACTCATCCGATATGGAGGAAGGCACTCAGAGTCAACGCGCAAGTTTGTTTGCATCACTTACAAACCAGTAATGGAGACCGTGAAATTTATTAAAATAAATCCCTCTCCCACTTATTTATTTAAAGTGAGGAATTTTAAACTATCCTAGCATACATCACATGCATACACACACATCACAGTAAATAAAAGCAATAAATATGGAAATTATTTTCCAACTATTATGGCCTTTTTCTGTTACTATCCTCCATGTGCTCCAACCCTAGCTGCTGCCATCTTTAGCCACCGTCATCGGGTCGAATCGTCGCATCCATCTTGCTTCTTATTCCGCTGCGCCTCTGGTGCTCTAAAAGTACCACGCCTCGCAAGCATCCAATCCGCGACAAAAATAGAATTTTACATGTGTCGATCTTATATTCCACGAGAGAATTTACATGTATTCTAGATCAAAAATAAAATTCTAAAAATAATATAGCTCCTGCTGTATTTGATACATATAATCATGCACACACAAAATATTTCCCTTGACATGTCCAATGGTCCAATCACACACAACATCAATAAGCCATAATAGTTGGAGCCTGCAACCAAAGAGTTAGCACATCCTACTATTATCCTGCCTAAATTATGTATGACATGTGCATAACCTATTTGAATTCTAAACACACAGAGGCAAACCCTAGCTCTGATACCAATTATTGGTTAGTCCTAGGAAAACGTACCGGTTCCACTGTACAAAATTTTTTTGTATAAGTGTCGAACCTTTCCTTAAATAACCTATTGTGTTCTTTAGAAGTTAAATTAGGAATCACAGACGGAACTTAACATCATTGATTCCAAATTTAACTTATCTGTTCTTAATGGTTTAGATTTGAATCGCAAGCGGAACTTAACACTATTGATTCAAATCCACCTATGTTATTAATTTCATTAAATATTAATTTCCAAAATTGGCTTCCAGGACTGCATGGCGAGGCACATGGTCTTCTTGGATATGGGAGCAACCACCGCCGCCTAGACAAAGTCTTTTATGGAAAGCTAATATTTAATTTCCTTAAATAACTCTAGGTTAACCAAAAAGAACAATCGAATCACAAATTCGAAAAACAAAGAAAACACAAACTCAAAAAATAAATTCGAAAAACTAGATCTAATACCTCTTGTGTTTGGAATTCATACAAAAGAAATACAACTAGTATGATGCGGAAATTAATTACTAATTATACCTTCCTTTATATGCAACAACCTCTTGATCTTCTACCGTATTCCTCTTCTTATCCCGGACGTTGTGTGGGCAACGATCTACCGAGATGAGAACCACCCAAACCCTTCTTCTCCAAGCAAGTTTTGGCCACCACATAAACTCCAAGAGATGTGAGGTTTGGCCACCACCACCAAGCTCCAAGGGATGCTAGAAACGAAGCCTTCTTTCTCTACTTCTTCTCCTAGCTAGAACCGGCCACCATGGACTTCCCTTATGTTGATGTCGCCGGCCACAAAGGAGGAAGAGAAAAGAAGGAGAAGAGGAGACCCTAGGGCCGGCCACACCAAGGAGGAAAAGAGAGGAAGAAAAGAATAGAGTCGTTAGCCATTAAGACACCTCTACCCCCTCTTTTATAATCCTTGGTCTTGGCAAATAAGGAAATTTTAATAAAAACTTCCTTAATTCTTTTGCCATGAAAAAGAAAAAATTAATTAATTAAAAATCAATTTTCTTTTTCCAAATTTCTTGGCCGACCACTTTCTCCCCAAAACAAGGAAAGTTTTAATTAAAACAAGAATTAAAACTTCCTAATTTATTTCCAAAAATTTATAAAAATTTCTACAATGATTTTTCCCTTCATGGTGATTTGTAAAAAGGAAATTTTATAAATTAAAATCTTTTTTTTAAACATGTGGATAATTTCCAAAAAGGAAAGTTATCTTTTAAAAAATTAAAATCTCTTTTCAATCTACAAATAAGGAAAGATATCAAATCTTTTCTTAATCTTTTGTAGAAACTAATAAAAGAGAATATTTAATTTTTAAACTCTCTTTTAAATCATGAACATGGTTAAAAAGGAAAAGTTTTCTCAAAATTAAAATCTCATTTCAATCTACAAATAAGGAAAGATTTCAAATCTTTTCTTAATCTTTTGTAGAAAGCTATAAAAGGAAATATTTATATTTTAAACTCTCTTTTAAAACCATAATATCCACATAAGAAATAATTTTAATAAAAATTCCTTTTAATTTTCTAGTGGTCGACCACCTAAACTTGGGACCCAAGCTTTGGCCGACCACCAACTTGGCTCATCCACTTGGTCTTGGCCGGCCCTAGCTTGGCCGACCCCAATAGGATGGGTAAGAAGGTGGGTATGTGGTGGGTATAAATCTCTATATACAAGAGGCTACGATAGGGACCGAGAGGAGGAATTGGTTTTAGTCTCCTGATGAAATTAAGCTTCCCGTGTTCGCTCCGAACACACAACTTAACTTCATCAATAATAATTCATACCACTAAAGAATTATTATTGAACTACCGCACCAATCCCAAATTACATTTTTGGGCTCCTTCTTATTATGAGTGTGTTAGTCTCCTTGTGTTTAAGATGTCGAATGTCCACTAATTAAGTGAGTTACTGACAACTCATTTAATTAATATCTTAGTCCAAGAGTAGTACCACTCAACATTATCATCATGTCGGACTAAGTCCACCTGCAGAGTTTAACATGACAATCTTTATGTGCTTCTCTTGGGGACATTATCAACCTAGATTACTAGGACACAGTTTCCTTCTATAATCAATAAGTCACACTATAAGTAACATCATTTCCCAACTTATCGGGCATTTTGATTTATCGAACTAAATCTCACCCTTTGATAAGTCAAAGAAATAAATATTAAATATATGTACTTGTTATTATATTAGGATTAAGAGCACACACTTCCATAATAACTAAGGTCTAGTTGTTTTATTAAATCAGTATAAAAAGAACTTACCTTAAATGGTCCTGCTTAATACACTTAAAGTGTACTAGTGTAATTTATTAGTCAAGATAAACTAATGCCTAATTACACTATGACTATTCCAATGATTTGTTCCTTTCCATCTTAGTCGTGAGCTACTGTTTATAATTTGTAAAGAACCGATAACACAATCTTCTGTGTGTGACACCACACACTATGTTATCTGTAATATAAATTAATTGAACATCTACATTTGGTATATATAAATGTAGACACTTGACCAATATGATTCTTATAAATGTTTATACAAAAGCTAGGCTTTTAGTATACAATCCAACAGATATATCCAATAGGCACATCCTTACAAGACGACTAACTTAATGACTAGTCAAGATATATTTAGCCGACAAACATCCTGATAGCCTATCAGAATAACAACCGTAAGTCAGAGAATATTCTTCTAAAACCTTCTTCAGGGACCACCCTGTCTCCCATCAACCTAACATGTATAATAGCATATTCCTTCATCAGCTTCAGTGATAACAAAAACTATAAATGACAAAAGAGGTTTACATTTGGGTCAACGGAAGATTCCTTGGATGACTACGACATATCGCCTAGGTTGTACCCTCATCTTTACCTCACAACCTCTGACACATTCTACCACCTCATAATTATGGAGGTTATGTGAAGTAGTATATAAAAGGGAAGTCCTCTCTGTGACGAAGGTACACTGACTGACGATATGCAACTTACTCTCGCATGCACGTTCTTACTATTCTTTAGCCACCTCTTTAGTTTCATACTGACTTGAGCGTCAGAGGGCCTTTGCCAGGGACTCGCCCCAGGTTTCTAGGCCCTAACGTTTTGTTGTCTCGTGTCCTTATCTACAGGATCGAGGGAAAGCTTCTTTTGGGAGAGAAAGTGTTAGAACCCCAAGGTGTTTTGATGTGATCAAACAAGTTAAGTTAGGTCTTGTGTGGTTTAACCCTTGTGTCTAAGTGTGCAGGAGCTTAGGATCACAGGAAGTTGAGTGGAAGATGTGGCTAGCGATGACAGCACGGGAGAGAGCCGACAGGCTTGGTGCGTCCAAGGGACGAGGTGATCGCGGAAGAGTACACAGGTGGACGAGAAAAACATACGCGATGTTCGAGGGACGAGAAACTGGGAAGGAAGGCTGCTCGAGGAAAATGCCGGAACTTGAGTTCGGGTGAGTCCTATTCCGGATGGCCGAGATCACCCAAGTAACCAGAGTCGAAAGCGAAAGACCCGGACCGAGGTGAACAACACCAGAGTAGAAGGCCCGGACCAGAAAGTCAACTTGGTTGACTTAGTGGTCCGGGCACCTGGATCCATTCCGAGTGCTCGGACCGTCCGAGCGCCCGGAACCATTCCGGGCGCCCGTAGTTGGCTTTTTGACTAACGTCAAGCGTGATCCGTTGTATTGGGGATAAAGTTTTATCCCTCATAGGGCACCCGAAACTCCTTCAGGGCGCCCCAACCAAGGCTATAAATATAGCCTTGGTCCAGAAGCTTTAAACAATCACAAGTAATTAAATTCCAACATTTGTACGCTTCATTTTAGAGTTAAGCTTCTATTTCTTGTGCGTCAACGCTGTAAGAGGCTTCTCCGCCCAGAGGAGATTTTTTAGTACTCTTTTCATCTGCCTTGGATTAACAACCTCCCCGGTTGTAACTAATTAAATTGTGAGCTTCTATATTTCTGTTCTATTTTGTTTACTCTGTTTGTGCAAGTGTTTTAGTTGAAAATCCAAGAAAGGGATTATTTTATTTTGCAGGGCAATTCACCCCTCCCCTCTTGCCGACCTCCAAAGGGACCAACAAGTGGTATCAGAGCGAGGACGCTTCAGAAGGACAAACCGCCGACCAAAGCAAGCAAGCAATGGTCGGACCAAGCATCGTTCCACCAAAATTTGAGGAGGACTTCGCACACTAGAAGCGTCGTATGGAGGTATTTCTGAAAACCGATTTCGAAATTTGTCTAATTATAAAATATGATTTTGTAGCTCCTACAAATCAGAATAGAGAAGAAAAAGAAGAGAGCCTTTGGACAAAGAAGAAACAAAATGATTCCGTTGCAAACAACCGGGAGGAATATCACTTGCTGAGCGTGCTGCCGCCTCAAGAAGTCAACCGCATCGAAATCTACTCGTCGGCCAAAGAACTTTGGGAAAAATTCTTGGAACTCCACGATGGGACATCCGAAGCTAAACTCGCAAGGAGAGATATACTTCGGAACAAACTGATAAACATCCGTCTGGAAAGAGGTGAGAAAGTAGTCGACCTACACGCAAAGCTAAAAGAGTTAATTACCAGACTTGAGAATCTCGGTGAAACGGTAACCAACCGGGACACCATACGCTACACACTCAACGCTTTTCCTAGAACTCTAGAATGGACGTCAATTATCGACGCCTACTACATTTCAAAGGATCTGGAGGTAAGTACCCTAGAGGAGTTATTTTCTACTCTTGAATTACATGAAACTAGATGTGCAGGGACAACAAAGGAATCAAGCCAGATTATGGCGCTAAATGCAACCAAGAAGGATGAACCCGATTCAGATTAAGAAGAAGATCAAGAAACCTATATGTTAAGGAATTTTAAAAAAAATATAGATCTAATAAATTCAAAGAAATGCAGAATAAGAAGAATCCAAGAAACAGAAGAAGGGTTCATTGCTACCAGTGTCAAAAGGAAGGACACTTAAAAGAGGATTGCCCAGAACTTAAGAAGGACAAAGTGAAGATACCCAAGAAGCACAAGAATCTAAAAGCTACTTGGGACGATAGTTCATCATCTGAGTCTATGATACAAGAATATGCCAGATTAGAACTGATGGCAAGTTATGAAGGACAAAGTACATCCGAACCCAGCATCGATGAAGGGGGAGCGACCTCAAATGAATACAGTGAAACAGGGGGAGAGTCAGGCTTCAAGTCTGATATGGTAAGTGAGGTATGCCTCTTACCTCCTGATCAGGGGGAGAGTCAGGCTTCCTATTGCAAAGTCTATGTATAAATTAAAAAGTGAAAATACTAAATTAAAAAATGAAACTTAGAAATAAAAAGAACTTTAGCAAAATCTTGTTTGATAGAGGATTTTGATAAAATAAAACTTGAAAATGAAAAATTAAAAGAAGAAATAAAAAAATTGGAAAACTCTAACTGTTCAAATATTTCTATTTTTAGAAATTAAAAGAATTAAACTGGTACTGTAGGTTTCTTAAAAATTAGATTAGAAAAATATCAAAAGCTTATGTACATAGAAAATACCTGATTGACCCTATAGGATGGAATCTATACTGGGTTCCAAAGTCGTGTTTAGCTTGAACTGTTAATTAAATTTAGCGCTTTCAGCGAGAAAATTAAACAGTGAATTTCTTTATAAGACTTTGTCTAAGAAAGTGGTTGTTGCTCCAATAACCAAGAAGGCCTAGTGTCTCGCCACTGCTTGGAAGCCAAGTATTGAAATAAATAGTTTAATTGACTAACTGAAAAAACATTAAAATTAAAATTACTTAATGCTTTAAAGGGTTACTCAATTTGTTTTAGAAAATATTTTTCAAAAATATTCACATTTACGAAAACTTAGAAATTTTTTTTAGGAAATCTTTCCATTACAAACTTTGAAAATAAATAAATAAATATATATATATATTTTTTTTTCCTTAGAAATTTTTTCTGCTTAGAAATTTTTACTTCAACACTTAGGAATTTTTTTTTTCTGTTGAAAATTTTGAAATATGTTTCAAACTTCAAAAAATATTTTTAGTTACTTATTCTGTTGCATAAAAATTTTTTAGAAAATCAAAAGTTTTCCTATTTACTTAGATATTTTTCTTTACTTGCCAATTCTTTTTTTTTAAAAAAAAATACCTTAGACTTGTTAAAAGAACCCCAATTTTTTATGTGATCAAAGGGGGAGAAGTATGTTAAGTCAGGGGGAGGTGTATTTAAAATTTCTTTCATTGAAAAATCTTACTTACACTTATTTGAAACATTATTTGTTTTAATATTATGTCTGTTTTACCTTAACTTAACCTGTGTTGCACACATCAAAAAGGGGGAGATTGTTGGAACCCCAAGGTGTTTTGATGTGATCAAACAAGTTAAGTTAGGTCCTGTGTGGTTTAACCCTTGTGTCTAAGTGTACAGGAGCTTAGGAGCACAGGAAGTCGAGCGAAAGACGCGACTAGCGAGAAGGACGACACGGGAGAGAGTCGACGGGCTCGGTGCGTCCGAGGGACGAGGTGACCGCGGAAGAGTACATCGGTGGACGAGAAGAATGTACACAAAATTCGAGGGACGAGAAACAGGGAAGGAAGGCTGCTCGAGGAGAAGGCCGGAACTTGGGTTCAGGTGAGCCTTATTCCGGATGGCCGAGATCACCCAAGCAAGCGGAGCCAAAAGCGGAAGACTCGGACCGAGGTGAACATCACCGGAGCAGAAGGCCCGGACCAGAAAATCAACTTGGTTGACTTAGTGGTCCGGGCGCCCATATCCATTTCGGGCGCCCGGATCTATTCGGGCTCCCGGACCGTCCGGGCGCTTGGAACTATTCCGGGCGCCCAGAGTTGGCTTTTTGACCAAATCGCGTCAAGTGCGATCCGTTGTGTTGGAGATAAAGTTTTATCCCCCCTGGGCGCTCGGAATCCCTTCGGGGCACCCGTACCAAGGCTATAAATATAGTCTTGGTCCAGAAGCTTTAAACAATCACAAGTAATTCAATTCCAGCATTTGTACGCTTCATTTTAGAGTTAAGCTTCTATTTCTTGTGCGTCAACGTTGTAAGAGGCTTCTCCGCCCAGAGGAGATTTTTTAGTACGCTTTTCATCTGCCTTGGATTAACAATCTCGCCGGTTGTAACTAAGTAAATTGTGAGCCTCGATTTTTCTGTTCTATTTTGTTTACTCTATTTGTGCAAGTGTTTTAGTTGAAAATCTGAGAAACGAATTATTTTATTTTGTAGGGAAATTCACCTCTCTCCTTTTACCGGCCTCCAAAGGGACCAACAAAAAGGTCTTCTATTAGTCAATCATCCACCCATCGTGCCCAGCGCATCATCTCTACAGGTCTCAAACAGGATTAAACTTGGCGCTGTCTGTGGTAGACGTAACAGGATTAGGTGGCAGCAGAGTACCACCGGTGTCTCCTTGTTGTTGTTGTTGTTGCTGCTGCAGCAATCTCTGTGCTTGAGCGTTTACGAGCAAATCCAGTTCTTCTTGCGTCAAAGTGACAATAGTGAGTCTTCCAGCTTCCTCCATCTCTGATTCTCAGATTTAGGCGAGAGTTCCCATAGACAGTGACAAAATTCTTACAATTAATGAGAATGCAGGCAAATTTATATGAAGACTCATAGAAATTATAAACTATAGCCTCTGTCTTAATGATCGGTCTATTTCCAGACTCCCGAACCATTCAGTCGGGTTATAAGTGAGCATGCTCTCGCGGCTTAGATAAATACAGAGAGACTTAAAGACCAGATTATCATAAACTCTTGAACTGTTCGGTCGAGTTATAAGTGAGCATACTCTCATGGCTTAAATAAATTGAGAGCGGCTTAAAGACCGAATTATCATAAACTCTCGAGCCATTTGGTGAGATTATAAGCGAGCATGCTCTTTTAGCTCAGATAAATACATAGCAGTTTAAAGACTGGATTATCATAAACTCCCTAACCGTTCTACCGAGTTATAAGTGAGCATGCTCTCATGGCTCAGATAAATCCAGAGTGACTTAAAGACCGGGTTAGTCCAGACTCTCGAACCATTCAGTCAGGTTATAAGCAAGCGTACTCTCATGGCTCAGATAAATCTAGAAGGCTTAAAGAGCGGGTTAGTCATGAATTCCTGAGCCGTTCGGCCGGGCTATAAGTGAGAAGGTTCTTGCGCTCATAAATTTTAAGCACCCGAATCTCTGTCCTGGTTATAAGCAAGTATGCACTATGGGTGAATTTTGATATCAATTATGGGAGGCGATGGTTTTTCGGTTTGTGTATTCTGTTGGGCGTGGATATCTCGCCCAGTCTGTTATTTAGTCCGGAGATCCCTTAATCAAGCAACTTATGTACTCAGCCTAGCTATTTTGCTTGGTGTTAGCACTTCGTTCGAATTATTATGTTGACATATTAGATGAAGAACACACACGGGAGTTTATTCTATAAGAAGTATTGATGGTTCTGAAGATACGAGAGAAAAACAGGTGCTATCTAACTCTTAACATGTCTTAGCGATCATATTAAGTTCCTTTCAATGATTGCATACGATTACATACTAGGGAACATAACAAGAAAAATATTAGTCAAATTTGCTTAAAATATCCTTCGGGAGCTTCTTTAGAAGCCGATGTTGTTCTATAAACTGGTTAGAAATTCTATCGATAAATAATTGCCTTCCCGTAGTTGTTGAACAACCCCTCCAGCTGCATGGTTGAGTGTTCTGGAAAGTCGCTTAGCCAATTTTCTTTTAAACCCGACAAAATCAAGATATGCTTTCCTACTAACCTCGAGGCGATCATCTTCCCCTGCCTTGTAGTTAGCCAGCTCGGTTTGTACAGAATTTAGCTTAGCTTGTAGTGATCTTATTTGGGCTTCTCGCGAGACCAATTCCCCTTGTTGCTCTAATAGCAATAAATTCTTCGAGGATAATTCACTACAAGAAAAACGCTCATACGGTGGTGGAACAACAATAGTTTTAAGTAATTTTCGATATCTTTGAGTATTTTAAATCGATTTTTTCAAAAATTGGTGTCTATCAACGCATATTTTCACTCATAAACACCAGTTTTTTTAGCCGGTGTATATGAGAGCCCTTTTTTAGGCAATAGACACTGATTTTATCAACACTTTTTAAAATCCGATGTCTATGAGTGCTTCCTTGTCCTATCTACAAAATCGTATAGTAAAAAACGATGTTATAAGTGGAGTTAATTAATAAAAACGAATTAATTTTTCTCACCTATACTTAGCAAAAAATTTCAACACTTCAACTCTTCCCTCCAAACCTAAACCTATACCATGCCGTACACACCAACACACTCTACCATTGTGACACTTCTTCGCCCTACGCTTCTTGGCTCTCCATCACACAACACGAAGATCGGTGGCACCATCACCACTTCCTCATCGCCGCCGGCCATCCAGCCATTTCTCTTAGCCTCATCTCCCTCTTTTCCTTCCTAGATCGACACCCCTTCCTCTCCCGATCGAGATCGATGCATGATGCCCCTGCTGCTCCGTCCAACCACACTGCATCTCCTCCACCTCCTCCCTTTGGGTGAGAAGAGGAGCCCTTCTTCGCATTCTGACAGTTCTTCCTTCATCCATCTCCGGTCCAACATTCACTGCCACTACTGGAGCTCACCTCATTGTTGCTACTAAAGTCCTTCCTCTCTTCGGGTTTGAAGAGAAGAAGGCCTTCACTCATCTCCTTCTAGACGACTTTATCTTCGTTTTCAACAACAACAGTCTCATCATGGAAGATCCTTTACCCAATCTAGGTCGTAACTAACCTTCTTCCGCAATCTTGAATTTCATCTTCTTGATCTGTTGATTGAATTGATCTTCTTCGACACAAGCTTAAGTCATTGATGCATGCAATGTGTTTGATGAATTTTCCCAAACAATACCTTGAGTTATGCCAATAAGTAAGCCAGTGTTGATGCCCATGAAGAATTTTAGATTGAGGACTTGGATTGGAAGGACAACTTTGATGGTCATCTGAATCCTATCCTCAACGCCCTGGGAACCAGATTGCTAGCACTACTTGAGGACTAACTCCTGTAGTTTTGGAAGCAAGTTCAAGTATAACCATCCTAGTTCCACAAAAGAGGTGATATCAGCGATGAGTGATGGTGTAGCTTTTATTGCTATCAATAGTAAGTTAGTTTGATAATATTTAACTACCTTTTGTGCAAGAAACTAAGACTAGAGATGAATTGTCCCAAGAGGATTAGCTTGCCTGTAGATTTGTTGTTTTTGTTATTCTAATAAAGTTTATTTCTAATTTAACTTGCAATTATACAACATCTGCTTCATCTCCTTCATTTTTTCAAGTTGAATAATTCTTTGGTATAAGTAAAATCAACTACTGGGAAATCTGTTTAGTCTATATACTCTCTTTTGTCATAAAAGAAGTATTTCCTTAAGGTAAATATCTCTGTAAGAAATTTTCAAGAATAATATGTTTAGTTCATATAAGGAACCTGCCTTTGATTTTGCAGACCATCTCGTTGTCTTTCTCCATATACCAAACATGTTTAAGGATTCTCAAAGACGCAATGTGCTGAATCAATTGAAACATTTTTCTTTTCTATCAGTTCATCAAATGGAACATGGTTCCTTTTTTCCATATCTTTGTTTACATTTGGTTTTCTTAAATTTTCTCTTGTAGTTTTTCCTCAAAACTGGATTTTGTAAGTATGGTACAATATACAAGTATCATCATTCAAAAGACAAGCATGCAATCCACTTACCCCTGTTGAATTCTTTTAGTCTGCCACTGCACAAGGTATTAATATATTTTTAACTTGGCTCTTTATTTTGAAATTTACAGAGTAATTTTATGAACCATCTCTTTTGTTTACTTGAATTTGTTTAATGGGTATTGTGTCTAGTTTAGCAGGATATAGAGTCATGTTCCTACTTTATGGAAACTGGATCTTGTAAATTTGGAATTGAGTGCAAGTATGATCATCCTCAGCCTAACAATATCAGCGCCATGTTTCCTGGGTCGGGGCCTTCAATTTATGGCTATGCTGGATTTTCTGCACCAACAAGACCATACTTGACTGGTGGATATTCTGCATGGCTTATATCATGGGCCCCTTATGTAACTAGTTCTTATATGGAAGGACTCCCTACTTATAGTTTTCTAGTGCTTCCAACTAACCAAACCACCATGGCTATCCAGCCCTGTATGAGCACATACATGGTTAGCACCTAGTTTATGGAACCCCTAAACTTAAATCCAATGATTATTTAAATATTATTACACTTGAATATTAGTGCTTAGTACATGAGATCAAAACTTGTCATATCTTTCACATTGATTCTGAATAAACTTTTTTTTGTTTAATCTAAGGTGTGACTAATCTTTGCTGGTGTTAACTTGATTAAGAGATTCCTTGTTTACTAATATACTAGTTGTCCTACCAGTTATGCCCTAAGGAAAATTTGTTGAATTTTCCAACAATACTTCAGTATCAAATTAAAGAAAGTACCTAATCAATAATCTTTTAGTAATTCAAGCACTAAGATTAGATGGTACAATCAAAATATCTTTTTACAAAGTGTTTAGTACTTGGTTTTACTAATAATTATTTATGTATTTTTACAGTTTACAAATCTCAAGTACTCTACAGTTGAAATTGATGAAGTGCGGTTCGAGTGGGCTAAATGCACGCTAGATTATATTTGAGTAGGAAAGACATTCAATTTTTGAAAGATTTGGAGGATGCATGCATTTTCATGGAATGTGATCTAGGGATATTGACTTGATGTGTATCTCTACAATATCCATTAGCTTTTTTATGGTGCAAGAAGAATATTTATGTATTGGTTACATCGGTGGATATTGACTTGGTGTGTTTAAAGATATCGGTGCATTTTTATTTGTGATTTGCTTAGTGAATTTATAATATTAACTTAATTTTGTACTATTGGGAATCATATCAATTTCATACTCTTGTTCTATCACAATTTACAAATAGTAGGAAAAAACAAGTGCTATTACAACAGTTTTAGCTTCAATGACATCGGTTTTGAACCATTGTCGTTAAGTGATACTACACTGGTTAATAACCGATTTGGAAACTGGTGTCATTAAGTGATACTACACTGGTTACAAATCGGTGTCTAAAATGTCAGACCTTTTACAGTGCATTCATAGACACCAGTCGATTTTGTCATAGACACCGGTGAAAAATCACTATCTATGAGCATTTTTCTTGTAGTAATTCCTGGATCAACTCCTCTACTTTGTAGTTGGCCAGTTCGATTTTCACAGAGTTTAATTCGGCTAGCAGTGATCCTATTTGAGATTCTCAAGCACCCAACTCCCTTTGTTGCTCCAGTATCAATAAGTTCTTCATGGATAACTCCTAGAGAAGTTTGGGAGATCTGGACGCTCGGGAGAGTGTTAATTCATCTAGCAGAGTAGTTTTGTGAGCTAGGTCTGAAAGGGCCTTGTCTCTCAGTGCACTTTCCACTAGAAGCTTAAACTCGCTGGATTGCAATAAGAATTTCAACTTCTTCTTATCTCTTTGTTGCGAATCCACTAGCTGTTGGGACTCCTACAAGGTTTCTCCTAATTCTAAGAGAATCCTGGCTTGATTTTAGCTTCTTTCTGCAACTCAGTTACCTCAGTATTATAAACAAAGGTGGTTGCCTCTAGTTCTTTTACTCATTATTTTAAAACCTTATTAGCTCTCTCCAAGTCCACAACTAATCGACCCAAATGTAGCTCTAAAGCATAAAGTGAGCAAAGTAACGATAAAGTCATGACTTATGAAGGTAATTTACAAGTAAAATCGGTGGTGGGCTTACCGTAGTAGCATTTCGGGCGTGCTCATCAGCCCATTCCGATACTGTAGCCCCTTTTGAGGGCCCATGTGATTTCTCCCAAGATTTCGCTAGCGAGTCTTTTAATTTCAATATCCCATATGAGGAGGGAGTAGTGAGCTCTAATCTCTATTGAGATGATAGTGTATAAGCTTGCTTGAAGCGACATTGGGAACCGATTGGCCAAGTTGGCCTTGAAGGAAGAGCAAGGGGGACCTCAGGTGACTGCAAATGAACGAGAGCAGGTTGAGCAGGTGAAGGTTTTGATATTTTCCTGACTAGCTTAGGGCCTTGCTTGGGTACTGATTGTGAGGGTGTACAATCAAACGATCTTATACTAGAAGTTCATTTGGAATGAGGGGTGATTGCAGAAATGCTCAAGGCTTGCGCCGGAGTTAGTTGAATAGGTCGAGGGTCTGGCATTGTCTCGATTGGTCTAATAGCTGGCATGGTTGTATGAGATGTAGATATAAGAATGTCTGGTCTCATCATAGCAATTCTAAAATGAGAACAACAATGTTTTTGGGATTCGAGCTCTTTACCTTGAGCGAAGGAGACCTTGGTCATATCAAGGAAAGTCCGCTCGATGATTGGTTGCTCCAGTTGCTCTGATATACCCGGATCTGAAGCCTCTGATCAAGGCCTCTTATGTTTAATTACAAGAGGAGCATCCGAATCTGAGGAACTTGAGGGGGAATTAGGGGAAGGTTCCGCCAGAGTAAGTAGGCTGGTAGGTACAGAGGCATGCTCAAACTGACACTCCTTCAATAGACTCTTCCCATTTTGGTTTAAAACTTTTCTTGTCAGTTGAGTATTCTTGAAGAGAAAAGACAAGGTAATGGTTTCCGCTGAGAAAATGAGTGAACAATTAGAAATTTTCCTAACAAAGGCTAAGACAAAACAAATAATTAAGGGAAAACTAAGAATATCTTCTTACCAAAGGTAGCGCTTAGCCCGATGTTAACCGAACAAAGCCCAAAAATGTACAACAGGCCTTCTATGGTCAGTCAGGTAGGCTAAACTTCAAGCCTTTTAACCTCGCCAAAGTTCCACAAAGGGTTGGGTCGGTACGAATATTACCTAGATCATGGATAGGGGAAGATTTTGTTGTGAAGTTATGGGGCAAGTCAAAGAGTTACGAAGGTGAATGAAAACAAATTTACCCCTCCACTCAGCTTGGGCTGGAATTTTATTAAACAAGATCACCTTAGGACAAGCCTGACAGTCGGAAGTAACAGTGGTACAAGAGAGGAGATAAAGGAATATCGAGTAAACGGAAGACCATAGTGGCACCACTTAAAATGTGAAGGGATTGAGGAAAAAGATGTTGGAGTAGAATGCCAAAATATTGGCTAATGACATAAAGAAAGGATGAAAAGGGAAGCAAAGTCCTACTATGACCTGTTCCCTAAAGATATCAACGCGTTCCCTTGGAGAAAGATGAGGGCGGTCTTCGCCGGTAGGGATAACTATGAAAGAAGGAAGACCATAGTTGATGGTGAGGTTGTAAGCATCCGTAAGGGTGAATTTAGAGGACCATTGTGTATACTACTCGGTTGCCTTAGCCATTTTGAGAGAAAGTCACCTGGACCAAGGGAGAAGAAATAACAAAGAAGAAGAAGATATCAAAGTCTTAGGGTTCTTTCCGCAGAATTTTTATAAGGATCCTTTAAGAATGTCTTTCAAATGAAGTCATCAGATCATAGTAGTAAAAAAGTAAAATTGATCGTGAGCCTTCTGATGATTAGATGAAATGATGAGTATGGTAAAACGTGTCATACTCACACGTGTCACCAATAAGAATCCTACATGTATAAATGATTTGACAGGCAATTATCCCGAAGCGTCAGCATACGTACCAAGAATGGTTTTGAATGTCGAGCGAAGTTCATATCAAATGGGCTCAATTTCAACCCATCCTAAACACTTCTACCATAATGAGTAGTGCAAGTGATAATCTGTTTTGTCATAAAGGTTATAGTTTTAGCTAGATTAACCTCGAGCGGAAGTAAGCTCAAACGAGTTTAATCTCTGTCAGTCTCAATTCTTAGCAGAAATAAACTCGAGCAATCCCAACTATTCAATCTTGACCGATCACAAAAGTTGTTATATTTATATGAATAAGTTGTATACGTTACATTTGGACCGGTCTTAAAGATTGGCCAATTCCTACGTTAAGCAGACCCAAGGGGGGTTTTATCTCTCTCCAATTACTCTTTGATTTACTTAGTTCAGATTTTTTTTCCAAACAATTGTATGTATGCTATCTTTTAGTCAGTGTATACATGCTAAGGAAAAGGGTAAGTTGTCAAGTAGTCAAATTTTAGAGTCAAAACATCTAGCAATTTTAACAAGAAATCAAAACTTAACATCCCTTAGTTCATCAAAGGAGAACAATACAAATTATAAGAGGTTTAGAAATAGGTCAGGTGGACCACTATTTGTTATCCTTTTAAGATCCAAAATGCTGGCAACGAGATTGGAAGTTAAATGTCCACCTTCTTTCAATTATTCCATTGCACCCTTCACTCCAAGGAGAAGTGCTTTGGTGAAGGAGCGGGCAATGGGTGCATTAAATTCACGTGTCTCAAAAAGATCCTTTTTCCTCGCCTTAAAGTGCTCATCCTCTCCAGCCCTATAGGTTGCCAACTCCGCCTGGGCAGCTACTAATCTAGTTTGAGCAGTTGTTAGATCCAAGCGTAGGGAGTCTCACTCAACACATTGAGCTGTCAATTTAGACTCTTTGGCAACTAACTCGGTGGTGTGTGTAACCTTTAATTCTTGTAGTTGAGCAATTAGCTGGGAGACTCTACAATTTTCTCGTTCAACTTTGTCTTCATTTTTGTCAGGAGACTTGTCTCAAACTTGAGTTTCACTTCAGAAATATCCAGGTCATTTTTCAACTTGTCCCCTTTCTCAAGTTCAACTTTGGCCAGCTTTTGAGTCTCTTGAAGTTGAGCATCCAACTCCTTTACTCATTTAGAAGCCCACGTAGCGGCTGCCTCAGAAGTTTATTGCTTTAATAAGTCGTTCTCCCAAGCCAAGGCATATAATTGTTGGGCCACACTCATACTCATCACCCTGTTGGAATGTATACTAAAAGCCTAGTTTTTTTGTATAAATATTTATTTAGAAATAAGAATCACATTGATCAAATGTCTACATTTATGCTAAGTGTAGTTGTCTATTTAATTTATATTGTAGATAACATGGTGTGAGGAGACACACAAAAGATCATGTTATCAGTTCATTATAAATTATAAACAGTTGCTCACAACCAAGATGGAATGTGACAAACCATTGGAGTGGTTGTAGTGTAATTAGGTATTAATTTATCTTGACTAATAAATTACATTAGTACACTATGAGTGTATTGAGCAGGACCATTTGAGGTAATATCTTTTTATACTAACTTTATAAAAGAACAATACCTCAGTTATTATGGAAGTGTGTACTCTTAATCCCAATATAACAACAAGCATGTATACTTAGTATTTATTTCTTTAATTTATCAATGGGTGAGATTTAGCTCGATAAATCAAAAGGCCCGATAGGTTGGAAAATAATATTATTTATATGGTGTGTTGTTGGTTATAGAAGGGAGTTGTGTCCTAGTAATCTAGGTTGATGATGTCCCCTTGAGGAGCTCATAAGGATTTTCATGTAAACCCTGCAGGTGGACTTAGTCCAACATGACAATAAGGTTGAGTGGTACTACTCTTGGAGCTAGATATTAATTAAGTGAGTTGTCAGTAACTCATTTAATTAGTGGGCATTTGATATCTTAAACACAGGGAGATTAACACACTCATGATAAGAAGAAGCCCATATAATAATATGAGATTGGTGCGGTAGTTCAATAATAACTCTTTAGTGGTATGAGTTATTATTGATGAACTCGAGTTGGGTGTTCGGGGCGAACACGGGAAGCTCAAGTTCATCGGGAGACCAAAACCAATTCCTCCTCTCGGTCCCTGTCGTAGCATCTTAATTATAAAGTCTTATATCCACCTAAAGCCCACTTTCTTACTCATCCTTAGGTGGCCGGCCAAGCTAAGCTTGGAGCCCAAGCAAGGGTCAGCCAAACCAAGCCTTGGATGGGATTAAGATGTGGCCGGCCTAGCTTGGAGCCCAAGCTTAGGTGGCCGGCCACATAAAAAAATAAAAGGGAGTTTAATTTTAAAAAAAAATCTTTACTTATGTGAAAGCCATGATTTTAAAAGAGAGTTTTAAAAATTAAATCTTTCCTTTTATAGTTTCTACAAAGGATTAAGAGAAATGTTTGATATCTTTCCTTATTTGTAGTTAAAAGGAAGATTTTAATTTTTGGAGAAAACTTTCCTTAATTGTAATCATCCACATGTTTTAAAAGGGAGATTTTAATTTATAAAATTTTCCTTTTATAACCAACCATGAAGGGAATTTAAAAGAGAAATTTTTATTTTAAAAATTTCCGGAAACAAATAAGGAAGTTTTAATTTTATGTTTAAAACTTGCCTTGTTTAGTGCACATGATGTGGCCGACCATTGAAAGATTAAAAGGAAGTTTTAATTAAATTTTTCTTTTTAGTCATTGGCAAGGAAAATAAGGAAGTTTTAATTATGTTTAAAACTTTCCTTATTTGCCAAGACTAAGGAATATAAAAGAGAGGGTAGAGGTGCCTCACCTCACAACACACATCTATTATTCCTCTCTTCTTCTTCCTTGGTGGTGTCCGGCCCTCTTCTTCTCCTGTTCTTCTTCCTTGGTGGCCGGCGGCATCTCATCTCTAGGAGTTGTTGGTGGCCGGATCTTGTTAGAGGAAGAAGGAGAGATAGGAGGCATTGTTTCTTGTTGGTGCAGCGGGGCCGACAAGAGGGGGTGAATTGCTTGCAAATAAAAGTATACACTCCTCAAGACTTTCAACTCAAAAAATGCAACACTAATAAAAATGAAAGAATAGAAATAAAGAGGAGACATAATTTTAACTTGGTTACAACCCAGGAGGTTGTTAATCCAAGGTGGTCGAACAACTCTACTAGAATATCTCCTTCACTGTAGGCAGAGAAGCCTTTTTTATACACTTAGAATGCTCAGAGGTTGCTAGGAGCTTAATACAAAGTTGAATGATTATTTCCTAGCTCTAGGGGCCTTTATATAGCTCCTGGAAAGTCTATCTCGAGTGTTGAAGGTGCCTCCAAAAGGGTTCACGGTGCCTCCAATGGTTTGACCGGATAAAACTCTATCCAATTACAAACTACCACTTTGACTGGGTCCAAGGTGCCTCAAACAGCCTTGGAGGTACCTCGGACTGTCTGAGGTGCCTTCAAGGTGATGGAGGCACCTCAAACTAGGCAGGCAGCACAAGCACCTTCAGCACTTCGTTGAAGGCGGCTCCAGCTAGCTTTCTAGCTCTTTTTGACTTCATTTTGGCTTCTGATGCTCCAATAACTTTGGATGATTGCGGCCAACCGAAATAGGGCTCACCCGAATCCAATTCCTGGCCTTTTCCTCGAGCAGGCTTCCGTCCCGGCTTCTCGTCCCTCAAACGCTGTGCACGTTCTTCTCGTTCACCAGAGTACTCTTCCGTAACTCTCTCGTCCTTCAGACGCACCGAGCCCATCGACTCCCTTCCCGTGTCGTCCTTCTAGCTAGCTGCGTCTTCTGCTCGACTTCCTGCGCTCCTAAGTTCCTACACACTTAGACACAGGGATGAGATAACTAGCAGGACCTAACCTAACTTGGTTGATCACATCAAAACACCCACGGGGTCCAACAATCTCTCTCTTTTTGATGTGCATCAACCCAAGTTCAAGTTAGAGTTAAACAGATAAGTAGTAATTTTGAAGAAATTACTAAACTGCCAGTTTAAGCATAAATTTACAATTAAAATAAATTGCAACATAAAATTTAGCTCAGATCTAATACCAATTTTTGAACAGAATATCATTTTACAAAAATTCAAAATAGAATTTTAAAATATTTCTATCTCCCCCTTAACTTGTGTCTATCTCTCCCCCTTTGATCATAGCAAAAACGGGGTCTAAAATATGTTCAAAATTCTAAGTCTTTTGAAACAGTTTCTAAGTCTTTTGAAAAAGTATTCTAAAAGATTTCTTTAAAAAGAAATTCTAACTTAGGCACTTTTAAAATGAGTTAACAAAGTTTTCGAAGTAAAAAAAATTTTAAAACAAAATTTTAACTTAGGCTTATCTCTCCCCCTTTGAAACAAGATTTTAACATATTCTAAAAGATTTTTTAAGGAATTTCCAAAATATTTTTTAAAAGAAACTTTCTAAAGCATTAGTTAATCTTAATTTTAATTCTTTATCAAAAAGTTAATTAAACATTTTTATTCCATTATTTTGACTTCCAGGTCGTGGTGAGACACTAGGTCTTCTTGGTTATTGGAGCAACAATCATTTCCTTAGTCAAAGTCTCATAAAGAAATTTTAATATTTAATTTTCTCGCTGAAAGCTTTTAAAAATTTTTATTTGAAAAAAATTAGTCTAGAAAAGATTTTGGAACCCAGTAAAGGTTCCTTCCTACTGGATGAATTAAGAACTTAGGGGGTACATAGTTTCTAGGAACTTTTCTAAGTTGTCCCTGATGTTTTCTAATATACCAATTTAATTTTTCATAAACTCTAAGTTTTGATTTTGGAAATTTAATTAAGCATGCATGATTATTTTTTAATTTTTCAATTTTTCAATTTCAATTTTCAGTTTCTCATTTTATAATTTTAAAATATCATACATTTCTAGTGGACATGCTTTTGCTACTTGTAATTTCAATTTAACATTTTCTTTTTCTAATTTCTCTAGATCTTTTGTAAGCACTTTGATAAATTCAAAAGACTGAGTAGGGGTGAGATCACGTACCTTACTTACCTCACTTGGTGATGCTCCCCCTTCGTCGCAGCTTTCTTCTTCTTCTGATGATCCTCCCCCTTCATCTATGCTCATCTCTGAGCTGGTTTCTTCGAAAAGATGGTTGGACATCAGTGCTACTCCTGTGAAGGCTTCGACTTCTGATTCGGAGGATGAAAATTCATCCCATGTAGCCTTCAAACTCTTGCGTTTAGAGGGTGTCGGTCTTCAAGACTTTTCCTTGCCCTTTTTCTTTAATTTAGGGCAGTCATCCTTGATGTGCCCTTCCTCGTTACAGTTGTAGTATTGGACCGTCCTTTTGTTGCGTTGATTCTTCCTTGACTGCGATCGAAATTTATTAGTTTTAAGAAATTTATTGAAACGTCTTACCAGTAGCACCGCTTCGATTTCGTCGATCGACGCTTCAGAGTCGTGATCACCCTTTTCGGCTTGTAGGGCAATGTTAAGGTTCGACTTCTCTACTTGGTTAGGCTCTGCAAGTCGAGACTCATGAAGTTCAAAAGTAGAAAATAAACTTTCAAAACTATTTATCTAAAAGTCCTTAGAGATGTAGTAAGCATCTACTAAGGACACCCACTCTGGAGTTCTTGGGAAGGTGTTGAGCGCATACCAGATGAAATCTCGATTTGTTACCAATTCACTAAGATTTGTCAGTTGCGTTATCAGCTCCTTGATTCTCGCTTGGAGTTGCGCTACCTTCTCGCCGGTGTTCATCCGGAGATTCGTCAGCTGAGTCCAGAGGATGTCACGCCTCGCTAGCTTCGCTTCTAAGGTGCCTTCGTGGAGCTCCAGGAATTTATCCCAGAGGTCTTTGGCGGAGTCGTAGCTTCCGATCCGACTTACCTCCTGGGGTGGCAGAACACTAAGAAGGTGAAATTCCACCTTTCCATTGGCCACGAAATTGGCCTGCTCCTTCTTCGTCCAGTTGTATTCTTCTTTGTCTTTTGGCGCTGTATATCCATATTTCATTATTAAAAGGATATCGAGTTCGGTCTTGAAAAATACCTCCATTTTTCGTTTCCATGTAGCGAAGTCTCCGTCGAACATCGGGGGATGAATGTTTGCTCTGGCCATCGTCTTGATCTTTGTTCTTCAGTTGGCGATTAGTCCTTCTGAGGCGGTCGGGCTTTGATACCACTTATTAGTGCAGCAGGGCCGGCAAGAGGAGGGTGAATTGCCTGCAAATGAAGGTATACCCTCCTCAAGACTTTCAACTTAAAAAATACAACACTAATAAAAATGAAAGAATAGAAATAAAGAGGAGACAGAATTTTAACTTGGTTACAACCCATGGGGTTGTTAATCAAAGGTGGTCGAACAACTCTACTAGAATATCTCCTTCCCTGTAGGCGGAGAAGCCTTTTTTACACACTTAGAATGCTCAGAGGTTGCTAGGAACATAATACAGAGTTGAATGATTATTTCCTAGCTCTAGGGGCCTTTATATAGCTCCTGGAAAGTCTATCTCGAATGTTGAAGGCGACTCCAAAAGGGTTCAAGGCGTCTCCAATGGTTTGACCGGATAAAACTCTATCCGATTGCAAACGGGCACTTTGGTTGGGTCCGAGGTGCCTCAAACAACCTTGGAGGCGCCTCGGACTATCTGAGGCACCTTCAAGGTGATGGTGGCACCTCAGACTGGGCAGGCAGCACAGGCGCCTTTATCACTTCGTTGAAGGCACCTCCAGCTAGCTTTCCAGCTCCTTTTGACTTCATTTTGGCTTCCGATGCTCCGATAGCTTGGGTGATTGCGGCCAACCGGAATAGGGCTCACCTGAACCTAATTCCCAGCCTTTTCCTTGAGCCGGCTTCCATCCTGGCTTCTCATCCCTCGAACGTCATGCACGTTCTTCTCATCCATCGGAATACTCTTCTACAGCTCTCTCGTCCTTCAGACGCATCGAGCCCTTCGGCTCCCTTCCTGTGTCTCCTTCTCTCTAGCTGCGTCTTCTGCTCGACTTCCTGCGCTCCTAAGTTCTTGCACACTTAGACACAAGGATGAGACAACTAGCAGGACCTAACCTAACTTGGTTGATCACATCAAAACACCCACGGGGTCCAACATTTCTTAGTATCCCTTGGAGTTTGGTTGGTGGCCGAAGTTCTTCATCTCTAGGAGATTGTTGGTGGCCGAAATTTGCAAGGAGAAGAAGGAGGCTTGGGTGGATTCTCATCTTGGTAGATTGTCGCCCACACAACGTCCGAGATAAGAAGAGGAATACGATAGAAGATCGTGAGATCTATAAGCTACAAAAGGTATAACTAGTTTTGTTTCCGCATCATAACTAGTTCATCTTTTGTATGGATTTTGAAATACCAAACACAAGAGGCTAACGATTCTAGGTTTCGGATTTATGATTTGATTTTGTGTTTCATTTGTTTTTCGATCTTGTGATTCGATTGTTCTTAGTGGTTAAACCTAGGGTTACTATAAGGAGATTAAATATTGAATTTCGTTGAAAGACTTTGTCTAGGAAGTGGTGGATGATCCCATACCCAAGAAGGCCTAGTGTCTCGCCATGTTTAACCTGGAAGCCGATCTTTGAAATAAATATTTAATCAAATTTGTAACATGGGTGGATTTGGATTAATAATGTTAAGCATCGTTTGCGATCCAAGTCTAAACTTCTAAGAACAGATAAGTTGAATTTGGAATCAATAATATTAACTTCTGTTTGCGATTCTAAATTTAATTTCTAAAGAACACAATAGGTTGTTAGGAAAAGTTCAGGACTTGTACAAAAATTTTATACAGGGGAACCAGTACGATATTCCAGGTAGCAACCAACACACCCAGCACTGAAAGACAAGCATCAGTGTGAGTATTCAATATGGGTGCAAAAAATAAAGTAAATCACATTACTTTGATTTGTTCGTAGCAATACTTGTCTGCTAAATTCATAGGGGCAAGCTCACTGAGTTGATTTCCTGCATCCGCCTAGGCATCTGTTTGGCAACCCTCTAGCAGTATTGGGATGGTAGGTGAAGAGGTGGTTGTCGAAACGACCATGTCCTGGGCAAACGGCAGAACGAAGGTGATTGGCGATTGATGAGGCCAACTCACTGTAGTTGTAGTGATCTTTGCATAGGGAGATGCAAAAAAGGTTGGCTCTGGGAAGTTGCCCAGTTGGGAGAGAGCCTCCTGTGTTGGGCTGGCTCTTGGAGTTGGATCGGCAGAAGGATGAACAAACAAGGTTCGTTCAAAAGATTGTGCCTCCTCCCGCGTGGGCTCTTTTTTGGTTGATAGGGGAGGCAAGAAGAGTGTTTCCAAGAAGGAGGCATGCCTCTTAGGAGATGGGACAAGGGTAAGTTTGCACCCTTTATGTTTTTTCTTTGGGGAGACATCTTTCTTTGGAAGATCTTCTGGTATTGGAGGTAAGTAAGAGGGCATTTCGCCAGAAGCGACGATTGCGCTGGACTCGACATGACTTTCAGAGCCCACACCAGAGGGTGTGGGCAAGGGAAGACCTCGTTAAGCCAATAGTTCTAGCTCCTTGGTGAGGAGCCTTTCCTTGCTTAGGTCAATTTCTTCATTGACCATGGACTTCAAATTAACATCTACTGCACAAAATAAAAGAACACCTTAGCTAGCAATAACGTAAGGATTAAATTACTAAAACTTACCATAGGAACAGGATAACTTCTTTTAGATTGGGCTTAAACCAAACAAATATAAGAAGCCTTCATGTAACCACTTATGAATTCAGAAATGTTGGTTGCTTAATTGGGGAAGGTAAGAAACAAAAAGGGGATCCTGTTTAAACTCTCCAAGGTCAGGGAGAGGAGGAAAAGAGGATTGCCACTCGGTGGACCAAGTAGTCGGATCAGGCATTTGCATGAAGAAGAAATGGGGTTTCCAGCCTTTCTTCGAGGATGGCATGTCCTCAAAAAAGATCACTTTGGGTTAAGACTGGATAAGAAAATCCCTAGGATCTCAACATGCTCAACATCTCAGGCAATGACTTGTCAATTTCTTTCATGTTATAGTTCATAACAAATTGACTATAGCTCTCGGGCAATGACTGTAGAATTAGGTCAGTGGCCAATTCTTGGCCTAGTGGAAATCTCAATCTTTCTAGGTTCTCCACATACCCGATCATTTTGAGCACATAAGGCCCTACGAAACTTCCTTCTTGCATTTTGCATTGAAATAGAGCCTTAGAGATTTTAAATCTCTCATGCCTTGCTTGTCCTTGACATAGTTGCCTAAGATGTTCAACCATAGCATAAGCATCTATGTTCTCATATTACTTCTGAAGCTTAGAGTTTATGGTGGCAAACATAAGGCATGATACATCTAATGTATCATCTTGGTGCTTCTTATAAGCATCCTTATCAGCTCTAGTGGCAGTGGTGGGGGGTGTTTCAGGAATAAAATACTCTAGGACGTACAGTTTTCTTTCTTGCTTGAGAACTATTCTTAGGTTTCTATACTAGTCCAAGAAGTTAGCTCTATTGAGCTTATCGTTATCAAGGACAGATTGCAGAGAGAGGGTGTAATCGACATATTTGACGATATGGTGATCTACAACAATAAAATGCAGTAATAAGTATCATATTTAGATCATTTAATTAGGCTTTTAGTTAAATGATTCTCCCACTGAATTGTAAAGCTTTGGTAGGAGCAAGTCATGGATGTGGTGTTACCCACACTACTAGCTCCAAGTCCAATCGCGTTGAAATTCATGTGGGACAAGATTCATATTATACGTCATCTTGAGTTAGCTTTGGCTAATTGATGTGCATAGGTTATATACACTTTTATGCATGTCTTGACGCACATCTACAGGTATTTCATTAACATAATCTATGTTTATTGCACCCTATTTCATTGTAAGTCATACTTCCATTATATTTTGTTCGGAGATCTGCTCTTTGCTTATTTTGATTGATAGGACGCTATTTGGAGCGAAAATGGAGCAAAAATGCACACGGGAGCAACTCCAGAAGAAATCCAGCCTGGGTCGTGTATGCCACACGGCCGTGTGGCCATTGGTATGTTTTGGTCGTGCCAAATTGTCACGCCCCGGAGGAGTCCCTGTCCGAGAAAATTTCGGCAACATCTCCCCTGTACGGCGGACAATCTGAAACTTTCTACATCCTCATATACCTTAGCCACATGCGGCTAAAATAATAACATGTAAATAAACCATCACCACGCAGTTTATATAAATATAAGCAAACCAAAGCAGTAATACCATGACTCAAAATCAACCCTCCTCAACTACACTCGTAAAGCTCAAATCCGATGAACTCACCTCTTCTGCCGTCCAGGCAGGCATGTAGTAGAATAAATCCAAATCATACCAAATATCCATCAAACGATAAGAATCCATACAATATCCATAAGTAAAACAATACAAGACTAAAAACAAAGTCTGATAGAGAAACTAAGATAAAATAACAACTCAAGACCAGCAGAGGACTAGCACTACGTGCAGATGGGGACTAGCGACTTGAACTCCTCCAGACATCCTCAACCTGAAAAATATAACAACAATGGAGGCGGGGTGAGTCCAACACTCAGCAGGTACAACTGATATGCAAAGTAAGGAAATAACACCTAGCACTAATCATGCGTACAGTCTCCTGATAAAAATAAAGGTAAATGCAAACAACTAACCAGGACCTGGGTATAAGGACTAACAGTCCGAGAGGTATAGAAGACCTGTATGCATGTCAAACATAGGTATCTAAATAATATGCAGCATATAAATACAGCAAACACAAACACAAGCAATAAATGCATCATGCATATGATGCCCATGTCATGGTCACCCCTGACGTCAGTCAGCCAACTCACAACCAAAAGTGGGACCGAGTGGGTAGGGCTGTGACGACCGTGCACTCTGCATCACTACCCCTGATGAGTGACTGAGTGGATGGGATGCTGTCGGAGTACACACATACTCCTACCCCAAATCATAGATGGGGGAGCGCAATGCTCTCATCTCCCGGTACACTATGACGGGGAGGGATCTCTAACGTGCTACACGCTGCGTCACACTACCCCTGAGCGGACCAACAGAGCACCGGAAGAGCAAACTGACGTGCTACCACGCTGCGTCACGCTACCCATGAGCGTCACAATGGAGCACTCAACAGTGATGAAACTGGCAATGTGCTCGACAATAATGCAGCAATATATCACACAGCATGCAATCATGTGAATGGTGTATGACACTAAGCATGGTAATATACCGAACAAACCTACATACACATATGATGTGCACCATAGTAAATAAATCACATCAAAGTACACTGATCAGATAAGGTATCAATCATAGGTCCTGAACATGGTGAGGTATGGTTATATCACTACCCCTATGAGTATGTGTAATCAGGTACATAACAATATGAAATGCAAAACAAACAATCAATCAAGCAGGTAACAGGTAATCGGGTAGTGATTAACCGAAACAAATGAGGAACATAATTAATGCAACTTGTTAATTTCACTACTATGCATATCAAAGACAATAAGTGAAAAGTACCCGCCTCCGACAAAAGAAAGGTCCAATTTCGACTCCAAGATACTCATCTCACGTCAAAGTCCCTCAATCTGAAACCTCGCCTGTTAATCCACGGCCAATTAGAGTTGCTGTCAAAAATTTGCTTGCCGGAACTATTGTTGCCACAGTTCTGTTGCCTACACTGCAAAGAACTGCACAAAGCCAAGTTCTTCCTCTGGTTTTCTCTCTGCCTGCGCTAAGGAATAGCAGGGGCAGTAACAAAAGTGATCACCGGAGAGATCGAACTATGGTCGACGGTTTCAAGCTAGGGCATAGCGCTGTATGGGGGTCGGCTGTGGCCCAAATCTAGGGCACGGTGTGGCTCGGGAAGGAGGAGGAGTCGGCCGGAGAACAAGGGCTCGACGGTGAGCCAGCGCTAGGGCAGAGAGGTGCGGCGTCGGCACCTAGGGCAAGGAATCGCTCGGCTCCTGCTCGGGTGTCAGCAACGGCGGCTAGGGCACAGAGACGGCGTCGCCGGATCGGCACTACTCCGGGCGAGGGAAGAGGCGATCGGCGCAAAGAGATTAGGGCTGAGGTGTCGGTGTGGAGAAGACCGGCGTCGCGAGAGATGAGGGAAGGAGGGTTCGGCTCGGGCAGAGGAGAAGAAGAAGAAGTGGAAGGGGAGGAAGAAAAACCACCGTGGCCGGCGGTTAGGGCTCCGGCGATTAGGGATCGGAGGAGATGGCGTCGGGCGAGGAAGGCGCGAGGGAAGGAAAAACGGAGGAGAAAAGAAAAATAAATAAAAGAAAAGGAAAGAATAAAAGAAAATTCAAACTTCTCCTCACTTAAATGGGTAGCCTAAACAGGCTTTCCCCGGGTCCCGTTTTATCCCCGTTAACTTATCCGTACGAGCTCCAAAAAATTCCCGAAATTTTTTTTAAAAATTCTGAAAAATTCCCTTACGATTATTCGCCTATTTTATGTATTTTACATTCTCCCCCACTAATAAAAATTTGGTCCCCAAATTTTCGTTATCTACCATCAGCAAGTACTAACAACAGATATTGAGTATAAATGCTGAACGGTAAATAAATCACATACCTCAAGTGAAAAGATGGGGATATCGAATTCGGATCGTATCCTCGAGCTCCCAAGTATCCTCCTCATCCGAATGATGCTTCCATCCGACTGTAACCAGCTGGATAGTCTTGTTCCGCAACTTATGCTCTTTCCGGTCCAGAATCCGTACCGGAATCTCCTCATATGTAATGTCAGGCTGAACTGGAACTGGAATATCTGCCAACACATGATTCGGGTCGGGCACGTATCTCCGCAGCATAGATACGTGGAATACATCGTGCACGCCTGCCAGGGACGGTGGTAGTGTCAGTCGGTAGGCTACCACTCAGATCCTCTCCAAGATCTCGAAAGGGCCAATATACCGCAGAGCTAGCTTACCTCTGAGGCCAAATCTCTTCACCCTTTCGTGGGTGAAACTCGCAGAAATACATGGTCGCCAACAAAGAACTCTAGTGGTCTGCGTCTTCGATCAGCATAACTCTTCTGGCGGTCCTGCGCCTCTGACATCCTCCGTCTGATAGTACGGACCAACTCTGCATCCTGCTGAACTCTATGAGGTCCCAACAACTGGGCCTCTCCAACCTCGTCCCAGAGGATGGGCGTCCGACAAGGCCTACCATACAACGCCTCAAACGGTGCCATCTGGATAGCCGAATGAAAGCTGTTATTGTAAGCAAACTCCACTAACGACAGATGGTCCTCCCAACTGCCTCCGAAATCCATAACACATGACCTCAACAGGTCCTCTAAAGTCTGAATGGTCCGCTCTGACTGTCCATCTGTCTGTGGATGGAAAGCTATACTAAAATGGAGTTATGTGCCCAAGGCCTACTGCAGACTCTGCCAGAAACGAGACGTGAACCGTGGATCTCTATCCGAAATGATACTCAATGGAACACCATGTAGTCTGATAATCTCCCGACAATATAGATCTGCCAATCGATCCAAAGGATCAGTCCTCCAGATCGCTAAGAAGTGCGCGGATTTGGTTAATCGATCAACAGTTACCCAAATCACGTCATGGCCTCGTCGTGTCCTCGACAAACCCACCACAAAGTCCATGGTAATGTGATCCCACTTCCACTCAGGAATAGGAATCCGCTGAAGTAATCCTGCAGGTCGCTGATGTTCAGCCTTCACCTGCTGACAGACAAGACATCTAGCTATGAAATCCGTGACGTCTTTCTTCATGCCGTTCCACCACTAGGAATGCCTCAAGTCTCGATACATACGGGTCCCGCCTGGATGGATCGTAAATCGAGAGCGATGAGCCTCCTGAAGTAGCTCCTGTAAGACCGGATGAGACTGAGGTATACATAATCTGCCTCGGAAGTATATAATACCATCCTCGTCTCGTATAAACTCAGTGTGCTGCCCGGAAGCTATATGACTGCCAATAAACTGCAAATGCTGATTGCTGGCCTGGGCCTCTCGAATCCTCGTCCTGATCAACGACTGAGCAACCATGGTAACCAGAATACCCTGCTCTATCGGTCCCTGCTCCTCAAGATCTAACTCAGAGAAACCCTGAACCAAGTCCGTAACTGAAACTCGGTGGCACGCCAAAGTCCCTCTGGACTTCCTGCTAAGTGCATCGGCAACCACATTAGCTTTCCCCGGGTGGTAGCTAATGGTACAATCGTAGTCCTTCAGGAACTCCATCCATCTCCTCTGTCGAAGATTAAGCTCCTTCTGAGTAAAAATATATTTGAAACTCTTATGATCAGTGAGAATCTCAAATGTAATACTGTATAAATGATGACGCCAAATCTTCAAAGCATAAATGATGGCGGCTAACTCCAGGTCATGAACTGAGTAGTTCTTCTCATGCTCCTTCAGCTGACGAGAAGCATAAGAGACTACTCTGCCGTGCTGCATCAGAACAACACCCAAACCCTGTAGAGAAGCGTCGGTGTAGAGTACAAATCCGTCTTCTCCAAAAGGTAAAACCAAAACTGGAGCCGACACTAATCTCCGCTTCAGCTCCTGAAAGCTGGTCTCGCAATCCTCTGTCCACGTAAACTTCACGCCCTTCCTGGTAAGACGTGTCAGCAGCATAGCAAGACGCGAGAAACCCTCAACAAAAAGTCGGTAATATCCTGCTAGTTCTAGAAATCTGCGGATCTCCTGTATAGACTTCGGCTACTTCTTCTGGCAACATCCCCTATCTTCTATAGGTCCATTTATATGCCCCTGCTAGAGACAATGTGTCCCTAGAAATCCCACAAAAGACAATCAAAATACGCACCACTGAACTTCGCTTACAGATATTCTCGTCGAAACATCTCCAGAACAATGCGAAGATGTTGTTCGTAATCCACCTCGAATCAGAAATATATCACAATATTGTCAATAAGACAATTATTACTATTCCAAACTTCCCTAGGAATACCAGAAATCATTGAGTCCCTAAAAATATCTAAGACACTGATAAACCTAAATAATGATACCATGGCCCCATAATGTCTGTACTACAAGCATAGTCAAAAGTGAGATCACTGGCAACAAGTCTGTAATATGATCATCAACTACAAATCACCAACTCCATAAATATCAAGACATTCTACTTCTCATATCACTATCAACATCAAGCACCAAATAATATATCACCAATAAATTATCAAAAATCAACATATCACAATATTTGATTTCACAATATCTTCAATCTCAAACCATTCTCAACATCATTCATACTTGATAATTTTCCAACAACCAATTCTTATCATAGTGTACTATCAAGATGTAGCAATATATCACAATCCTATCCTTCTTTTCCACATTGTAGTGCATTAGTCGACAAAAAGAAGAACAAATTTATCTACTAAACTACAATGTTTCACCAATCTAGAACTAATCCCCTCACGACACCTAAAACATCAATTTCAACTCACCTCTGGTTGTATATTTTAATACATCTCACAATCACCAACATAAAACTATCCTACATACACTACAGTACCCTCAAACAATATGAGATCACTACCTTACCATAATTCAACTCATCACTCCATAGCAATTTCTACTTGTTCTTTTTAGCCGTGACTCGAGCACTGCAACCCAAGCTACCTCTCCTCATTATAGAAGCCATCAACAATAACATATATCTTCTTGCTACTATAGCAGCAACTAAAAAAAAAAAACGAACCCTCAGGAAATGCTTTTGATAACCATTATCAATCCTCAACATAACAAGCACGAACACTATTCTCAAAGAATGCATCTTCATACCAATTTAACTATCTCAACTAGCATTATATACTCAATTCAAATAGACTTACTACATCACATCATTCTCTCTTTCTCTATAAAAGAGAGAAATAAGTCTAGATTTGTTATAAATAATCTACTATATCCTAGCTGTTGCCATGAACTAGTTTACATCCTTTTCCGTGCTAACATTACTACTCCTTAAGGGTTCCTCATTTAAGAGTAGTAACTAAGCAACACACTCATGTTACCCACTATTATGAGGATAAGCATGGTTAAAGTTGATTAAATAACTAATTGCAAACATCACATTCCTAAGTAGCTTTTGGATAGGCAACTTGAGCAATTAAACTTTAAGCCTCGGGCAATTGGTTTTTAAGTTACATACATGTGATATTGTTCAAGCGCCCTTTCATTCCATGGTTAAAAATATATATATATATTGGTACATTACTGATCTCCCTAACAAAACAACAAGAAGCAAATAAACTGAATTTCAATGATGCACAGACATGATATTCCATTGTGACACTATGAAGTAGTACAAAAACAATAAAATATATACTAAAAGTGTGATTAATGTATATTTGTTGGGTGCTTTGCTAAATATAGGTGGATAAGCAATATGGAACACCGAACCAGCAAAAGTTGAACATGAATTTGACCACATGACTAACTGCAAATTGTGCGTCTAAAGTATGGTTATATGTTCATGCTTCATCTCAATCTTTGGTAATACATCACTTGTTCTAAAAGCTGATTCAGTTGCAAACATAAAGCTTCCATGATCAAATTCAATCACAAGACTCTCCATAGATTAATGTATAATAACAAATCTACTAAACAGTCTCACAAAAGGAATAAACAAAGAAATAGTGCTAAATATCTAGCCCACGACCAAAATAGATAGTTTATATAGATTATAACTACTAAGAAGACAATAAACTAACATTGTCAGCTTCTACACATATCCTTGCCGCATTCAATTCATCATCCGCAAATTAACAACATTGCAAGTCAATAATAGTAGCCACGCCCAAAGTGTGCACCGCCATATGATGGATACGTGCCATCATTGTAATTTGGACCATAATAATCGCGTCCATAGAACCCACCTATTCCAAAATCTCTATAACGAGCTCCCTCATGCCTTGAATCAGGGTTGTCAGAATGAGCGCGAACCCTATTTTCATATTCCATATACTCAGAATCATGTTCCATCATAGAAAATGGTTGTTTCATATCTGTTAAATTATATCACAGATATTACTACAAGTATCAACAATTACCAAAATAATTTCATACCTAATTGCTGTCTGGAGATGTTCCGTCGCTGTCCAGTCCCCAATTAATCTCGGAATTCTATACGAGAAAATCATCGGAAATCCATAATAAAATCCGAAACGAGAGTCCAAAACATATACGTAATGGAAAATCCGTGCAACCAAAAATAACTACACAGTTTGACTCGCAAACTAGGGCTAGCATAACATATCTAGAATACTCAAAGCAAGTATCACACCCTCTCTGATACCAATAAATTGGTATCAGCCAAATCTAAAAAATCCGTAACACGAAAATCAAACAAGTATCGCCAAACTTTGGCGCTCTAATACCAATAAATTGGTATCAGGTTATCCCCAATATCCAAAATACAAAAACAAACGATCGTAAAACTTAAGCTCTGATACCACTAATTGTCACGCTCCGGAGGAGTCCCTGTCCGAGAAAATTTCGGCTGCATCTCCCCTGTACGGCGGACAATCTGAAACTTTCTAAATCCTCATATACCTCAGCCACATGCAGCTGGAATAATAACATGTAAATAAACCATCACCACGCAGTTTATATAAATATAAGCAAACCAAAGCAGTAATACCATGACTCAAAATCAACCCTACTCAACTACACTCGTAAAGCTCAAATCCGATGAACTCACCTCTTCTGCCGTCTAGGCAGGCATGTAGTAGAATAAATCCAAATCATACCAAAAATCCATCAAACGATAAGAATCCATACAATATCCATAAGTAAAATAATATAAGACTAAAAACAAAGTCTGATAGAGAAACTAAGATAAAATAACAACTCAAGACCAACAGAGGACTAGCACTACGTGCAGATGGGGACTAGCGACTGGAACTCCTCCGGACAGCCTCAACCTGAAAAATATAACAACAATGGAGGCGAGGTGAGTCCAACACTCAGCAGGTACAACTGATATGCAAAGAAAGGAAATAACACCTAGCACTAATCATGCGTACAGTCTCCTGATAAAAATAAAGGTAAATGCAAATCGAAGTAAACAGGAGAGAAACTGTACTAACCAGGACCTGGGTATAAGGACAAACAGTCCGAAAGATATAGAAGACCTGTATGCATGTCAAACATAGGTATCCAAACAATATGCAGCATATAAATGCAGCATATAAATGCAGCAAACACAAAAACAAGCAATAAATGCATCATGCATATGATGCCCATGTCATGGTCACCCCTGACGCCAGTCAGCCAACTCACAACCAAAAGTGGGACCGAGTGGGTAGGGCTGTGACGACCGTGCAGTCTGCATCACTACCCCTGATGAGTGACCGAGTGGGCGGGATGCTGTCTGAGTACACACATACTCCTACCCCAAATCATAGATGGGGGAGCATAATGCTCTCATCTCCCGGTACACTATGACGGGGAGGGATCTCTAACGTGCTACACGCTGCGTCACACTACCCCTGAGCGGACCAACGGAGCACCGGAAGAGCAAACTGACGTGCTACCACGCTGCGTCACGCTACCCATGAGCGTCACAACGGAGCACCGAACAGTGATGAAACTGACAATGTGCTCGACAATAATGGAACAATCTATCACACAGCATGCAATCATGCGAATGGTGCATGACACTAAGTATGGTAATATACCGAACAAACCTACATACACATATGATGTGCACCATAGTAAATAAATCACATCAAAGTACACTGATCAAATAAGGTACCAATCATAGGTCCTGAACATGGTGAGGTATGGTTATATCACTACCCCTATGAGTATGTGTAATCAGGTACATAACAACATGAAATGTAAAACAAACAATCAATCAAGCAGGTAACAGGTAATCGGGTAGTGATTAACCGAAACAAATGAAGAAAATAATTAATGCAACTTGTTAATTTCACTACTATACATATCAAAGACAATAAGTGAAAAGTACCCGCCTCCGACAAAAGAAAGGTCCAATTCCGACTCCAAGATACTCATCTCGCGTCAAAGTCCCTCAATCCGAAACCTCTCCTGTTAATCCACGGCCAACTAGAGTTTTTGTCAAAAATTTGCTTGCCGGAACTATTGTTGCCACAGTTCTGTTGCCTACACTGCAAAGAACTACACGAAGCCAAGTTCTTCCTCTGGTTTTCTCTCTGCCGGCGCTAAGGAACAGCAGGGACAGTAACAAAAGTGATCACCGGAGAGATCGAACTGTGGCCGGCGATTTCAAGCTAGGGCACAGCGCTGTATGGTGGTCGGCTGTGGCCCAAATCTAGGGTATGGTGTGGCTCGGGAAGTAGGAGGAGTCGGCCGGAGAACTAGGGCTCGGCGGCGAGCCGGTGCTAGGGCAGAGAGGTGCGGCGTCGGCACCTAGGGCAAGGAATGGCTCGGCTCCTGCTCGGGTGTCAGCAACGGCGGCTAGGGCATAGAGACAGCGTCATAGGATCGGCACTACTACGGGCGGGGGGAGAGGCGATCGCCGCGAAGAGATTAGGGCAGAGGCGTCGGTGTGGAGAAGACCGGCGTTGCGAGAGATGAGGGAAGGAGGGTTCGGCTCGGGCAGAGGAGAAGAAGAAGAAGAGGAAGGGGAGGAAGAAAAACCACCGTGGCCGGCGATTAGGGCTCCGGCGCTTAGGGATCGGAGGAGATGGCGTCGGGCGAGGAAGGGGGTGCGGCTCGGGTGCGCAAGGGAAGGAAAAACGGAGGAGAAAAGAAAAATAAATAAAAGAAAACGAAAGAATAAAAGAAAATTCAAACTTCTCCTCACTTAAATGGGTAGCCTAAACAAGCTTTCCCCGGGTCCCGTTTTATCCCCGTTAACTTGTCCGTACGAGCTCCGAAAAATTCCCGAAAAAATTTCTAAAAATTCCGGAAAATTCCCTTACGATTATTCGCATATTTTCGGTATTTTACACAAATGGCACGGTCGTGCTAGCATCAGATGTGAAGAAGGCCATGGCTGTGTGACTCACATGGCCGTGCCAAGCTCTCCGTGGCCAGGCAGCACACGGCCGTGCCAAGTTTCCAAAGTAGAGGAAGGCCACGTTCGTGTGACCTTGGCAGAGACAAAGAAGGTCATGGTCGTGTGATCCACACGGCCGTGTGACTCAACCCGAGAGGGAGCCGTGTGAGGCCGTGTGGATTCCACACGGCCGTGTGACGAAGAACACGGGCCGTGCCACGCCAAAAACAGAGTTGTGCTGAATTCTGGCAGATTGCAGACCGTTCGTAAAATGGCCTTAACTTTGAGTTCAGTTGGAGTTTCGGGCTGTTCTTTATACTAAAACATAGCTGACTTCAAGATCTACAAATTTTCTTCAGGTCCAACAGAGAGAGAGACTTATCTGCCTGTGATAAATGGCACGACCGTGCCTCCCAACTGCGGGTTCAACTGGACCTCCACCAAGACTGCAGACCAAACTTTGAACCTCAATAACTTTCGGCTCGGTTGGAACCAGGGCTCGATCCAAGTATCATATTGAAGATAATTTCAAGAGATACAACTTTGGTTTAGGGTAAATCAAGAGAAAACCTGGTTTAGTGGGTAAAAAATCCGGTTTACAGGACCACTATTTTCCTGGTTTTCCTGGGCAGTTTAGAGGAGGTATAAAAGGGTCAAGATCCTTATTCTTTGACTCATCTTTGGTTTGGGACTTTGTCCCTCTCCATGGGAAAGGGTTATCCCCTTAGGGGGAAACCCTAGAGATTCATTCTCCTCCATCCATTGGCGATCCATCCATCTCCGGAGCAAGGAGGCATCCCCAAGACATCGGAATCATCGGCAAACATCTCTTCTTCCCCTTCTTCTCAAATCTAGGGTTGTAAGTATGTTTTTCTTTATGTTTTGGGGCTGTTCTTCCTTAGCAATGGAGTAGATCTCTAGATCTAGGATATAGGAAGTATTTGTGATGTGATGGTGATGTAAAACAATGTAGATTTGCCATGTTTTCTATTCAATGACTTGTTGATGCCTTGTTCATGTTTGATGTAATGTGTGTGTGAATCTTGTTTATATCTTTTGCATGTTTTATCAAATGGTTGTGTAGAATTGTTAATCCCATAGGGGGGATACCCTAGATCGATTATCCGAGGGACGTACGTGACAGACATGCCCATGTAAGGATGATTTAGGGTATCACCTTGAAAGGAGAAGCAAATCTCCACAAAGAAGTACGGGATTGGGCATAATCACTATTTCTATTTCTATGTTATTGTGTGTTAATGTGTTTCTATGTTGATTATCCGAGGGACGCGTGTGACAGGCAAGCCCGTGTAAGGACAACATAGGAATCATTCCCATTTAGTAGCATAGGACATGGAGTAGGAGATCATGCCGGCTTATCCACTGCAGGGGAGAGTCGGTAATGAATCTAACTTCCTACAAGAGCATGAACAAAGAGGATAGGAATTAAGCAATCTATATAACATCACCTAGCATTACAAGGAAATCGAAATCCTAGAATCCATCATCCACCATCCTCTAAGCTCAATCCCTCTTAAGATCCATTCTCTCTCTTTTCTCTTACTATCTTTTCTCACCAATCTTAGGTTTGTCTAGATAATTCATTGTACGAAGTTGACTAGTGCTTAATCAACAGTCCTTGTGGATACGATATCTTTTATTATTACTGACGACGTAACCGTACACTTGCGGTTCGTAACAAGTTTTTGGCGCCGTTGCCGGGGACTGTTTTCGATTAACATTAGTTGATTAGCATATGAGTTACTCTAGACATTTTTCTTTTTCTTTTTGCATTTACTTTCTTATTTTCATTATGCATTTTTCTTTACTTTGTTTTTAATTCTGCATTTTTTTTGTTCCTACATGTCTATCCTGTTTTGGCTATAATCATTTAGATGGACATGTTTAAACTGATTACTAGATTGAAAGCTCTATTTCAAAAGTTTGACCAAATGTTTGTTGTGAACTCTAATACTCTTTTCTGCGAATTTTGTTGTGCAACTGGTCATATATATGATAATTGGCCAACATTGCTTGACCGTCCATATAGAATGCATGTTGAAAGAAGGGGTGTTTTCTCTAACTTTTATCATAGGTCAGAGCAAAATTTTTGTAAAGCTTGCAATGAAATAGGCCATTCAATTGAGAGTTGTTACAAGCTATTCAATTTGGGAACATCAATTGATGAACTTGATAGAAAAATAGATGAAATGGCTTCATCAAATTCACACACATATGACTTTGACTCGAATGACCCCCAATTTTCATCATTTATGGATAGAATGTTGAAAGGTTTAGAGGAGGTTCTAGCTATTCAAGCTGAATCACGCAAGGACATTAAGAAAATGCATGCTACACTTGATAGTATAGACTCAATAAATAATATAAAATCAGCTAATCTTTTAGTTTTGCAAGAGTCTATAATGAGAAAATACTGTGATGAGCTTGAGGATCATGAATCTGAGACTTTGATAAAGGAGTGAACCACTTTAATTCCATTACCTCCTAATGTCAAAGATCTAGAAGAGGCTTCCCTTCCTACATCTGAACCAATTTATAGTCATGTTGTGGAGGGATGTGTAGGGATGACCCAAGAATCAGTCCCCTTAGTCACACAACTTTTAGTCACTTTGGATGATATAGGACATGAACTAGTTGATATTGAGAGTGTAGGGACTTGTGCAATAGAAGCTAAGTCTCAAGAATCACCTCTTTTAGAAAGACCACCACTTGAGCTTCAAGCTTCCTTATCTAAATGTCAAACCACGCTCAATGATTTTCTTACATTAGTGATTGGTAAAAGTCAAATTTCAATTCATTTTTCTATTGTTACTAATCAATTCTTTTTTGAACATGATGGTGGTAGGGCATATGTTACACAGGGTTCACAAGGACAAGATAGGGTTGAACCTTTGAAGGAGAGCTTATTTGTTGAAAAACTGAGAACCCTTGGTAAGAAGGTTCTAAAATATCTTACCCCTCTAAGAGCGAGATTTAGATGAATCTTATGAGGTGGTCGAGCTAATGACCTTAAACAAGCGCTTCTTGGGAGGCAACCCAAATTCTTCAATCTTGTTTTCATCCATGTCTTTAGTTCTTTCTAGTTTCATTTCTTTATAATAAAAATGTACCCTCTACTTAATTTTTCTTGTCTACTTTATTTTTGTAGATTTCAAAGTTGTGGAGGAATGTGAACATTGGATAGAGGAGTATCTTTGAAAACATGAATGCCAATCATTTGGAGCTCATCACTTGGTAACTTCTCTAAACTTCATAAATCTCCTTCACATTACATTTCTAGTTTTCATTGGGACAATGAAAAGGTTAAGTCTGGGGGGATGCATTAGATGCATTTGATTTAGTTTTCTCATTTCTTTTTGCCTAATAAAATTTGCTAGTTGCATTATTTATCACATCATGATTGTTTGTCCTTATTGCAAAATACTAGCACGCCTATTCTAGATTTTATGTGGTTTATGGGTTACTTATGGTGCTAGTATGTTTAGTGATCTATCTTTTTCTATCTTTGATAGCATAAAGTGAGCAATGTATTTACTATAAGAGTTTAAGTATTGGCCTCGTTTTAGGATCTCTATACACTATGGCTATTTTTGATGGTTGATAACTCTAAAATAGTCATGATTCATAGAATTGGACTAGTACTTGTGCTTCTATGGTAACCTCTCAACTATATTTTGGTTACTGGATAAACTCAAATCATGTAAGCTCATTTGGAAAAATCAATCCCAAGAAAAAAATAATGAAAGTTTGTTTAAGTTTGATACTTTGAAAATATTAAAAAAAATAAAATAAATAAGGGATAAAAAATAGTTATCGTGAGTGGAAACTAGTAATTCACCCCTTTGAGACCGAGTTAGGTTACTGGGGAAATGAATGTTATGTTTCTCTTGATACTGAGTATTCCTTTGAGACCTTGTGTAGATGATGCATAGTATTTTTGTGGGGAATGAACCTTGCGTGTGAAAGGTAAGTACCTATCATCGGAAGCATAAGGAACACAATTTTATGACAACTTGACTAGACTTAGGGAATGAAACTTGATAAACATAGGCCACTTTCGCACTGAGCAATGAGGACTACTATTTAGGTCATACTCAAACTACTTTTGTATCTTGTTCACCAATGAAATTATTTGATAGGATTAGATTGACTTGCTAGAGATTATGATGCACTATTTAACCACATGAATCTAGATTGTAGGTTTTGCTTGAGGACAAGCAAAGGTTTCAGTCTGGGGGTGTGATGTGCGTAGGTTATATACACTTTTATGCATGTCTTGGCGCACATCTACTTGTATTTCATTAGCATAATCTATGTTTATTGCACCCTATTTCATTGTAATATCATACTTCCATTATATTTTATTCGGAGATCTGCTCTTTGCTTGTTTTGATTGACAGGACGCTATTTGGAGCAAAAATGGAGCAAAAATACACACGGGAGCAACTCTGGAAGAAATCCAGCCTGGGCCATGTATGTCACACTGCCGTGTGACCATTGGTATGTTTTGGCCGTGCCAAATGGCACGGTCGTGCTAGCATCAGATGTGAAGAAGGCCACGGTCGTGTGACTCACACGGCCATGCCAAGCTCTCCGTGGCCAGGCAGCACACGACCGTGCCAAGTTTCCAGAGCAGAGGAAGGCCACGGCTGTGTGAAATCACACGACCGTGTGAAATCACACGGTCATGTGACCTTGGCAGAGACGAAGAAGGTCATGGCCGTGTGATCCACACGACCATGTGACTCAACCCGGGAGGGATCCGTGTGAGGCTGTGTGGATTCCACATGGCCGTGTGACGAAGAACACATGTCGTGCCACGCTAAAAACAGAGTTGTGCTGAATTCTGGCAGATTGCAGACCGTTCATAAAACGGCCATAACTTTGTGTTCCATTAGAGTTTTGAGCTGTTCTTTATACTGAAACGTAGCTAACTTCAAGATATACAACTTTTCTCCAGGTTCAACAGAGAGAGAGACTTATCTACCCATGCTAAATGGCATGGCCGTGCCTCCCAACCGCGGGTTCAACTGGACCTCCGCCCAGACTACAGACCAAACTTTGAACCTCCATAACTTTTGACTCGGTTGGTGCCAGAGCTCAATCCAAGTATCAGATTGAAGATAATTTCAAGAGCTACAATTTTGGTTCAGGGTAAATCACGAGAAAACCTAGTTTACCGGACCCCTATTTTCCTGGTTTTCCTGGGTAGTTTGAAGGAGGTATAAAAGGGTCAAGATCCTCATTTTTTGACTCATCTTGGGTTTGGGACTTTGTCCCTCTCCTTGGGGAAGGGTTCTCCCCTTAGGGGGAAACCCTAGAGCTTCATTCTCCTCCATCCATTGGCGATCCATCCATATCCGGAGCAAGGAGGCATCCCCAAGACATCGGAATCATCGGCAAGCATCTCTTCTTCCCCTTCTTCTCAAATCTAGGTTTGTAAGTATGCTTTTCTTTATGTTTTGGGGTTGTTCTTCCTTAGCAATTGAGTAGATCTCTAGATCTAGGATATAGGAGGTATTTGTGATGTAAAACTATGTAGATTTGCCATGTTTTCTATTCAATGACTTGTTGATGCCTTGTTCATGTTTGATGTAATGTGTGTGAATCTTGTTTATATCTTTTGCATGTTTTATCAAATGGTTGTGTAGAATTGTTAATCTTGTAGGGGGAATACCCTAGATCGATTATCCGAGGGACGCACGTGATAGACATGCCCGTGTAAGGACGATTTAGGGTATCACCTTGAAAGGAGAAGCAAATCTCCACAAGGAAGTAGGGGATTAGGCATAAGCACTATTTCTATTTCTATGTTATTGTGTTTTAGTGTGTTTCTATGTTGATTATCTGAGGGATGCACGTGACTAGCAAGCCCATGTAAGGACAACATAGGAATCATTCCCATTTAGTAGCATAGGACATGGAGTAGGAGATCATGCC
This sequence comes from Zingiber officinale, assembly GCF_018446385.1. Classification (NCBI taxonomy): domain Eukaryota; kingdom Viridiplantae; phylum Streptophyta; class Magnoliopsida; order Zingiberales; family Zingiberaceae; genus Zingiber; species Zingiber officinale. The sequence continues at coordinate 81,065,050 of NC_055999.1, read as the reverse complement.
GGCTTATCCACTACGGGGAGAGTTGGTAATGAATCTAACTTCCTACAAGAGCATGAACATAGAGGATAGGAACTAAGCAATCTATGTAACATCACCTAGCATTACAAGGAAACCAAAATCCTAGAATCCATCATCCACCATCCTCTAAGATCAATCCCTCTTAAGATCCATTCTCTCTCTTTTCTCTTTTCTTTCTCTTACTCTCTTTTCTCACCAATCTTAGGTGTGTCTAGATAATTCATTGTGCGAAGTTGACTAGTGTTTAATCAACAATCCCTGTGGATATGATATCTTTTATTATTATTGACGACGTAACCGTACACTTGCGGTTCGTAACACTAATCGCCCAAGACTTACTATAACATAGGTAGGTAACTGTTTCAAATTACTGTTGGTGCAATCGACTTCCAAAGTTTTAATGTCTAACAAATATGTTTAGGTATGTTTAATGGAGCTTGATCATGGGAAATCCTAGTCATGGCTAGGCAAGGGTAAGAAGTCAACTGCGTGACTAATCTGAGTGACTAATCCTAACTGCGGTTAGGCAAGGGAAGTCCTAGTTGTAGGCTAGGCAAGGGAAATCTTGGTAGATCATGGAAGCCAGGTGGATTCGATAGGTATGGAGGACCTGATCCCTGGGTAGCCGAATACTGAGTCTTGGTGAGTGAAGTCAGGTGGAGAAAACCTCAGGGGGTGGTAACCTTAAATTCTAGTGAGTGAAGCCAGATGGAGAAAATCCTAAGGGGAGATAACCTTGGGTAACAAGAAGTCTCGGAGGAGTGAACTCCAAGCAAGGTTGATCGAATGGTTTTCGGTCGACTGCGTGCGGTCGACCAGCGAATCTCGGCAAATCTATGTTTAGGTTTACCATAGTATTCTGTATTACTATTATTGCTATTAGCTAATGTTAGTATTGTAGGAAAAGTCTTAGTGGATCAGGCGGTCAAACATTGAGCAAGTAAAGTCCAAACATGTTTGAATGACCAATGTTTGGCAGGTAAGTTGAGGTATGCAACTAGAGGAGTGACAGTGAGGTCGTGTCCTATTAGGAACAACCTAAGGTCGCTGCAACTGAAGAAACCGGGAAAGTTTCCAAGTTGAGATCAAGACAGTTCTACTGTCTAATATGACTCATACATTATATATATATTATTGTGCTAATCTTTGAATTATAGGAATATTCTGTTTAACTCTGTGTTGCAGGTTGGACTTGATCTGTCAACCGAACGTAGGTATCATAGGTATTAGTCGACCGAACCAGCTTGACTCAGATCAGAGATCAGTTCGGACCAAAGCAAAGCATAGTCCGATCTAAGCTTGATTGATTGACCAAACCAAAGTATCGGTCTACCGAGCCCAAATGATGTGGCACAGATCAGTTCGGTCAGAAGTGGGGAAGGAAACTAAGTTGATCGGTCGACCGAACCAGGAGATCGGTCGACTGAACAATCACCTCATCAATGCAGCATTAAGTGTGAATCTCGGTGAACAAGGAAATTCTCTATTCGATCGACTGAAAAATGTGATCGATCGACCAAACACTTTAATGTCATTAAATGTCAAAGATCGAATCTGCGTTAGATCTCAATGAAGAAGGAAGGGAGCGGGTTCAGTTGACCGAACCTAGGGATCGGTCGATCAAACGTTGACGACTCTTATAAAAGTGAGCTTGAGGTCCGAGGCTGGATAACGAAATCTATTTGGTCCAAAGTTCATCTATGTGCTAGTTGCTGCTGTTCGTGCTACTCTTCTACACCTCCATTAAGCAAGCTGTTGTACCATCCAAGAAGTATTGATCGAGCTGTATCTATCTAAGTAATTGGTATATTTATTTAGCTTATTTTGTACTTAATCTAAAGTAAGATAGTAGGCTATTACTGTCTTACTCACTTCATTGTATGATCTGCTTCCGAAGTTTTCGAAGAAAAGAGATTTAGTGGATTGCCCATCGGTGCGATCAAGGATCGCAGGTCTTCGAGTAGGAGTCGACCTAGGCTTCGAACCAAATAACTGAACCTGTTCTTTATTTTTCACTGCACGACTTTGATTTAAACGAGTAAAATAAAAGTTTTTAAAAGCGCGATATTCACCCCCTCTATCGCACTCTTTCGATTCTACAATTGGTATCAGAGCTTGGTAGCTCTAAAATTACTTAATCGTTTTTCGAGCAATTTTTAAAAAACTTTTTTTTCTTTAAAAGTTTTTTTAACTCTTAAGTAATACTTTTTATTCTTTATCCCGCACTACTAATCCTAAGACGAGAGTCTTGGATATATTTTTATTTTAATTCTTTGATTGCAAGAATGTAGATGTCATATCAAGAAGGGTGAAGCATCTACGACCCTCCACCGTACGATCAAGTCTACTTCAATTCCTAGAGGCGAATGATGGAATATTTCATAGGAAGCAACAATTTTGACAACTGGATTGCACTGAGACAATCTTTTCAAAACTCTGAAGCAAACACAAAGGTAATGAACATATTAATTAGTATTTTGCCTAATAAAATTTTGTGTCAATTAGAAGATTACAAGAACGCATTCGAGATGTGGATCAAATTGATCAAGCTTCACAAGACTCCATCGAGGCTAGAAGATCAAGGAGAAAGTGAGTTCGAATCCGAGTCTGAATCTGAAGAGCTATCCTCAAAGACTGATTTAGAAGATCAAGACCAAAACAACTTCATAGCACTAATCGTTGAGGAGGCAGATGGATCTGAACCTGAGTTTGACCAAACATTCGAGCCCGAATTTGAGATGACAATGATCAAGGGAGAGAATCCTAACGAGGATGCAATAGGTAATATTGTAAATACAAAATTTAAAGATCACATAACATATTTTAAGTGCAGTGAAAAAGGGCACTACAAAAGCAAATGCTCAAAGAACTGATCCGCACAATCAGAGACTCGAAAAGGAAGGACCAGATTGAGTGCTTCAAATGCAAAAGAATGGGACATTATAAATCTCAATGCCTAAAGAGAAGACTCAATAATCCAAGGGGAGCAATTAAGGTAAATCAATTTAAATTATATAAAGATTTTCATGCTTTAAATCTGTTATGTTTAGATAATACTGAAAAACTAAAAATGCATGATTGTTCTGAATTAACACTGTTTAACAAAAATAACTTAATTAATAAAAATTTAATTAATTCAAATGTAACGAAACTTAATCAAAATAATCCAAATGTTAATTTATTTGATCAAAATATAGATTCAAATATATGTAACCAAGTTAAGTTAAATTTAAATATGAATAATAAAACTTTGAAAATAACTAAAAATAAACAAAAGTTAGTTAATAATTCAAAAAATAAAAATCAAGATTTAAAAAGTAATTCTTTAAACTTTAAAAACAAAAATTAAGAAAATAAATTTACAATTAATAAAAAAATCAAAATTCTAAATTAAAATTAAATAAGAATGAAAATAATTTTTCTAAATTTAAAAACTCAAAATCAAACTTAAGAAAATTAGAAAAGCAAAATAACTTCTTGAAAAATAAAATTGATAAATTGAAAAATATTATTAATAATTTTATCAACTCACAAAATCTAGATTTAAGTTATAAATCAAAATCAAATCTAAAATAAAACTTCCACAAACTTAATTATAATCATGTACCCTTTAATTATGAAACTAATCAATATTAATAATAAAAACAATAACAAAATAATAATAAATAATAATAATAACAATAAAAAATAATAATAAATAGTATTAATAATAACAATAAAAAAATAATTATAAACAATAATAATAACAATAATAATCATAAGTAAAAACAATGATGATAACAACATTTACAATAAAATCAATAATAACAATATGACTTATTTGAATTGATTGACTTACCATGATCATGCATACTTTCCTGTTATATACCATGACATGCATCTTCTTTTTATATTGTTAGTTTAGAACGGTTAGTCATAAAAGTTTTACCAAACCCTAACAACATAGCATCAGAATAGATTGGGATGACAGTACGTCAAGGAAGCTTTGTCGAAGGCATGCCTAGGTTGAATCCTGTGTATTCTGCCTGGTGTACTAGACTTAGTGGATCTGACCGAAGCTACCACAGTCAAACATGGGCTAGTTAGAACAAAATTTAGTATTAAAATTTTTTGGGCAGGACTATTTTGGAAAGTCTTCAGCAAGAGGTCCACCGTTGATATACAAGAAGGTCATATGTCTCGCCACTCAGCTAAAAACTTATCCTTAAGAAACTTACTTGATTAATTAACCCAAAACTAAATTTGAATTTAACAAAAGTTGAACAACCTTTTTTATATAGGCTTCTAAATTGATCTAAAACTAATCAACTAAAACTTAATTAAAAAAAACTTAATTAAAATTTATTTTAAAAACCTAATTAAAATTTATTTTGAAAACTTAATTAAATCTATTTTAAAACTTAATTAAAAAATTTAAAAACTTATCAACTTAATTAAAATTATTTAAAATAATTTATAAAAATAAAAAACTTAATTAAAAATATTTTAAAACTTAATTAAAAATATTTTAAACTAAATATTTTAAAATTTTAATTAACAATATTTTAAATATTAATTAAAAATTTATTTAAAAAAACTTAATCAAAAATATTTTTAAAAACTTAAAAATATTTTTAAAACTTAATTAAAATATAATTCAAACTTCTTTAAAACTTTACTTAATATAATAACTTAATTTAATTAATTTTAAACTAAAGTTAAACTAAACTTAAACTTAAATTAACTGAAGTGTAATTTAAAAGAAAACTAAAACAACTTTATTAAATTAAAACTAAATTAATTACTAATTCATTAACCCTAACTAATTTACCTTAATAGACATAATTAATCTTTAATGACTTTAATCAATAAATAAAATACTTTAACCTTAACCAATATTAAATCTATAATTAATAAGTTAAATTAATCATTAACTTTACAATTTAACTTAATACACTTAATTAATTCTTAATGAATTTCAACTTGAAATCTTAACTTTAATCAACAAATAAATTACTTTAACCGTAAAGATAATTAAAATTTCAAAATTAAATAAAACTAATTCTTAAATCTTTACCTAATTAATTCCTATGAAACTAATTAAATTAATCCTTAAATAATAATAATTCATAATCAATTAATCCATAACTTTTAATTATGAAACTTATATCAACAATTAAAATAATAATCAACCTTAATTGAAATAAGTAATAATTAATCTAACAATTATAAAACAAATTTTCAATCTTTAATAAATTAGAATATAAAATAATCATACTAAATTAAACTCAAAGTAATATTAATCTATTGAAACTAAATTCAATTATTCCAAATTAAGTTTAACTCAAATCTAAAAATCAACCTATATAAATTTACCATCACGATTAAAATTACTTTACAATTAATTATTAACCGAATTAATAATCATTAAATACACATACTTAACCTTAAATTAATCCTTAATTAATTAATTTTATTTAACAATTGACCTTAAAATTTCTACACTTAAATTACTAAATTAATAAATAATATTTTTTTAAAAAAAACATATTAATAATGTTACCATTAATATTAACTTAATTAACTTTAAATTCAAACTAAATAAAGTCATCTCATGCAACTATAGGATTACCATATTTGAAAATTTAGAATGGGTGAGATGCTAAAAAAATTAAAATCTCTAAGATTTTTTTTTTAAATGTATTTTTGAAAACTTATAAATGTATTTTCCATAAAAATATTTTCAAAATTTTATTTAATGACTGATTGGGTGTATTATATATAAATTATTGTTGATCACCACCTAAGTCTTTAGATTTTTAATCATGACTCTTAGACACATAAGATTTTCTTCCTTGTGAGTAGCAAGGATATCCAAAAGAGTGTCTAGTTAAGGGGGAGAGATTATATTAAAAGATATGTTTTTTAAAAAAAAATCAAAATGAAATATCTTTTTTTTAAAAAATCATTTTAAAAGAGTTTTGAAAAGTTTTGACTTCAAAATATTCTCTTTTAAATATAGTTCAAGCATTATCTTTTCAAAATTATATTATTCAAACTCATATTTTAAAAAAAAACATTTTGAAAAATCATACTTTGAAAATTCCTTCGAATATTTTTCTTACTTTGAAAAACTCTTTGCAAATTTTTTTGAAAGTTATTTTTCCTTGACAAATATTTTTGAAAATCACTTTTATAAAATTACTTGAAAAATTTTGAAGCATTAATTCTTCTATATCTTGCCTTTGCAAAAATCTTTTAAATCTTGAAATATCTTTTTGAAAAATATTCTTGATAAAATTTACTTAGTGAAATCCTTAAAAATTCCCTGGAAACCTTTTGGAAATTTGATTGGAAAATTTTTTAAAATTATTTTCAAATATATCTTGAAAATATTTCCTTCAAAATAGTTTTTGAAATATGAACAGATATTTTTCAAAATATATGAATCATGATTCTTATTTTGAACAAATATTTTCCTTGAAAATTCTTGACATCCAAAATGCATCTTATTATTGTCTTTCATAAGGGTGAGAGAATACCTTAAGGAATGTCTTGTGAATGGTTAAGGTTTTATGTCATTGTTGGTGCAAAACTTAGTGATACCTTAGAAATCAATAATATTTATGAAGGATTCTTTTTGATAAATGACAAAAGGGGGAGAAGAAGGTTTTAAATTAGAAATCTAAATCTTATGAATAGATCTAACTTAAACATATTTGTCAAACATCAAAAAGGGGAAGATTGTTGGTGCAATAGACCTCCAAGGTTTTAATGTCCAACAAATATGTTTAAGTATGTTTAATGGAGCTTGATTAAAGTCCTAGTCGTGTCTAGGCAAGGGTGAGAAGTCAACCGAGTGACTAGTCCTAATTGTGGTTAGGCAAGGGAAGTCCTAGTTGCAGGCTAGGCAATAAAAATCTCGGTAGATCGTGGAAGCCAGGTGGATTCGATAGGTCTGGAAGACCTGATCCCTGGTAGCCAAATATTGAGTCTTGGTGAGTGAAGTCAGGTAGAGAAACCCCTGGGGGGTAGTAACCTTAGGTTTTAGAGAGTGAAGCCAGATGGAGAAAATCCTAAGGGGAGATAGCCTTAGGTAACGAGAAGTCTTAGAGGAGTGAACTCCAAGCAAGGTTGATCGGATGGTTTCCGGTCGACCCCATGCGGTCGATCAGCGAATCTCTGTAAATCTATGTTTAGGTTTACCATAGTATTCTGTATTACTATTATTGCTATTGGCTAATGTTAGTATTGCAGGAAAAGTCTTAGTGGATCAGACGGTCAGACATTGAGCAGGTAAAGTCCAAGCATGTCTAGAGGGCCAATGTTTGGTAGGTAAGTTGAGGTATGCAACTGGAGGAGTGACAGTGAGGTCATGCTCCTGTTAGGAACAACCTAAGGTCACTGATTCAACTGAAGAAACCGGGAAGGTTTCTAAGTTGAGATCAAGATAGTTCTACTGTCTAATATGACTCATACATTATATATATTACTGTGCTAATCTTTGTTGTAAGAATATTCTGTTTAATTCTATGTTGTAGGTTCGACCTGATCGGTCGACCGAACCAGCTTGACTCAGATCAGAGATCAGTTCAGACTAAAGTAGAGCATAGTCCGATCTAAGTTTGATCTGTCAACCTAATCAAAGTATCGATCAACCGAACCCTGACGATGTGGCACAGATTAGTTCGGTCAGAAGCAGGGAACGAAACTAAGCTGATCGGTTGACCGAACCAGGAGATCAGTCGACCGAGCGATCACCTCATCAATACAGCATTAAGTGTGAATCTCGACGAACAGGGAAATTCTCTATTCGGTTGACTGAAAAATGTGATTGATCGACCGAACACTTTAATGTCATTAAATGTCGAAGATCGAATCAGCGTCAGATCTCAACGAAGATGGAAGGAAGCGGGTTTAGTTGATCGAACTCAGAGATCGGTTGATCGAACGTCGACGACTCTTATAAAAGTGAGCTCGAGGTCTGAGGCTGGGTAACGAAATCTGTTTGGTCCGAAGTTCATCTCTGTGCTAGATGCTGCTTTTCGTGCTACTCTTTTACGCCTTCATCAAGCATGTTGTTGTACCATCCAAGAATTACCAATCAAGCTACATCTTCTATCTAAGTAATCGATATATTTATTTAGCTTGTTCTATAATTAATCTAAAGTAAGATAGTAGGCTATTACTATCTTACTCACTTCATTGTATGATTTGCTTCTCTTCGAGGTTTTCGGAGAAAAGAGATTTAGTGGATTACTCATCGATGCTATCAATGATCGCGGGCCTTGGAGTACGAGCTGACCTAGGCTCCGAACTAAGTAACCGAACCTGTTCTTTATTTTTCGCTGCACAACTTTGATTTAAATTGGTAAAGGAAAAGTTTTTAAAAGCGTGATATTCACCCCCCCCCCCCTATTGCACTCTTTCGATCCTATAATTACATCATATGTAACTCTTGTATCATTGGGTGAACAAGACTATTTGTTCATTTGCCCATATTATGAAATCCACATTGCAACTCATCTTGAGTTAGCTTTGGCTAATCGCCCAAGACTAGTATAATTTGAATTTCATTATATGGGATATGCCTCTAAGTTCTCAACTTAGTTAAATCACACCCAAAGTTTAATAGTCGGACATCACAATTATCCTGTCGCACTCTTACAAGATAAATTGAGTCACTTTGCTTTAGCAAAATCTGACTACAATTGATCGAGCTAGATGGGAGTACCAAACTTTGGTAGGCATATATAAAAGAGACCTAATCATGATTAAACTACACATGCATCGCATAGCATATCATGACATACATCACATATATGCATAAAATAAAACATGACATGGTTATGGTCTTATTTTCTATGATCCTCTCAAGCCAATGAGAAGATCGGAAGGTCAACCTAGGTCAAAGCATCTTCTCCAAGTGCTTCCTCGGTCGTCGTATGTTGTTGTCCTTCTCCCTTTTTCACAGTCGTCCAGTAGACTTGTTCTTCTCTAATTTGTACATTACAAAACCTAAAGAAACCTCGAGTTACATTCAAGGGTAGTCTAAATTTATAATAAGAAAGAAAAGGGAGAGGCACAACATACAGACCGTATTATGAATTACAACACACATCCAATCACATCGGGGTTATCGCATATAAAAATCTACTACAACTTAGTATATGCCTTCGCAAGTGGCTCTGATACCACTGTAAGGAACTATAGCGCTAAACACGCCGAAAAGCACAGTGAAAAAATAAGTTCCTATCCAGAAGATTCATGCAAAGGAAACCATATACTTAGTTTTGTTAAACAATATACCTTTGTTGCGTGCCCTTCTCAATCCTAACAGCAATGTTTCTTTAGGATGTAGATCTCAGCGCGATCAACACGTCCATGCCTCTACGGTATCCACACGAACACATTTTCCATCCGTCTCACGAACTCAAGACTTGGAGAAAAACAACTTTTGTTGTGCTAGCAACTACACAAGGTTGTTTTTGGCCAAGAGAAGAAGAGGAAGAAGAGCAAAAACCAAGAAGATCACCATCACCCAAAAGGTCAATTCATCTATATAAGGTGATTCACAAAAGGGTTACTTTACCAAATAGGTTACTTCAGCAAAAGGTTACTTTACCAAAATGTTACTTCACCTAAAGGTTACTTTTTCAAATGACTTTTTGTATTCATCCAATGAATACAAAAATATTTTTGACTCTTGATCTTCCTTTTGATTAATGATGTATTAATCTCTATTAATATTCATTAATCTTAATGGGTTGAATTTAGTATATTGGATTAACCATTAACCTAATAATCCATTAACCCAATAAACTAATGAGTCTAACCCATTACTCAATAAGTCTAATCCAAATCCATTCGAGTCTAATTCAATTCGGATTAGACTTAACCCTATAATCCATCTCCAAATCAACGTTCTCTTTGTGTGTGATCCAATAGGCTCTCGTAACATTGGCAATGTATCTAAAACTATTTTAGATACATAAGCATTGAGTGACATCTAGCAATGCATCATTACTACCCAAGTGACGAGAATGTCGAGATTCGACCTAACGTTTCTGTGCCTATTATCTTGTATGACTTAGTTCTTCTATCCTTGATATCTAGATTGATCAATGAGATATAGATCATGTCATTCTCTTATCAATCTTTGTGTTTCTTGATCTCTAAGTAGACACACTCAATCAAAGAAACTCAATATTACATATTGACTCATTTGAGAATGGTCATGCATTCTTGTGTCCTACTAATTAAGGGGTCCATAGATATTACTTTCATCATATGGAAGGGATAAATCTAATCTACATCATTCACATCCCTCCACATAATTTGTTGCATACCCAGTGATCGACTTTATAGTCCACCTTGTTTCAAGTGACGTTTACCAATATTAAAGTACACAACTCCTTATGTAGGGAACCGTAGTGACTTCAGGTCTAAGGACTATTTATACCAATAGTCACATGAGAATATTTATGACCTTCATATAATGATTCATGAAACATTCTCATGGTGGGTCATTTAGTATATATTCTCTAATATTATACCCATGTGTCAACCTGATATCTCATATCCATGACTTGTGAGATTAAGTCATTCATTGACCTATATACTAGTCTCAACACATTAATATTATCCTTGTATATTAACGCTTAACTAGGAATAGTTAAGAGTAACATTCTATATAAATCTACAATGCCCCACAATCAATTCAACCAATTGATATGCTATAGATTAGAACTTACTACCCTAGGATATTATTATATTTATTTATTCGGCACTGAACTGAAATAAATATAATAACCAACTTTACCTTTTATTAATTAATAAAATATGATACAAAAGGTGCCCTTGTCAATCATCTCATAATTGGTACTAGGGTTAATACTAACATAACAACCCTTCATCTAACTTTGATTAATCGCCTAGTGTTAAGGTTTTAGATTCAACTAGATCGAGTTATAATCGGGTTGGGGAAAGATGGTCAACCCTTAAGTTAAACGAACTAGGGAGTTTAGTGTCTCAACAGTGGCCAAACCTTAAGGTGGCCGAGATTAAGGCCAGTCGGCCTTACGTGTTGGCCAGAATGATTGACTTACCCTACAACAGACCAACCATAGGTGACAGTGTGCATGCGTACCCTTCCAGTCATAAAATCGGATGAATATATATGTTCTACCCATACAAATATCTGATAGGAAAATGACATGATATAGCTCAGCTTAATATATTAAGAACGTAGCTACATCTCACTTGGTAACCCATTGGCCTGGGCGATTAAAAGGATAACCGAGATTGTAGCACCTTTCCTCATATTTTCACCTTAATGGGATTCCAGGAAGGCATGAGTTATCAGAAGGACTTCCAGGAAGCAAAGGGTGCTATATTAGTTCTCAAGTAGATTCCCAACATGATTAAAGTACTATATCATTCTCTGAACAAATATCTCAAGGCTGTGCAAAATATAATAAAGCAGCTTAATGACCGAGGCATGCATAAAGGCGATCAACCTTAAGGGCTGACCAATATACATGTAGTATAATGTGTAACACAGTAAATCATGTAGAATGTAACTAAATAGCTCAAGCAAACGACTGGCTTAATGGCCGGCCAATATATACTCAATAAATAATACCCTAACAAGGTGTAAGAAGTGGTCGGCTTAAAGACAAACTGAAATATACTCAACAAACAACATCATAAAGAGGCATCTGGCTTAAAGGCCAAGTTGAGATATATTCAATGTACAGTGTCCTAATGAGGCGGCCGACTTAATGACCGGCCGAGATACACGCCACATAACACACGATAAAACAGACTATGTATAAGGCAACTGAACTTCCTAACAGAGCGACCGACTCAAGGACCGGCCGAGTAATGCTCGGCAGACTATATCATCCTAATAGAGCGGCTGACTTAAGACCGACCGAGATATATCCAGAAGGTAACATCCTTACAAGATGATCAACTTAATGATCGGTTGAGATATATTTAACCGACAAACATCTTGACAGCCTGTCATAATAACAACTACATGTCAAAGAATATTCTTTTAGAACCTTCTTCAGGGATCATCCTATCCCCCATCAGCCGACTATGTATAACATCATATTCCTTCATTAGCCTTAGTGATAACAGAAACTATAAACAACAAAAAAGGTATACATCTGGGTCAACAGAAGATGCCTTGGACGACTACGGCATGTCGCCTAAGTTGTATCCTCTTATTTACCTAACAACCTCTGACACATTCTGTCACCTCATGATTACGGAGGTTATGTGAGGTAGTATATAAAAGGGGAGTCCTCTCTGTGATGAAGGTACACTGATTGACGATAAGAAACTTACTCTTGCGTGCATGTTCTTATTGTTCATTAGCCACCCGTTCAGATTCGTACTGACTTAGTTTCAAAGGGCCTTCGCCAGGGACTCCCCATTGGTTTCTAGGCATTGATATTTTGTTAGCTCGCCCCCTTGTGTGTAGGATCGAAGGAAAGCTTCTTTTGGGAGAGAAAGACCTTCTGTTGGTCAATCATCCATCCATTGTGCCAGGGTATCATCTCTGCAGGTCTCAGATAGGATCACGCATATTTATGTGCTTACTTCTATTATGGAAGATTGGATTCTTTGATAGTGTTATTGCATAATTGTTACCAACTCGAATCTTGGTTGTCTATTGTTAACTTATCTCCTTTAATAAATTTCTAAGCCAAATAGCATGACAAACACATGAAGTTAAAACCATGTACTTCTACTTCACAAGTAGATAGTGTGACAATATGTTGTTTCTTCGACATCCAAGTGAAAGTTGTATCTCCCATAAAGAACACAAATCTTGTAGTACTACTCTTTCTATCATCCATATCTCCACCCCCAATCACTATTGCTTTATCCTTCAATTTTAAAATTGTTAGATGATGAATAAAGCAACCCAAAATTTATCGTACCTTTGATATAGTTCAAAATTCATTTAGCGATCTTAAAGTGGGTGGTGGTTGGTTCTCCATGCAACAACTAACAAGTCCCACAGCATAAAGGATATTAGGCCTTGTGCACATCAAGGATCATAAGATTCCAACAAAACTATTGAAAAGTGTTGGATTAACTTTTTCTCCTTCATCATGCTTTGATAACTTGACTCTGCATTCTACTGGAGTATTTATCGTCTTACTACTGTCCATCTTGAGCTTCTTTAATATCTTGCTTGCATAACCTTCTTGTGAGATGAAGATTTCATCTTCCCTTTGGTTTACTTCAATGCTCAAATAGTATGTCATTAGCTCAATATCAATCATCTCAAACTCCTTAGTCATCGCTTCTTTGAATTCTCCAAACATAATTGGATGGCTTTCCATGAATATCAAGTCATCAACATATAGGAAGACAATTAAAATTTTTTATCCTTATTCTAAATGTATAGTGTAGTTCATAATGACATTTGATGAAGTTTTTTTCTTGCAAGTACTTGTCTATTCGGCAATTCCATGCCCTTGGTACTTGCGTTAGCCCGTAGATGGTCTTCTTCAATTTTAGAACTTTATTTTTCAAGTCCTTTGACTTCATAACCTGATGGTTGCCAAATATACACTTTTTTTTTTTGAGAATTCTATTTAAGAAAGCAGATTTTACATGAATTATTGTATTCTCCAGTTATTTTGGGCTACTAAAGAAATAATTATTCTGTCAGTTTCTAATTCAGCAATGGAAGCAAATACCTCATTATAGTCAATGCCAGATCTTTGACTAAAGTCTTTTCCCACCAATCTTACTTTATATCTTTCAACTTCTCCTTTGGTATTCTTCTTATTTTGTACACCCACTTTACACTAATCTCCTTATGTCCTTCAGGAAGTGGAGTCAACTCTCATGTACCATTCTTCTCCATCGGCTTGATTTCTTCCTCTATTGCATCTTTCCACTTTTTTCTCTTTATAGCTTCTTAAAAATCCATCGGATTGCAATTGCTAAAGAGACAAAATAGAGTAAGATTATCTTGATTCTCAGTTACTCCTCATAAAGGTCTCATAAGCTCTTGAAGTATTGTACTCTTTCACTTGAAGATGATGCAGATGAATTTTCTTGAGTACTTGAATTCAGTGTTATTGGTGGAGTAGTAGGCTCCTCTCTTATTTGCTCCATATTTTCTTCGTCAAAGTATAGGAAAAAGCTATAAGCTGTAATCTTCATCTTAAGATTCCCAATTCCATTATCCTTCTTTAGCAAATATGACATCACAACTGATGATTATTTTCCAGTATCTAGATTGTATATCTTGTACCTTTTTGAATCAAAACTGAGGGTGGAAATATCCTTTTCAAATTACACAAAATAATCGGAATATCTCTTTCTAATTTCTCCATGTGTGAATGTCTCAAAACTATTGAGCAAATATCATATATAAAAATGCTTAACTCTGTAATAGTACCCCATACAAAATTTGGTAAGAGTTCCCTAAAGGCAATAGGAATAAGTCTTTGCATGATTATATGACAGTCATGACTTTTCAAACCAATCAATTTGCATTCTTTCATATCGACATATCTTCCAAGATTAGAGACATATCCATCTGGAAATTTTAATGATTTTAACCATTCACACACAACATGTCTCTAATCCTTATTCAATGTATAAACTGCCTTCGGCTTTAGTCCCCTACTATTTTCATCGATATCAAGAGTGGGTCTTTTACAAATGAGTCGCATATCTTTTCTTGCATTCAGGTTATCTTTAGTTTTTTTCATAATATCCATCACTGTATTTGTGAGATTATCAAAAACATTCTTCTCAATATGCATTACATCGAGATTATGATGAATCAAATGACTAAACCAATATGGTAAATCCCAAAATATACTCCGTTTAGTCCATTATGTGTACTTCCATATTCATATGTTGTACCATGTGGCTCTTCAATAATAGATGGAAAGTTAACCACTCACCACCAAATCTGTTCACCAATCAATATCAATGGTGGAGGGGTTCTTTCAATTCTATTCTTAGTGAATTCATCTTTATTTCTTCTGAAAATATGATTTGGTGGTAAAAATTATCTATGACAATCAAAATAGCTTGTCTTTTTTTTCATGTTTCAATCGGATTGACTTTGATCTCTCCATACATATTAGGCATCCTAATCTCCTAGTGGTACTCCAACCTGATAGCATACCATAAGCCGGAAAGTCATTTATGGTCCAAAGAAGAGCAGCCTTCATTACAAGCATCTGATTAGTTTGAACATCGTACGTAGGAAAACCTTCATCCCATAATTGTTTCAGTTATGCAATCAGTGGTTGCATATAAATATCTATTAACATTTTTGGATTTTGCGGACCAGGGACAACCAAAGTTAAAAACATATAGGGTGTTTTCATGCACATTCCAGGTGGAAGATTATACGGAGTTACGATAACTGGCCAACATGAATAATTTCTTCCTAATTTAACAAACGGAGCAAAACCATCAGCACATAAACCTAATCTAATGTTTTGAATCTCCTTTGCAAATTCCGGATATGTTCTATCAAAATTTTTCCATGCCTCTACATCTGATGGATGACACATTAACCCCTCTTCTGTTTGATGATTTGCATACCAAGTCATGTGTTCAGCAGTTGCCTTTGATGCATACAACCTTTGTAACCTAGGAGTTAAAGGCAAATAAAACATCTGACTGTATGATTTACGTCTCTGTTGATTCCTTCTGGTGCTCTTGTACCTATCTTGATTACAGAATTTACAAACATCTGCATCTGCCTTATCTCCCCAATATAGCATACAACCACCTCTACATACATCAATTCTTTCCACCGGAAGACCTAATTCTTTAATAAGTTTTTTCATACTGTAAAAATTATTGGGCAATATATGATCACGTGGTAATGCCTCTTCAAAAGTTTGAACAAATTTATTAAAACAAGCTTCCGACACATTACACTTTGCCTTGACATTCAACAGTCTTGCAGTGAGAGATAATTTAGTGTGAGTGTCACAACCAACTCATAATGGTTCATCAGCAGCACCAACACTTCTTGAAATTTATTATATGGTTCATCAACACCTGGTACTTCTACCTCCTCCAATGGTGATGTATAAGTAGTAAACATTTGCTCAACTGGTGGAGGATAAATAGAACTTGTACCACACATGTCGGGATTGAAAGTCTGACCTGCAACATCAATTATCATCCTCTGATATGGATTTAGTTGATTATAATAACTGTGATCACCACTAATTGAGACTTGTATATTTCGTTCATAATCCTTATCAGATATGAATGGTTCACCATGAGATGTCCAATTATAGTAATTCGGAGTAAATCCAAATCTATAAAGATGTTCTTCAACTTTATTAGAGGGTAAAATTTTTTCATTGTGACACTTTCTACACAGACACCTTATCTTATTATCATCCATATACTCAACTTGATTGCATGCAAAATTCAAAAATTACCTCAAGCTAGTGATAAACTCAGCAGTTAAACCCTGACGATCAGGCAAATTCTTGTTATACATCCAACCTCTTTCATTCTTCATTTTGTCTGTTTACAATAAATTACATTAATAAAAACTTCTAGACAACAAACTAATGGTAAATATGTATTAAATGCACATACATATGAAAATACAATATAACAACCAAAATAAAAATAAGAGATAGTACAATAGACAAACACAATATCATTATTACTATCATTATTAATAAACAAGTCTAGATACATATACCTGACAAAGGAGAACAACAACGAGCGTCTCTCCAAGCCACGTCTAATACAAACCTACACAAACAACAATACAATGTTCAATTAGACAAGTTCAAATTCAGAGACTAGGTTAAATCCAAAAGACAGGATTCAAAGTCTAGAGATTAAGTTTAAAGTGATATTGAGTTCAATTAGACCAAGTTCAATGATTAAGTTAGGTTCAAAAGTCGAGATCCAAAGTTAAAAAAGCTGAGTTCATAAATCATATTCAGTTCACAAACCTATCTCAAATAGATTCGGCTAACATGTCAAAATGACTGAATAAGTTTAACTGAATTTATCCTTTAAACTATAAAGGCTACAAAATAAATAAAGAGAAATCACAGTACATTTGAATATGCAGGCAGAGTTAGAGAAATCACAAACCTCACCAATCCTTTTTGTAGGACCGTTAGATTCGATAGAGGGGGGTGAATATCGATTCGAAAATATCGAGTATAAGCGCAGAGGAAAAGTAAAGTAGACACAAGGTTTTTTTACTTCGTTCGGAGCCTGTGACGACTCCTACTCGAAGGCCCGTACTCCTTGAGTACTTTCGTTGGGCAATTCACTAGCAATTCGGATAATTACAATTTAAGTACAAAAAGATGCTAATGAAAAGAAAAACAAAGCTGTACTGACAGACAAGGTATTTAAAAGAGCGGGATCGTGTCGTAGGAGATTTGTGAGCGTCGTTAGAGCGGAGAGCAGCAGAGCGAGTAATCTCAGAGTTCTCAGATGTGAAAAGTTGATTTTGAAGCTCCTGCCTGGGGCTTCTTTTATATGTTGTTCCGGGCGCCTGGATTCCTTCCGGGCGCTTGGAATGTGACGTAGCTGCTCAAACCGAGATGCTCCACGTGGAGACGACTTGGCCTGGATATAATTTGCTTTCCGGGCGCCCGGATACCTTCCGGGTGCCCGGACCTCCGGGCGCTCGGACCACCTTGTTCCAGAAAACTCCCTTTTCCTGCAAAACAAAGTTAGTCCGAGGCAATATATATCCTGCAAAACATATTGTTAGCACATTTTATAATAGTATGAATTAGTACAAATAGTATGACTTAGATTCCGTCTTTCCGAGACCGGAATCTAGTCACGATCTCGACTTAGACATCCAAAATGGATCTAAGCCGGATCGACGCCTAATGTTCCCTTCCCAGGAACGCGTCCTCGCAGTCACTCCCCTCCAGTGACTTACCTCACTTACCTGCCAGACGTCCGGTCAGCCCTTCGACCCGTCTGGACTTCTTGCCAGCTATCCGGTCAGCCCGTCGACCTAGCTGGACTTCTTGCCAAGCGTCCGGTCAGCCCGTCGACCCGCTTGGACTTCTCGCCAGCTATCCGGTCAGCCCGTCGACCTAGCTGGACTTCGTGCCAGACATCTGGTCAGCCTGTCGACCTGTCTGGACTTCTCCTGCACACTCGATCAAAGTGTCAGACAACAACAAAACTAACTTAACATATTTGTCATTCATCAAAACCTAGGTTAGACCGTTAGTGCTACCCGCACCAATAATCTCCCCCTTTTTGATGGAATGACAACTTGGTTAAGTTAGTGAAAGGACGCAAAAAAAATTAAATAAAACAGGTACATCGGTTTTAAAGTTAGTTTTAGTGTTTTCAATTTGGTTTAGCAAACTTAACCACCTAACCCTCCCCCTTTGGCATTCATCAAAAAAAATAAGCAAGGGTAAACAATCATAGTGTAGAGTTACTGTAAAAAGTAATCAAATTTTGAAACATATCTAAGTTTGGTTCAAAATTGAAAGATAAAAATACAATTTTTAACACCAAGTTAAAAAATAGTCAAGTTGACTTGGGAGAGACAAGTTGAATTTTGAAAAGTATAAATTTAAAGTTAATCAAGTTTAACTTTTCAAGTGTGTAAAAATTTTTCAAATCAGGTTTTTCAAATTTACTTTTCAAGTTTAAGTAACATTTACTTTTCAAAAAGGTAAATTTTCAACTTCGATTTTTCAAAACAAAGCAAAAATTAAACAAGTAAGAATAATTTTTCAAGAAGTAAAATTTTTGCCAAAATAAATTTTTAAGGCTAATTTGATAAAAGCTAAGTTTGGAAAGTTGAATTTTCAAGCATATGTTACAAAACTGAATAAGTTTAAATTTGCAATATTCAACTTTTAAAATCAGGTTTAAAAATTAGGTGGGATTAAACTTAGTTAAATTTAACTTTTTGAAAACTGGTGTTTTAAAAATAAGTTAGTTTTAAAATAGATGTACAAAAGCATTTTTCAAACACACAAAATTTTAATTAATTTCTCCCCCTGAACTTGATACTTAAAATTAAACAGCTGTCTAACCAATTAGGTACTAACTAACTATCAGAAGATGGTAGCTTTCACTTGGTTAGTCAGATTAAGGTGATTATAAGCAGTCAGTGTTTGACTTGACTGATGATCTTAATCTGATTATTGTCTGATTTGTATTTAACGTCCAGACTTATGCTGATGCACTGAAATACGCATCTTAAGTCCAGACAGTTGGCATATGCATCTCGCCCCTTTCTATGTTTGTCAAACACAAGCAAGGTAAGCCTAAGGTGTTGGTGAGATGCTCAAAAACTAGTCCTATGGGTACATGCTTTCTAAGGATTCAAAACTAGTCTAATGCCAAAACTGTTTTTAAAATCTAAAAATGGAAAGTTTTGAAAGCTGACACATGTTTGAACCTATGAGTTAAAAACAATCATCTTTGAAAATATTTCTGAAATTCAAAATTCCTAGGCTACCAAGATAGAACATAATCAATGCAAGTCTAAAATATCACTAGATAGATCCAAAATCTTTTACAGGTAGTGTAGCTACAGAAGTGAGTCATAACTAAATCTACTGAGATGATGAAGGGGGTGGTCCAGATCTCAAGGATCGGAGAAGCGCCATCAGCTCAGTGTGTCGGGTCTCCCCGGCAGCTCGTAACTCGGCAACCTCTTGCCGTATGTCCCGATGAAAATCAGAGTTCTCCTGCTGGAGACTCGCCATGGCTCTCTCTAGTCCGGTCATACGGTCGGCTAGAGTGTGGGGAGCGTGACGTGGTGCCCGTGCTGGGGGCGGTGGTGGAGCCGGTGCGGCTTCCTCTGGAAACAGTGCAAGCATGAACTCGTCCACCTGTGCGTCTGGATCGGGCTAGTGCTGTGCCCCCCTCCGCCAAGACATAGTCCCGTCATCCCTATCTACGTGGATACCAGCTAGGGAGAAGTTCCGAGCTGCTATAACATCGAACTCGATCATATAGGCAATGTCTCCTCTAGTGACATCAATGTGCAACGAGGACATATAGGCTGTCAGAATGTGACAGAATGGCATGTGAACTCGTCTATCAGTCATGTATCCAGCCGAGTAGATAATGGTGGAGAAGATATGTAGGCTGATGTCAATGTCTAACCTATGACTCAGGGCATAGAGTAAAACTGAATGGAATGGGCGCATCACAGCGATGTCTCGAGTAGTCAGTGGTAAAATGCAAAGGACTAATACCCTATAAAGAGTGTAGTCCTGGACTCAAAGTTCTACCGACCTAAACTGGGTCACAGTGGGATCTCGCTCTCTCCCAAAAAAATACGAATAAATCGTATCAAGAGTAATATGTGAGTAGGGATCTCCGAATGGTAGATCCCTGGGAGGATAGCACACAAAAGAACAAGTAGATGGACGTAAATCTAAAAACTCTCGGATAGTCGTAGGGGAAAATGTGATATCAGTACCCGCTGCCCTAGTGGTATAGGTGAGATCGTCTACTTTCACTAGGTTATTGCAAAATTCAGCACACAGACTTATGTTTACTGGACTAGTACATTCGACAAGATTTTTTAAGTTATAGTGGTTTATAACCTCTATAACGGAGGGACATGAACCTAGAAAGAACGATCTATCTATGCAGGTAGTCCTAATGGCCTTATAAACAGTTGACTCAAACTTAATCCTTAGTTCATCTGTGGGAACCCTAGGGTCAGTGCTAGAATTAGAGGGTCCAGCACCAGTATTTGTTCATTTCCTACTGTATATTAAAAAAAATATTCTAAGAAAACATGAGAAGACAAATTTTAATAAATTTTCAGATAGGGGAAGAAGATTTACCGAGGATCCATCGACAAAATATAGATCTGACGACCTCGGTTGAATCGCAACAGCGTCTTCACCGCAAGAAAATTTGATTTAAAATACTTTCGCACTGAGGTTCGAAGTGAACCTTGGCAAAAGTGAAGGAGTTTGTGGCAAGTTTTGGGGGCGCCTGCTGCCCCCTATTTATAGGGAGCTCCGGGCGCCCGGGGTTGATTTTGAGCGAGGCGCCCGGATCCCCTTCCGGGCGCCCCGGAGGGTAATACAAGGGGCGCCCGCCCCTAGTATTTGACTTTTTTTTTTTTTTAAGATTTAGAGATTAGGTTAAAAAAAAAAATTTAAGTTTAAATTAAAATTTTGAAATTAATTTTTTAAGTTTAAAATTAAAATTTCGAAAGTAACTTTTAAGTTTAAAATTAAAATTTTGAAATTAATTTTTAAGTTTAAGATTAATATTTTGAAATTAATTTTTTAAGTTTAAAATTAAAATTTTGAAATTAACTTTTAAGTTTTAAAATTAAAATTAATTTTTTAAGTTTAAAATTAAAGTTAATTTTTTAAGTTTAAAGTTAGAATTTTGAAAAAAAAATTTTAAGTTTGAAAATTAAAATTAATTTTTTTAAGTTTAAAAATTGAAATTAATTTTTAAGTTTAAAAATGAAATTCATTTTTTAAGTTTAAAATTAAATTTGGAAATTAATTTTTAAGTTTAAAATTAAAATTTTGAAATTAATTTTTAAGTTTAAAATTAAAATTTTGAAATTAGTTTTTAAGTTTAAGATTAAATTTTTGAAATTAATTTTTTAAGTTTAAAATTAAAATTTTGAAATTAACTTTTAAGTTTAAAATTAAAATTTTGAAATTAATTTTTAAGTTTAAAATTAAAATTTTGAAATTAATTTTTAAGTTTAAGATTAAAATTTTGAAATTAATTTTGAAGTTTAAAATTAAAATTTTGAAATTAATTTTTAAGTTTAAAATTAAAATTTTGAAATTAATTTTTAAGTTTAAAATTAAAATTTTGAAATTAATTTTT
Source organism: Zingiber officinale (assembly GCF_018446385.1). Lineage (NCBI taxonomy): Eukaryota > Viridiplantae > Streptophyta > Magnoliopsida > Zingiberales > Zingiberaceae > Zingiber > Zingiber officinale. Next base: position 81,043,195 of record NC_055999.1, on the reverse strand, counting down.
AAGTTTAAGATTAAAATTTTGAAATTAACTTTGAAGTTTAAAATTAAAATTTTGAAATTAATTTTGAAGTTTAAAGTTAAAATTTTGAAACTAATTTTGAAGTTTTTAAAATTAAAATTTTGAAAAAAATTTTAAGTTTAAAATTAAAATTTTGAAATTAATTTTTAAGTTTAAAATTAAAATTTTCAAATTATTTTTAAGTTTAAAATTAAAATTTTGAAATTAATTTTTAAGTTTAAAATTAAAATTTTGAAATTAATTTTTAAGTTTAAGATTAAAATTTTGAAATTAATTTTTAAGTTTAGAATTTTAAACTTAATTTTTAAGTTTAAAATTAAAATTTTGAAATTAATTTTGAAGTTTAAAATTAAAATTTTGAAACTAATTTTGAAGTTTAAAATTAAAATTTTGAAACTAATTTTTAAGTTTAAAATTAAAATTTTGAAATTAATTTTTAAGTTTAAAATTAAAATTTTGAAATTAATTTTTAAGTTTAAAATTAAAATTTTGAAATTAATTTTGAAGTTTTAAAATTAAAATTTTGAAATTAATTTTTAAGTTTAAAATTAAAATTAATTTTTAAGTTTAAAATTAAATTTTTTTTTTTTTTGAGTTAACAAATTTAAGTCTTATTCATCTCACCCGATCTATATTATCAATCAGGGAATCCTATGATTTTGTAAGATGAAATTGGATTTTTAATTATGGAGTTTTGGTTTAACTTGTGTTAGATTCAGATTTAGCTTTGGTCTCCACAGATAGGCATTCTTCGGATAAACTTCTAAGCTTGGTGAGTCACATGGACGTCATTAGTAGTAACCAACCTTTCGAGGTTTTTCGAATAGTCCTATCCACGGAGCTTAGTACTAAATCTTGGTCTAACTGGTTAGGATTCATTTAAGGGTAGCTTCGGTCAGTTCCACTTGGCCAAATACACCAGATCGAAACCATATCTTTCTAGACATGCGATGCTCAAGTTTCCCTAACGTACTATCATCCAAAAACTTCACCAGTACCATGATTCAAGTTAAACTTGGTCTCTAATCCTAATTACCCTTCCGGGTTAGTTTGTTTAAGGTTACCCTGTCGGGTAAGTTAGTTTTGGAGGTGTCAGCTATTCTGGAGCCTCCCCCTGAATTATTGGCCATTAATTTAAATTTTGGATTTAGGTTTGTGTCGATTCCTTTTATAGTTATGGTTAACTTGGTGATAATTTTGTTGATTTTTAAAGTGTTTAAATTTTGAATTTGATTTAGGTTTGTATTTTGGATTTTGGTTTGGTTTATTCGATTTTATATAATGTATTTTTTCTTTAGGTATATAATATTGATTAAGTCCTATTTGCGTGGTTAAGCACGCTTTCGGAACCCAAGCTAGATTGGTTGATTTGTATTGGGTTATTAATGATTTGAAGGTTCTATTTGAATTCGACTTATATCCTAGTCCGATTTTATTATAGCATGCTTTTTGATTATTTAGGATTAAGTCTAGATTTTTTGATCTTGTTGTGAATTTTTCTAACATCTCTTTTAAATTGTTTATTTCATTTTTTAATGATAAATTCTCCTCCTCAAGTGTTAGTTCTTGAGTTGGATTTGAATTTTTTATTTGTTCTTTGAGGTTTTGATTTTCCTCAAGAAGTGATTTGTTTTCATTTTCTAGTTTAATTAATTTACTATTTAAACAGGAAATAATTCTAAAAAATTTTTGTTTAAATTAAAATATACCTCATTCGGGCCTTCGGAAATGAGTACGGACTCGTGGCTTGTTTCGGGTTCAGACCCGTCTTCATCTTCCGACTCGTCTTCTGTTTCAGCTTCGTGAGCCATCAGTGCGAGGTGGCTCTGATGTTTCTGCTCTTCTTCCTCTGATTCATCCGAGGAGTCGTCCTAGGTTGCTTTGAGGGCCTTCTTTTTGTTTGGCTTCGGTTTGTCGAACTTCAGTTTTGGGCATTCGTTCTTGTAGTGTCCCTTTTTATTGCAGCCGAAGCAAGTCACGTTCCTTTGTTCTGAGGGAGAACTGATCTTTTGAAGGTCCTTTTTGCTGAAGCTCCTTTTTCTCCTGGTGAACATTTTTCTTACCAAGTTCACCAGGTGTTCTTCGTCTTCGGAGTCTTGGTCGGAATCTTCTTCATATTCAGGTTTGCTCTTCTTCTCTTTGGAGGAACCTGCAAATAAAGCTATACCTTTCTCGGCTCCAGCATTTGTTTGTTCATGTAATTCTAATTCACAGAAAAGCTCGTCTAATTTTAACTTAGAAAGATTTTTAGAAATTTTGTAGGCATCTACAATTGATGCCCACAAACTATTACGTGGAAAAGCATTTAATGTGTACCTTATTAAGTCTCTATTTTCCATCTGGTGGCCTATCGCATGAAGCCCGTTGAGGATGTCCTTGATCCTCGCGTGAAGCTGATTCGCCGTTTCACCTTCCTGCATTTTTATATTAAAAATTTTATTTAAAAGCAGGTCTCGTTTTGTTACCTTGGCGTCGCTTGTTCCCTCATGTAGCTCGATCAATTTGTCCCACAGCTCTTTAGCGTTTTTATGTGGACCGACTCTGTTCAGTTCTTCTCTTGTTAGTCCACACTGTAGAGTGTTGATCGCTTTATTTTCTGTTGACGCCTTTTTCTTCAAATCTGCTGTCCAGTCTTCAGGATCCAGTATATTCCCTGAGGTGTCTGCTGGAATTTTGTAGGGTCTCGTAACGCTCATCCACTGGTCGAAGTCTGTTTTGAGGTAAACCTCCATGCGCTTCTTCCAGTACGAAAAATCATCCCCGTTGAAGAGTGGAGGTCGTACTGTGCTGAAGCCTTCTTGTTGAGACATCCTGTGCACAAGTAAGTAACCAAAAAATATCCCAAGACTTGGTCTTGGATTAGTAGTGTGGGCAGAAAAAATAGTAGAAAAATCTAGATTTGTGTTGCACCAATTTAGATTTAATTGCAACAAAAAAAATATTAAAAAAAAATGATAAACCAGTTTGGAATTAAGTGTAAAACTGAAGACCGGAAAAAAAAGAGAGAAAAAAAATTTCACCCCCAGTCTGATTGGTGGTTGCACCAAATCAGAGCGGTACCTGCTCTGATACCACTTGTAGGACCGTTAGATTCGATAGAGGGGGGGGTGAATATCGATTCGAAAATATCGAGTATAAGCGCAGCGGAAAAGTAAAGTAGACACAAGGTTTTTTTACTTCGTTCGGAGCCTATGACGACTCCTACTCGAAGGCCTGTACTCCTTGAGTACTTTCGTTGGGCAATTCACTAGCAATTCGGATAATTACAATTTAAGTACAAAAAGGTGCTAATGAAAAGAAAAACAAAGTTGTACCGACAGACAAGGTATTTAAAAGAGCGGGATCGTGTCGTCGGAGCTTTGTGAGCGTCGTTGGAGCGCAGAGCAGCAAAGCGAGTAATCTCAGAGTTCTCAGATGTGAAAAGTTGATTTTGAAGCTCCTGCCTGGGGCTTCTTTTATATGTTGTTCCGGGCGCTTGGATTCCTTAGGCGCACGGAATCAATAAAGATGCTCAGTGGCGGCGACTTGGCTGGATATAATTTGCTTTCGGGCGGATCCCTTGGGGACCTCAGCGCCGGACCACCTTGTTCGAAAACTCCTTTTCTGCAAAACAAAGTTAGTCAGAGGCAATATATATCCTGCAAAGCAGTTGTTAGCACATTTTATAATAGTATGAATTAATACAAATAGTATGACTTAGATTACGTCTTTCGAGAGCGGAATCTAGTCACGATCTCGACTTACATCCGAAATGGATCTAAGCGGATCGGCGCTAATGTTCCCTTCCGAGCAGCGTCCTCATGATCCTCCCCTCGATGACTTACCTCACTGCCAGACGTCCGATCAGCCTTGACCCGTCTGGACTTTCTTTCGACTATCCGGTCGACCCGTCGACCTGGTTCGGCTCCAGCATCCGGTCAGCCCGTCGACCCGCTTGGACTTCTCGCCAGCTATCCGGTCAGCCCGTCGACCTAGCTGGACTTCGTGCCAGACATCCGGTCAGCCCGTCGACCTGTCTGGACTTCTCCTGCACACTCGATCAAAGTGTCAGACAACAACAAAACTAACTTAACCTATTTGTCATTCATCAAAACCTAGGTTAGACCGTTAGTGCTACCCGCACCAACACTTTTCTCACTTGCAACCCTTCTTCGCCAGATTACTTCATTCTCTGCTGACTTCCCACTCAAAAAATAAACAAGAATCTACATGAACAGGCATCGACCATCACGGTGCGCCCGGTATGTTGGAGAAGAGAGGGAGAGAAAATGAACTTTACCTGCGAGATCGTGTTCGGAAGGGATGGAGAAGCCTGTCGTGAAAGATCAGCCGCTGTGACCAGGCAGTGGCCAGCGCGGTAGACTCGGTATGCTGGAGAAGTGAGGGGGAGAAAATGAACCTTACCTGCTAGAGATCGTGCGCCTGGAAGGGATGAAGAAGCCTTCAAGCCGTCGCCGCCAACGAGCTGAGAAGAGAAGAGGAGACAAAGAGTTAGGTCAGGGTAGGGGTCGAAGAGGAGACAAAGCGTTAGGTTAGGGTAGGGATTGGGAATATTAGGGATTTTAGCAACAAATTTAAATTCATCGCGAAATTCATCCCAAATTTGGGACAAATTTCCAATTTCATCCCAAAATTTAAGTTAAGCGTTTAAAAATTTGAAGATGGCCCTAGAGAGCTCGATACGAACTCATAGAAACTTGTTTTATATGATTCAGAGCTCTCTAGGTCCATCTTCCGCATTTTAAACGTATTTTTTTTTAAAAAAAAAATTGTTTTTGCGACGAACTTGGAAATTTGTCCCAAATTAGGGATGAACTCAGAAGTTCATCAAAAATTTGGGACGAATTTCCAAGTTCGTCCCAAATTTTTTTTAAGTTATACTTTTAAAAATTGAAAGATAGCCCTAGAGAGTTCGGAATGACACTAAATAAGTTTCTATGGGTTCATATGTAAAATACCGGAAAAATGGTGAATAATAATAAGGGAATTTTTCAAAATTTTTGGAAATTTTTCAAGAATTTTTCGGAGCTCGTATGGACGAATTTACGGGGATAAAAGTGAGCCCCGAGAAAAGCCTGTTTAGGCTACCCATTTAAGTGAGGAAAAGTTATTTTTCTTTTCCTTTTCTTTTTCTTTTTCTTTTTATTTATTTCCTTCCTCTCCACGCCGAACCCGTGCGTGCCCTAACCCCCTTCGATGTCGTTTCTCCTGCCTTTTCTCTCGCGAGTGGTTTCTCTTCTTCTTTCCTCCCTCGACAGCCACTTCTCGCCACTGCCCGAAGCTCTCCTCTGCCGTCGCTATTTGTCGTGGAGTTTCCAGTGTCATCGCCGATCCACTGTCGCCTTCCATCTTCCTCGCGTCTTCTTCGCCTACCGCAGCCGTGCCCTAATCGGCCGAGCCAATTCCCCCTTTTTCCTCTCCCGTGGTCGACGCAGACGCCGACTCCTCGTTTCACTGCCGGCGCCGCCCCTCGCTATGGAGAGTCCAGTGGCGCCGCCGACCTCCTCAGCTACCCTAGTTTGTGTTCACCGCCACTCCTCCTCATCCCTAGAGCCGGCTGCCGTCACCTGGTGTTAGATCTCTTCCTTTGTTTCGGCTAAATGTTTCCAGACAGGTTGTACCGGCCAAACAAGCTTGATCCGGTTAGAAGAAGAGTATCGATTTGGGGGGTAAGTAGTTGGTTTAGAGGATTATACATTAGTAATTTTAATCTAATGTTTAGCAGTGGATGTAATGATTTTTATTAGGGTAATTGCTTTGGGAATCCACAGCTCCACCTTGCTTCGATTAGGTTTATCGGCAAAAGATGTGATTTTCGGCCACAATTTCCATCAATATCCCTGGCTGTGAATTGAGGTAAGGTTTAGGGTCTTGATTTTCGTTGTAGATGATTGCTAGTTGTGTTAGCAAAAATTGTTAACTTGGATTCATGTGTAGGTTTTAATGTAATCGAGTAGTGGAATGATTAGGGTTTACCCTAAATTAATTTAGAAGATTTTATTTAGCTATTCGTTTAAATTTGTAGCTAAATAAAAATGTACATTATATGGTTGACACAGGACTGATTCGAGACGAGCGTCTTGACGTTGGATTTGACTGGATTAGACCTGCTATTGGAGGCGGGTACCTCTTGACTTATCTTTTATGATATTGTCAATTAGATATGCATAGTATTTTATAGCTACAAGCAATGATCATGTTTGTCTTTGGTATGTCACGGTTTGATACCCATAGCATGTTCTGTTTTGTCGCTTGTTACGTATCCATGTTTATACCTCGAGATTATTGCCATGAGTACCTTAATTCCTAGGGTAAGTGGCATACCATGCTTTACTGAGTTTAGCACTAGATTCTGGATTTTTATATCATATCTGGTCTGTGTACCTAGACCCTTTTACTTTGATTCATGTATATTGTTGGTACATATTTTATGGAGGTGGATATGTTCAGGACCTAGGTTGTTATACCATAGAGGACCTGTATACCCTAGATCTGTGGATTTGACTTACTGGTACTAGGGTACGCATTATATATATATATGGATTGATACAGGATATTGCCATGCTTAGTGTCATGCATCATTCGCATGATTGCATGATGTGCGATTTTCGGCTCCATTATTGTTGAGCACATCATTCTGCACACACGACCACTCGTGGGTTAGTGGTATATTCGAGGAGGTGTGTTGCGATGGGTGCTTCTGTCGAGGCTCCGTTGGTCCACTCGTGGGTTAGTGTGTGCGTTGTAGCGTGAGAGATCCTCCCGTCGTCGTGTATCGGAGATGAGGCGTTGAGCTCCCATTATGATTTGGAGTAGGAGGATAGGTGTACTCCCGTCCGTCCGCTCGGCCACTCGTGGGCGATGGCGTCGTGCGGTTGTCATGACCCTCGGTCTCACCGTCGTATGTGAGACAGGTGACTGGAGAGTAGGCAGAGTGCACGGTCAGCATATGTCATTTATTGCATTTATTTGCTTGTGTTCTTGCACTTATATTACGTATTTTGGTGGATCGTTTGTTTGGCATCATCGGGAGGCGTATTATGTCTGGTTTGTGACCCTTTTGTTACGGATAGGATTTCTGGTGAGTATAGCTTCCTCGATTACGTTTTTGTTTATTTTCTATATATGATTAGGAAGTTGTACTCCGTGTTTATTATTGTTAGATATATCTTACTATGCATATATTGTTGAGTTATTGAACTCACCCCCTTGGACACTATCTTTTTCAGGTACCAGGTTGGTTATGGTGTCTCTTGGAGTATCCTGTCTGCTGGTCCCATGTCACCTCAGAAGATCTGTCTTCGCTGTTGTCCATTTATACTTTGGTATTTGTGTATCTAGCTTGTGTTTCGGTTTTGTTTCCGGAGTGGTGTTTTGTGGTGTGGTGTAAGCCTAGCCGGCTAGCATGTCATGTATTTTGGTTTTCTATCGTTTTTCTACTGTGTTTTGGATTTTTGTTCCAGCCGAGTGGGCTGATGATATAAATTGCGTGGATGACTTTGTGTTATATTTTTTTATTACTATTATTGTTCTGGCCGAGTTGGTCGAGGTATATGTGGCCCTGAGGGCTTTGTATAAATGTTTCAGATTGTCACCCGTACAGGGGAGGTGCTGCTGAAATTTCTTCGGACAGGGACTCCTTCGGGGCGTGACAATTTAGTGGTATCAGAGCAGGTATACAAGACTTGCTATGTGTGTTGGATTTTCGAGATTTATCTGATACCAATTTATTTGGTATCAGAGCACAGTTTACGGGTTTTATATTCCGTATTTTGGATTTCCTGTTTTAGTCTTCTTGATGTGACTTTTCGGGTATTGGGACCTGGCAGCGACAGGACATCTCCAAGCTATAGGAGGTATGTTGGTATGTGTTATCCTACCTTTTTGGTTAGTATATGCACAGTTGACTATTATAGTTTATGACATGTATTAGTATTCTTTATTAGTACCTGTCTGGTTGTTGTAGCATATATTATATGTGATGGGTTAGCCACTAATCTTGATTGACCTTAATAGAGATTAAGGATTTTAGGCTTTGGTTATTTTATATATCATACCCCTAGTAGTTTTAGCTTATGTTACGATTAGTTGGTTAGAAGATTAAGGCACATACCAGCCTCTGTTTTTATTAGCTGTGTAGTGGATAGTATCTACAGATTCATGTTGACTTAGCCAGTAGTATATCATTTTATCTTAATTAATTTTATTAGTAGATAATTGATCTACTCTTGTTAGACCGATCAGTAGAAGTTTGATTTACCATAGTTGCTTGAAGAGGATTAATGTAACCTTGATCAGTTGGAAGAAGACCGATTTAGTTTTGTTGGTTCAATTAGTAGAGGACCATCATACTCTATTTTATAGAGATGCTAATCTTTGAGTTATTCCTGCTTAGTGGATATCTTGAGCACATAGAGTACATGGCTTGTACTGAAGTGGGGAAAGACTGAATTTGCTGTATACCGTTGTCGGTTTGGTCAGTCTATTGAGGATCGATGTATCCTATTCCATGTGGACTTTTATGTTAGACTGTATATACCTAGTTGGATTGTCTATGTTTGCATTTTCCTGTATGATCTTTATGTTTGATTTTATTTAGTTATACCCCTAAACCATGAGAGTAGGTATCATAGGGTTTGTGTGGTAGATTGGATTAAATATGCTGATTATACATACATGTGTAGTTTATACACTTGCTTATTATGTGTTGTAGGAGTTCTATGATAGACGGTCAAAATTGCATGTAGTGAGTGTATATTTGTCCAGGTGATGATTATTGTGGGTTTCTAGTAGATTATACCCGTGTGGTCTGATTGGTTTATTGGAGGTATTTTGTCGATTAAATCTATGTTGTGAAATGTACACATGTGTTTGAGTGTTTTATTGGAGGTATCTTATCGACTTAATCTGAGTTGTGATATGTGCAGATGTGTTCGGTGTAATATTTGAGGTATCTTGTTTATTATATGATTGTTCTGAGTGTATACTCGTGTCGATTATGATTTGTTGGAAGTATTACGTTGATTATACTCTTGGCATAGGTGTATATATGTCATGTGAGTGTTGTTTGAGGTGTATTGTTGATTATACCTATGTTGATATATGCACACGGGTTCGGTATGCATTGTTGGAGGTATCACGATGAATTATACCTATGTTGTGAGTATGTGTGGTGTGTACAAATTGGATGATTATGTCGATCATACATATGTTGTGTGAGCACGTGTGCCAGGTGTATTATTGGTAGCAGCATGATGATTCTACTTATGTTGAATGCAGGATGTGGAGTGTCTGCATTATGTCATTTGTTGGATTACCCTGTCAACCCATTTTCTTATCAGTGGGTGACTCACTACGATGTTGATAGAATTGACGATGAGTTTGATTTGATTGCTGGATTGTTATACCTTTGGCTGCCCACAGTGATATGTGGTTGAGTGATCTCGTGCAGCCTCTAGTTGGATAGTTAGGTGCCTTGGACACTTATGGATCGTTTGTGGTGGTGCGGAGCTCCTACATATTATTGTTGGTTTGTGGTAGAGCGTTGCTCTTACATATTTTGGACTGTTGTGGTGGAGCGTTGCTCCCACATATTACGGATTGTTTGTGGTAGAGCGTTGCTCCCACATATGTGGTATTTCTTGTGATGGTGCGTTGCTCTCACACTGGAGGATTTATTCTTTGGTGATTTATGTTGTTGGTGATCATATTTCCGACTTATTGTCGAGGATCTTATGGTTAGGAATGGCAGTGACACAGACATTATGTGTCTTGGTTTTACCATTAGGGCTTGCGGTGCCCTAGATGTTATCATAGAATCGATGATTTGGGTATCACTAGGATGTTTGGATTGGTTTCCATTGTCTTTGTTGACGATGTGGTGATCTACTTCTGATCCGAGGTGGGTCACGTACACCATCTTCGTATAGTTCTAGAGATGTTTCGATGGAAACGTTTATATGTGAAGATCAGTAGTGCGTATTTTGGTTGTCTTCTGTGAGATGTTTGAGACACACGGTGACCAGTAGGAGTATACCGTGGTTACATAGGAGATAGAGGTTGTTATCGTTGGGAGTAGTTATAGTCTATACAGAAGACTCGCAACTTCCTTGGTCTGGCTCGATATTACAGACGACTCGTTGGGGGTTTTTCCACGTGTTGTTATGCCACTGACACGCCTGACCAAGAAAGGCGTGAAGTTCATGTGGTTCGAGGACTACGAGACCAGCTTTCAGGAGCTGAAGTGGAGACTAGTGTCGGCTCCGATTTTGGTTTTTACCTTTTGGAGAGGACGGATTTGTGCACTATACCGACGCATCTCTACAGGATTTGTGCGTTGTTTTGCTGCAGCACGGCAGGGTAGTCTCCTACTTCTCGGCAGTTGAAGGAGCATGAGGAGAACTACCCGGTACATGACTTGTGGTTGGCCGCCATTATTTTGCCTTGAAGATTTGGCAGCTTCATCTGTTCGGTATTACATTTGAGATTCTCACTGATCATAAGAGTCTCAAATATATTTCACCCAGAAGAAAACTTAATCTCCGATAGAGGAGATGGATGGAATTTCTGAAGGATTACGAATGTACCATTAGCTATCACCCGGGGAAAAGCTAATGTGGTTGCTGATGCACTCAGCAGGAAGTCCAGAGGGACTTTGGCTTGCCAGCGAGTTTCAGTTACAGACTTGGTTCAGAGTTTCTTCGAGTTAGACCTTGAGGAGCAGGGACAAACAAAGCAGGGTATTCTGGTTACCATGGTTGCTCAGTCATCGATCAGAACGAGGATCCGAGAGGCCCAGGCTGGTGATTAGCATTTGCAGTTCATTGGCAGTCAGATAGCTTCCGGGCAGCAGACTGAGTTCACACGAGACGAGGAGGGTATTATATACTTCCGAGGCAGATTATGCTTACCTCAGTCTCATCCGGTCTTACCGGAGCTACTTCAGGAGGCTCATCGCTCTCGATTTACAATCCATCCATGCGGAACCCGCATGTGTCGAGATTTGAGGCGTTCCTACTGGTGGAACGGTATGAAGAAAGACATCGTGGAATTTGTAGCAAGGTGTTTTGTCAGTCAGCAGATGAAGTCCGAGCATCAGAGACTGCCGGTTTACTTCAGCGGATTCCTATTTCCGAGTGGAAATGAGAACACATTACCATGGACTTTGTGGTGGGTTTGCCAAGGACACGACGAGGCCATGACACGATTTGGGTAATCGTTGATCGATTAACCAAATCCGCGCACTCGTTAGCGATCCGGAAGACTGATTTCCTGGATCGATTGGTAGATCTGTTTTGCCGGGAGATCATCAGATCACGTGGTGTCCCGTTGACTATTATTTCGGATAGAGACTCACGGTTCACGTCTCGTTTTTGACAGAGTCTGCAGCAGGCCTTGGGCATGCAGCTCTGTTTCAGTACAACTTTCCATCCGCAGACAGATGAACCATTAGAGCGGACCATTCAGACTTTAGAGGACTTGCTGAGGTCTTGTGTATTGGATTTTAGGGGCAGTTGGGAGGACCATTTGTCATTGGTAGAGTTCGCCTACAACAACGGTTTGCATTCGGCTATCCAAATGCCACCGTTGAAGTGTTGTAGGGTAGGCCTTGTAGGACACCCACCCTCTGGATGAGGTTGGGGAGGCCCAGTTGTTGGGACCTCATAGAGCCCAGCATGAGGCAGAGTTGGTCCGTACTATTAGACGGAGGATGTCAGAGGCATAAGACTGTCAGAAGAGTTATGCTGACCGAAGTCGGAGACTCTTAGAGTTCTCCATTTGCGACCATGTATTTCTGCGAGTTTCACCCACGAAAGGGGTGAAGAGATTGGCCTCAGAGGTAAGCCAGCTCCGCGATACATTAGACCTTTCCAGATCTTGGAGAGGATTGGAGTGGTAGCTTACTGGCTAGCACTACCACCGCCCTGGGTGGGCTTGTACGATGTGTTCTACGTGTCTATGTTGAGGAGATACCTATCCGACACGACGCATGTGCTAACAGGTATCTCAGTTCCTATTCAGCCTGACGTCACCTATGAGGAGGTTCCGGTACGGATTCTAGACCGGAAAGAGCATCAGTTACGGAACAAGACTATCCGACTGGAAAAAAAAGTCGGATGGCAGCATCATTCTGACGAGGAGGCTATCTGGGAGCTCGAGGATACGATCCGAGCTCGATACCCCCCGCGTTTTATGTAAGTTATGGTTCCGTTCAGCATTTATACTATCTATTGGTTGTTAGTACTTGCTGATGATAGATAACGAAATTTGGGGACCAAATTTTTATTAGTGGGGGAGAATGTAAAATACCGGAAAAATGGTGAATAATAAAAAGGGAATTTTCCAGAATTTTTGGAAATTTTTCGGATCTCGTATGGACGAATTTACGGGGATAAAAGTGGGCCCCGGGAAAAGCCTGTTTAGGCTATCCATTTAAGTGAGGAAAAGTTATTTTTCTTTTCCTTTTCTTTTCCTTTTTCTTTTTATTTATTTCCTTCCTCTCCCCACCGAACCCGTGCGTTCCCTAACCCCCTTCGACGTCGTTTCTCCTCCCTTTTCTCTCGCGAGTGGTTTCTCTTCTTCTTTCCTCCCTCGACAGCCACTTCTCGCCACTGCCCGAAGCTCTCCTCTGCCATCGCTATTTGCCGTGGAGTTTCCAGTGTCGTTGCCGATCCACTGTCGCCTTCCATCTTCCTTGCGTCTTCTTCGCCTACCGCAGCCGTGCCCTAATCGGCCGAGCCAATTCCCCTCCTCTGCTGCCCTAGTTTGTGTTCACCGCCGCTCCTCCTCATCCCTAAAGTCGGCTGCCGCCACCTAGTGTTAGATCTCTTCCTTTGTTTCGGCCAGAAGTTTCCAGACAGGTTGTACCAGCCAAACAAGCTTGATCCGGTTAGAAGAAGAGTATCGATTTGGGGGGTAAGTAGTTGGTTTAGAGGATTATACATTAGTAATTTTAATCTAATGTTTAGCAGTGGATGTAATGATTTTTATTAGGGTAATTGCTTTGGGAATCCACAGCTCCACCTTGCTTCGATTAGGTTTATCGGCGAAAGCTGTGATTTTCGACCACAATTTCTAGCAATATCCTTGGTTGTGAATTGAGGTAAGGTTGAGGGTCTTGATTTTCGTTGTAGATGATTGCTAGTTGTGTTAGTAAAAATTGTTAACTTGGATTCATGTGTAGGTTTCAATGTAATCGAGTAGTGGAATGATTAGGGTTTACCCTAAATTAATTTAGAAGATTTTATTTAGCTATTCGTTTAAATTTGTAGCTAAATAAAAATGTACATTATATGGTTGACACAGGACGGATTCGAGACGAGCGTCTTGACGTTGGATTTGACTGGATTGGACCGGCTATTGGAGGCGGGTACCTCTTGACTTATCTTTTATGATATTGTCAATTGGATATGCATAGTATTTTATAGCTACAAGCAATGATCATGTTTGTCTTTGGTATGTCACGGTTTGATATCCATAGCATGTTCTGTTTTGTCGCTTGTTACGTATCCATGTTTATACCTCGAGATTATTGCCATGAGTACCTTAATTCCTAGATTAAGTGGCATACCATGCTTTACTGAGTTTAGGACTAGATTCTAGATTTTTATATCATATCTGGTCTGTGAACCTAGACCCTTTTACTTTGATTCATGTATATTGTTGGTACATATTTTATGGAGGTGGATATGTTCAGGACCTACGTTGTTATACCATAGAGGACCTGTATACCCTAGATCTGTGGATTTGACTTACTGGTACTAGGGTACGCATTTTACATATATATATACGGATTGATACAGGATATTGTCATGCTTAGTGTCATACATCATTCGCATGATTACATTCTGTGCGATTGTCAGCTCCATTATTGTTGAACACATGATCTGTATACACCACCACTCGTGGGTTAGTGGTATATTCGAGGTGTGTTGCGGCGGTGCTCTGCGGCTCCGTTGGTCCACTCGTGGGTTAGTGTGTGCGTTGTAGACAGAGATCCCTCCCGTCGTAGTGTATCGGAGATGAGGCATTGAGCTCCCCAATTATGATTTGGAGTAGGAGGATAGGTGTACTCGGCATCCGTCCACTCGGTCACTCATCGGGAGCGATGGCGTCGAGTCCGCGATTATCGCACCCTCGGTCTCACCGTCGTGTGAGGCGGTGGAGAGTAAGGGTGACCAGGACATGTCATTGGCATCATATGCATTTATTGCATTTATTTGCTTGTGTTTGCTGCACTTATATTCTGTATTTTGGTGGATGCATTTGTTTGACATGCATACAGGAGGCATATTGTGTATCTTGTTTGACGACCCTTTTGTTTTGGATAGGATATCCTGGTGAGTACAGCTTCCTCAGTTACCTTTCAATTTTGCATTTTTCCTATATATGATTAGGAAGCTGTAACTCCATGTTTATTACTGTTAGATATATCTTACTATGCATGTCTATTGGTATTCGCTGAGTTGTTGAACTCACCCCCTTGGACACTATCTTTTTCAGGTACCAGGTTGGTTATGGTGTCGCTTGGAGTATCCTGTCTGTTGGTCCCATGTCACCTCAGAAGATCTGTCTTCGCTGTTGTCCTTTTGTACTTTGGTATTTGTGTATCTAGCTTGTGTTTCGGTTTTGTTTCCGGAGTGGTGTTTTGTGGTGTGGTGTAAGCCTTGCCGGCTAGCATGTCATGTATTTTGGTTTTCTATCGTTTTTCTGCTGTGTTTTGGATTTTTGTTCCAGCCGAGTGGGCTGATGATATAAACTGCGTGGATGACTTTGTGTTATATTTTTTTATTACTGTTATTGTTCCGGCCGTGTTGGTCGAGGTATATGTGGCCCTGAGGGCTTTGTATAAATGTTTCAGATTGTCACCCGTACAAGGGAGGTGCTGTCGAAATTTCTTTGGACAGGGACTCCTTCGGGGCGTGACATCATATCGTTCTCCTAACACTACAACAAAAATGTTAAAAGACAACACCCCTACGACAACGGTTTTAAGAGAAAGCGTTGCGTATTTGCTCAAAGACAACTGTTTTTGCCAAAACCGTTGTCTTTGAACTCCTCATTAAATATAAAAGACAACGGTTTTGGGAAAAATGTTGTCATTGAGTGATTTCTTTTTGAATCAACAACACTTTTTACAACGGTTTTCTGAATCCGTTGTCTTTAAGTGTTTTTTTAGCGTCTACGACAACGGTTTTAATAAAACCGTTGTCTTTGACTTTACTCGTTTCATCATTTCCCCCTCGTAGTTTTGCTTTTCCTCTCTCCGCAAATCTTTTCGGAGCCTTCTTTTCCCCTTCGCGCTCTTAAACCTAAGTCATTTTTCTTTCCTCTCCTCATACAATCTCTTCACGCCATCCTGTCGATCACTGGATCTTCCTCCACGACGAAGCGAGCACCTCCCATGGCTCGCTTTCTTCTTCCTGTCAGAATCGAATAGTTGCATCCAACCAAACAAACCACATCCATCGTAAGGTCAAGGTACAGGGTGAATCGGAAGTGATGAGGCGGAAGAAGATGGTGGTGTTGCTCCTTTTGTTCCTATTTTTCTCGGTGTTTTGCTACGTATCTGTTGCATCCCTAGCTAGTGAGCGTGGATTTTGATGTTTGTGTGTGTGTGCGCGAGTGTGAGGGAGGGGAGAGGTTGTGGGTTTCACGGGTTCCCTGTTGAGCTTTGATCGTTCTGTTTTACTTTTTTTTTAGGGCTGGTAAGCGTGTTGTTCTTCAACCTCTTTTCTGCCCTTCTGCGGTAGCTTGGTCGGCGACGTTGGATTCGAGGATTGGTAAGACTCGAAGATTGATCTCTCTCTCTCTCTCTTCTTTTTGTTTAGTTGATTTGGTGTTTTGGATTAATCAGCGATCTTGAGCCCCTCGATTGTGAGGATTGAGAGTGGATACGGCATTGAGACTATTTTCGATGGGAGTAAGCATGGAATCGAGCCATTCTCGGTCGAAGTCATGCCGGGAGGGGAGCTTCTGGTACTGGATTCCAAGAACAGTAACATCTACAAGGTTTCTTTACCCTTGTCTAAATGTGAGTGTGCTTATCCTCTCATAAAGATCGAAGTGTCCATTTGCATGACACAAATATAACCAATGATACCACATGAAACACCATGAATGAGGCCTACAATGTGCAATTTCATAAGGATTTTAATGCTTAGACTCTTCATCTATCTCCTCAATATCCATGTTCAATGCTCTAAGTAGGCATTCAAACTTTCTATTGATGTGAATATAAATTAAAGATGTTAAATGGTTTCTGTAAAATACTTACTGAATCTATTAGTCCCAGGGACTTATGACTGATACTTGTTTGATTTTGTCCGATATGAGATTGATATCTTGACAGTGGAATATTTGAGTGTTCTTAAAGTTACTGGATGTGAAGCCAAGTGATGGTCTAGAGGAGCAGCCTAAGTTGTTCTGAAAAATATCAGCAATAGTTGCTGGTTGGTGATGATGGTTTCACTGTTCTGATACCATGACGATCCAATTTTGTGATTGTCTTCCATTAGAAAGGGGCCAAAGAAGATAACTACTAATAAGTAACACGATGTGTTTGATTCCAGAATTTCTATGCTGATGTTGGCACTTTGAATATGACATTGTATTTTTAATCTTTTAATTTAGTTAATCTTTTAAGCATTTGTTCCAGATACATTCTTGAATATGATTGTTCTAAATGCGCTCTTATTGTGGTTTGTTGAATAACTAAATCTCTTTGATATTATCACTGACTTCCATTGTGAATTTTTTGGATAGACAACAGGCCTAAGCTTGTTGCTGGTTCAGCTAAAGGTTGGAGCGGTCATGTTGATGGCAAACCACGTGAAGCAAGGATGAACCATCCAACAGGGCTCACAGTCGATAGCAAGGGTAACATTTATGTTGCTGACACAAAGAACAAAGCAATTAGGAAAATCGTTGATGGCCTAAGCATGTCATTTTGTAACTACAAATATTGTAACTTTGTGAGCTCAAGTTCATCGAATTTGTTATTGTTCTATTCTGTGCAATCAAAACGGTCCTTATTTATCAATCATGTTTTAATCACTTTCTACATGCCAGGTAGCGTGTGAATAATGTTCAAGCTTCAGCAAGATGATTTCCCAGTGGATACTCATGTGTGCTCTTTTAACTAATCTCAAATTCTAGCAAAGTATCAACTAATATATGCAGAACCATGGTACTTTTGCAGGTTTTTCGGATAATGAGGGGCATTGGTTGGATCCCCATTAAAGCAAACAGAGAACAAGCATATATCCACCTCGATAATAGAATACCTAATCATTTGAAGTTTGACCTGAATTATCTTCTTGTAACTCATGGAAGATTTTTGTCACAGGTGTTCTGTTAGAAGAGGTAATTAGAACACGGGAGATGGTCCACAGGTTTCCTGCCCTCTCACTCAGTACTGTAAGAATACAACGAAATAAGCTAATCATTTCCAGCTTGCATCTCTATAAATCTACATCACCTGCTATCTTTCCCATAAATATTATGAGTGAAGCACTGAAGCTACAGTAGTTTATCCTTATGTTGGTTGCAACTTCTGCCTTCTTTAATTGCCTGAGCTGTAACACATTGAACTCTACCTAGTCTGTACATCTGCTTGTCATAGTTGGGCCTCATTGGTCATCTCTTAGGGTGCTTGAATAGTCTTTGACCTAAATGAAAGTTACTGAAGATGAACTCATGAAACTGTACTATGATAATTAGCTATCTTGAAATATTGCTTTGAATATAGCGCTCCATGAATACATGTAACATACTGAAGTTGGTTGTCCCTTTGTGAGTTTAATATCCATGAATACATTTAACATACATTTAACAATCGAGTTTAATATTCTTGAAAATTTTCTGTTCAACTCTTATTCATTGGCTTGTCTTTGTCTATCATAGAGCTTAGCAACTAACTCATAGGCAATCCTTTGCTTTTGGTTCTAAAGAAGATATTTTCTGATATTATCAACATTGTTAATACTTGCTTACATCACTACCCACTCATTATATTCTCTTTTTTTGACCAAAATTAGGTTGTGTACCTTTAAGTCACTCTCTTGTCATCTGCATTTATAATATTCATACTTCTTTTCCTCTTTGATTCACACTCATGTGTGTGATTATGCAAATAGCTGCATAAGTACTATTATTTCTCTAACTTTACTAGGTACGAGGCCAATCAACCTGCCGTAGTAGACCAGTGCTTCAAGATGTTAAGCATGGTAAGCAAAAAACAAGTTTCATTCCCATTTTTGTTTTATATTGAATTGGTAGGACAAAGTTGTGGAGCTACACAAATGCATCTCTAGCTTTCCACCTTTTAAGATTTCAAGTGATATGCTCTCTTATTCTCACGTTTATTTGCAAACAAAGTTGGATTTTCTGTTAAGTGGTACTAATCTTGTCCTCCTTTTGTTATTAGTATTTTTCCACTTTGTTTATTGAAACACTGAAACTTCCAGAGCATGCTATCATGTAGAAGAAAAATATAAAACAAAAGTTGCATCCACTTGGTGATGCTCTTTGTATTTTGATTTTTTTTTTTTTCCTTTGATTGACTCTAGCAATGCATTTGCTGTGGAGAAACATTAATTTACTGATGAGAAAAGTCATGTCAGCTTAGTATAAGGATGAGTTTGATCCAACATTGACTCTTCATCCAATATCCCTACTGAAGAAATGGAAACTGGTGTGGCAGCACAAGGTTCTGGTTCCAGGGAGTTGAAAGCCAACTCTCTCTATCCAGACAAAGGAGAAGAGAAAAAGATTCGCTTGTGTGGCTTTGAGTTCGATCCAAATTGGGATGGGGAGAGTGGAAACAAGGAGGATGGTAATTTTTGAGTTCCAAGAATAGTTTAACAATTTTGTTACTGATTATACGTCTATTAAATGCTACTACATTTTAATATTTTCTTTCTCAAGTACTTAGAAAATGATACTATACTAATTTTGGATGAGAAGAGAAGAAACCTTCTTGTTTTCTCTGGTTACAGTTCATGCAGTTATTACAATTCTCTTTTCTGTTATATTTTATATTTTTCTTTGATAAGTTTTGTTTAATTTTTCTCTCCTTTGAGTTTTAAGTATTGATTAATTGACTTTTCTCTTGTAGGTACATAACACAGGGGCAATTCATGAGGATTGAGATTTTTGATGCAAGGAGTGAGCTTTCTTTAGTTTCTATATGGCCTTGCTTATGCGAAGAAGTCATTTGACGAACTGGAAAACATGTGATTTATGGTTTGATACTACTAAGTTTAATGAGTGTACAACTCTTTTTGTATATTTGAGCTGGCATATTTTAGATTGAATATAGTAAATATTTAGTTTTGTATTGGTGGTCATGCTTATATTAAAAAAAGATTGGTTGTTTGTTATTATCATGTTACAACATGAACATTAAAGACAACGGTTAGAAACGTTGTAAAAAGTACGTAATTACAATGGATTTTTTTTTGTGAAAAGTGATAAAAGACAACGATTTTATCGATTGTAAAATATATTAAAATTATATACCACAACGGTTTATAATTGTTGTAAAATTTAAAACCGCAATGTTTTAAATTATCTACCACAACGGTTTATATCTGTTGTAAAAAGAGTCTACAACAACGGTTTATTTTTGTTGTTGAAATTATCTACCACAATGGTTTTAAAACGTTGTCGTATCCTTCGTAGTCAAATTTTGAACATATAAACAACAACGGATAAAAACCGTTGTCAAATGTCTACAAAGACAACGGATTCAAAACTGTTGTCATAGGGCAATACATTCTACAACACCCTCAGTTACAACGGTTTTTTGACCCTACGACAACGGATAATATCCGTTGTTGTTTGCAGTTTTTGTTGTAGTGTAATCTTATTAATGTGGTCAAATATAATTTTTAACAAATATACTGACAATTATAAATTTTTTACCCCGAACGAGTATTAAATATTTGATTCTTCTTCCAAAAATTTATAAATATCAGTGTATTGGCTAAAAATTATGTTTGAGCTCATTAGTAAGGAGATCGATACGAACCCATAGAAACTTATTTCGTGTCACTCTGATCTCTCTAGGATCATCTTCCAATTTTTAAAAGTCTAACCTAAAAATAGATTTTAGAACGAATTTGAAATTTCATCCCAAATTTGTGACAAAATTGACGAAAAATATATATTCATTGACAATTAGCAACAAATCCAGAGATTTGTCGCAAAATTGTGTAAATTTTCCAACAAAATTTATATTTCGATTTGCAATGAATTCTGCGACGAAAATATATTTGTTGCTAATATTCGACGAATTTATTTCGTTGCTAATTAGCGACGAATTTGGTGTTCGTTGCAAAACCTATTGCAATTTGCAACAAATATTATTAATCCCAAATATTCGTCCCTAAATTGTAGTTTTTTTGTAGTGATCATCTTTCAAGATGACATACTATCTTTTAGATGAATATCATATCCTTTTTTTAAGAGTTGTCTTAAGATTAAAATGTTTCTCTTCATATTTGGCACAAAGAAAACATTCAAGATAAATTCATATTTTCCATTCTTCAAACAGATGAGAATTTTACCTTTACCTTTTCACCTCGATTTTTTATTTATCTCTGAAGAATACATTACCACCAACTGATTCACCAAGCTTATGAACATATTTATTTTTCCACACATATGATTGCTTGCACAAGTGTCAAGATACCACATTGTATCTTCGTCTCTTTCATTATCTTTATATGCTAGCAGTAGGTTGTCATCTTTTCCTTTTCTTTCTTTCATATAGTTTACAATTTTTTATTTTACTTTATTCTTAGACTATCTGCATTCTTTATCATAATGCCCAAACTTGTTATAATTGTAGCACTTAACTTAAAATTTGTTGTACCTCAAGTTTATGTGTCCTCTTCCACGTCCTCTTGTTGAATTTTCTTCTTTTCATTGTTGTTATTGGAACCCCATCCTTGCTCATTAGAACATACTCATCCATATCCACGACCTCTTCCGCGTTGACTTCTATTATTATTGAAGCTTTCATCTTTCTTAGTTAGTTGAAAAGTCATCTTAAGAATGTTGAGTAATCTCTTTATTTATCTTCTTCTTTTCTTCATGGACTTATAGTAAATCCAAGAGCTATTCTATCGTCATGGCTTGTACATCTTTAGTCTCTTCAATGATGGTTGTAATAGTATCAAATCTTGAATTTAATGATTGAAGAATTTTTACAAGACTGTACTATCTGATTCAGACTCTATCAATTTTGTTGGTAATATCACTGGATGGCATATGCGGCTAGGACATATGGGTGAACGTGGGATGCTAGAACTTCTCAAGAGAAATTTGTTGAAGGGTGTCAAGACGTGAAGGTTAATATGAGAGATGTAATGGAAGAAAAATAATAACATTGTTGACGGGTGACTCATATTTGGATGAAGGTTAATATGAGGGATGTTATGGAAGAAAAATCTGTTAAGATTTTATATAACAGAATTTTGTTGCGATTTTTCATAATAAAATTCTGTTACGATTTTACCGGGTTTGAGGTTTAGCATTATTTATAGGGATCATTGTAAACCTTAGTACAATAACAATCATGAGAATCATTAATGTGATTCTCTGGTGTACAGAGAATTCTAATAAAACTTCGGTCGTTTTTGTGAAATAGGCACGACGCCGAACCATGGTAACTCTTCTTCTTTCTCTTCTCCTCCTCCTTCCTCATGTTTCCTCTCCTTTTGTGAGTGTTTGTCTTGTTGTTCCATGCGATCTCTTTCTCTCTTCCTCTTCTTCCGCGTTAGAAGTTGAGAGGTGTTGCCCCTCCCCTTCTTTGCGTAACAATTAACGCCAATAATGAAATACATAACTGAAACAGAACAAGTAAAGCAATGTAGTGGATGTACATAAGCAATGTAGTAGAGGTAACTGAACAAGTAGAGAACTACTCAAAGGAATCAATTCATCTTGGTTCACTAGTGTTCAGCTACAAACCACCAATGTGAACCTACTGTGAGTCAAATCAATTCCACCCGACTATGATATTTACCAATGGATCTAACATCCAAATGCCCCCAAAATCTAAAAGTAAATAATCCTAATAATCTATATTATATTTACATATTTTTTTAATATTTTTGAAATATAACAAACATGCACTATAATAAATATGACTTTCCACAACACATCATTAACGGCGCACAGTTAAAGTGCGTCATTAATAATAGTTTATATGGCGCACTCAATTATGTGCGCTGCAGATGGTGTAATATTTATACAAACGATGGCATGAATAAAAAATACACTATCAATAAACTTTTCTATGGCGTACAAAGTACGCTGTTAAAACTTAATATTAACGGCGTGTAAAATACCAGAAAATGGCGAATAACCAAGGAAATTTTTAGGAATTTTTAGAAATTTTCTGGAAATTAGTCGGAGCTCGTATGACGAGTTTAATGAGATCAAGTATTGGATCAAGGGAAAGCATGTTTAGGCTATCCCATTTCAGTTAGAAAATGTTTAATATTTTTTTTTGTTTTTATTCTTTTTCTTTCCTTTTTCTTCCTTTTTCTTTCTTTTTCTTTCTTTCCTCCTCCCGAGCCCATACCCCGCCAACACACCCTTTCCTCTTCTGATTGTCTTCGGCTCCTCCACCCGATGGCGCCGCCTCGACGTTTCACCTTCCACCCATACAAAACAGCCAAAAGAAAGTTGAGCCATTTCTCTCCTTCGCCTAGCCTCTGCCGAATCTTCTTGCAGCCGACGCCGATTTTCTCTATTTCCCCTTCTCTCTGGATCTCCCCTACGCCTACGCTGTGCCAAAACACCACCGGCCGAGTTCTTGTCTCCTCTCTTGGAGTCTCCCTCTGCACGGAAGAGTCAATCCCTAGACGAGCCCTTGCCAATCTCCCCGACTCCAGTCTCTGCCAATCTCACGGCCCATCGTCGGTCGCTCGCGCATGCCACGAACTAACAGCGACCTTCCCCTTCGTTGGAGACCAGATCGGTAACACAGCCGACCCTTCGTTCAGCCGCATGCCCTAGCCTCTATCTGCGTACCCTAGCCTCTGTATCCGACGTCGGAAAGGGGCTTGCTGCACTAATCTTCGCCAGGGAAAGGTGCCACCAGCACCACAGCGACCACGATTGCCACCATCGACTACGACCGATCGTCGCAGCCACATCCGAGTCCTAGTTGGTTGGAGTTGATCGTGAGCGGCATTCTAGACAGTTTCTTTCTTCTTCAGTGCTCTGGTATCGATCTACTGCCGACAACCTATTCCTTGTTGATCTCAACAGCTGTTAGGCCTAACCGTCGGAGAGGGAACAACCGATTGGGTAAGTCCGTTGGTTTGGATTTTGATTTGGGTTTTGATCTTATTATGGGAAATTGTGGATGCCCTGGCAGTGGTTCCTGTGTATAGATGGCCACAAATCTTTGGCAGTGATATCTTTCGGCAAGCATTTCTTCAACAGCTGCTTTACCTGGTTGTGGACCAATAGAAGCTGCTTGAGTTGAGGTAAGGGTAAAGAAATTTATCTTTGCTGTAGATTACACCTTGAATTAAGGTTAAGAAAGATTTGGAATTAGTTTTAGAACATATTAATGTGTGGTAGTTTGGTTAATTTAGATAGGTGATTGGAGGAACAGATTTGATGGGTGTGATAATTAGGGTTAAATTATGGATCTAATCTAAGCTTCGGATTAGACCTAAGTATGTAGCTAACCAAGGTTTCATGAATGAATTAGGGTTTCTGGTAAATAAGAATTTGGTTTAGCTATTTGATATATACGGGAGTAGCTAAATTAAATGTGTTGTTACAGGACTCTGATTGAGATGAGTTGTCTTACGTGGGATTTCTTTTGGCACGCGCTATTTTTTAGGCGGGTACCTTGACTTATCTTTTAGATATTGTCATTTGATATGTATAGTAGATTTTAATGAGTAGTAATAATTATGTTATATCTGTATCGATATGTCATTGCTTGATTTCTTCAGTATGCTTATTTATTACATGTTTTGCATCCATTACCCTCTTGATTATTTATGCTCATAGAGGTAGACAGTTTTTATGGTAGACTAGACAGTTACCATATCTGATACGTGTACCTAGATCTTCTTATTTGAGCTATTTGGTACATGTTTTTATGGAGGTAGATATAGTCAGGGTTTTCATGTTTAGTGTCATGCATCATCTCGCATGATTGCATGTTGCGCGATTGTCGGCTCCATTATTATTGAGCACATCGCCAGTTACATGGATCTGCACACAACCACTCATGGGTTAGTGATTTTTATTCAAGCAGGGTGTGTTGCAGCAGGTTGCTCTGTCGGTGCTCCGCTGGTCCGCTCATAGGTAGTGTAACTACAGCGTGGTAGCAGGACAGGGATCCCTCCTCTAGATTTTCTCAGGGAGATGAGAGCATTGAGCTCCCCCACTTATGATTTGGGGTAGGAGGATAGGTGTACCCCGACAATATCCTGTCCACTCGATTAGTCATCAGGAGCAGTGATGACATAGTGCACAGTTGTCATAGCCCTACCCACTCGGTCTCACCATCGTGTGTGAGATGGCAGACTAGCGTCAGGGGTGACCAGGACATGTCATTTGCATCATATGAATGATTGAATTTATTGCTTGTGTTTGCTACACTTTGTTTGCTACATATTTTATGGATGCATATGATTGACATGCATATAGGAGATATAATATTTTTGATCTGACGACCTTATTATCCTGATAGGAGGTCCTGGTGAGTACAGCTTCTCCCATTCCTTTCAGTTTTGCATTTCCATTATTATTCTAGGAGATTGTACGCATAATTGTTACTATTGATTATTTCTTACTATGCATGTCAGCTTGGTATCCGCTGAGTGTTGGACTCACCCCGTTGATTATTACTATTTCAGGTTGATGCTATCTGGGGGTTCCAGTTGCTAGTCCCCCACCATTTGTCGCGAGTGGTTCACATATTTTGGGCTTTTTGGTTTATTTGTTACATTTTATGTGCTTGTGATGTATAACTGTACTCATGGACTTTTAGCGAGTTTTGGTCTACTGCCTTTGTTTTCCGCTGCTTTGGATTTTTATTGTGGGTTTAAGTTTTCCGTCGTATTAGTGGAGTAGATTTTATTTAAATAAACTGCGTGGTTGTGTCAGCCAGAGACTGAGTTAATATAAACCGCGTGGATTGTTAATTATTTTTATTGTTATTGTTTCGGTCGTGTTGGCCAAGGTTTGTGTGGCCCTGAGGGCTTTGTAGTAATGTTTCATATTGTCACTGGTACAAGGGAGATGCGGCCAAAATTTCCTCTGGCAGGGACTCCCTTGGGGCGTGACACGGTGTGCGGATCGCACTGTTAATAATTATTATACATACATAAATGATGGCATGCAAAAAAGCACGCGACCAATAAGTATTATGAAATTTTAACAACGTACAATGTTCACCATTAATAGTCTTCAAACTTTTCTAATATTTTTTGCCAAAACATCTCGCCTCCCTACTGATTTTTTGCCAAAACTTTTTGCTCCTGCAGTTATTGTTCTGCCAAACTCCACATGCAACAAACCCGCGATCCAAAACCTCATGCAGAAAACCCTCATGCGAAACCTAAACTCGCGATCTCCTCACGCAAAGCCTAAACTCACAATCTCCTCATGCGAACTCCCTCCACCAAAACTGCCAACTCTAAACTTCATCCCTGTCGACATCTCCACCCATCCTCTCTCCGCAGAAGCCCTCCTCCGAATTGATCTTTGTTGGGATATTTTTTTGGACCAATCATCTTAATCCAAGTAATTATCACTTATGTCAGTAGGATTTGCTTTGTTATTTATGATATAGGAGTAGATCTTTTGATCCTTTTTCTTCTTCCTGCTTAGTTCTTTAGTTTATGATATTTGAATGTGACTTCTAGCTCCATGCTTCTATTAGATTGGTTCTTCGCTTTGTTTGGGGAGTTGTTAGTTAATTTGGGGAAGCAAAATGTTTCCATTAATTATTTTCTATGAGTTCTGCTGGGTTTTATTTTCTAGTTGGTTTTGATTGATCAAACTCCATCTCTTGGTATTCTGATCTAGGTTTCACTGACGTCCCTTACTAGTTTAGTTCCTCTTCATCTTTTATTTGAGTTTTGATATGTTTTTATCTACAAAAATAGAAACAGAAATAACTTCATTTTATGGTTGAACTTATTTTTAGTCTAGAATCAGGATCGTACTAGAGGGTTTATTTTATGGTTTTGATTCTTTCCATCTAATCCATCTTTCCTTTAGGAGTCTCTAGTTTTCCCTCAGTTATCATGTGTCAATGTAATTGCCACTTTAGGGGGAAGAGTACTCTAGAGATTTATTCTTAAGGTCTCTTCTAATCTTTTTTCCCTTCCTTTTCCTTCCTTTATTTATGCTGATTTTAGGTTAAAGACATGCCAATCTGAGTGCAAGGGGATCATCATTTATATGCTCCATCTGTTGGTGCAATATTCCCTAGGTCAAGGTTGACCTATTTGACTGAGCTTGAATTGAGTCAAACTTGAGTCTTGATGTTTGGGTTTCGATGTTGGACAATACATGTAGACAACACATGGAGATTGCAGGTGCGATTGTTCATGTGGGGAGATTGTGAAGGAGAGTCAAGTAGGTCAAGGTTAACTGGATACTTGACTGAAAATCCTGGTGAGTGAAGTCAGGTGAAAGACCTAGTGAGTGAAGCTAGGCAGAAAGAAATCCTGGTGAGTGAAGCCAGGTGAAAGACCTAGTGAGTGAAGCTAGGCAGAAGGAAAATCCTGGTGAGTGAAGCCAGGTGAAAGACCTAGTGAGTGAAGCTAGGCAGAAGGAAAGTCCTGGTGAGTGAAGCCAGGCAGTTGAGAAATCCTGGTGAGTGAAGCCAGACAGATGGAAAGTCCTAGTGAGTGAAGCCAGGCATGAGGAAATCCAGATGGGTCAAGGTTGACCAGATATCTGGTGGAAAGACCAAGTAGGTCAAAGGGATTGACCGGATACTTGGCACGAGGAGAAAAGTCCAAGTGGGTCAAAAGGATTGACCGGACACTTGGTGAGCGAGTCCTAGCAGGTCAAGGGTGACCGGATGCTAGGCACGATGAACTAACAGGTCATGGCTGACCGGATGTTGGTTTAGGGGACTTTGGACTTGTTTTGGGCAAAAACAAGGAGCTGGATCGATCAGCCGATCGATTGGCACATGCTCAATCGATCGGCCGATCGATTGGGTGAGTCCCCGCGGTAATCCTTCTCCCAATCGATCAGTGGATCGATTGGGGAGAAGCATCGCGCGAACAAAAAGCCTCCCAATCGATCGACCGATTGATTGGGAGACTCCAATCGATCAGTGGATCGATTGGGAGGTGCGATTCTGTGCGATAAGCCCTGGATCGATCAGCCGATCGATCCAAGCAATTCCTGAGAGCACAGAGGTGCTCTGGATTGATCAGCCGATCGATCCAAAGCCTCCCCAATCGATTGGGAGTAATGCAATCGATTGGGATTCGACCGTTGGCGCAGAATAAAGACGTTGGCGTGTGATTTCGTCGACAGTTCTCTCGGCCTCAGCTCAGATCTTCACAGCGCTTCCACAACTTCTCCACAGAGTTCTCACCGCCAGATCTTGAAGGTTCTTGGAAGCATTTCCAAGTCAAGAGGCGGATCTACAGCAAGAAGAAGAAGCTAGGGTTAGGGTTTCTTGTGTAAACCGTGTAAGCTTTCCCTTGTATTTGCTTCTCTTTGTTCCTTGTTGTATTGAGAGTATTGTAGGGCTTCTCCGCCTTCGGTAGTTACCGTAAATGAGAGTTTTCATAGTGGAGGGTGCGTAAGTGTGTGGATCCTTGGATTAGTCACCTCTTCTTGAGGTGGATACCAAGTAAATCCCTAGTGTTAGCGTTGAGTGTTGTTTCTTTATATTTTCCGCTGCATATCTTTGAAGAAACAAGCAACGACGAGCACGAGATCGCGCCGAGCTATTCACCCCCCCCCCCCCTCTAGCTACATATTTGGTCCCAACAAGTTGTATCAGAGCGAGGTTGCTCTTCACCGGAATCATCGCCGGAAGGGTCAACAAGCTAGGGGGTGAAGAAGTTGGAGCAAAATTCTTCAAGTCAAAGATTTCATCAAGCTCAACTTCAAGATGGAATTCCGAAATGGACTCGGATTCGACACGAGGGTGCCTCCATCATTCGTTTCGACAAGTTTCGATCTTTGGAAATCAAGGATCAAAAATTTCTTGATGATGGAGATAGAGCAATGGTTTGCTCTCATAGAAGGCTTCGAAGCTCCAAGAAATTCAAAGGGCAAGATCCTCAAGAGGAGCAAGTGGAGCCAAGAACAAATCCAATGATGTGAGGCCAATGACAAAGTGACTAAGCTTTTGGTCAATCTATTGCTGAGCAACATCTTGGAGAAAATTGGAGAATTTGATGATGCCAAAGAGCTATGGAGCAAATTGGCATTGCTTCATGAAGAACCCTCCACTGTACCAAGTCAAGATAAATCCAAAGAGGGAAACTCATTGGAGCAAGACCAAGAGGAGGAAGACTCCGAGGTTGAGAGATACTCAACTTCAAAAGAAGAAGCTTCATCTTCAAGGGAATACAATGAAAAGGACAAAGAGGGAGCATACTCTTTGCTCAATATACAAGATGAAGATGAAGAAGCCTCCACCTCTAGGATTGAGGGGGAGCTACTTTTGGTGACATCGGATCAAGAAGAAGGAGAAGCTTCTACATCCGAGTCAAAGGGAGAAGAAGACGATACATCCTCCAAAAATCAAGAGACTTCAAATGGAGGATCAAGTGTCATTCCTACACATGAAGGTATAAATGTTTCAATTAAAAATAAATATTACATTGTATGTTTTGTGTGTAGGGAACATGGGCATTATAAGAGCAAGTGCCCTAAATTAGCCAAGAAAAAGGGGCAAGTGGCACCCAAGGGCAAGGAGAAGTCCAAAGAGACCGCTCCCGGAACAAAGAAGAGCAAGGAGCACATTGTGTGCTTTTCTTGCAATCAAAAGGGACACTACCGGAGCCAATGTCCCAAGGGGAAGAAAGCGGTCAAAGCTCAAGGAGGAAGCTCAACTCAAGGGGGAGCCTCCAAGGTAAAACGAAAGATTTTGTTTATTGAGCCTACCCCTTTAAACAATGGTAAAAAGCATGCTAGTTCAAATTTTTATCATTTTAATGCTATTTACAACAAAAATAAGAAACATGATAGCATTAAGGAAAAACATGTAGCTCTTCATGCTAAAACTACCACACCTAGGTCTAGGAAGGTAGATAAAAATTTAGGCAAGAATTCTAAAGGTTTTAGTTACAAGCCTAAAAATGCTCATGAATTCATTGAAAAACTAAAAACTAAGGATTTAATGATAGAAAATCAAGTCTTGAGGTCAAGGCTTGATAAAATTTAAAAGACCCTAAAAAGGATGGAAAACATCCTAAAAGGGCAAAATGAGCAAAACATAGGTCTAGGAAAACAAGGGTCATCCAAGGGTCATAGAGGTTTGGGATACAAACCTAAAAACAAAAAGGATGTGCCTTATTACCATACGGTTCCATATAATTATGGAACCAACCCTAGATCAAGTGGTCAAGTCAAAAATACAAGGGAGGGTATCCCTAAGAGTACTTTTGCAACAAACGTGACTAAGACTTCTAAGAAGTCTAAGAAAGTCACAAACAAGGTCACAAGGGAAGAAATCCCTAGAGTTGACCTAGAAAATGGGACCAAGGCTTCTAAGAAGCCTAACAAGGTCACTAGAAAGGTTTCTAGGGAAGTTATCCCTAGTAAGTACCTAGAGCATCCAAGGAGCACCAATAGGTTTTGGGTTCCTAGGAGCATTTTCTCTACCCCTTAGATGAGATAGAGGGTGTCAACACAAATTAAAAGGGTAGTTAACCTAATCATGATGAAGTTGGCACTCTAAGAGCATTTTCAAGGTTATTATTAATCTTTTGAAAATGAAAGGGATTTGAGATTTACTCTTGTAAGAGTAAAATGTGTCATATTTTGAGAAATTGAATGTAATTTTAAGTGACACAAACTGGGAAAATCATAAGAACTACCAAGTTGGAATTGTGGTATGTTCTTAGGAAATTAAAGGCAATCTAAGCCTTAACTTAAATTGGTTACTCTTGGAAGGGTAAATTATGCCAAAATTTGAGGAATATGTTTAATTTAAATTGGCACAAAATTAGGAAAAGAAAAAGAAATGTCAAAATTGAATTTTGGCATTTTCTTGGGAAATAGTGGGCAATTTAGGATTTAGCTAAGGTTTTAGAATACTTAGATAGGTAATCTAGGTATATTTTATTAATGCTAAAACTTGTCATGCTTTGTTTGCCCATCATATGTCATGACATCATATTTATTCTTGCATTCATATTCTATTATGAAAAATACAAAAATATCATGTCATGTCATACATACATCATGTAGTTATAGGATATTTTCTTTTAAAAATTATTTCTTTTTGATGTATGCCATAACATATCATGCATTATGTTTAATCCCTTGTAATTAAGGAAAAATGACATTTACTAACAAGTAACACCCTTGGTGGATGTTCATAACCTCAAAAATGCCTAGGTAGATATTGCATGATCCCTAGATTAGGGCAAAACTAAAATTTTACATATCACACAAACTATAAGGTGACTTGTATGTGTTTTAGTACACATTGGATACAAGTGAGATGTTAGAATGATGAACAAAACTCAAGATGTTGATTAGTGCATTCTTTTGAGTTTTAGGTTCATCAAAACACATAGTTATTTGTTTTCCAATCATTAGGAAAGCTAATGTACAAGTCATGTGCATTGAGCCCAAGGAACATGGTTGGATATTGATTTTGAAAATGTTTTAAAATGACTTTGGAAAACCTTGGTGAAGGCTATCTTTTGATAGTAATCATCATTGAATAGTTAGGCACAAACTTGGAAAAAATACTAAAGTTTTTACAAGTTTTCAAGTTTGTGTCAATCTTTGAAAATATGAAGTACTTTCTTAGAAAACTATTTTTCCATATTAATGTATACCCTAAATAATGTCTACAACGATTTTCATGATTTTTGGAATTTTGTAGATTTTTCTAGGGGTTTCTGAAATTGACTGAAATGAAATTTCAGTTTTTTCAGAACTTCAATCGATCACCCGATCGATTGAAGTGCCTCAATCGATCGGGCGATCGATTGAGAAGGCATTTCTCGCGAGCAGAAGCTCACTGGATCGATCCGTCGATCGATCCACGCAACCTGAATCGATCAGTGGATCGATTCAGCTAGGTTCGATCGATTGGGACCCAACTCCAATCGATTGGGGTAGTTGATTTTGGCTAGGAAAGCTTATTTTCAACATTTTTAGTCTATGTAACCATTCCTAACCCCTTGGAACATATTTTTATACATTTAGGGGAAGTTTTCATGATGAAAATAGGGATGGATTGGTTAAGAAGGACTAGGTAGAGGTTTAGGTTGAGGTTTGGTTTCATTATTGAATTTTTGAACCTCAAACTTCTAAATTTGGATTTCCTAAAGTTTTAGGGATTCCAAGTCATTGTTGGTGCAATGACAGAGGTTACGACCATGTCTTTAGGGGGAGTTACTCTTTAAGGACATGAAAATTAATTTTCATACACCTTGGAAGGTGGTTAACCTTCTTTTATGAAGATGCTCAAGGTTGGGCATTTAATTACAATGGAGAGTGGATATCTTCATTGTTTAAGTGATATATGCTCAAGGATGAGCATTTAATGAAAATAAAGGGTATGGGACCTTCATTTGAATCGTGTGAACATACCAAGTGGTATATGCTCAAGATGAGCATTTGACGATAATGAAGGGTATGGGACCTTCGTTATTGTATTGTGAACAACGAGTGAAGTTGTACACAACGTTGGGTAACTCTTCAGGGGGAGAGTTTGTTTGTGATGTGTGCCAATAGGGGGAGAATGTAGGGAAAGTTAAGCCTTCATTCCCTAAATAGGGGGAGAATGTGTATTGCCCTATGGGAAAAGGGAAAGATGAAGGGAATCCTCATTCATATATTGGCATGAAGGAAGTTGAGGCTATGGGATTAACCTAACTTAGAGGAGGTATTGTCAAACATCAAAAAGGGGGAGATTGTTGGTGCAATATTCCCTAGGTCAAGGTTGATCTGTTTGACTGAGCTTGAATTGAGTCAAGCTCGAGTCTTGATGTTTGGGTTTCGATGTTTGACAATACATGTAGACAACACATGGAGATTGCAGGTGTGATTGTTCATGTGCGGAGATTGTAAAAGAGAGTCAAGTAGGTCAAGGTTGACTGGATACTTGACTGAAAATCCTGGTGAGTGAAGCTAGGCAGAAGGAAAATCCTGGTGAGTGAAGCCAGGTGAAAGACCTAGTGAGTGAAGCTAGACAGAAGGAAAGTTCTGGTGAGTGAAGCTAGACAGTTGAGAAATCCTGGTGAGTGAAGCCAGACAGATGGAAAGTCCTAGTGAGTGAAGCTAGGCAATGGAAAGACCTGGTGAGTAAAGCCAGGCACGAGGAAATCCAGATGGGTCAAGGTTGACCAGACATCTGGTGGAAAGACCAAGTAGGTCAAAGGGATTGACCGGATACTTGGCACGAGGAGAAAAGTCCAAGTGGGTCAAAAGGATTGACCAGACACTTGGTGAGCGAGTCCTAGCAGGTTAAGGGTGACCGGATGCTAGGCACGATGAACTAACAGGTCATGGTTGACCGGATGTTGGTTTAGGGGACTTTGGACTTGTTTTGGGCAAAAACAAGGAGTTGGATCGATCAGCCGATCGATTGGCACATGCTCAATCGATCGGTCGATCGATTGGGTGAGTCCTCGCGACAAGCCTTCTCCCAATCGATAAGTGGATCGATTAGCGAGAAGCATCGCGCGAACAAAAAGCCTCCCAATCTATCGACCGATCGATTGGGAGCCTCCAATCGATCAGTGGATCGATTGGGAGGTGCGATTCTGCGCGATAAGCCCTGGATCGATCAGCCAATCGATCCAGGCAATTCCTGAGAGCACAAAGGCACTCTGGATCGATCAGTCGATTGATCCAAAGCCTCCCCAATCGATTGGGAGCAATCCAATCGATTGGGATTCGACCGTTGGCGTAGAATAAAGACGTTGGCGTGCGATTTCGTCGACAGTTCTCTCGGCCTTCAGCTCAGATCTTCACAGCGCTTCCACAACTTCTCCACAGAGTTCTCACCGCCAGATCTTGAAGGTTCTTGGAAGCATTTCCAAGTCAAAAGGCGGATCTACAACAAGAAGAAGAAGTTAGGGTTAGGGTTTCTTGTGTAAACCATGTAAGCTTTCCCTTGTATTTGCTTCTCTTTGTTCCTTGTTGTATTGAGAGTATTGTAGGATTTCTCCACCTTCGGTAGTTACCGTAAAGGAGAGTTTTCATAGTGGAGGGTGCGTGAGTGTGTGGATCCTTGGATTAATCACCTCTTCTTGAGGTGGATACCAAGTAAATCCCTAGTGTTAGCGTTGAGTGTTGTTTCTTTGTATTTTCCGCTACATATCTTTGAAGAAACAAGCAATGAAGAGCACGAGATTGCGCTGAGCTATTCACCCCCCCCCCCCCCTCTAGCTACATATTTGGTCCCAACACCATCAACTATCTCTAAAGCTTTGTTGATTTTGGTCAAAAGGAACTCCCCATTAGCTATGTAAGTTTTGTTTGTGCTTTGCCTACATGTGAATAGCATGTCTTATTTCATTATTGGCATATCTAATTTTAGTTTGCATGTGCAAGTTTCTCTAGTTCATGTGATAAGCTAAACATAGATGGTTTTATTCTACTTATAATATTTGCTAATGTTTTTATTTTACTTATATGAAAAATCAGATAATGCAAGCTTCAAATTTAATGGAATTGTCTCATTAAATAACACATCAAGGATGCTTATCTTTAGCATAATTAGCTAACTCATCTAGCATTAATATGAAAAAGTAGGAGCTTAAAACTCTAACACCAAGAATGCCAATTTCCTAAATAACTTCTATTACATTAATAAACAATAAGAGAATTCTTTTCTCCTAATTATTTATAGATTTAAGCATATTTTTAAATAAATAAAAATCCTATGCATGTCCTTTCTATATTTTCCATTATCAAATAAACTCATGGTTTTACTCTTGAGCTCTATCCAAAGGACCTCATACCAATGGAGATATTTTTTTCTTATAAACTCATGATCTTTCCCATGTGTTTTCAATGTGGGATTATTTTTACAACCTTGCAACCCCAACAATCGCTCTCAAACAAAGGACCACAGGGTCCCCTCAAGTATTGGGTCACTCTTGACCTGCTCAGGGCTTCCCCTCAAGCATCGGGTCACTGACCTGCTCAGGGTCTCTCCTACTTTGTTTAAGGTTTCACCTACATGATTCGATCTTGGATCATGGCTCTCGCTCTGGCTCATGCTTCTTCCGGCGATTAGTCCGGTGAAGAGCGACCTCGCTCTAATACCAATTGTAGGATCAAAAAGAATTCAGATATCTCCACAATAGTATGATATTATCTACTTTGGGCCTAAGCTCTCATGGTTTTGCTCTTGGGCTCTACCCAAAAGGTCTCATACCAATGGAGATATCTTTTTCTTATAAACCCATGATTATTTTCATGTGTTTTCAATGTGGGACTATGTTTGTAACCTTGAAACCCTAACATGATCTACATTGTAATCTAACAAAGTTTTGCCTTGGCGAATGACCTACTTAGTTGTGTCTTTTGCTCACCTCAATTAATTGAACTATGCTTATTT
The DNA here is from genome assembly GCF_018446385.1 of Zingiber officinale. Lineage (NCBI taxonomy): Eukaryota > Viridiplantae > Streptophyta > Magnoliopsida > Zingiberales > Zingiberaceae > Zingiber > Zingiber officinale. Next base: position 81,008,397 of record NC_055999.1, on the reverse strand, counting down.
TTGATATTTTATGTTTCTCTTTGATATTATTTCTTAAGTAATTAATTTAATTTGGTATTCTATGCACAAGGTTTAAGTTATGCTTGCTCCCCTTGTTGTGAAGCTTAGATCATTTATGAAATGGATAAGGAATGGGCGTGTCTGCCTTCAAGGCTTGTACCCGAGTATGAAGAAGAGGTTCAAAAATTTCTTACACAAGCTAGGAACTATACCAAAATATGTGAAGTAATCTTATGTCCTTGCAAACATTGCAAAAATAAGAAGTATATGAAATTTGACCAAGTGTACGAGCACTTAATTATTAAGGGGATAGATTCTTCTTACACTAGTTGGGTCTTCCATGGTGAAAGTTATACCTCACAATTTCAAGGCGAATTTAGTTCAGGAGGAGTTCAAGTAGAGGATGATAAAAGTAGAGAGGAATATCACTTATATAGGAATGTCTTTGTACCGGAAGAAGAGGTTGGACACACTATATCTGAGGCAAAAGATTATGAATTTGTTGATTTATTAGAAGATGCAAAAACTCCTTTCTTCCCTGGTTGTATAATTACACAAAGTTGTCAACAATCATCACATTATACAATTACAAGTCTACTAATGGTCACACTGAATATAGTTTCAATGAACTCCTTAAGATCTTAGATGGCATGTTTCCAGAAAAGAACACACTTCTAGAAACCATTTATTCAATGAGAAAGATATTGAAACCATTTGATTTAGGATATGAGAAGATTCATACTTGCCCAAACAATTGATGTCTATTTAGAAAGGAGTTTAAAGATTTGGACTCATGTCCAAAGTGTGGTTCCTCAAGATGAAATGTGGACAAAATAACCACCAAAGTTTGTAAAGGAGCTCCTAAAAAGGTACTACGCTATTTTCCCTTGATATCAAGATTAAAAAGGATGTTTACATTAGAAGAAAAGACCGAAGTCTTGATTTGGTACTCCAACAACAAAAGTCAAGATCATATGATGCGTCATCCAGTTGATTCAGTAACTTGGGATACAATAAATCATAAGTGGCCGACTTTTGCATCAGATCTTAGAAATCTTTGACTTGGTCTTGCTACAGATGGATTCAACTCTTTTGGTGACCTTAGTTCTAGATATAGTTGTTGGCCAGTTATTTTGGTAAATTACAACCTTTCTCCATTGTTGCGCATGGCGAAGGAAAATCTTATGCTAACATTACTTATTCAAGGCCCAAAAACAACCCGAAAATGATATAGATTGTTAGGATGTATACTAAAAGCCTAGCTTTTGGTATAAAACATTTATCTAGAAATAAGAATCACATTGGTCAAATGTCTATATTTATGATAAATGTAGTTGTTTAATTAATTTATATTGTAGATAACATGGTGTGTGGTGTCACACACAGAGGATCATGTTATCAGTACCTTATAAATTATAAGCAGTAGCTCATGACCAAGATGGAAAGGAACAAACCATTGGAAGGTCGTAGTGTAATTAGGTATTAGTTTATCTTAACTATATAATTACACTAGTATACTTAGAGTGTATTGAGTAGGACCATTAGAGGTCGTTTCTTTTATACTGACTTTATAAATGAACAATGACCTCAGTTATTATGGAAGTGTGTGCTCTTAATCCTAATATAATAACAAGCACATATATTTGATATTTATTTCTTTAATTTATCAATGGGTGAGATTTAGTTCGAGAAATCAATAAGCCCGATAAGTTGGGAAATGATATCACTTATAGTGTGTGTTGTTAATTATAGAAGGAAACTGTGTCCTAGTAATCTAGGTTGAGAATGTCCCCAAGAGGAGCTCATAAGGATTGTCATGTTAAACCCTGCAGGTGGACTTAGTCCGACATGACGATAAGGTTGAGTGGTACTACTCTTGGACTAAGATATTAATTAAATGAATTGTCAGTAACTCACTTAATTAGTAGACATTCGACATCTTAAACACAGGGAGACTAACACACTCATAATAAGAAGGAGCCCAAAATGTAATTTGGGATTGGTGCGGTAGTTCAATAATAGTTCTTTAGTGGAATGAATTATTATTGATAAAATTAAGTTGTGTGTTCGGGGCGAACACGGGATGCTTAATTTTATCGGGAGACCAAAACCAATTCCTCCTCTCGGTCCCTACCGTAGCCTCTTGTATATAGAGATTTATACCCACCACATACCCGCCTTCTTACCCATCCAATGGGGCCGGCCAAGCTAGCTTGGAACCCAAGGTAGGGTCGGCCAAGACCAAGTGGATGAGCCAAGTTGGTGGCCGGCCAAAGCTTGGGTCCCAAGCTTAGGTGGCCGGCCACTAGAATATTAAAAGGGATTTTTATTAAAATTATTTCTTATGTGGATATCATGATTTTAAAAGAGAGTTTAAAAATTAAAAATTTCCTTTTATTGCTTTCTACAAAAGATTAAGAGAAGAGATTAATCTCTTTCCTTATTTGTAGATTAAAAGGATGATTTTAATTTTTGGTAAAAACTTTCCTTATTTGTAAATCATCTACATGTTTAAAAGAGAGTTTAAAATTTGAAATCTTTCCTTATTTGTTGATTAAAATGTGGATTTAAAATTTTAAGAAAACTTTCCTTTTTAACCATCTTCATGATTTAAAAGAGAATTTAAAAATTAAATATTCTCTTTTATAAGTTTCTACAAGAGATTAAGAAAAGATTTGATATCTTTCCTTATTTGTAGATTAAAAGAGATTTTAATTTTTAGAGATAACTTTCTTTTTATACACATATTTAAAAGAAAGATTTTAATTTATTAAATTTTCTTTTTATAAACCAATCATGAAGGGATAAAATTATTGGAGAAATTTTTATAAATTTCTAGAAACAAATTAGGAAGTTTTAATTCTTGTTTAATTAAAACTCTCCTTTATTTGGGGAATAAGTGGCCGGCCATGTTATAATGAAAAGAAAAATTATTTTTAATTAAATAAATTTTTCCTTTTCATAGCAAAAGAATTAAGGAAGTTTTTATTAAAATTTCCTTATTTGCCAAGATCAAGGATTATAAAAGAGGGGGTAGAGGAGGCTTTATGAAAGAATAACTCTATTTTTTTTTCCTCCCTCTTTTCTTCCTTGGTGTGGCCGACCCTTCCCTTTCTCTTCTCTCCATCTTTGTGGCCGAAACCTTCTTTTCTCTTGGAGATCAAGTGGTGGCCGGATCTTAGCTTGGAGAAGAAGGAGAGAAAACTTGCATCCCTTAGAGCTTGGTTGGTGGAAAAGGATCTTCTTCCTTTGAAAGTCTTGCTTGGCCGAAACTTGAAGGAAAGAAGAAGAAGATGGCTTGGTGGTTCTCGTCTCGGAAGATCGTTGCCCAGACAACGTCCAGGATTAGAAGAGGAATACGGTAGAAGATCAAGAGGTCTTTCTAAAAGGTATAACTAGTATTTTTCCTTTCCGCATCATACTAGTTATTTTTGGAAATAATACCAAATACAAGAGGCATGCGATTCTAGTATTTCGAATTTATTTTCGATGTTGTGTTCTTTGTTTTTTTTTCCTTGTGATTTGATTGTTCCTTTCGGTTAACCTAAAGTTATTTTAGGAAATTAAATATTAGTTTTCCTTAAAAGGTTTTGTCTAGTCGGTGGTGGTTGCTCCCATATCCAAGAAGGTCATGTGCCTCGCCACGTCAGTACTGGGAACCAATTATGGAAATTAATATTTAATGAAATTAATAACTTAGGTGATTTGGATCGAACGTGTTAAGTTCCGCAAGAGATCCAAGTCAAAACCTAAAAGAACAAATAGATTAAACTTTGGATCAAACGTGTTAAGTTCCGCAGGCGATCCAAGTTTAATTTAAAAGAACACATGGTATCTAGGAAAAGGTTCAGACCTTTGTACAAAATTTTTGTACAGTGGAACCATTAGGTTTTCGAGTAGCAACCAACAATTGGTATCAGAGCTAGGGTTTTGCCTCTGTGTATTTGGTATTAGTTTAATTATGCACATGTCATACATAATTTAGGCAGGTTAATAGTAGGATGTGCTAACTTTGTGGATGCAGGATCCAACTATTATGGCTTATAGTTATTATGTGTGTGATTGGACCCTTGGACATGTCAAGGGCATTTATTGTGTGTGCATGATTGTATTATAAAATACAGCAGGAGTTTTATTTAGTTTTATTAGGATTTTATTTTTGATCTAGTTACATGTACATTCCTTTTATGGAATATAGGATCGATGGATGTAAATTTTATTTTATGTTCGATCTAGTTTACATGTACATTCCTTCGAGGAATATAGGATCGAAAATGTAAAATTCTATTTATGTCGCGGATCGAATCTTGCAAGGCGTGGAACCTTTTGAGGACCAGAGGCGCAGCGGAACAAGGAGCAAGATGGATGCGACAACTAGACCCGGTGGCGGTGGCCAAAGATGGCAGTAACTAGGGTTGGCGACACACAAAGGACAGCAATAGATAAAAGTCATAATAGTTGAAAATTAGTTTTTCTATTTTTTGCTTTTTATGCTGAGACTGTGTGTGCTTGTTAGTATGCATGTTAAGTAGACTAGCATAGTCAAAATTCCTCACTTTAAATAACTAAGTGGGAGAGGGATTTATTTTTAAATAAATTCCACGGACTCCATTACTAGTTTATAAGTGATGCAACAAGTTTACGCGTTGGCTCTGAGTGCCTTCCTCCATATCGGATGAGTTTGTTTGCGGATCACTAGATTAAACTTCCATTTTGGATGACTATAGGAAGTTAATTAAGAGCGTGTAATCTTCCCCATCGGAAGGGGCACAATCTTATTAATGGACTTAGTGTCAAGTAATGGTATACACTTAGGCACGCCTAATAGTATCCTCCCCATCGGAGTCACTGCTATTATTTGTGTGACCGAAGAAAACCAACTATTAATTTGTCAAATAAATAGGTTGATAAGATAATAAAATTAAAAACTCCTCTTACAAATGTTTGTTTTTGTATACGTCCATACTATCATGGCATACAAAATTCAACGGTGTTTGAGGTAATTTTATTTTGTCATAAAGATTTATTGACAAGATAATTAATGGGTAAAACCCTCCTCTTACAAATGTTTAAATTTTGTATACGTCCACACTATCGTGGCATGCAAAATTTACGGTGTTTGAGGTGTTGGTGAATTTAAATAATATTGTTTGAGGAATCAATGTTATTTTAAATTCAAAAAGTTTTGACCAAATTTTGATCAAAGACAGATCAACTATTAATTTTATTCGTCATAAAGTAAAGTTGACGAGATAATAAAATTAATAGATAAAATCTCCTCTTTGATTTTGTATACGTCCACACTATCGTGGCATACAAAATTCATGGGGATTTTAAAGAATTGATCTTGACCAAATATTTTTGTGATTCTTAGGATTTAAAATGTTTGTCAATCCCCTAGTTGTTATACTATAGAAAAGACTTAGTAGTCCCAATTGTAATGATTGGAAATAGGACTTGGACATTAAGGTTGACTGTCTTCTTAGAACTAAGAACAATATAGGTGTATTTAATTCATTAGTTGAAACATGTTTAGTGGTGTTATCTACCAGAACCTGGAGTGTAGATACAGATGCCATTAATCATATCCGTAATTCATTGCAGGGTTCCAGGAAACCCGACAACTAAATGAAAATAAAAACACCGTCCACATGGGCACTGCTGTAAAAGTGGCAGCTGTTGCAGTGGGAGATGTTTATCCTTTGATAAGAATAAAACATGGATTTTGAGTAATTGTCTTTACGTACCAAGTTTAGAAAGAACTAGTTTTCAGTTTCTAAACTATTCAAAGAACTTGATATTCTGCCTCTTTTAATAACAAAGTTGTTATTAAGAAAAAGAGGGAAGTTATCTGTTCTGGAACGTTGGTTGACAATTTATAAATTCAATAACTCCCACGATGCAACAAATGAAAATTAGTAACACATCTTCTAACTTTAAGAGAAAGAAACCTTCGGAAATGAACCAATTATATCTTTGGCATCTAAAGCTAGGTTATATTAACTTAAGTAGGATTCATTGGTAGCTGATGAACTTTTGGGTTCATTAGTAGTGGAAATCTTTCCAACCTGCGAGTCTTACTTGGAAGGAAAAATAACCAAGAAGCTTTTTAAGTCTAAGGGGTATGGAGCCAAAGAAATGTTGGAATTGGTTCATTCTGATTTGTGTGATCCTATGACTATCCAGACAAGAGGTAGTATCGAATATTTCATCTATTTTATAGACAACTATTCAAGATACAAATACATTTACTTAATGTGCCGCAAGACTAAGTGCTTTGATTAGTTCAAAGAGTACAAGGCTGATGCGGAGAAACGTCAAAGTAAAAGTATCAAGATACTACGGTGAGATCGTAGTGGCAAGTACCTCTTGGGAAGATTTAGGAGTCACTTATCAGAAGTAGGGATTCAATCCCAACTAACTGCACCTGGTACACCCCAACAGAATGGTGTAGAAAAAGGAAGGTATAGGACTCTTATGGAAATAAGTAGATTGATGATGAGTTATTTGGAAAATTACCAAATTCATTTTAAGGATATACTCTGGAAACAAAAGTGAACATAGTACCTTCCAAAGTCAGAACTCTCTACTCATATAGAATTGCTAAATAGGCATAAGCCTATTTTGAAGTATATTCGGATTCGGGTAGTCCAGCACATATGCTGAAGAGAGACAATGATAAGTTGGACAGGAATTCACTTGTTTGTAAGTTATCCTAGAGAAATGAAAGTAGGTTTATAGTCTTAAAAATCAGAAGGTCATTGTTAGCATCAATGATCGATTTTTAGAAAAGGATTATGTAATAAACCACAAGCCCATAAGTAAATTTGTTCTTAAAGAAATTATAAAGGACATGTCTAATCTAGTACCAACTGTACAAGATGAAATATCATAAGAAACTGCAACACGTATCACAAATTGATACACAATTATAGACAGTACATCATCGTAGTGGGAGGGTTGTCAAACAACCAAAAGGATTCATGTTTTTGGACTTGATCCCAAATGAACATGAGTCTGATCCCGAAAATATGATGAAGCACTCCAAAATAAAGATGCAGCATCTTGGCAAAGAGCAATGAATACAGAATTAGAATATAATTATTCTAATCAAATTTGGAAGCTTGTAGAACCACCAGATGGTGTAAAAGCCATTGGGTGAAAATATGTCTACAATAGGAAAAGATGGATAGACAGGAAGGTGGAAACTTTCAAAGCAAGGCTTGATGAAAAAGGAAACTTTTTCACTGGTAGCTATGCTTAAGTCTATCCGGATTCTTTTATCTATTTGTCAAGTGGATATCAAGACAGCATTCCTTTATGGAAGTCTTGAATAAAGCATCCATATAAAGCAACCAGAAGGGTTCATTGCAAAACGCAAAGAGCATCTTGTGTGCAAGCTCAATCATTCTATGGACTGAAGCAAAGTTTCAAGGTCTTGGAACATCCGGTTTATCAAAGTAATCCAGACCTTTGGATTTATTTAGTAACCGGATAAGTCTTGTGTATACAAAAAGTGTGATGGAGATGTGGTGGTATTTCTTGTACTATACGTAGATAACATTTTGGTTGTCCAAACAATTCGATATGAAGGACTTGGGAGAATGTATATATTCTTTGGATCAAAGTAATAAGGGATCGCAAGAAAAGAATATTTTACTTATCTCAAGCTTCATATATCGAAAAAAAATCCTTGCTCGTTTTAAGCATGCAGAACTCCAAGAAAGGTTTCTTACCTTTTGGGCTTGGAGTAGTTTTATCTAAAGAGATGTCTCCGAAGACATCAAAGGAGATAGAGGAAATGAAGGCAGTTCTTTATGTTTCGGCTGTCGGAAGCCTAATGTATGCTATGCACGAGATCATAAATCTGTTTTGCCAAGGGCATAGTTAGCAGATATCAAAGTAACCCTGGACAAGGACATTGGACTGCAGTAAAGCATATATTGAAGTACCTTAGAGGCACTAGAGATTATATGCTAGCTTACAAGGCAGTTAATTTGGTCCCTATGGGTTGCACGGATTTTGACTTCCAATCGGATAGGGACAATATTAAGTCAACCTCGGGGTTTTGTGTTTACTTTAGGAGGTAAATTCATAACTATGGAAGAGTGATAAGCATAGGTGTTTTTCTGGACTCCACCATAGAAGCTGAGTATATGGCAAGCCTCTGAGGTAGCCATAAAAGCTGAATGACTCAATAACCTCAAGATAGACTTAGATATGATTTCTGGTTTTGTCCAAAGATTATTACAATTTATTGTAATAATAGTGGTGCAGTAGCAAACTCGAAGAAACCATGAGTCTATAAGGCAAGTAAACACAATAGAGCGCAAGTACCACCCAATACGAGAAATCGTATAAATGAGGAGAAGTTGTTACTGCCTAGATTGCATCAGATGATGACCTATAGATCTTTTCACTAAGACCCTTAAGGCAAGAGCTTTTGATGGGCATGTTGAAGGGTTGGGATTCAGATGTATGGCAGCAGATATGGCAGCTTAGTCTTTTAAGATAAGTGGGAGATTGTTAGGATGTATACTAAAAGCCTAGCTTTTGGTATAAAACATTTATCTAGAAATAAGAATCACATTTGTCAAATGTCTACATTTATGATAAATATAGTTGTTCAATTAATTTATATTGTAGATAACATGGTGTGTGGTGTCACACACAGAGGATCATGTTATCAGTACCTTATAAATTATAAACAGTAGCTCACGACCAAGATGGAAAGGAACAAACCATTGGAAGGTCGTAGTGTAATTAGGTATTAGTTTATCTTAACTATATAATTACACTAGTACACTTAGAGTGTATTGAGTAGGACCATTAGAGGTCGTTTCTTTTATACTGACTTTATAAAGGAACAATGACCTCAATTATTATGGAAGTGTGTGCCCTTATTCCTAATATAATAACAAGCACATATATTTGATTTTTATTTCTTTAATTTATCAATGGGTGAGATTTAGTTCGATAAATCAATAAGCCCGATAAGTTGGGAAATGATATCACTTATAGTGTGTGTTGTTGATTATAGAAAGAAATTGTGTCCTAGTAATCTAGGTTGAGAATGTCCCCAAGAGGAGCTCATAAGGATTGTCATGTTAAACCCTGCAGGTGGACTTAGTCCGACATGACGATAAGGTTGAGTGGTACTACTCTTGGACTAAGATATTAATTAAATGAGTTGTCAGTAACTCACTTAATTAGTGGGCATTCAACATCTTAAACACAGGGAGACTAACACACTCATAATAAGAAGGAGCCCAAAATGTAATTTGGGATTGGTGCGGTAGTTCAATAATAGTTCTCTAGTGGAATGAATTATTATTGATAAAATTAAGTTGTGTGTTCGGGGCGAATTTTATCGGGAGACCAAAACCAATTCCTCCTCTCGGTCCCTACCGTAGCCTCTTGTATATAGAGATTTATACCCACCACATACCCACCTTCTTACCCATCCAATGGGGCCGACCAAGCTAGCTTGGAACCCAAGCTAGGGCCGGCCAAGACCAAGTGGATGAGCCAAGTTGGTGGCTGGCCAAAGCTTGGGTCCCAAGCATAGGTGGTCGGCCACTAGAATATTAAAAGGGATTTTTATTAAAATTATTTCTTATGTGGATATCATGATTTTAAAAGAGAGTTTAAAAATTAAAAATTTTCTTTTATAGCTTTCTACAAAAGATTAAGAGAAGAGATTAATCTCTTTCCTTATTTGTAGATTAAAAGGATGATTTTAATTTTTGGTAAAAACTTTCCTTATAAATCATCTACATGTTTAAAAGAGAGTTTAAAATTTGAAATCTTTCTTTATTTGTTGATTAAAAGGTGGAATTTAAATTTTAAGAAAACTTTCCTTTTTAACCATGTTCATGATTTAAAAGAGAGTTTAAAAATTAAATATTCTCTTTTATAAGTTTCTACAAGAGATTAAGAAAAGATTTGATATCTTTCCTTATTTGTAGATTAAAAGAGATTTTAATTTTTAGAAATAACTTTCTTTTTATCCACATGTTTAAAAGAAAGATTTTAATTTATTAAATTTTCTTTTTATAAATCAATCATGAAGGGATAAAATTATTGGAGAAATTTTTATAAATTTCTAGAAGAAAATTAGGAAGTTTTAATTCTTGTTTAATTAAAACTCTCCTTGATTTGGGGAAATAAGTGGCCGGCCATGTTATAATGAAAAGAAAAATTATTTTTAATTAAATAAATTTTTCCTTTTCATAGCAAAAGAATTAAGGAAGTTTTTATTTAAATTTCCTTATTTGCCAAGATCAAGGATTATAAAAGAGGGGGTAGAGGAGGCTTTATGAAAGAACAACTCTATTTTTTTCCTCCCTCTTTTCTTCCTTGGTGTGGTCGGCCCTTCCCTTTCTCTTCTCTCCATCTTTGTGGCCGAAAACTTATTTTCTCTTGGAGATCAAGTGGTGGCCGGATCTTAGCTTGGAGAAGAAGGAGAGGAAGCTTGCATCCCTTAGAGCTTGGTTGGTGGAAAAGGATCTTCTTCCTTTGAAAGTCTTGCTTGGCCGAAACTTGAAGGAAAGAAGAAGAAGGTGGATTGGTGGTTCTCGTCTCGGAAGATCGTTGCCCACACAACGTCCGGGATTAGAAGAGGAATACGGTAGAAGATCAAGAGGTCTTTCTAAAAGGTATAACTAGTATTTTTCCTTTCCGCATCATACTAGTTATTTTTGGAAATAATACCAAATACAAGAGGCATGCGATTCTAGTATTTCAAATTTATTTTCGATGTTGTGTTCTTTGTTTTTTTTCCTTGTGATTTGATTGTTCCTTTCGGTAAACCTAAAGTTATTTTAGGAAATTAAATATTAGCTTTCCTTAAAAGGTTTTGTCTAGTCGGTGGTGGTTGCTCTCATATCCAAGGTCATGTGCCACGCCACGTCAGTACTGGGAACCAATTATGGAAATTAATATTTAATGGAATTAATAACTTAGGTGATTTGGATCGAACGTGTTAAGTTCCGCAGGAGATCCAAGTCAAAACCTAAAAGAACAAATAGATTAAACTTTGGATCAAACGTGTTAAGTTCCGCAGGCGATCCAAGTTTAATTTAAAAGAACACATGGTAGCTAGGAAAAGGTTCAGACCTTTGTACAAAATTTTTATACAGTGGAACCACTAGGTTTTCCGAGTAGCAACCAACAATAGATGTCTACTTAGAGCGCCTTGTGGAGGATTTGAAAGAGTTGTGGGATACAGGTGTAGAGGCTTATGATGTATTTAGCAAGTCCATGTTCAATCTGAAGGCTATTTTGATGTGGACAATCAATGATTTTCCTGCTTATGGAAATCTAGCTGGATGTGTCATAAAAGGAAAAGGTGGTTGCCCAATATGTGGTTAAGACATATGTTCAATGTGGCTTAAGTACAGTAGAAAGTTTGCATACTTGGGTCACAGGAGATTTCTTGCTCCTGATCATCCATTTTGTCAGAACAAGAAGTGGTTTAATGGGAAAAAAGAGTGAAAAGGGAAACCTAGACCTTTAACTGGGCTACAAATTCTCAATGCAGTGAAAGGCATTGAAAATAATTAGGGTAAAAAATAAAAGGGTGAGACTATCAATACTTGTCAAAAAAAGAGGAAGATGCAAGATAGTTCAAAAAGGGTACAAAAATCAGTTCAAATGTGAAAGAAAAAGTCTTTTTTTTTTATTTGTCATACTGGAGTGTAAGTTATTTGGCTCTCTATTTAATAATTTTTAATAATTTGTTATATTTCTGAACTAATACTATAAAATGTATTGATGATTACTTATAGGGGATTCTCTTACGTCATAACTTAGATATGATGCATGTTGAAAAGAATATTTGTGTGAATATCATAGGCACAATGTTAAATGTGAAAAAAAAATTCAAAGATAGTGTTAATGCTCGCAAAGATTTGATGCACTTAAAATTAGAGAAGAATTACATCCTCAATAAAAATGGGCAAACATGTATCACTTGCCTACTACACCTTACACACTATCTAAAAAAGAAATGGATGTATTTTGCTTTAGGTTGAAGAAAATAAAGTTACCCGATCGCTATAGCTTAAATATTGGTAATTGTATTTCTTTAGAAGAGCGTAAACTTATTGGGCTGAAATCTCATGATTGTCATGTTCTAATGCAATAATTGTTATCAATTGCATTGAGAAATCTTTTACTGAAAGGTCCACACAATGTTCAATTTCTTCTGTGTACATTTTACAATGAATTATGCCTAAGAGTGTTAAACAAGAACAGTTTATAACAACTTGAGAAGAATATTGTTGAAACTCTATGCATGTTGGAAAGGTATTTTCCACCTGCCTTTTTTACTATTTTGGTTGATTTGACAATTCATTTAGCTAGAGAAGCTCACTTGTGTGGACCAGTCCAACTCCGCTGGATGTATCCATTTGAAAGGTAATAAATATTATACAACGAATTAGATTTTGTTAACAATACTTCTTTCATCTAATTTATTTTGTTATTTATATTTATGAAAATACATAAAGGTTATGTGAATAATCAAGCAAAGTCAGAGGGTTGCATAGCTGAGTGTTACCTCACAGAAGAAAGAATGTGATTTTGTACTGCTTATATAAAAAAGCTACTAGTATTGGTGTCCATTCTAATCGAAATGAGGATTTGGAAAATGGATTAATGGAAGGTCACCCAATTTCCCAACGAAAAGTCAAGATTTTAGAAGACCATGTGTTGTAAGCCATACATTGATATGTGTTGTTCAATAGTGCAGAAGTTGAACCTTACTTATAGTGAGTATAGATAATTAAACCCCCTATTAGATAATCCTGGTGTAGTACATAATTCATATATTCTAACAATCACCCTTCAACGATTTTAAATGACACTACAACAAAAACATTAAAAGACAACAGATTTTATCCGTTGTCGTGGGCCCTTTAAAACCGTTGTAATCGGCAGTGTTGTTAAAAGTGGAGGCTATGACAACGGTTTTAAACCATTATCTTTGAATGAAACGATAACAGTTTTACAATGGTTTATAACCATTGTCTTTGAATGAAAAGACAACAGTTTAAAACCGTTGCTGTTTAGAGCACTTTTAATAACGCTGCTAGTTACAACAGTTTTGGGGGTTACAACAACAGTTTTTAATCGTTGCCTTTGAGGGTGATAGACAACAACAACGGTTTTAAATCATTATCTTTTAAACTATTATCTTTTAATACCAATATATCACATTTCAATATAAATATATAATAAAGGCTTATAATCACAAAAGAAAGAATATTCCCCATATCAATGTTATTCAAAATGTTAGTTATACAAGAATTACAATCACAAAAGAAGAAACATATCTCATATTTAAATAAAATTTATCTCAATACAAATAAACAAATAAACTCCATTTACAACTAATGAACAATAGCCAAAATACGAGAAACTTGTGATGGTGGTTCATGCCATGTAGGATTGTACTTAATTTTTGTCAACCCAAGTCCCATCACAATCTTCAACTTGTAGGATTTCATTGGAATCCTCTTTCTCACTTGCTGATTCTTTCATGCCAACTTTTTCCAATACTGTTGATCACTAGTTCCATAATAAATCTAGTCTTCCCCACACCAGCTCCATCAAAAAATCCAATCTTTATACCCCTTTGTTAAGGCACTAGGAGATCAACAACCTATTGATATCAAAAGAAATACACTATTATATATATATGAAAAAACTTGTTCTAAAAGAATAATAAACACACATATGTTTTTACAACAGTCCTTGGAATTTAAAAAGGTATTAGTTGTGAGATGAGTTACTTGAATGCTTGCATGGCTGCACAAGTAGAAGTCAAATTCAGTAGGATGGCATATCTTAGAATCGACAATAGTCCTTGGAATTTCAATGATGGAAAGCACCATTGAGAAAACAAGGTTTGAAAAAATATACAAAATAGAATTGTCCTAAAAATGATGCACCCATGCTATCAACTAAACTAACCAGGCAATATATTTCCACTCTTATCAACAAATCGGTGGTCATCATGATTGTTAGCAAATAGTCTAGTGTGAATATGTTTTTGGACCACCACAAAAGTCACTAGAATTTCAAGAAGGCTTCCTGCCAAATAGAAAGATTAGCCACAGAAAGCTGAACTATATGTCTTTCCTTCACAGGGAAAGGGCCTTCTCTTAATTTTCAACCTTGGCACCACTCAACTTTATCAGCCCATTGTTCACGTATTGATGATCTTCCAGACCTGGGTAATAAAAAAAGCATCAATCCTGAGCACATTCTTCCTTTAGATAAGTCCAATCAAAACAACATGCAAATGGAAAGAAGATATAGAATGAGCAAAAGTAATTCATCCATCCATACTTTAAAGTCAAAATAAATAGTATCAAATTAAGAGAGTGATGCTGTATTTCAGAATATTTTACAGGAATTGATTGTTGGATGATGATACTTTTACAAGAAGAATACAACAATCATTCCATGGAGGGGCAACATCTATGTATCCCACGCTAAATAGTTTCGAACAAACATGAGTTGACGATAATATGATTATAAAGAAACTACAGGACCACTAGAGGTGCATTAAACATTGATTAAATAATTCACCATTTAATCTACTAACCAGAAAATCTAGTGATCAGACAGATTAAACTCATATACTGAGAAAAGGATAAAATGGAGGGTTCCTAAGAAATTGAAAAGTAATGACTAAAGTTTTCTATTAACGTGGGCATCTGATTTTATTATAGACAAGATTCAGATGTAGAAACACAACAATGCATTGTGCAATTATAGACAAACTTTCCAGGGTGCCCAGGCTACAAAATTAATTGAGACTGTGTGCACCTGCTCAGACTAGAAACTGATAACCCTTCTTGATCCAAAGCCTCTTTGTAAACAAGTGAACCAATGAAACCATTGCCACCCAATACAACTATCATTAGAAACATATAAATTAGACTAAACAAAAAGGGAAACTAGGAAAAGGTTTACAAACATAATAAAATAAAATAAAACAAAACAAAACAAGGAAATGTCACCTTTTCTAATGGTGGAGGTGGCTTTCTTATAGTTTCTACTTCCTCCAATTTATGAGGCTCGTCCACATGATTCAACTCAGTTGAAATTGATCTTTCATATCTCAACAGACGAGCAGAGCTGTTTTGATCATTCACAAAAATATGTAAGGAAAGAATACAGCTGAATAACTAATACATTCTGCATAGAAAAAAACTTTCTTTTAAAGGTTTCATCATCAGTTTGTAAATAGTGAAGGAAATCGAACCATGTGTCATTTAATCGCCACAATACCTTGAACTTTCAGAATCTCACGATCAATATGTACACAACATAAGAATGCAATCAACAACTGTCTACGACCATACCCTAGCCTAAAGACTATTTTTTTCACCACGGTCTCGACTCAAGAAGCGATAGAAATAGGAAAAGGAGTACCATTAAACTTGGTGAAAAATGCAATCTTTGACTAAAAGAAAAAATGCAATCTTTGCATAAAACACTAATCGAGAAACAAGCAAAGTCCACCCATAATTTGTCTTTGAAAACTTTGGAGCTACCTGAAACAAGATGAAGAGTGTCCCAGCCCACAATCACAAATTAGGGTTCATCGCGAGAAATGCGATGAAGAAATTGTGACGAGGAAAGCGAAAAGAATAGATGGGGCTTCACTACCGATCCACTAGGAACTGCCAAGTTAAGGACGATCTTCTTCTCGCAGTTAAGATTATCATATTCGGAGCCCCTGGCACAACTTTGGTGCTTCGATTTGGAGAGAACCTCGAGGACCACAGCTGCAAGAACCATATCAAATATAAAGAGACCTTTTCCAGCCATACTTGAGGTATATCAGTGTAACTGTGGATTCATCCGAAGAGGGAACGAAGATGGGTGGATTGGCGGAGATGTTTAGCAGGATCGACAGAGATGTTCAGCGGTAGAGGGATTCAACATAGAGGGGTTAGACAGAGAGGAGTTAGGAGAGGTTCATGGAGAAGGTTTCATTGGAGAGGGGTTGGATGGAGATGTAGGTTTTGGCAGTGTGAAGAGATCATATGCGAGTGGGAAAGAAAAAGGCTTTAGGGTTCGAGAAGGCGGGGAAAACACGGCAGCAAAAATATTTCAAGGAGGGAGGGAAAGAAAAACACAGTTACAAAAAAAAAAAAAAAAGTACACATAGACAACGGTTTTCAAAACCATTGTTGTAGCCACAAAAACCTATTGTCATAGCCCCAAAGAAGTGCATATAGACAACGGTTTTCAAACCATTGTTGTAGCCTCCAAAAATCCATTATCATGGCTGCAAAAAGCGCACATAGACAATATTTTTAAAAACCATTGTTGTAGCATCCAAAAACCGTTGTCGTAATCCTAAAAAAGCACACATAGACAACAATTTATAAAAATCATTGTCGTAGCCTCCAAACAACCCCTCAAAGACAACAATTTTTATTAAAACCGTTGTAAAAGAGTAAAAGACAACAGTTTTGGTATAAAATCGTTGTCTTTTAAGTATTGTTGAATAAGAATTTTCTTATAGTGAGCAGATCGTCATTTTATAAGGAATGAAATATTGTTACAAAAATGACATATGGAATCATTTGCTCAATGATTATCAAAACATGTTCCTAATACCTCTTCAGGCCGAATTCAATGGCTAACACATGGTCCCAGAAAGCATGTTATATCTTATACAGGTTATATTATAAATGGATATCGATTCCACACAATTGATGTTGAAAGTTCGACACAAGATAGTGGTGTTTCAATTGAAGTCGATACTGTTTGTCAATCTAGTGCTAATAATTATTCATATATATATACAATAGGAAGACTATCATACTATCAGGTTATACGAGATATTTTTTTACTATCTACTATTCCTTCAAAGTGTCTGTCTTTAGATGTGATTGGGTCAATCATGGAACTGGTATTAAAATTGATGATGGTTTTACATTGGTTAACTTACACCAAGGACTAAGAACTTTTGAAAGTGATTCTTTCATTTTAGCATTACAAGCAAAGCAAGTATTCTATTCTAGGGACAATGATGAATTAAATTGGTTTGTGTTGCTAAAAGCACCGCCTTGGGGTATTCATGACATGAATTTGATTGAAGAGGATGCCTATAAGTGATCAACACCTCTTGATGTATCTATACTTGAGATTAACATTACCGAGAATGAACCATATGTAAGGAATGAGTGTGAGGGAATTGATTATAACTGGCCCATGACTTAAATTTTATGGTGTAGATTTTATAGTTAATTACTTCATTTAATAAATGTTCTTTTCAAGTTTCATTATACTTTGTTTACTATTTTATTATATTTTTCTAGTTGTTTATATTTAGCGATGATCATGTCATGTTGTAAATGAGCAGGTCGTTAATTATATAACATTCAAAAGATGAGAAAAATGGGGGGAAAAAATACAACAAAGCAGTTGTAAATGAAATTCAGGTGATATTGTATTTTGTTTTAAATCTTGGTTTATTTTAATAAAGTACACTTATACATTTCAATCTCTTTATGTTATTTTGCAGGAAATTATAGTTTCTAATAATCCATTTAATTCATCACAAGATTTTTACGGTAAAGAAGGAATTGATGACGACAAAATTGATAAGAACAAGGGACGTGGTCCATCAAAGTTGAATTTGGTTAGTGGCCAACAAAAGCCTAAAGAACTAGAGCATAATGAATTTGGACAATCGATTGGATATAATTAAGTGAAGTACGCTTCTTTCTCATGATAAAAAAAATCTATTCCATATACATTAGATGGATGGAATGATGTAGACAAAGAAGTGAAGAATAGGAAGTGGAATTGTCTTCAAGTAATGTCTTCGGTCACTAAATTTTTTTGTCCGATATTATTACAAAATGTACACATATTTTCGTGCTTCATAATGTACAGATGAATTATAATATTGAGGAGTGGGAAAAGAAATTAATCTTTCAAAAGTTGGCTAAGTTATGGCATGATAGAAAGTCCAAACTACAAATACTTATACGAAAAGCTAATGCTGGTCTAGTGGCATCATGAAATCTTAGTCTTTTGAAGTCTGAATTTATGGATCAAAATCAATAGGAATTATTTGTAAAAATGACACTATCATCTACCTCTCAAGTAAGCATTAATTAACAAATCTTGCTTTTAATGGTTAAAATTTCTTTTGTTATTTTAGTACTTCATATACATTATTTAGTTTTACATCTGCATTGTGACATTATTTAGTTTTACATCAACGGGTTGGAGTATATTATTATTTTATAGACTATGACAATTCTAGTATTCTAGTTGTAATACATTTCCATATGACGAAAATAATCATAGTATCGAAAGCATATAGACGATTACCACCACTAACACGTGATCATAATTGAAAGCATATAGACGATTACCACCACTAGAATTCTAGTATTCTAATTTTTTTATGCATTACACATGATCATAATTGAAACCATCCACCACTCTCACTATTTTGACACAATTACCACCACTAACAACCACCAGTACTCTCACTAATTAGACATAATTAGTCGTGGGGTCGAAGGTCGCCAGTTGCACTCGGAGATAAAATCCTAGTCTGCTGCGCCAAAAATTCCTTCGACCCCCAGTCACCTATCCTGCCCAGCATTAACCGTGATTTATTCCCTCTGGAATCTTGTGGGGCCGGGGCCAGGGGGCCGCTAAGGTGGCGGTTCCACCTTTTGCCACTAATTAGACATAACTCTGCTGTGCTTTAAATTCCACTCGACCCCCAGTCACCCCTCCTGCCCAGCTTAATCGTAATTTACCCCCTCTGAATATCTATGGGGTCGAACCCAGGGGGCTGCTAAGGTGACGGTTCCACCTTTTTACAACTAATTAGACATAACTACCATTACTAACTGCCACTTCTTACATAATTAACTATCCTACAAATTACTATTATTATTGCTGAAAAAATAATAGTATTTTTCAGCCACTTCCATCCACCATACAATCCAGTACTTAATACGCTCATTTCCTTTGCCGGCATGGCGGCATCACCACTTGTCATGCCCTTTTATAAATTTGGATTACCATGTTACCAGGTGTGCTCACATTAGCTTCTGCTACATCATTACTTCTCCCTTGGATTTGTGCTTATTGTCAAGTGTGAAATTTGGGGTATCATTCTCCTAACATGGCGTACAGGATATTTCAGTGTTATAGAGTAGATAATTATCTCACAATAAGATCTTGTGCTTCAGGTGGCAATTTTTAGAGAATCAAAGAGAACTTTGTTAATAGACTGTAGGACTGCAAACTAACTGTCAATCTCTAGGACCATATTTATAGGTTTTACAACATATTCAATGTAATTAAGATTCAAGCAAAGTAGGCTAAATCTGATTTAAGAAGTGAGTTTAATAATTCTGTAGTCTAATTCTCCGAAGAGGTTTCTTTTAGGATTAATTGATAAATTTAGCACGAATTTTTCATAATTAAACAAATCTAGAATGAACTTTCAATTTTTAACTGACTTATGCATACTTTCAATTTTATAACAAATCCAGCATATTAACAATTTAACAAAATAGATAATATGTCTTCAGTCAATAGAGTATTGAAACTTCATCCTAGATTTAGCAATTGCCCTTTTATTTTATTCGAATTGGTTCCTTCTGAATAAAAAAAAACTTAACTATCCAGCTAACATTGTTTGTTTCTAGCCTTGGGTTGTTGTAGAAATGGAGAATAGGATACATAAACTTTATTCAAAGGCAGTTTGAAATTTTTATGATGGCTATAGCAGTGTATGGTCAGTGGTTGGTTCTTGAGTTTATAAGTGTTACACCTTAGTTTTACATGTAAACTAAACTAGGTATGATATTTTTTTCTTTTGAAGATCAATGTGGCTTGATTTTGAAAATTTTAATGTATAATAAAAAGTTCATGATGCAGTAAGTTTTCCCTAAAGTATTTTTGGCTTGAATTGAGTTCTTTCCCAAGGCCAAAAGAGTTAGTTTGAGATGAACCAGGTGGCTTGTCTGTTTGAAGCAAAAGGACTTGGTTCAGATGAGGGATTTATTAAGAACCTCTTTTCCTCAGCTGCTAAGAAATCATTTGATAAGTTGTCAACAAGTGATTGTGGTGGGCTTAAGCGCAAAGCTAAGAAATCATTTGGTAAGTTGTGAAATTAACATGGAACCAAAAGGTAGGTTAATTGGTTAACTTTATTTCCAATCCCTTGTCTAAGTAATTATTATTTGTTGATCAAATAGATAATTAATTATATATGAATATGTTAGACATATTTTGATTTTCAGGAAAAAAGTGTAAAATTCAGAACAATGAGGGAAAATCGAGACCACATTCACACAATGAGCTGAAGAGATTATGCCCGTTTGGCTTGCATGATGGTAAAAAAATTTATTTATCAAACTTTATACAAAAAGTTTTACATATACACTTAATTAGTAACATTATTTGTTCTAACAATTTTTATATGTTTTATACTTAAGGGAAAAAAACAAGTTCTACATGTACACCAATTATACGATCAAAACTTTAGATTGAAGGTCACAAGAAGAAAAATGGAGAACCTAGTAGTCAAGCTATTGGAGAGAAAATTGTAATAAAACCATCTGTTTATTATTTGTAGAATTCACAAGAAAAAAAAATAGACAATCTAAATTTCTTATTTTATTATTTTTAAAAGTTGTCTCTTTCTATTTGCAGAAAGAAATAGAACGGTGTTTACCTGAATCTTACAACACAATTAACATTCCTAATGATGTAATTAGTCTTGTATTTGGCAAGGAAGCTTGAGGTAGAGTGCGTGGAATGGGCTTTGGAGTTACACCATCGAAAGTTGGAGCTTCTATGCAACAAAATGGAACAGTTAAACAACTTGCAAGTATGGTGAATACCCTTCAACAAGAAATGCTAGAAATAAGATTCTTGTTTTTTCAAAATATGAGGTAGCAAAGTGAGCAAGAACATGTTAGTAATTAACAACATAAGATATAATATGGAAAAGTTTTGTAGGACCGTTAGATTCGATAGAGGGGGGATGAATATCGATTCGAAAATATCGAGTATAAGCGCAGCGAAAAAGTAAAGTAGACACAGGGT